>NC_092416.1:66054861-66695932 GCF_040894005.1 Engystomops pustulosus | reverse complement strand
GATTCATTTTTAGATTTATCTAACAATAAATATATAGGATTACCATATATACTTGATTATAAGTCGACCGGTGTATAAACTAAGGTACTTAATTTTAACACAAAAAAATGGGAAAACCTATTGACACAAGTATGAGCTTAGGATGGGAAATGCATTGCTCACAGCCTCCACCCGGTATAAAGCCAGCCAGTACATGTTCCTCCGTATATAGCCAGTACCTGCTCCCTAGTATATAGCCATCACATGCCCCCTAGTAAATAGCCAGTAGCCTCCTAGTATATAGTCAGCAGCCCCCTAGCATATAGCCTGCCCCCTAGAAAATAGCCACTGCCTGCCCCCTAGTATATAGTCAGTAGCCCATGCCCCCTAGTATATAGCCAACAGCCCATGTCCTTCAGTATATAGCCAGCAGCCCCCTAGTATCTAGCTATACCACTGCCCCCTTGTATATAGCAAGCCCTCTGTACCCTACTATATACCCAGCAACCCTAGTATATAGCCAGCAGCCCCCTAGCATATAGTCAGTGCCGGCTATCTTGTACAAAGCCGGTTCCTGCCCCCTTGTATATAGCCAGTGCCTACCCCCTTACATATCAGAAAGGTGAGTACAGATTTTCTTTTCTCATATACTTGAGTATAGGCCGAGTTAGGGTTTTTAGCACATTTTTTGTGCTGAAAAATTTGGCTTATACTTGAGTATATACAGTAAGCAGTTTTTGAAATGTACCTTTGTCATATATATCTTGGAATGTCCCTTTGGGCTCATGCATGTAGAGGAGACTAGGTATGAGATAAAGCTGACGCTAAAAAACCACAGTCAATCTATTCGAGACAGGAGACTTGATGTGCCAGTTTCCAAACATTTTGTAGTGGCCAAACACAAAAAATCACAGCTTAGATTAAGAATCATTAACCAAAATGGAGTTTGGATGAGTTCTTAAGCTTCAAAACCTCAAACCAGATGGTCTTAATATTGTTCTCCAGTGGTGATCCATATATATATATTTATTTGTGATATGAGTGCAATTACACTACCGTTCAGTAGTTTGCTGTCACCCAGACACTTTTGTGTTTTCCATGAAATATTTTTTTTCTTTTGAAATAATAATTTTTTCCTTCAAACTTTGTTTTCAAGAATGTTCCCTCTGGGATTTGATGAGTGGGCCACTCCCTTAATAGTAGGGAAGTATATCTGGCCAGGCAGCATGAACATCAGACCATCGAACATGATGATTAGAAATGAAACACACACATTTACATGCATCCATTCCCCCGGCCCATTAAAGTTGTTTTATATCTCCCTACATAAAAAAATATATACTGTTTCTCTGAAGCTAAAAGTAAAATCATTTGCTTTATTGATTACTTTCATGTGTATATAATCTGGTGTGTGCAGATTCTCTCTGCTTATCTGTAGATAGTGGTAGGAATTTTATTATTTTTTTACATATATATTGATATTATAATATATATATAGTTATTTATTTATTTATTTAAAATATTTATGTATTTTACTATTACCTGACACTCTCTTTAAGTTTCTCTCTTACTTTCTTTAAAAAAATAATATATATACTCGTGTATAAGCCGAGTTTTTCAGCACAAAAAATGTGCTGAAAAACGTCCCCTCGGCTTATACACGAGTCTATTACAAAACCCACTTAAAAAAAATAACCCACTTAAAAAAAAATAAACTTATATACTCACCCACCGATTTTGGCGCGGCTCCCCGATGTCCCCAATGTTGGCGCGTCCCGTCTTCTTTCTTCCCCGCGGCTCTTCTTCTTTCTTCTGTCATGGATGTGGCCATGTTTTCTTCCTAGCTGGTGCATACTATGACGCGGCCGCTGCTGATGTCATAGTATGCGCTGGCTAGGATGAAAACATGGCCGCGTCCATGACAGAAGAAAGAAAGCTGGCAGGCTGTATACTACTGGGGGCTGGCAGGCTGTATACTACTGGGGGCTGGTAGGCTGCATACTATGGGGGCTGGCAGGCTGTATACTATTGGGGGCTGACGGGCTGTATACTACTGGGAGATGGCAGGCTGTATACTGCTGGGGGGATGGTTGGCTGTATACTACTGGGGGCTGGCAGGCTGTATACTACTGGGGGGAGGCTGGCTGTATACTACAAGGTGGAAGGCTGGCTGTATACTACATGGGGGCAGGCTGGCTGTATACTACTGGGGGGCTGGTTGGCTGTATACTACTTGGGGCTGGCTGGCTGTATACTACAAGGTGGAAGGCTGGCTGTATACTACATGGGGGCAGGCTGGCTGTAAACTACTGGAGGCAGGCTGGCTGTATACTACTGGGGGCTGCCTGGCTGGCTGTATACTACCGGGAGCTGGCAGTCTGTATACTACTGGGAGATGTCTGACTATATACTATTGGGGGGTTGCGGACGGCCTTGGCAGGGGTAGAATAAATACTGCACAGATGGCTGCTCAAATACATCTTAGATGATATATAGATAATATAGTCAGTATGCATAGCCTAGTAATGTTGGTGCAACTGATCCAGGGATCCTACCCCAAGATTCTGTATGAAAATTAGGATCAAGCACTCCGGTATGTTTTAATATGCATTTAATACAGCAATGACATATGACGTTTCAAATACAAGGCAAGATGAAAAAGCAGGTACTTGTAGATTGCGCTGGGAATCGTGCTACTGCACAGCATGGAATACGCTCGATTCCCAGAGCCATCTACAAGTTCCTGTTTTTTTCATCTTGCCTTGTATTTCACAAAGGCCATACAGGCCGAAAAGTCATATGCCATTGCTGAGTTTTTAGAACTTGAAGATATTAAATGCATATTGAAACATAAGGGAGTGCTTGATCCTAATGCTCGATTACATTAAGAGGCGGAAGCTGCTGTGAAATTGTGAGCGCCGGTGTATAATATATCCAATGCTCCTGGGCCAGATGGGTTACACCCCCGAGTTTTTAACCCCTTCCCGACATTTGACGCACTATTACTGCATGGCAGGAGGTGCATTCCTGCAATATGCAGTAATAGTATGTCATGCTTCTGGCACCGGCTTAACGGAGCCGGCACCAGAAGCGGCGGATGTCAGCAGTATATGATAGCCGACAACCGCCTCTAACATCCGCGATCAGAGACCGCGGCGTGTCAGGGGGGACCGACCCACCCCGGACTGCGGCGCTTACCGGGGGGGTGTGTGGCTCCGGTTGCAGCCCGGGACTGCCAGTGCCCGATCTTCTTCCAGGTAGCCGGGTCCTGTCTTCTGGCAGGACCCGGCTGTGACACACTGAGCATGTAATACACTGTAATACACTGTATTAGATGAAGAATAGCTTAAACAACCTGTTCAAGCCAACCTGTAAAAGTAGAAAGAAAAGTTGAAAACAATAATTAAACACACTTTTTAATAAAAAAAGAATTAACTAAATAAAGTTAAAAAAACTTGAAAATCAACAAAACCCCCCACATATTTGCCGTGTCCGTAACAATATGTACAATGAGTCAGAAACATTATTGGACCTGTATGGTGAACGCCAGAAAAACAAAACCAGAAAAACTCGCCAAAAAATATACATTTTTCATAAAATCCCTTCACAAAAATGTTCCAAAAAGTGATCAAAAAAAGTTATGTGCGCTAAAATGGTATCACTGAAAAGGACAACTCAAAACGTAAAAAATAAGCCCTAAACCTGCTCTGTCAACAAACAAATATTAAAGTGAAATCTCCAAAAAGATGGCGATGCGAAAAAATGAGATTTTCTATATATTCATTTTTTTCCAGTAAAATTGTAAAATTATATAAAAAACTATATAAATGAGGTATCACCGTAATCGTAGTGACCAATAGAATAAAGATAATATAGTATTTTTAGTGTACGGCGTACGACCTCCAAAAGATCCAAAAAAAGAAACCCAAAATTGACAATTTTCTTTTCCTCCATACATTAAAGAGTTAATTAAATCTCATCAATAAGCTAATGACCCACTAAAATGAAGAATTTGTAAACTGCATCTCATGACACAAAATATAAGCCCTTATATGTCAAAATTGCCAAAAAATAATGATCAAATAGCCAATAAAAAGTGACAATGCAAATCTGCTCTGAATGGCGCAGCTTCTCTTCGATGCCCTGGCGTGTGCCCATACAGCTGGTTTCCACCACATATCGGGGATTGTTATACTCGGGAGAGATTGGGTATCAAACATTGTGGAGCTTTTTTGTATTTTATCCGCTGAGAATTTGTACATTTTATGAAAAACACATTCATTTAGCCAAAAAAAGTCATTTGAAAATTGCATCCGATTTTGTTTTAACCCCTGTAAAACAATTAAAGGGTTAACAAACTTCATAAAAGTTGTTTTACATACGTTGAGGGGTGTAGTTTCTATAATGGAGTAATTTATGGGATTTTACTTTTATTTAGACCTCTCAAAGTGACTTCAAACCTGAGCAGGTCCCTCAATAGGAGGATTTTGCATTTTTTATGAAAATGTGAAAAATTGCACCTGATGTTCAAAGCCCCATAACATCCTACAAAAATGATAGTATGTGTAAAAAAACACTGAGGCATAAAGTAGACATTTGGTGAATGTTAGTTATTATGTGTTTTGCTGTTATGATTATGTGTGGAAAAAGTAGAACATTTTGAATTTCGAAAATTGAGAATTTTTCCAAATTTTCACCAAATATCTGATTTTCTCATAAACAAATGCAAAACATACCACCAAAAATTTAACTATCATGAAGTACAATGTGTCACAAGAAAAGAATTTAAAAATCACTTGGATATGTTAAAGCGTTCCAAAGTTATAACCACTTATAGTGACACAGGGCAGATTTGAAAAAATGGGCCGAGTCAGGAAGGTGAAAAGTGGCTTCGGCCACTTTAAAGAACTCAGTTTTGTTATTGCTGTACCACTGTCTAAAATCTTTAGAGATTTTCTAAAGACTGGTGCAGTGCCAAGTGAGTGGCGCAAGATGAATGTGGTGCCAATATTTAAAAAGGCTCTAGAACTTTACCAAGCTATTACAGGCCTGTAAGCTTAACTTCCATTGTGGGGAAAATATTAGAAGGGTTATTAAAAGACTACATACTGGAGTATTTGACATCACATGGGGACATGATGAATTTATATAAATGTATGAATGATCCATACAAAAAATATGGTGGAAATTTGTTTCAGGTTAAATTAAGTCAAAAGATGAGGGGGCACTGTCTGCATCTGGAGAAAACAAGTTTTAATTAATCACCGAAGGTGACAGGGCTTTTTTACTACGAGAACTGTCAAGTTGTGGAATCGCCTGCCTCAGGCGCTGGTCACAGCAGGACAGCAGAGTGCTTCAAAAAGGGTCTAGATGCCTTTTTACACCTAAATAACATTGATGGGTATGTTATATAGAATTGTTTCCCCTAAATCCCTTCCTCATCCAATCCCTTCCCTTGGTTGAACTTGATGGACATGTGTCTTTTTTCAACCATATAAACTATAAAAGTCTGCAAATGGTACAGGACAATGTATGTAATTTTTTTTGTGGTTTTTTCCTCTTTTAATTCACATGTTCTTTTTGTTTTCTAGTTGTTATCATTAATTTCCTTAACATATATGATTGCATACAGCTTGCCAAGGTTTACATTCAGGGGCCAGTGGCGCAGAGGTCCTGAAATAATCGCAAATGCTAGTCTCTATTTTGATGACTTATGACTTGGATGCGCTGAGAGATTCTCTTCTATCAAATGGTGTATCGATGTTGACATAATTTCTTAGAAGTTTGTACTATTAGTTTACAATGAGACATTTACGGAATGCTTTAACATAGAGATTAATTGTTAACTTCAATATACTATGTAAATACAGAGATGCCTCCCTCATTTGACCCGAATGTGCTGTCATGTTGATATATTTCAAATTAATGTATGGAAAGCTTTTTGATGTCTCCCCGGGGGTTACACCCTTGTGGGTCTCTCGATGCACAGTATAATTCTCTATGACAGGCGAGTTTGTCCATAAATCTATACACTATGTTAATATTTTAAATATTTGGATACATATACTGACTAATTTAGGTGATTTTTCATTGGCTGATATTTGAATGGGATATATGGTTTAAATTTAAACACCCAGCTCCTGCTCACCTACGTGTCTGACAGCACTTTTTGCGGAAATTTTGTTTGTTTTACATCTACAACTATATCCTTAATCTTGGTCAAAAATACCTTCTTAGATTTATTTCTATATGTATAGTTAAAGAAAAACTACCTTTATGGATAACAAAAAAACAGACTGCAGATACTGATATGCGCTCCTCTTCATCCCGATCCTGGAAATGGTCTTCTATAATGTCATTTGAAAAAAAAGGACTTGTAATTAGCATACTGGAGTGTGGGTAGAAGAAGTCCGACACTCCGGACCACTAATTATTCACGCTTCCTTCACGTCACCTCCATCTGTCACTCACTCTTTCTTCCTGTCTTTCACTCACTCTCTATCTGTCTCTCCCTCTCCCTGCCTGTCACTGTCTCTCACTCTCCATGCCTGACACTCACTTAGTCTCCATGTCTGTCTCTGTCTCTCACTCACTCTCCCTGCTTGTCTCTATGTCACTCACTCACTCTCCCTGCAATCTCTCTGTCACTCCCTCTTCCCACCTATCTCTTACTCTCTCTCTCTGCCTGTTTCTCACACTCTCTGTCTCTCACTCACTCTCACTGTCTCTTTGTCTCTTACTCCACTGCCAGTCTCTCTGTCACTCACTCTACCAGCCATCCTTCTTTCACCCTCTCTCTCTCCCTGCCTGTCTGTCTCTCACTGGCTCTCTGCCTGTCTCTCACACTCTCTAATTGTCTCTCACTCACTCTTCCTGCCTGTCTCTTTGTCACTCAGTTACTCTCACTGCCTCTCTCTCTCTCCATGCTTGTCTCTCACTCTCCCTGCCTGTCTCTGTTACTCACTCACTCCCCCTGCCTGTCTCTCACTCACTCACTCTCTCTACCTGTTTCTCAATCACACTCCCTGTCTGATTCTCTGTCACTCACTCTCCCTGTCTGTCACTCTCTCTGTCATTCACTCTCCCTGCCTGTCTCTCTGTCTCTCATTTTTGCTCTCTGACTGTCTCTCACTCCCTCTAACTGTCTCTCACTCATCTGCCTGTCTCTCCCTCACCCACTCTTCCTGCCTTTCTCTCAGTCTCCATGCCTGTCTCTATCCATGCCTGTCTCTCTGTCACTTACTTATGCTTCCTGTCTGTCTATCTGTCATTCACTCTCCTGCTTGTCTCTCTGTCACTCATTCTCCCTGCCTTTCTCTTAATCTCGCCGTCTGTGCCTCTGTCTCTCCCTCTCCTGCCTGCAAAGGGTCAAATGTACAATATAAAATGTAGTCTATGTTGTTCTCTAAGTCACAGAGAGTATCTATGTAAAATTTGGTGATTGTAGACTCAACTGTGCAGATTCCTTTAGCGGACACACATACACACAGATATATTTCTATTGTTTTTTATTAGGTGCGTAAATCATGGCTATTGTGGATGGGATGTTGTTAATTAAGTTATCTGCCATTGGTGTCAGCATTGGACTAATTATTCTTGAAGGCTTTTGTGTTTTGAACAGCTATGAGTACTCTTTTTCACTTTTTGCTAGTGCTGGGCATGTGAAATATATGTGGAAACAATTTATTTTTAACCCCAACAGTGTCTGCTCTCTATGGCAGTGTATCAGAAGATGATGAATAATAAAAAGATTTTTTTTAACTTTTTCTTTTTTTCCTGTATTAATTCACATGTTCTTTTTGTTTTCTAGTTGTTGTCATCAATTTTCTCGACATATAAGATTACATACAGCTTGCCAAGGTTTATATTCCGTCTCTATTTGGATAACATATTTCCATGGGATGTGCTGAGAGATTCTCATCTATCAAATTGGCCTTGTAACAAATGGTGTATCGATGTTGACATAATTTCTTAGAAGATTCTACTATTAGTTTACAATGAGACATTTATGGAATGCTTTCACATAGAGCTTAATTGTTAACTTCAATATACTATGTAAATATAGAAATGCCTCCCTCATTTGACCCGATTGTGCTGTCATGTTGATATATTTCAAATTAATGTATGGAAAGCTTTTTGGTCTCTCCCCGGGGGTTACACCCTTGTGGGTGTCTCAATACACAGTATAATTCTCTTTGACACAGGCAGGCAAGTTTGTCCACAAATCTATACACTATGTTAATATTTTAAATATTTGGGCACATATCCTGACTAATTTAAGTGTATTTTTATTTGCTGATATTTGAATGGCATATATGGTTTAAAGTTAAACACCCAGCTCCTGCTCACCTAGGTGTTTGACAGCACTTTTTGTGGCAATGTTGTTTGTTTTATATTTATGATTTCATCCTTAATTTTGGTCACAAATACCTTCTTAGATTTTTTTTAGGTTTGCCATTCTGCGCATGCGCAAAACGCCGGCTTCTTGGACGGGTGAAAATGTCAGGGTAGGAGGAGAAAAAAGGCTACTGGGGCTACTCCACGACCCAGTAGCCTCTTTAGAGAATTTACATATTAGGGTATTAAAGATTTTAAAAACGGGACGTGTGGACTAGCTCTAAAAAGGGCTCTCCTCATGTCCCATACATCCACCTACAAATGATTCTACCTTTATAGGTAGAATCGTGGTGGAAGGTTCCCTTTAACTGAAAATACAGTAGTTTTACCTCTGAAAAATTTTTGATGCCAGTAAATCGATGATTTTCTTTATTAATTATATTTTCTAATATTAGTATTATTGTATTATCAGTAATATTGAGCAAAGATAAAGACTTTATAAATTAGGTATCACCGTAATCATAGTGAACCAGAGAAAAAACTAAATAAAATCTCATAATTAGGCTATAGACCCCCCAGAATGAATTATATATACAGTGAATATATATATATATATATATATATATATATATATATATATATATATATATACCATATGTACTCGAGTATGAGCACAGTTTTTCAGCACAAAAAAATGTGCTGAAACCCCAAACTCGGCTTATACTCGAGTTAAAAAAAAATATATCAAAACTCACCTTTCTGGCTTCCCCCACTGCTGGATATATACTGGGGCTGGGGGCTGGTTATACACTGGGGTATATGGGCTGGCAGGCTTTATACTGGGGGGCGGGTGCTGGCTATATACTATGGGGCAGGGTCTGGCAGGCTATATAATGGAGATCCTGTGACCAATGCATTTCCCACCCTCGGCTTATACTTGAGTCAATATGTTTTCCCAGGTTTTTGTGGTAAAATTAGGGGCCTCGACTTATACTTGGGTCGGCTTATACTTGAGTATATACGGTATATATATTTCATGGTTCACTTTACTCATGCCATTAATCTGTTTATAAAATGTATTGGTATGTTACGTTATGATATAGGCTACTCAGTGTGCTAACTTTCTAATATTGGGGTGACACCTTTTGTGACACATTTTCTGCTTTTGCTTGCATTATCTATACAGTGTGTCGCATCCCGCAAATAATAAGCCCATATGTTCCTATTACCAAAAAAAAATAAATCTGTGTCATTGCTTTCATTCAATGTCCATACAGCAGCACCACCACATATTGGGTATGGGTACACTCGGGAAAGATTTGGTATCAAACTTTGAAGAGCATTTCATCATTCAATTCATTGAGCATTGTGATTTTGGGCCAAAATTAATAGATTTAATAGAAGTTGTTTTACATACATAGTGGTGTAAAAAAATGTCAGCATAAAGCAGATATTTCAGAAATGTTAGTTATCAAGCTATTTGGGTGATCTGACTATCTGCTTTAAAGTAGAACATTTCAAACTCTGAAAATGAAGTATTTTTCTGACCTTTTGCCAAAATTCATTCAGAATGAAACACAAAATTTACCATTTAAATTTTACAAATTTTACAACAATGTGTAAAGAGAAAACATTCTCAAAATCACCTGGATATGTTAAAGCGTTTCAAAGTTATAATCAGTTAATTGTGAAATTATAAAAATAGAGTCTGGTCGTTAAGCTAAAAAAAGAGTTAGTGATAAAGGGTTAAAGATTTACTATCCCTCCACATAAAGGATATTTCATAAAGGCTATTTAGCCCTTTAAAGTTTAGAGTAGAAATTTTAACCCCTTAACACCAAAGCCACTTTTCACCTTCCTGACTCGGCCCACTTTTTCAAATCTGCCCTGTGTCACTTTAAGTGGTTATAACTTTGGAACGCTTGAACATATCCGGGGGATTTTGAGAATGTTTTTTTCATGACACATTGTACTTCATGGTGGTTGATAAATTTAAGCAATATGTTTAGTATTTATTTATGAAATAAATGGAAATTTGGCAAAAATGTTGAAAAAAAAACATTTTTCAAACATCTTTTCCTTTATTTAGGATGTTAGGTGGCTTATAACTTTAGGTGCAATTTTTCAGATTTTCACGAAAATCCTCAAAACCTACCTTTGAAAGGTCAATATAGTTAGAAGTGACTTTATAAGGCTCACATGACAGAAACCCCCACAAATGACACCATTTTAGAAACTAACCCCTCAAAATATTCAAAACTCCCTTTTGGAATTTTGTTAACCCTATGAGCGTTTCATGAGGGTGAAAAATAAATGAAAGTGAAATTACAGAAATGTCATTTTATCTTACAATAGATGCATTGAACACTAAAATTTTGCACCTCCACAATGGGTTAAAAAGGAAAATGCATTTTACAATGTTTAGTGCAATTCCTCCTGAGTATGCCAATACCCATTTTGTCACTATACCCTGCTGTACGGACACAGGGGGGCACTTTGAAGAAAAAGAGTATTGGAGCGCAAATATGGCTGCAAAAGTTTTCATGCGTCAGGATTAGAGATGAGCGAACACTAAAATGCTCGGGTACTCGTTATTCGAGACGAACTTTTCCCGATGCTCGAGTGCTCGTCTCGAATAACGAACCCCATTGAAGTCAATGGGAGACTCGAGCATTTTTCAAGGGGACCAAGGCTCTGCACAGGGAAGCTTGGCCAAACACCTGGGAACCTCAGAAAAGGATGGAAACACCACGGAAATGGAGAGGAAACAGCAGGGGCAGCATGCATGGATGCCTCTGAGGCTGCCTAATCGCACCATTATGCCAAAATTATGGGCAACAGCATGGCCATGACAGAGTGACAGAATGAAGCTAGATAGCATCTAAAACATCCAATAATTGACCCTGACACTATAGGGGACGGCATGCAGAGGCAGCGGCAGCAGGCTAGAGAGTGTCATGGCGACATACCCTAAATGGACTCAGGCTTCAAACCAATGGGTGGCAGAGAGGAACCAAAGGAGGTGAGCAAGAAGCGCTCAAATAATATCGGTACATGATAAAAGTTTGCCAGTATATTTTGTGGATTACACAGCAGGGTGGCGACAAAGTTAACATGGAAGCCATGAAAACAACCCAAAATTCTGCCTGACACAGCTCGTTTGATAAGGGGACCATGTATGGAGGCAGTGAACTAGTAGTAGATTAAAGGTGCTGCAGTTAAAACTATGTTAGTTGGATCTTGGCATGGAGCTGGCGCTCCGCTGCCAGGCGAGCTTTCGCCAATCCAAGCCCCTGTCTATAGGCTACTCCCCAAACAGCACTTCTAAGAACCTTTTGTATAAGATCAAGTGTAGTAGCGTTCTTATAAGTTTAGGATATGGCGGGTGAGGGGAATGTAAACAGATGCGCAAGAAGCGCTGAAATAATATCCCTAAATGGTAAAAGTTTGCAAGTATATTTTGTGGATTACACAGCAGGGTGGCGACAAAGTTAACAACTTTGATGTGGAATGCCCTGTAATAGCTCTTGGGCGGTGTGCCTTTTATCGCCTAGGCTCAGCAGTTTCAGCACCGCCTGCTGTCGCTTAGCGACGGCACTGCTGCTGTGCCTAGAGCTACCGACTGATGGCGCCATGCCCACGGATGGTAATTCGGAGGAGGAGGAGGTGGAGGAGGGGTGGGAGGAGGTATAGTAGGCCTTTGAGACCTGGACCGAGGTAGGCCCCGCAATTCTCTGCGTCGGCAGTATATGACCAGCCCCAGGGTCAGACTCGGTCCCAGCCTGCACCAAGTTAAGTGTAGTAGCGTTCTTATAAGTTTGGGATATGGCGGGTGAGGGGAATGTAAACAGATGCGCAAGAAGCGCATGATGCGCATGGAGCTGGCGTTCCGCTGCCAGGCGAGCTTTCGCCAATCCAAGCCCCTGTCTCTAGGCTACTCCCCAAACAGCACTTCTAAGAACCTTTTGTATAAGATCAAGTGTAGTAGCGTTCTTATAAGTTTAGGATATGCCGGGTGAGGGGAATGTAAACAGATGCGCAAGAAGCGCTGAAATAATATCCCTAAATGGTAAAAGTTTGCCAGTATATTTTGTGGATAACACAGCAGGGTGGCGACAAAGTTAACAACTTTGATGTGGAATCCATGAAAACAACCCAAATTTCTGCCTGACACACCTCGTTTGATAAAGGGACGATGTATGGAGGCAGCTATATGGACGACTTTTGGAGGTAGCAATGGAGACAACGTGTGGAGGCTGCTATGGAGACAATTTAATTTGGATAGTGCCTGTATGTGGCAGTCCCAAACATTTTTCAAACCAGAGGAGCAGGTAGGTGGCCCTCCAGTAAAATGGGATAGATTGAGTGCCTGTATGTGGCAGTCCCAAAAATGTTTCAAACCAGAGGAGCAGGTAGGTGGCCCTCCAGTAAAATGGAATAGATTGAGTGCCTGTATGTGGCAGTCCCAAAAATTCTTCAAACCAGAGGAGCAGGTAGGTGGCCCTCCAGTAAAATGGAATAGATTGAGTGCCTGTATGTGGCAGTCCCAAAAATTGTTCAAACCAGAGGAGCAGGTAGGTGGCCCTGCAGTAAAATGGAATAGATTGAGTGCCTGTATGTGGCAGTCCCAAAAATTGTTCAAACCAGAGGAGCAGGTAGGTGGCCCTGCAGTAAAATGGAATAGATTGAGTGCCTGTATGTGGCAGTCCCAAAAATGTTTCAAACCAGAGGAGCAGGTAGGTGGCCCTGCAGTAAAATGGAATAGATTGAGTGCCTGTATGTGGCAGTCCCAAAAATTGTTCAAACCAGAGGAGCAGGTAGGTGGCCCTGCAGTAAAATGGAATAGATTGAGTGCCTGTATGTGGCAGTCCCAAAAATGTTTCAAACCAGAGGAGCAGGTAGGTGGCCCTCCAGTAAAATGGAATAGATTGAGTGCCTGTATGTGGCAGTCCCAAAAATTGTTCAAACCAGAGGAGCAGGTAGGTGGCCCTGCAGTAAAATGGAATAGATTGAGTGCCTGTATGTGGCAGTCCCAAAAATGTTTCAAACCAGAGGAGCAGGTAGGTGGCCCTCCAGTAAAATGGAATAGATTGAGTGCCTGTATGTGGCAGTCCCAAAAATTGTTCAAACCAGAGGAGCAGGTAGGTGGCCCTGCAGTAAAATGGAATAGATTGAGTGCCTGTATGTGGCAGTCCCAAAAATGTTTCAAACCAGAGGAGCAGGTAGGTGGCCCTCCAGTAAAATGGAATAGATTGAGTGCCTGTATGTGGCAGTCCTAAAAATTTTTTAAAACAGAGGACCGGGTAGGTGGCCCTCCAGAAAAATGGAATAGATTGAGTGCCTGTATGTGGCACTCACAAAAATTGTTTCAAACAGAGGACCGGGTAGGTGGCCCTCCAGAAAAATTAAATGCATGAAGTACTATAGCAAGAGCCAGTGGGCCCTGTCAAAAAATAGCCATTTTCCTCTGCTTTACTGTACAAAGAGGAGGAGAAGGAGGAAAATGAGGAGGAGGAGGAGGAGTGGATCAATTATTCAGGTTGAGCTTCCTTCACCTGGTGGAGATTGGAAATTCTGAGAAATCCAGCCTTTATTCATTTTAATAAGCGTCAGCCTGTCAGCGCTGTCAGTCGACAGGCGTGTACGCTTATCGGTGATGATGCCACCAGCTGCACTGAAAACCCGCTCGGACAAGACGCTAGCGGCAGGGCAGGCAAGAACCTCCAAGGCGTACAGCGCCAGTTCGTGCCACATGTCCAGCTTTGAAACCCAGTAGTTGTAGGGAGCTGTGTGATCATTTAGGACGATGGTATGGTCAGCTACGTACTCCCTCACCATCTTTCTGTAAAGATCAGCCCTACTCTGCCGAGACTGGGGACAGGTGACAGTGTCTTGCTGGGGTGACATAAAGCTGGCAAAAGCCTTGTAAAGCGTACCCTTGCCAGTGCTGGACAAGCTGCCTGCTCGCCTACTCTCCCTCGCTACTTGTCCCGCAGAACTACGCACTCTGCCGCTAGCGCTGTCAGAAGGGAAATACTGTTTCAGCTTGTGCACCAGGGCCTGCTGGTATTCATGCATTCTCACACTCCTTTCCTCTCCAGGGATGAGAGTGGGAAGATTTTGCTTGTACCGTGGGTCCAGGAGAGTGAACACCCAGTAATCGGTGCTGGAATAAATTCTTTGAACGCGAGGGTCACGGGATAGGCAGCCTAGCATGAAATCTGCCATATGCGCCAGAGTACCAACGCGTAAGAATTCACTCCCCTCACTGGCCTGACTGTCCATTTCCTCCTCCTCCAACTCCTCCAACTCCTCTTCTTCTGCCCATACACGCTGAACAGTGAAGGACTCAACAATGGTCCCCTCTTGTGTCTCGCCAACATTCTCCTCCTCTTCCTCCTCATCCTCCTCCACCTCCACCTCCTCCGATATGCGCTGAGAAACAGACCTCAGGGTGCTTTGGCTATCAACAAGGGAATATTCTTCCCCCGTCTCTTGTGACGAGCGCAAAGCTTCCGACTTCATGCTGACCAGAGAGTTTTTCAACAGGCCAAGCAGCGGGATGGTGAGGCTGATGATGGCGGCATCGCCACTGACCATCTGTGTTGACTCCTCAAAGTTACTCAGCACCTGACAGATATCAGACATCCACGTCCACTCCTCATTGTAGACTTGAGGAAGCTGACTGACCTGACTACCAGTTCTGGTGGAAGTTGACATCTGGCAGTCTACAATCGCTCTGCGCTGCTGGTAAACTCTGGATAACATGGTCAGTGTTGAATTCCACCTCGTGGGCACGTCGCACAACAGTCGGTGAGCGGGCAGTTGGAGGCGGCGCTGCGCTGCCCTGAGAGTGGCAGCATCTGGGCTGGACTTCCTGAAATGCGCACAGATGCGGCGCACCTTCGTGAGCAAATCAGACAGATTGGGGTATGTCTTGAGGAAACGCTGCACTATCAGATTTAACACATGGGCCAGGCATGGCACATGTGTCAGTCTGCCGAGTTGCAGAGCCGCCACCAGGTTACGGCCGTTGTCACACACAACCATTCCCGGCTTGAGGTTCAGCGGTGCCAGCCACAGATCAGTCTGCGCCGTGATGCCCTGTAATAGCTCTTGGGCGGTGTGCCTTTTGTCGCCTAGGCTCAGCAGTTTGAGCACCGCCTGCTGTCGCTACCGACTGATGGCGCCGTGCCCACGGATGGTAGTTCGGAGGAGGAGGTGGAGGAGGGGTGGGAGGAGGAGGAGGCATAGTAGGCCTGAAACACCTGGACCGAGGTAGGCCCCGCAATCCTCGGCGTCGGCAGTATATGAGCAGCCCCAGGGTCAGACTCGGTCCCAGCCTCCACCAAGTTAACCCAATGTGCCGTCAGCGATATATAGTGGCCCTGCCCGGCAGCACTCGTCCACGTGTCCGTGGTCAGGTGGACCTTGTCAGAAACGGCGTTGGTCAGGGCACGGATGATGTTGTCTGACACGTGCTGGTGCAGGGCTGGGACGGCACATCGGGAAAAGTAGTGGCGGCTGGGGACCGAATACCGAGGGGCGGCCGCCGCCATGAGGTTGCGAAAGGCCTCGGTCTCTACTAGCCTATAGGGCAGCATCTCCAGGCTAAGCAATCTGGAGATGTGCACATTAAGGGCTTGGGCGTGCGGGTGGGTTGCACTATATTTGCGTTTCCGCTCCAGCGTCTGGGGTATGGAGAGCTGAACGCTGGTGGATGCTGTGGAGGATCGTGGAGGCGACGATGGGGTTTTTGTGCCAGGGTCCTGGGCAGGGGGCTGACTAGCAGCTGACACAGGGGAAGGAGCAGTGGTGTGCACGGCCGGAGGTGAACGGGCTTGTTGCCACTGAGTGGGGTGCTTAGCATTCATATGCCTGCGCATACTGGTGGTAGTTAAGCTAGTAGTGGTGGAACCCCTGCTGAGCCTGGTTTGGCAAATGTTGCACACCACAGTCCGTCGGTCATCCGGTGTTTCCTTAAAGAACCTCCACACTTCTGAAGATCTAGCCCTCGCCGCAAGAGCCCTCACCACGGGAGCTTCACTAGTTGACAGTGGCGCTGATGCACCAGCTCTGGCCCTGCCTCTCCGTCTGGCCCCACCACTGCCTCTTCCAACCTGTTCAGGTCGAGGACTCTCCTCCGTCTCAGAAGCACTGTGTTCACCCGGCCTCTCAACCCAGCTTGGGTCTGTCACCTCATCATCCTCCGATCCCTCAGTCTGCTCCCCCCTCGGACTTCCTGCCCTGACAACAACTTCCCCACTGTCTGACAACCGTGTCTCCTCATCGTCGGACACCTCTTTACACACTTCCACTACGTCAAGAAGGTCATCATCACCCACAGACTGTGACTGGTGGAAAACCTGGGCATCGGAAAATTGCTCAGCAGCAACCGGACAAGTGGTTTGTGACTGTGGGAAGGGTCCAGAAAACAGTTCCTCAGAGTATGCCGGTTCAAATGCCAAATTTTCCTGGGAGGGGGCAGACTGGGGGGGAGGAGGCTGAGGTGCAGGAGCTGGAGGAGTGGGGATTTCGGTGACATGGGTGGACTGCGTGGAAGACTGACTGGTGGTGGACAAATTGCTCGAAGCATTGTCAGCAATCCACGACATCACCTGTTCGCACTGTTCTGGCCTCAACAGTGCTCTACCACGAGTCCCAGTAACTTCAGACATGAACCTAGGGAGTGTAGCTCTGCGGCGTTCCCCTGCTCCCTCATCAGCAGGTGGTGTCTCACCCCGCCCAGGACCACGGCCTCTGACCCCTGCAGTAGTTGGACGCCCACGTCCCCGCCCTCGTCCTCTACCCCTAGCCCTCGGGTTAAACATTTTTAAAATGAGAGTTGTAACTTTTTTTTTTTTTTTACTTCTTTTTGTTTTTTTTTGTGTTTTTTTGTGTTTTTTTTTTTTTTTTGTGTTTTTTGTTTTTTTTTGAGTTTTTAAAACCAAACAATCCTATCCTATTGCTATGGCTATTTTCTAGCCAAGTATCAAAGGAAGCACACTACTATGCCAGATGAGATGACACTGAGTTAGTGCCTAATAGAAATCCAACCCCTACTGAATTTTCCCACTTCGGCCTTTGCTATGGATATGTGCGCCACTAAGCGCAGAACACAGCGGTCGCAAGTCTCACTACAAATTGCTCAGAATTGGCAAGTACATGCACTGCAGAAACTACAGCCACCAGCAGATCAACCAGAAATCAAATATATAGAACGCTACTGTAGGCTTCAAGAAGCTGTTTGTATTCTCCTATGGCTATTTTCTAGCCAAGTATCAAAGGAAGCACACTACTATGCCAGATGAGATGACACTGAGTTATTGCCTAATAGAAATCCAACCCCTACTGAATTTTGCCACTTCGGCCTTTGCTATGGATATGTGCGCCACTAAGCGCAGAACACAGCGGTCGCAAGTCTCACTACAAATTGCTCAGAATTGGCAAGTACATGCACTGCAGAAACTACAGCCACCAGCAGATCAACCAGAAATCAAATATATAGAACGCTACTGTAGGCTTCAAGAAGCTGTTTGTATTCTCCTATGGCTATTTTCTAGCCAAGTATCAAAGGAAGCACACTACTATGCCAGATGAGATGACACTGAGTTATTGCCTAATAGAAATCCAACCCCTACTGAATTTTGCCACTTCGGCCTTTGCTATGGATATGTGCGCCACTAAGCGCAGAACACAGCGGTCGCAAGTCTCACTACAAATTGCTCAGAATTGGCAAGTACATGCACTGCAGAAACTACAGCCACCAGCAGATCAACCAGAAATCAAATATATAGAACGCTACTGTAGGCTTCAAGAAGCTGTTTGTATTCTCCTATGGCTATTTTCTAGCCAAGTATCAAAGGAAGCACACTACTATGCCAGATGAGATGACACTGAGTTATTGCCTAATAGAAATCCAACCCCTACTGAATTTTGCCACTTCGGCCTTTGCTATGGATATGTGCGCCACTAAGCGCAGAACACAGCGGTCGCAAGTCTCACTACAAATTGCTCAGAATTGGCAAGTACATGCACTGCAGAAACTACAGCCACCAGCAGATCAACCAGAAATCAAATATATAGAACGCTACTGTAGGCTTCAAGAAGCTGTTTGTATTCTCCTATGGCTATTTTCTAGCCAAGTATCAAAGGAAGCACACTACTATGCCAGATGAGATGACACTGAGTTATTGCCTAATAGAAATCCAACCCCTACTGAATTTTCCCACTTCGGCCTTTGCTATGGATATGTGCGCCACTAAGCGCAGAACACAGCGGTCGCAAGTCTCACTACAAATTGCTCAGAATTGGCAAGTACATGCACTGCAGAAACTACAGCCACCAGCAGATCAACCAGAAATCAAATATATAGAACGCTACTGTAGGCTTCAAGAAGCTGTTTGTATTCACCTATGGCTATTTTCTAGCCAAGTATCAAAGGAAGCACACTACTATGCCAGATGAGATGACACTGAGTTATTGCCTAATAGAAATCCAACCCCTACTGAATTTTCCCACTTCGGCCTTTGCTATGGATATGTGCGCCACTAAGCGCAGAACACAGCGGTCGCAAGTCTCACTACAAATTGCTCAGAATTGGCAAGTACATGCACTGCAGAAACTACAGCCACCAGCAGATCAACCAGAAATCAAATATATAGAACGCTACTGTAGGCTTCAAGAAGCTGTTTGTATTCTCCTATGGCTATTTTCTAGCCAAGTATCAAAGGAAGCACACTACTATGCCAGATGAGATGACACTGAGTTATTGCCTAATAGAAATCCAACCCCTACTGAATTTTCCCACTTCGGCCTTTGCTATGGATATGTGCGCCACTAAGCGCAGAACACAGCGGTCGCAAGTCTCACTACAAATTGCTCAGAATTGGCAAGTACATGCACTGCAGAAACTACAGCCACCAGCAGATCAACCAGAAATCAAATATATAGAACGCTTATGTAGGCTTCAAGAAGCTGTTTGTATTCTCCTATGGCTATTTTCTAGCCAAGTATCAAAGGAAGCACACTACTATGCCAGATGAGATGACACTGAGTTATTGCCTAATAGAAATCCAACCCCTACTGAATTTTGCCACTTCGGCCTTTGCTATGGATATGTGTGCCACTAAGAGCTAAACACAACGGTAGCAAGTCCCCCTGCTAATTCCTCACAAAATGGTAAAAGATGCAAATTAAAATAAAAAAAGTAGAACGTTATTGTAGCCCTAAGAAGGGCTGTTGGGTTCTTTGAGAATCACTCCTGCCTAACAGTAAGCTAATAGAACACCCTAACGCTTTCCCTGACCAGCAGCAGCTCTCTCCCTAGCGGCATCCAGAGACAGAATGATCCGAGCAGCGCGGCCAGCAGCTAGTCTATCCCAGGGTCACCTGATCTGGCCAGCCAACCACTGCTATCGACGTGTAAGGGTACCACGTCATGCTGGGTGGAGTGCAGAGTCTCCTGGCTTGTGATTGGCTCTGTTTCTGGCCGCCAAAAAGCAAAACGGCGGGAGCTGCCATTTTCTCGAGCGGGCGAAGTATTCGTCCGAGTAACGAGCAGTTTCGAGTACCCTAATGCTCGACCGAGCATCAAGCTCGGACGAGCATGTTCGCTCATCTCTAGTCAGGATGCATTTGGAGAGCCCTAATGGTACCAAAAAAAAAGAAAACCCCAATAAGAGGGAAAGTACACCCCTTGGAGAGTTTAGAAACGTGTAATTTGTGTATTTGCCCCAACAGGTGTTCGAATCAATTAGGCCCCAAAAAGGAAAAAGGTGAAAATTTTCTCAAAAAAGTCACTTTTACCCAAAATTTTTGTAAGTCACTGGGGATAAAAGATGAAACAACCCCCATAAGTGTGTAAAACTATTTATCCTAAGCACATAATTGCACCACTTGTGCATATAAAGTGTTGTATGGGTACACAATAGGGCTCAGAAGGGAAAGAGGGGCTTTGGCCTTTTAGAAGCCAAATTTGACAGACATCCTTTACATGTGTCTGGATGCATTTAGAGAGCCCTAGTGGTACCAAAACAGAGGGGAACCCCAACAAGTGTCACGATTTTGAAAAGCACACCCCTTAGAGAATTTAGCAATGTGTAATATGTGTGTTTGTCCGTAAAGGTGTTTGATTTAATTAGGACTTAAAAAAGAAAAAGGTGAAAATTTTCTTAAAAAGGTCATTTTACCCCTAATTTTTTATAGCCACAAGGGATAAAAAAATGTTGTAACCCCCCAAAATGTGTAAACTAGAGATGAGCAAGCACTAAAATGCTCAGGTACTCGTTATTCGAGACAAACTTTTCCCGATGCTCGAGTGCTCGTCTCGAAGGGGACCAAGGCTCTGCACAGGGAAGCTTGGCCAAACACCTGGGAACCTCAGAAAAGGATGGAAACACCACGGAAATGGACAGGAAACAGCAGGGGCAGCATGCATGGATGCCTCTGAGGCTGCTTAATCATACCATTATGCCAAAATTATGGGCAACAGCATGGCCATGACAGAGTGACCGAATGAGGCTAGATAGCATCTAAAACATGCAATAATTGACCCTGACACTATAGGGGACAGCATGCAGAGGCAGCGGCAGCAGCGGCAGGCTAGAGAGTGTCATGGCGACATACCCTAAATGGACTCAGGCTTCACCAAAGGAGGTGAGCAAGAAGGTTGACGGTATATTTAATCGATAACACAGCATGGTGGCGACATAGAGACCAAGTTCCATAAAGTATCTGGTGAAACACCCGAAAAATGAGCCTGACACAGCTCTTTTGATAAGGGGACGACATGTGGAGGCAGCCATGGAGACGACTTCCATGAGTAAGAGCGACAGTATGAGGCATTCATATTGCGCTGCTATGATTGCAACTTCAGGTCTCCAGCATGGCGGCGACAGATGGGACGAGTTCCACTATGTATCTGGTGAAACACCTGAAAATTCTGCCTGACACAGATCGTTTGATAAGGGGATGATGTGGAGCATCGTGGAGGCAAAATGGACAGGAAACAGCAGGGGCAGCATGCATAGATGCCTCTGAGGCTGCCTAATCTTGGGATGGAGCTGGCGGTCCGGTGCCAGGCGAGCTTTCGCCTGTCTAAGCCCCTGTCTCTCGGCTCCTCCCCATCCAAAATGGGCCTGGGGGCCAGAAGCGTTTACTTTGAAAAAATTATAATTTTCAAAGCAGACCGGGTCGTTTGAATATTTCACCTAGGAATAATGGAATAGCATAGTGGTTCTATTTTTAATTGTTTTTTCGGAAATGGTTCCATGATTAAAAGCGACAGTATGGGGCATCCATATTGCGCTGCTATGATTGCAACTTCAGGTCTCCAGCATGGCGGCGACAGATGGGCCGAGTTCCACTATGTATCTGGTGAAACACCAGAAAATACACAGCTCGTTTGATAAGGGGACCATGTATGGAGGCAGTGAAGTAGTAGTAGATTAAAGGTGCTGCAGTTAAAACTATGTTAGTTGGATCTTGGGATGGAGCTGGCGCTCCGCTGCCAGGCGAGCTTTCGCCTATCCAAGCCCCTGTCTCTCGGCTACTCCCCAAACAGCACTTCTAAGAACCTTTTGTATAAGATCAAGTGTAGTAGTGTTCTTATAAGTTTGGGTTATGGCGGGTGAGGGGAATGTAAACAGATGCGCAAGAAGCACTGAAATAATATTGGTAAATGATAAAAGTTTGCCAGTATATTTTGTGGAGTACACAGCAGGGTGGCGACAAAGTTAACAAGTTTGATGTGGAAGCCATGAAAACAACCCAAAATTCTGCCTGACACAGCTCGTTTGATAAGGGGACCATGTATGGAGGCAGTGAACTAGTAGTAGATTAAAGGTGCTGCAGTTAAAACTATGTTAGTTGGATCTTGGGATGGAGCTGGCGCTCCGCTGCCAGGCGAGCTTTCGCCTATCCAAGCCCCTGTCTCTAGGCTACTCCCCAAACAGCACTTCTAAGAACCTTTTGTATAAGATCAAGTGTAATAGTGTTCTTATAAGTTTGGGTTATGGAGGGTGAGGGGAATGTAAACAGATGTGCAAGAAGCGCTAAAATAATATCGGTAAATGATAAACGTTTGCCAGTATATTTTGTGGATTACACAGCAGGGTGGTGACAAAGTTAACAAGTTTGAAGTGGAAGCCATGAAAACAACCCAAAATTTTGCCTGACACAGCTCGTTTGATAAGGGGACCATGTATGGAGGGAGCTATATGGACGACTTTTGGAGGCAGCTATGGCGATGACGTGTGGAGGTAGCAATGGAGACAATGTGTGGAGGCAGCTAAAAAAGACGACGTTTGGAGGCTGCTATGGAGACAATTTAATTTGGACAGTGCCTGTATGTGGCAGTCCAAAAAAGTTTTCAAACCAGAGGAGCAGGTAGGTGGTCCTCCAGAAAAATTAAATAGATTGAGTGCCTGTATGTGGCAGTCCAAAAAAGTTTTCAAACCAGAGGAGCAGGTAGGTGGTCCTCCAGAAAAATTAAATAAATTGAGTGCCTGTATGTGGCAGTCCAAAAAAGTTTTCAAACCAGAGGAGCAGGTAGGTGGTCCTCCAGAAAAATTACATAAATTGAGTGCCTGTATGTGGCACTCCCAAAAATTGTTTAAAACAGAGGACCGGGTAGGTGGCCCTCCAAAAAAATTAAATACATAGAGTACTATAGCTAGAGCCAGTTGGCCTTGGCAAAAAATAGCCAGTTTCCTCTGCTTTAGTGTACAAAGAGGAGGAGAAGGAGGACAATGAGGAGGAGGAGTGCATACATTATTCAGGTTGAGCTTCTTTCACCTGGTGGAGAATGGAAATCCTCAGAAATCCAGGCTTTATGTATCTTGATAAGCGTCAGCCTGTCAGCGCTGTCAGTCGACAGGCGTGTACGCTTATCGGTGATGATGCCACCAGCTGCACTGAAAACCCGCTCGGACAACACGCTAGCGGCATGGCAGACAAGAACCTCCAAGGCGTACAGCGCAGTAGTTGTAGGGAGCTGTGTGATCATTTAGGACGATGGTTTGGTCAGCTACATACTCCCTCACCATCTTTCTGTAAAGAGCAGCTCTACTCTGCCGAGACTGGGGACAGGTGACAGTGTCTTGCTGGGGTGACATAAAACTGGCAAAGGCCTTGTAAAGCATACCCCTGCCAGTGCTGGACAAGCTGCCTGCTCGCCTACTCTCCCTCGCTACTTGTCCCGCAGAAGTACACCCCCTGCCGCTAGCGCTGTCAGAAGGGAAATACTGTTTCAGCTTGTGCACCAGTGCCTGCTGGTATTCATGTATTCTCACACTCCTTTCCTCTCCAGGGATGAGAGTGGAACGATTTTGGTCCAGGAGAGTGAATACCCAGTAATCGGTGCTGGAATAAATTCTTTGAACACGAGAGTCACGGGATAGGCAGCCTAGCAAGAAATCTGCCATATGCGCCAGAGTCCCAACGCGCAAGAATTCACTCCCCTCACTGGCCTGACTGTCCATTTCCTCCTCCTCCAACTCCTCCAACTCCTCTTCTTCTGCCCATACACGCTGAACAGTGAAGGACTGAACAATGGTCTCCTCTTCTGTCTCGCCAACATTCTCCTCCTCTTCCTCCTCATCCTCCTCCACCTCCTCCGATATGCGCTGAGAAACAGACCTGAGGGTGCTTTGGCTATCAACAAGGGAATCTTCTTCCCCCGTCTCTTGTGACGAGCGCAAAGCTTCCGACTTCATGCTGACCAGAGAGTTTTTCAACAGGCCAAGCAGCGGGATGGTGAGGCTGATGATGGCGGCATCGCCATTGACCATCTGTGATGACTCCTCAAAGTTACTCAGCACCTGACAGATATCAGACATCCACGTCCACTCCTCATTGTAGACTTGAGGAAGCTGACTGACCTGACTACCAGTTCTGGTGGAAGTTGACATCTGGCAGTCTACAATCGCTCTGCGCTGCTGGCAAACTCTGGATAACATGGTTAATGTAGAATTCCACCTCGTGGGCACGTCGCACAACAGTCGGTGAGCAGGCAGTTGGAGGCGGTGCTGCACTGCCCTGAGAGTGGCAGCATCTGTGCTGGACTTCCTGAAATGCGCACAGATGCGGCGCACCTTCGTGAGCAAATCAGACAGATTGGGGTATGTCTTGAGGAAACGCTGAACTATGAGATTTAACACATGGGCCAGGCATGGCTTCAGGTTCAGCGGTGCCAGCCACAGATCAGTCTGCGCCGTGATGCCCTGTAATAGCTCTTGGGCGGTGTGCCTTTTATCGCCTAGGCTCAGCAGTTTGAGCACCGCCTGCTGCCGTTTAGCGATGGCACTGCTGCTGTGCCTAGAGCTACCGACTGATGGCGCCATGCCCACGGATGGTAATTCGGAGGAGGAGGTGGAGGAGGGGTGGGAGGAGGAGGAGGCATAGTAGGACTTTGAGACCTGGACCGAGGTAGGCCCCGCAATCCTCGGCGTCGACAGTATATGACCAGCCCCAGGGTCAGAATCAATCCCAGCCTCCACCAAGTTAACCCAATGTGCCGTCAGCGATATATAGTGGCCTTGCCCGGCAGCACTCGTCTACGTGTCTGTGGTCAGGTGGACCTTGTCAGAAATGACGTTGGTCAGGGCACGGATGATGTTGTCTGACACGTGCTTGTGCAGGGCTGGTACGGCACATCGTGAAAAGTAGTGGTGGCTTGGGACCGAATACCGAGGTGCGGCCGCCGCCATGAGGTTTCGAAAGGCCTCGATCTCTACCAGCTTATAAGGCAGCATCCCCAGGCTAAGCAGTTTGGAGATGTGGACGTTGAGGGCTTGGGCGTGTGGGTGGGTTGCACTATACTTCCTTTTGCGCTCCAGCTTCTGGGGTATAGAGAGCTGAACGCTGGTGGATGCTGTGGAGGATCGTGGAGGCGAAGATGGGGTTTTCGCACGGGAGGTGTATGGGCCGGGGTCCTGGGCAGGGGGCTGACTAGCAGATGACACAGGGGAAGGAGCAGTGGTGTGCCCGGCGAAGGTGAACCGGCTTGATGCCATTGAGTGGGGTGTTTAGCATTCAGATGCCTGCGCATACTGGTGGTAGTTAAGCTAGTAGTGGTGGAAGCCCTTCTGATCCTGGTTTGGCACAGGTTGCACACCACAGTCCGTCGGTCATCCGGTGTTTCCTTAAAGAACCTCCAGACTTCTGAAAATCTAGCCCTCGCCATGGGAGCTTGACTACGTGAAACATTTGGCGCTGATGCACCAGCTCTGGCCCTGCCTCTCCGTCTGGCCCCACCACTGCCTCTTCCAACCTGTTCTGGTATAGGACTCGCCTCCGTCTCAGAAGCACTGTGTTCACCCGGCCTATCAACCCAGCTTGGGTCTGTCACCTCATCATCCTCCGATCCCTCAGTCTGCTCCCCCCTCCTGCCCTGACAACAACTTCACCACTGTCTGACAACCGTGTCTCCTCATCGTCTGACACCTCTTTACACACTTCTTCCACTACGTCAATAATGTCATCATCACCCACATACTGCGACCGTTGGAAAACCTGGGCATCGGAAAAGAGCTCAGCAGCAACCTGACAAGTGGTTTGTGACTGTTAGAAGGGTCCAGAAAACAGTTCCTCAGAGTATGCCGGTTCAAATGCAAAATTTTGGTGGGAGGGGGCAGACTGGGGGGAAGGAGGCTGAGGTGGAGGAACTGGAGGAGTGCTGATTTCGGTGACATGGGTGGACTCCGTGGAAGACTGACTGGTGGACAAATGGCTAGAAGCATTGTCCGCAATCCACGACATCACCTCTTCGCACTGTTCTGGCCTCAACAGTGCTCTACCATGAGTCCCAGTAACTTGAGACATGATGAACCTAGGGAGTGTAGCTCTTCGGCGTTCCCCTGCTCCCTCATCAGCAGGTGGTGTCTCACCCCGCCCAGGACCACGGCCTCTGACCCCTTGCCCTCGGGTTAAACATTTTCAAAATTAAAGTGTAAACTTTAAAAAAAATTTTTGTGTTTTTTTTTGTTGTTTTTTTAAGCAAAACGATGCTATCCTATTGCTATGGCTAGTTTCTAACCTACTCTGACAGCACACAACTGGATTTTGTGCTGTGCCTGATGACTTTGAGTTATAAGAAGAAATAAACGTAAAAAAAAAAAAATCAGAAGACTGTGCCTTATTCAAATCAAACCCCTAATAAATTGTCCCACTTCGGTGTTTGAGGTGGATATGTGTGTCACTAAGAGCTAAACACAACGGTCGCAAGTCTTCCAGCAAATTCCTCACAATATGGTACTAGCTGCACTACTAGTGGCAGCAAGCCCAGCCACAAGCAAACCAAAAAAAAGTAAATATATAACGTTATTGTAGCCCTAAGAAGGGCTGTTGGGTTCTTGTAGAATCACTCCTGCCTAACACTATTCTAATAGAACGCTATCTAACGCTATCCCTGCAGCAGCAGCAGCTCTCTCCCTAGCGGCATCCAGACAGAGAATGATCCGAGCAGCGCGGGCAGGGGCTAGTCTATTCCAGGGTCACCTGATCAGGCCAGCCAACCACTGCTATCGACGTGTAAGGGTACCACGTCATGCTGGGTGGAGTCTCCTGCCTTGTGATTGGCTCTGTTTCTGGCCACAAAAAATCACAACGGCGGGAGATGCCATTTTCTTGAGCTGGCGAAATACTCATCCGAGCGACGAGCAGTTTCGAGTACGCTAATGCTCGAATGAGCATCAAGCTCGGACGAGTATATTCGCTCATTTCTAGTGTAAACCTATTTCTCTTGAGTGTAGAAGTACCCCACATGTGTATATAAAATGTTGTATGGGCTCACAACAGAAGGAAAGAGGGATGTTTGCCTTTTAGAAGCCAAATTTGAAAGAAATGTTTTACATACATTTGGAGAACCCTAGTGGTATAAAACAGATACGAATCCGAAAAGTGACCCTAACGCACACCCCTTAGAGAATTTTGCGTAATTTTGTGTAATATATGTATTTGCCACTACAGGTGAATGATCCAATTACGCCCTAAAAATTAAAAAGGTGAAAATTTTCCTATAAATGTCACTTTTACCCCTAATTTTTGTAAGCCGCAAGGGATAATATATGAAATAACCCCGAAAAAGGTGTAAAACTATTTCTCTCAAGTGTAGAAGTACCCCACATGTGCATATAAAATGCTTTATGGGCAGGGTTGGACTGGGGTTCCTGGGGCCCACCAGAGAAATTGATTCTGGGGGCCCACTTTATTGCTACCTAGAAATATTCCCTTATTCACTGTGTTTCATCACTGTTTCATCATTAGTGATTTTATACCAGGACATAAATATTAGGGATGTAAGCGTCAGTGCTTGGCACTAACTTACCAATAAGAATAACTAACAATAACCCTTCATCTCCTGACAATAACAACTGACATTATCGAAATCGTCTAGATAGTTAGTCAGTAATTACAGTTACAGAAGTGGGATTTAGAACCTCACATTTCACACGTCTTCTCCTTTGGGTACCGAACTGTACAACGACTTCTCCTTGTTTTGACTCATCACTGGAGAATTTTCCAACAGATATCTTCATCTCTGTGTGGCACATCTCCACACTGTGCAACTAAAAATATCCCAGTCACTACAAAGAAAGTCACCTGGATAACAAGGTAAAATATATCCTAAATAATATTTACCCAACACAACTGACCACATTGTGCCCCCCACAAATATCACATATTTCCCCAATAAAAAATATATTGCGCCCTCTCCAGAAATCAAATATTACATTGTGACTCCTCAGTATATTACAATATACACTATAGCCATTATACACATAATAATTTAAATTGGACATCATTCATTCCCATAATTTATTACATAATACAGCATAAAATTTCTGATTGATCATTTTATCTACACAGTCTTACAGTGCTCCTACTTATTGGGGCTCATTTACTTATCCGGTCTAATCGCGATCCAGTGGCGCGTTCTCCAACGAGGATTCAGGTTCTGCCGGGATTCACTAAGGTATGTGCGCCCAATGTCCATCAGGTGTCGTTGCTGTGCTGAGGTCCACTGGAGTTCACCTTCTTCTCCTTGGTGTATCTGAGTGCTGATCTTGCGACAAATAATTTTTTAAATTCTGTGGTTTTTTATAATCCATCGGGTTGTTCGACGGCCACGCCCCCGATTTCTGTTGCATGAAAGCCGGCGCCGATGCACCAAAATCCCGGGGCAATTCGGAAATCGTTGGGAAACCCGACGAGAATGAGTCTGACGAACCTTTAGTCAATGAGCCCATATATGTTTTATATAGTGCTCTCCCTACCTATTCTTCTTATATTTAGTGCCCCTCTTATCAAATATTTTATATAAAAGTTCTAATAAATTTTATAGTCCTATTCTGTATATATGGGTAGAGAACTGTACTATTACTACTCCTATCCTGTATATACTGTATGTGCACAGTTCAGTACTACTACTTCTATCTTGTATATATGTGCACAGCTTAGTACTACTACTTCTATCCTGTATATATGGGCACAGCACAGTACTACTACTCCTATCCTGTATATATGTGCACAGCTCAGTACTACTACTTCTATCTTGCAAATATGGGCACAGCACAGTACTATTACTCCCATCCTGTATATATGGGCACAGCTCAGTACTACTACTCCTATCATGCATATATATGTGCACAGCTCGGTAATACTACTCCTATCCTGTATATATCAGTACAGTACACTACTACTACTCCTACAGTGTATATATCAGCACAGCAAAGTACTACTACTCCTATCCTGTATGTATGGGCACAGAAAAGTACTACTACTCCTATCCTGTATATATGAGCACAGCACAGTACTACTACTACTATCCTGTATATATGGCCACAGTGCTACTACTCCTATCCTGTATATATGGGCACATTACAGTACTACTTCTTCTATCTTGTATACATGGGCACAGCACAGAACTACTACTCCTATCCTGTATATATATTGGCACAGTACTTCTACTCCTATCCTGTATATAAGGGCACATCGAAGTACTACTACTCCCCCTATCCTGTATATATGGGCACATCACAGTACTACTACTCCTGTCCTGTATATGCAGGCACATCACAGTACTACTACCCCTATACTTTATATATAGACTATTATATATATATTCCTTTAATGACCCCTTATTGTAAACAGTCCTGTAATGGCTTCCCTTATAATGTAAAGGACTGCAATTCCACCCCCACCCCCTTAAAGGAAACCTACCACTTGTAGTGGCAGGTTTCCGATGGCAATACCGGGCACCAGCTCAGGGTGAGCTGGTGCCGGAGCTTATTTTAGTTAGTGTTTTAAACCGCGGTATCGCGGTTTAAAACACTTTTTAAACGCTATAGCCGGCGCAGGCAGGTACGCGCTCGGCGCTTACCATGCACGCGGCTCTCATTCACTTCCTATGTAGCCGCACGCACGGTAAGCGCCGAGCACGTACCTGCCTGCGCCGGCTATAGCGTTTAAAAAGTGTTTTAAACCGCGATACCGTGGTTTAAAACACTAACTAAAATAAGCTCCGGCACCAGCTCACCCTGAGCTGGTGCCCGGTATTTCCATCGGAAACCTGCCACTACAAGTGGTAGGTTTCCTTTAATATTTAGTCCTCTACTGACCCTTTACTATTCTATATAAAATCCTACTCAGAGCCGATTCTAGCATATTTGCTGCCTGAGGCGAATATTAAAAATTCTGTAAATTCGGAAAACTTTACTAACAAGTAACATCCCCACAGACAGCTCCCTGACACTGTGTGACTGACTACAGGTTCTGAGAGTCATTAGTGGCATATAGTACCTTATAGATGACAATCTCTTCCATCAGGAGGAGGACTTTATTCTGGGTACTCCAATCCATGACGTATCAAAGGTGAATTAACTACCAGATATCTTCAGCTCCGTGCAGCATCTCCAACCGGCGTCCCTAAAAATACCACAGTCACTTACAGTATAAAGGCCCCATATAAAATGCACAGCATCCCCCCCCCAGATAAAAGGATTAGGGGCACATATAAAATGCACAGCACCTCCCCCCCAGATTTATGGGCACATATAAGATGCACAGCACCCCCCTCCCCCCGATAAAAGGATTATGGGCACATATAAAATGCACAGCACTCCCCCCCCCCAGATAAAATGATTATGGGCACATATAAATATATAGAGAAACCTCCCCAGGCGCGATTTATTTAGCTGGTGGGCAATTCGGGCGGCAACGGGCGCCTGAATCACCCACATTAGAATGGCAAATATCGCCGCCCTTTACAGGGACCCGCTTTCTGCCGCCTGAAGCGAGATTTTCATCTCGCCTCATGGCAGATGCGGCCCTACTGTACAATTCAGTCTAGTAGTTGACCCCTTTTTAATTTTCAGTCCTCACATACATGGCTCATTTACTCTGCTCAACCAAAGTGTGAATAGTTAAATAAAATAACCTCACTTACCTATAGCAGCACTCCCGCGTCCTCTGCTTATCTTCTCCCTTCTGCACTACGTCTGACAGGATCAAGACGCACAGCAGTGTGAGTGCATCATCACGCTGCTGCGCATCAGGGGTCAGAGTGAGACGTGTGCTGGGGAAAGTTCCCAGCCCCGTCGCACGCACAGCAGCCGCCGGCAGCACCATTGACCGCTGAGTTGCATCAGTGATGGTACTCGAGTGGCCGCTTCTGGCCGCATCGAGTACCAATGCTGTCACTGGAAGGGGCCTCAGGTGGAGATTGGAGGCCCCTGCCATAGCAGTGGTATCGGGGTTCCACCGGAGGATTCACTGGTCCTCCGGTGCCCCAGTCCGACCCTGCTTATGGGCGCACAGTAGAGGAAAAGAGGGATGTTTGTCTTTTAGAAGCCAAATTTGACAGAAATCCCTTACATGTGTCAGGATACATTTGGAGAGCCCTAAAAAAACAAAAAGTGACCCTAATTGTTGAATTTACACCCCTTGGGGAATATAGCAAGGTGTAATATGTGGTGTAGTGTAATACACGTGGTGAAATGAGCATTTTGAACATATAGGTAGTTTCCAAATATGATGTGCAATGGAGTCCAAGATGTAAATTGCAATTACTTCTGGAAAGTTCAGTGTCCGTTATGTGGTGCCCATTATGTGAAGCCCAGTTTGTGCCACTGTAAAATGTCAGCTCTCTGATTAGGAAGCCATATTTCCTGATGCGAGAAAGACCCAACTTGTGATGCTAAATGCTAGCCAGCTTAATAAATAAATAAAGAAGTTGGAGATATATAAAGGATCTGCTAACAAATCCAGAGACTTAGAGGGGAAATAGAAAACCTAAATAAAAAACATAAACCCACAAGTGCCCCTAGTTTGCAAACTACATCCCGCAATTAAATAATAGAGGGGTATTGGGAGCAATGTGACCTAACTGTTGATTCAATTATTCATATTACTGAAATGAATTCACAACAGGTTGGGCGTGAATTGTGAATGTGTTGCATATAAGGAGGTAGAATATACCAAGGGACCAACTAAACTTTTGTCACTCTGGAGTTGTTGCAGGTCTCTTAGTAATATATAGTGTCCATCCTAACTCCTCTTTTGGAACAGACTCTTTATTGAGTCCTACCTTTAGAAGCAACAGAATTCACCGGGAAAATGCTGTCCTGGCAAAACACGGGAACATCTAATCCAGAGGTACTGTGGCTCTGTCCGTGTTGTCCAAATATTAGTTTCCTAATATCTTTATGTAAAAAATGATACGACAGGACCTGCACATTGGAACAGCTCGTAAGAGTTGTACAGCATCATCTGTACAATGTACATGGCCAGTGCTTTTGTACCATTTAATTATCGTCAAGTGTTGCTCTTATTCACCCTAGCGATGCTCATTGTGACAAATATTGCTGCTATTTGCTGGACCAAATAGCGGCAAACATGGACAGAGGGGGGCAGCAAAACCTCTCTGGACAGCAAGGCAAAATTGGTGGCTGTCAGGAACAGCCGACACCCTGCCCCGATCACCGTGTCTACAGACATGGTGACCGATATTACTGACGTCATAAGTAAATTCGCCATTGGCTGGTCTGCATTGATGAGCCAATAGCAGTGATCATGAACTGGGAGAGAGGGGGGGGGGTCGTAACCCTTCTGGTCCATGGGGCAGGATGGATGGCTGTCAGGAACAGCCGCGATCTTGCCCCAATCACTGTGTCTGAACCGTGTTGGCAAGTCACTACCCGCCGCACTGTTCTATGATGCGCGTCAGGAATAGGCTATACAATCTTTATTTTATTTTTTTTGCCAATTTATACAAAAAAGGGCTTATTTTTTGCAAGACGAGATGCACTGTAAAATAAACTTCATTTTAGTGGGTTTTTAGCTTATTGAAGCTATTTTATTAACTCTTTATGTGTGGAGGAAAATAAAATCATCAATTCTTGTTTTGGATTTTTAGCTTTTTTTGGGGGGGGGGCGTTCACTGTAGCATAACGGTAATATATTATCTTTATTCTATGGGTCACTACGATTACGGTGATACCTCATTTATATAATTTTATATACATTTGTCCAATTTTGAAATATAGTTTCGACTTGCATTCAAATTCAACTTCCTGTATACAATTCAACTGCCTGTATACCATTGTTAGCCATATGTCATATACCTAGATCTGTTGATACATTTTTGGATAAATCTGGTAATGAATATAGGATTAAACAGTTTTTGAAATGTGTCTCCTTTTTTGTTATAATAGCCTGTGCACCACCAGTGAGCACAGGCCGGTCACTGCTGGCAAGACTGGATAAAGTAGCGGACTTTTGGGAGCGCATAGGAAAGGTAAGTACATACTTTTTATTTTTATGTGCTGGGCAGGAGGCTGTATACTGGGGCTGGCAGGCTGTATACTTGGGTCTGGCAGGGTGTATACTAGGGGCTGACTGGCTGTATACTGTGGGTGTGCAGGCTTTATACTGGGGGCTGGCTGTATACTTGGGTCTGGCTGGCTATATATTGGGGACTGGCTGGCTATATACTGTGGGTGGGCAGGCTATTTACTGGGGGCTGGCTGTATACTGGGGACTGGCTGTCTACACAGAGGGTACTGTCTGCCTATATATTGGGGGCTGGCTGGCTATATACAGGGGACTGGCTGGATATATACAGGGGTCTGGCTGGCTATATACAGGGGACTTGCTGGCAGTGCTATATGGAATAGCAAGGAAAATCCAGCTCACCACTCAGACGAGATGTTCCCAGCGCACGGACACGAGAAGATCCCCCATAGACTCGGGGCAATGGCAAACTTGTAGAAAGACCAGCACTTCAGGAGACTATTGCAGTATTTAAAAATCATCCAATTTATTTGTACCTCTTAAAAACATATCACACGGCAGAGTGCACAAAATAATGGTAACACGGGGTAAAAACCTACGCGTTTCGCTCAGATGAGCTTAATCATGGTTACCTCCACAAGAATTATCAGCTCTATTTGAACACCGCGCTTCTCCATGGCGCATGACGTCACGATCACGTGTCAAAGTCACATGATCGCAGCTACCACACCCCCCTCCAAGGAGAATCGCAGCGGACTTACATCTAAAAGCATGTTTACAACAATTAAAAACATACCTGAAATAGATCGACACCGAGAAAGAAGGTAAATTAAATGCATTTTTGTACATTAAACACTATCGACTATCGATTGTAGCCCGTACCTGCCGAAGCATAACAAGGCGCGCGGGAAGTATCAACAGAGCAAGAGAGCAACAGAGAGTGCTACTTGTATCGTATGATTATTCGCAACATATTGTATCAGGTTTGTTAATATAATGATAGACACATAAATTGGAGCGGCATGGTCAGTGGGCACTGCAAGTTTGAGTCACTGGCACAGACTGGAGACAGGAAACAGTGTTTACTCAAAACCTACCAAAAGGCGGCATGGTCAGAGGACACTGCAAGTTTCGGTCAATGGCATAGTCTAAAGACAGGAGATTTTATGATTTTATGTCAGAAAAATGTTTCCTGATTCTTACCTTAAGTGGGTTTGTTGTGCACCCCACATATTGTTTATTATAAGAGATGCACGTGATAAGATATACCACGAAGGAGGTATCACAATTAATGTATGTATGTATCTCATATGTCATGTTGGTCGTATTGGTAGTTGACAGGAAACCGCACGTGATACATCGTGTGTGGCCACATTTATAATTGCCCAGATGGTGTAACCAAGAGTAATTGCTCTTATTCTCCTCTGTATAGGTAAACAAAGTCGGGGACACCAAGGGACCAATCGTTGGCACTTTTTTAGATATATATAGTACCCCTCGCATAAGGCAAGTTTTTAAATCATTATCCTGTTCCAGAATAGGTAAATACTAGAGATGAGCGAGCAATAAAATGCTCGGGTACTCGTTATTCGAGACAAACTTTTCCCGATGCTCGAGTGCTCGTCTCGAATAACGAGCCCCATTGAAGTCAATGGGAGACTCAAGCATTTTTCAAGGGGACCAAGGCTCTGCACAGGGAAGCTTGGCCAAACACCTGGGAACCTCAGAAAAGCATGGAAACACCACGGAAATGGACAGGAAACAGCAGGGGCAGCATGCATGGATGCCTCTGAGGCTGCTTAAATGCACCATTATGCCAAAATTATGGGCAACAGCATGGCCATGACAGAGTGACAGAATGAAGCTAGATAGCATCTAAAACATCCAATAATTGACCCTGACACTATAGGGGACGGTATGCAGAGGCAGCGGCAGCAGCGGCAGGCTAGAGAGTGGCATGGCGACATACCCTAAATGGACTCAGGCTTAAAACCAATGGGTGGCAGAGAGGAACCAAAGGAGGTGAGCAAGAAGCGCTGAAATAATATTGGTAAATGATAAAAGTTTGCCAGTATATTTTGTGGATTACACAGCAGGGTGGCGACAAAGTTAACATGGAAGCCATGAAAACAATCCAAAATTCTGCCTGACACAGCTCGTTTGATAAGGGGACCATGTATGGAGGCAGTGAACTAGTAGTAGATTAAAGGTGCTGCAGTTAAAACTATGTTAGTTGGATCTTGGCATGGAGCTGGCGCTCCGCTGCCAGGCGAGCTTTCGCCAATCCAAGCCCCTGTCTCTAGGCTACTCCCCAAACAGCACTTCTAAGAACCTTTTGTATAAGATCAAGTGTAGTAGCGTTCTTATAAGTTTAGGATATGGCGGGTGAGGGGAATGTAAACAGAAGCGCAAGAAGCGCTGACATAATATTGGTAAATGATAAAAGTTTGCCAGTATATTTTGTGGATTACACAGCAGGGTGGCGACAAAGTTAACATGGAAGCCATGAAAACAATCCAAAATTCTGCCTGACACAGCTCGTTTGATAAGGGGACCATTTATGGAGGCAGTGAACTAGTAGTAGATTAAAGGTGCTGCAGTTAAAACTATGTTAGTTGGATCTTGGCAAGGAGCTGGCGCTCCGCTGCCAGGCGAGCTTTCGCCAATCCAAGCCCCTGTCTCTAGGCTACTCCCCAAACAGCACTTCTAAGAACCTTTTGTATAAGATCAAGTGTAGTAGCGTTCTTATAAGTTTAGGATATGGCGGGTGAGGGGAATGTAAACAGAAGCGCAAGAAGCGCTGAAATAATATTGGTAAATGATAAAAGTTTGCCAGTATATTTTGTGGCTTACACAGCAGGGTGGCGACAAAGTTAACAAGTTTGATGTGGAATGCCCTTTAATAGCTCTTGGGCAGTGTGCCTTTTATCACCTAGGCTCAGCAGTTTGAGCACCGCCTGCTGTCGCTTAGCGACGGCACTGCTGCTGTGCCTAGAGCTACCGACTGATGGCGCCATGCCCACGGATGGTAATTCGGAGGAGGAGGAGGTGGAGGAGGGGTGGGAGGAGGAGGAGGTATAGTAGGCCTTTGAGACCTGGACCGAGGTAGGCCCCGCAATCCTCTGCATCGGCAGTATATGACCAGCCCCAGGGTCAGACTCGGTCCCAGCCTGCACCAAGTTAAGTGTAGTAGCGTTCTTGTAAGTTTGGGATATGGCGGGTGAGGGGAATGTAAACAGATGCGCAAGAAGCGCTGAAATAATATCCGTAAATGGTAAAAGTTTGCCAGTATATTTTGTGGATAACACAGCAGGGTGGCGACAAAGTTAACAACTTTGATGTGGAATCCATGAAAACAACCCAAATTTCGGCCTGACACACCTCGTTTGATAAGGGGACGATGTATGGAGGCAGCTATATGGATGACTTTTGGAGGTAGCAATGGAGACAACGTGTGGAGGCTGCTATGGAGACAATTTAATTTGGATAGTGCCTGTATGTGGCAGTCCAAAAAAGTTTTCAAACCAGAGGAGCAGGTAGGTGGCCCTCCAGAAAAATGAAATAGATTGAGTGCCTGTATGTGGCAGTCCCAAAAATTGTTTAAAACAGAGGACCGGGTAGGTGGCCCTCCAGAAAAATTAAATGCATAAAGTACTATAGCTAGAGCCAGTGGGCCGTGTCAAAAAATAGCCAGTTTCCTCTGCTTTAGTGTACAAAGAGGAGGAGAAGGAGGAAAATGAGGAGGAGGAGTGGATAAATTATTCAGGTTGAGCTTCCTTCACCTGGTGGAGATTGGAAATTATGAGAAATCCAGGCTTTATTCATCTTAATAAGCGTCAGCCTGTCAGCGCTCTCAGTCGACAGGCGTGTACGCTTATCGGTGATGATGCCACCAGCTGCACTGAAAACCCGCTCAGACAACACACTAGCGGCAGGGCAGGCAAGAACCTCCAAGGCGTACAGCGCCAGTTCGTGCCACATGTCCAGCTTTGAAACCCAGTAGTTGTAGGGAGCTGTGTGATCATTTAGGACGATGGTATGGTCAGCTACGTACTCCCTCACCATCTTTCTGTAAAGATAAGCCCTACTCTGCCGAGACTGGGGACAGGTGACAGTGTCTTGCTGGGGTGACATAAAGCTGGCAAAAGCCTTGTAAAGCATACCCTTGCCAGTGCTGTACAAGCTGCCTGCTCGCCTACTCTCCCTCGCTACTTGTCCTGCAGAACTACGCACTCTGCCGCTAGCGCTGTCAGAAGGGAAATAGTGTTTCAGCTTGTGCACCAGGGCCTGCTGGTATTCATGCATTCTCACACTCCTTTCCTCTCCAGGGATGAGAGTGGAAAGATTTTGCTTGTACCGTGGGTCCAGGAGAGTGAATACCCAGTAATCAGTGCTGGAATAAATTTTTTGAACGCGAGGGTCACGGGATAGGCAGCCTAGCATGAAATCTGCCATATGCGCCAGAGTACCAACGCGTAAGAATTCACTCCCCTCACTGGCCTGACTGTCCATTTCCTCCTCCTCCAACTCCTCCAACTCCTCTTCTTCTGCCCATACACGCTGAACAGTGAAGGACTGAACAATGGTCCCCTCTTGTGTCTCGCCAACATTCTCCTCCTCTTCCTCCTCATCCTCCTCCACCTCCACCTCCTCCGATATGCGCTGAGAAACAGACCTAAGGGTGCTTTGGCTATCAACAAGGGAATCTTCTTCCCCCGTCTCTTGTGAGGAGCGCAAAGCTTCCGACTTCATGCTGATCAGAGAGTTTTTCAACAGGCCAAGCAGCGGGATGGTGAGGCTGATGATGGTGGCATCGCCACTGACCATCTGTGTTCACTCCTCGAAGTTACTCAGCACCTGACAGATATCAGACATCCACGTCCACTCCTCATTGTAGACTTGAGGAAGCTGACTGACCTGACTACCAGTTCTGGTGGAAGTTGACATCTGGCAGTCTACAATAGCTCTGAGCTGCTGGTAAACTCTGGATAACATGGTTAATGTTGAATTCCACCTCGTGGGCACGTCGCACAACAGTCGGTGAGCGGGCAGTTGGAGGCGGCGCTGCGCTGCCCTGAGAGTGGCAGCATCTGTGCTGGACTTCCTGAAATGCGCACAGATGCGGCGCACATTTGTGAGCAAATCAGACAGATTGGGGTATGTCTTGAGGAAACGCTGAACTATCAGATTTAACACATGGGCCAGGCATGGCACATGTGTCAGTCTGCCGAGTTGCAGAGCCGCCACCAGGTTACGGCCGTTGTCACACACAACCATGCCTGGCTTCAGGTTCAGCGGTGCCAGCCACAGATCAGTCTGCGCCGTGATGCCCTGTAATAGTTCTTGGGCGGTGTGCCTTTTATCGCCTAGGCTCAGCAGTTTGAGCACCGCCTGCTGTCGCTTAGCGACGGCACTGCTGCTCTGCCTAGAGCTAGCGACTGATGGCGCCATGCCCACGGATGGTAGTTCGGAGGAGGAGGTGGAGGAGGGGTGGGAGGAGGAGGAGGCATAGTAGGCCTGAAAGACCTGGACCGAGGTAGGCCCCGCAATCCTCGGCGTCGGCAGTATATGACCAGCCGCAGGGTCAGACTCGGTCCCAGCCTCCACCAAGTTAACCCAATGTGCCGTCAGCGATATATAGTGGCCCTGCCCGGCAGCACTCGTCCACGTGTCCGTGGTCAGGTGGACCTTGTCAGAAACGGCGTTGGTCAGGGCACGGATGATGTTGTCTGACACGTGCTGGTGCAGGGCTGGAACGGCACATCGGGAAAAGTAGTGGCGGCTGGGGACCGAATACCGAGGGGCGGCCGCCGCCATGAGGTTGCGAAAGGCCTCGGTCTCTACTAGCCTATAGGGCAGCATCTCCAGGCTAAGCAATCTGGAGATGTGGACATTAAGGGCTTGGGCGTGCGGGTGGGTTGCACTATATTTGCGTTTCCGCTCCAGCGTCTGGGGTATGGAGAGCTGAACGCTGGTGGATGCTGTGGAGGATCGTGGAGGCGACGATGGGGTTTTTGTGCCAGGGTCCTGGGCAGGGGGCTGACTATCAGCTGACACAGGGGAAGGAGCAGTGGTGTGCACGGCCGGAGGTGAACGGGCTTGGTGCCACTGAGTGGGGTGTTTAGCATTCATATGCCTGCGCATACTGGTGGTAGTTAAGCTAGTAGTGGTGGAACCCCTGCTGATCCTGGTTTGGAAAAGGTTGCACACCACAGTCCGTCGGTCATCCGGTGTTTCCTTAAAGAACCTCCAGACTTCTGAAAATCTAGCCCTCGCCGCGGGAGCCCTCGCCACGGGAGCTTCACTACGTGACACATTTGGCGCTGATGCACCTGCTCTGGCCCTGCCTCTCCGTCTGGCCCCACCACTGCCTCTTCCAACCTGTTCTGGTCGAGGAATCTCCTCCGTCTCAGAAGCACTGTGTTCACCCGGCCTCTCAACCCAGCTTGGGTCTGTCACCTCATCATCCTCCGATCCCTCAGTCTGCTACCCCCTCGGACTTCCTGCCCTGACAACAACTTCACCACTGTCTGACAACCGTGTCTCCTCATCGTCGGACACCTCTTTACACACTTCTTCCACTACGTCAAGAAGGTCATCATCACCCACAGACTGCGACTGGTGGAAAACCTGGGCATCGGAAAATTGCTCAGCAGCAACCGGACAAGTGGTTTGTGACTGTGGGAAGGGTCCAGAAAACAGTTCCTCAGAGTATGCCGGTTCAAATGGCAAATTTTCCTGGGAGGGGGCAGACTGGGGGGGAGGAGGCTGAGGTGCAGGAGCTGGAGGAGTGCCGATTTCGGTGACATGGGTGGACTGCGTGGAAGACTGACTGGTGGACAAATTGCTCGAAGCATTGTCGGCAATCCACAACATCACCTGTTCGCACTGTTCTGGCCTCAACAGTGCTCTACCACGAGTCCCAGTAACTTCAGACATGAACCTAGGGAGTGTAGCTCTGCGGCGTTCCCCTGCTCCCTCATCAGCAGGTGGTGTCTCACTCCGCCCAGGACCATGGCCTCTGACCCCTGCAGTAGTTGGACGCCCACGTCCCCGCCCTCGTCCCCGCCCTCGTCCTCTACCCCTAGCCCTCGGGTTAAACATTTTGAAAATGAAAGTTATAACTTTAATTTTTTTTTAATTTTTTTTTTTTTTTTTTGTGTTTTTTAGTTTTTAAAAGTAAACCAAACGATGCTATCCTATTGCTATGGCTATTTTCTAGCCAAGTATGAAAGCACACTGCTATGCCAGATGAGATGACGCTGAGTTATTAAAAAAATAAACGTAAAATAAAAAGGAAATGGCAGACTGTGCCTAATTGAAATCCAACCCCTAATAAATTTTCCCACTTCGGTCTTTGCGATGGATATGTGCGTCACTAAGCGCTAAACACAGCGGTCGCAAGTCTTACTACAAATTCCTCACAATTTGGTAGTAGATGCACTGCAGCAAGGACAGCCACCAGCAGATCAACCAGAAATAAAATATATATAACGCTATTGTAGGCGTAAGTAAGCCGTTTGGATTCTTCTATGGCTATTTTCTAGCCAAGTATGAAAGCACACTGCTATGCCAGATGAGATGATACTGAGTTATGAAAAAATAAACGTAAAATAAAATGGAAATGGCAGACTGTGCCTAATTGAAATCCAACCCCTAATAAATTTTCCCACTTCGGTCTTTGCGATGGATATGTGCGTTACTAAGCGCTAAACACAGCGGTCGCAAGTCTCACTACAAATTCCTCACAATTTGGTAGTAGATGCACTGCAGCAAGGACAGCCACCAGCAGATCAACCAGAAATAAAATATATATAACGTTATTGTAGGCGTAAGTAAGCCGTTTGGATTCTCCTATGGCTATTTTCTAGCCAAGTATGAAAGCACACTGCTATGCCAGATGAGATGACACTGAGTTATGAAAAAATAAACGTAAAATAAAAAGGAACTGGCAGACTGTGCCTAATTGAAATCCAACCCCTAATAAATTTTCCTACTTCGGTCTTTGCGATGGATATGTGCGTCACTAAGCGCTGAACACAGCGGTCGCAAGTCTCACTACAAATTCCTCACAATTTGGTAGTAGATGCACTGCAGCAAGGACAGCCACCAGCAGATCAACCAGAAATAAAATATATATAACGCTATTGTAGGCGTAAGTAAGCCGTTTGGATTCTCCTATGGCTATTTTCTAGCCAAGTATGAAAGCACACTGCTATGCCAGATGAGATGACACTGAGTTATGAAAAAATAAACGTAAAATAAAAAGGAACTGGCAGACTGTGCCTAATTGAAATCCAACCCCTAATAAATTTTCCCACTTCGGTCTTTGCGATGGATATGTGCGTCACTAAGCGCTAAACACAACGGTCGCAAGTCTCACTACAAATTCCTCACAATTTGGTAGTAGATGCACTGCAGCAAGGACAGCCACCAGCAGATCAACCAGAAATAAAATATATATAACGCTATTGTAGGCGTAAGTAAGCCGTTTGGATTCTCCTATGGCTATTTTCTAGCCAAGTATGAAAGCACACTGCTATGCCAGATGAGATGACACTGAGTTATTAAAAAAATAAACGTAAAATAAAAAGAAACTGGCAGACTGTGCCTAATTGAAATCAAACCCCTAATAAATTTTCCCACTTTGGTGTTTGAGGTGGATATGTGTGTCACTAAGAGCTAAACACAACGGTAGCAAGTCCCCCTGCAAATTCCTCACAATATGGTACTAGCTGCAAATAAAAAAAAAAAAAAGTATAACGTTATTGTAGCCCTAAGAAGGGCTGTTGGGTTCTTGTAGAATCACTCCTGCCTAACAGTAAGCTAATAGAACACCCTAACGCTTTCCCTGACCAGCAGCAGCTCTCTCCCTAGCGGCATCCAGACACAGAATGATCCGAGCAGCGCGGGCAGCGGCTAGTCTATCCCAGGGTCACCTGATCTGGCCAGCCAACCACTGCTATCGACATGTAAGGGTACCACGTCATGCTGGGTGGAGTGCAGAGTCTCCTGGCTTGTGATTGGCTCTGTTTCTGGCCGCCAAAAAGCAAAACGGCGGGAGCTGCCATTTTCTCGAGCGGGCGAAGTATTCGTCCGAGCAACGAGCAGTTTCGAGTACGCTAATGCTCGAACGAGCATCAAGCTTGGACGAGTATGTTCGCTCATCTCTAGTAAATACTTATTTACAACTTTTTTGATCTTATGGAATTGGTTACTGTAGGTGGTAATAAAAGATATGGGAGTATGTTCCTCCTCTCGCCCTTTTATGTTATAATGTTGTTTGTCTTCCATGAGGACAATGATCCGAGCAGCGCGGGCAGCGGCTAGTCTATCCCAGGGTCACCTGATCTGGCCAGCCAACCACTGCTATCGACATGTAAGGGTACCACGTCATGCTGGGTGGAGTGCAGAGTCTCCTGGCTTGTGATTGGCTCTGTTTCTGGCCGCCAAAAAGCAAAACGGCGGGAGCTGCCATTTTCTCGAGCGGGCGAAGTATTCGTCCGAGCAACGAGCAGTTTCGAGTACGCTAATGCTCGAACGAGCATCAAGCTTGGACGAGTATGTTCGCTCATCTCTAGTAAATACTTATTTACAACTTTTTTGATCTTATGGAGTTACTGTAGGTGGTAATAAAAGATATGGGAGTATGTTCCTCCTCTCGCCCTTTTATGTTATAATTAGAGATGAGCGAACACTAAAATGCTCGGGTACTCGTTATTCGAGACGAACTTTTCCCGATGCTCGAGTGCTCGTTTCGAGTAACGAGCCCCATTGAAGTCAATGGGAGACTTGAGCATTTTTCAAGGGGACCAAGGCTCTGCACAGGGAAGCTTGGCCAAACACCTGGGAACCTCAGAAAAGGATGGAAACACCACGGAAATGGACAGGAAACAGCAGGGGCAGCATGCATGGATGCCTCTGAGGCTGCTTAATCGCACCATTATGCCAAAATTATGGGCAACAGCATGGCCATGACAGAGTGACCGAATGAGGCTAGATAGCATCTAAAACATCCAATAATTGACCCTGACACTATAGGGGACGGCATGCAGAGGCAGCGGCAGCAGCGGCAGGCTAGAGAGTGGCATGGCAACATACCCTAAATGGACTCAGGCTTCAAACCAATGGGTGGCAGAGAGGAACCAAAGGAGGTGAGCAAGAAGCGCTCAAATAATATCGGTACATGATAAAAGTTTGCCAGTATATTTTGTGGATTACACAGCAGGGTGGCGACAAAGTTAACATGGAAGCCATGAAAACAATCCAAAATTCTGCCTGACACAGCTCGTTTGATAAGGGGACCATGTATGGAGGCAGTGAACTAGTAGTAGATTAAAGGTGCTGCAGTTAAAACTATGTTAGTTGGATCTTGGCATGGAGCTGGTGCTCCGCTGCCAGGCGAGCTTTTGCCAATCCAAGCCCCTGTCTCTAGGCTACTCCCCAAACAGCACTTCTAAGAACCTTTTGTATAAGATCAAGTGTTGTAGCGTTCTTATAAGTTTGGGATATGGCGGGTGAGGGGAATGTAAACATCTGCGCAAGAAGCGCTGAAATAATATCCGTAAATGAAAAAAGTTTTCCAGTATATTTTGTGGCTTACACAGCACGGTGGCGACAAAGTTAACAAGTTTGATGCGGAATGCCCTGTAATAGCTCTTGGGCGGTGTGCCTTTTATCACCTAGGCTCAGCAGTTTGAGCACCGCCTGCTGTCGCTTAGCGACGGCACTGCTGCTGTGCCTAGAGCTACCGACTGATGGCGCCATGCCCACGGATGGTAATTCGGAGGAGGAGGAGGAGGTGGAGGAGGGGTGGGAGGAGGAGGAGGCATAGTAGGCCTGAAACACCTGGACCGAGGTAGGCCCCGCAATCCTCTGCGTCGGCAGTATATGACCAGCCCCAGGGTCAGACTCGGTCCCAGCCTGCACCAAGTTAAGTGTAGTAGCGTTCTTATAAGTTTGGAATATGGCGGGTGAGGGGAATGTAAACAGATGCGCAAGAAGCGCTGAAATAATATCCGTAAATGGTAAAAGTTTTCCAGTATATTTTGTGGCTTACACAGCACGGTGGCGACAAAGTTAACAAGTTTGATGCGGAATGCCCTGTAATAGCTCTTGGGCGGTGTGCCTTTTATCACCTAGGCTCAGCAGTTTGAGCACCGCCTGCTGTCGCTTAGCGACGGCACTGCTGCTGTGCCTAGAGCTACCGACTGATGGCGCCATGCCCACGGATGGTAATTCGGAGGAGGAGGAGGAGGTGGAGGAGGGGTGGGAGGAGTAGGAGGCATAGTAGGCCTGAAACACCTGGACCGAGGTAGGCCCCGCAATCCTCTGCGTCGGCAGTATATGACCAGCCCCAGGGTCAGACTCGGTCCCAGCCTGCACCAAGTTAAGTGTAGTAGCGTTCTTATAAGTTTGGAATATGGCGGGTGAGGGGAATGTAAACAGATGCGCAAGAAGCGCTGAAATAATATCCGTAAATGGTAAAAGTTTGCCAGTATATTTTGTGGATTACACAGCAGGGTGGCGACAAAGTTAACAAGTTTGTTGTGGAAGCCATGAAAACAACCCAAAATTCTGCCTGACACAGCACGTTTGATAAGGCGGCCATGTATGGAGGCAGTGAACTAGTAGTAGATTAAAGGTGCTGCAGTTAAAACTATGTTAGTTGGTTCTTGGCATGGAGCTGGCGCTCCGCTGCCAGGCGAGCTTTCGCCAATCCAAGCCCCTGTCTCTAGGCTACTCCCCAAACAGCACTTCTAAGAACCTTTTGTATAAGATCAAGTGTAGTAGCGTTCTTATAAGTTTAGGATATGGCGGGTGAGGGGAATGTAAACAGATGCGCAAGAAGCGCTGAAATAATATCCGTAAATGGTAAAAGTTTGCCAGTGTATTTTGTGGATAACACAGCAGGGTGGCGACAAAGTTAACAACTTTGATGTGGAATCCATGAAAACAACCCAAATTTCGGCCTCACACACCTCGTTTGATAAAGGGACGATGTATGGAGGCAGCTATATGGACGACTTTTGGAGGTAGCAATGGAGACAACGTGTGGAGGCTGCTATGGAGACAATTCAATTTGGATAGTGCCTGTATGTGGCAGTCCAAAAAAGTTTTCAAACCAGAGGAGCAGGTAGGTGGCCCTCCAGAAAAATGGAATAGATTGAGTGCCTGTATGTGGCAGTCCAAAAAAGTTTTCAAACCAGAGGAGCAGGTAGGTGGCCCTCCAGAAAAATGGAATAGATTGAGTGCCTGTATGTGGCAGTCCAAAAAAGTTTTCAAACCAGAGGAGCAGGTAGGTGGCCCTCCAGAAAAATGGAATAGATTGAGTGCCTGTATGTGGCAGTCCAAAAAAGTTTTCAAACCAGAGGAGCAGGTAGGTGGCCCTCCATAAAAATGGAATAGATTGAGTGCCTGTATGTGGCAGTCCAAAAAAGTTTTCAAACCAGAGGAGCAGGTAGGTGGCCCTCCATAAAAATGGAATAGATTGAGTGCCTGTATGTGGCAGTCCAAAAAAGTTTTCAAACCAGAGGAGCAGGTAGGTGGCCCTCCAGAAAAATGGAATAGATTGAGTGCCTGTATGTAGCAGTCCAAAAAAGTTTTCAAACCAGAGGAGCAGGTAGGTGGCCCTCCAGAAAAATGGAATAGATTGAGTGCCTGTATGTGGCAGTCCAAAAAAGTTTTCAAACCAGAGGAGCAGGTAGGTGGCCCTCCAGAAAAATGGAATAGATTGAGTGCCTGTATGTGGCAGTCCAAAAAAGTTTTAAAACCAGAGGAGCAGGTAGGTGGCCCTCCAGAAAAATGGAATAGATTGAGTGCCTGTATGTGGCACTCCCAAAAATTGTTTAAAACAGAGGACCGGGTCGGTGGCCCTCCATAAAAATTAAATGCATAAAGTACTATAGCTAGAGCCAGTGGGCCCTGTAAAAAAATAGCCAGTTTCCTCTGCTTTACTGTACAAAGAGGAGGAGAAGGAGGAAAATGAGGAGGAGGAGGAGTGGATAAATTATTCAGGTTGAGCTTCCTTCACCTGGTGGAGATTGGAAATTAGGAGAAATCCAGGCTTTATTCATCTTGATAAGCGTCAGCCTGTCAGCGCTGTCAGTCGACAGGCGTGTACGCTTATCGGTGATGATGCCACCAGCTGCACTGAAAACCCGCTCGGACAAGACGCTAGCGGCAGGGCAGGCAAGAACCTCCAAGGCGTACAGCGCCAGTTCGTGCCACATGTCCAGCTTTGAAACCCAGTAGTTGTAGGGAGCTGTGTGATCATTTAGGACGATGGTATGGTCAGCTACGTACTCCCTCACCATCTTTCTGTAAAGATCAGCCCTACTCTGCCGAGACTGGGGACAGGTGACAGTGTCTTGCTGGGGTGACATAAAGCTGGCAAAAGCCTTGTAAAGCGTACCCTTGCCAGTGCTGGACAAGCTGCCTGCTCGCCTACTCTCCCTCGCTACTTGTCCTGCAGAACTACGCACTCTGCCGCTAGCGCTGTCAGAAGGGAAATACTGTTTCAGCTTGTGCACCAGGGCCTGCTGGTATTCATGCATTCTCACACTCCTTTCCTCTCCAGGGATGAGAGTGGAAAGATTTTGCTTGTACCGTGGGTCCAGGAGAGTGAACACCCAGTAATCGGTGCTGGAATAAATTCTTTGAACGCGAGGGTCACGGGATAGGCAGCCTAGCATGAAATCTGCCATATGCGCCAGAGTACCAACGCGTAAGAATTCACTCCCCTCACTGGCCTGACTGTCCATTTCCTCCTCCTCCAACTCCTCTTCTTCTGCCCCTACACGCTCAACAGTGAAGGACTCAACAATGGTCCCCTCTTGTGTCTCGCCAACATTCTCCTCCTCTTCCTCCTCATCCTCCTCCACCTCCTCCGATATGCGCTGAGAAACAGACCTAAGGGTGCTTTGGCTATCAACAAGGGAATCTTCTTCCCCCGTCTCTTGTGAGGAGCGCAAAGCTTCCGACTTCATGCTGACCAGAGAGTTTTTCAACAGGCCAAGCAGCGGGATGGTGAGGCTGATGATGGCGGCATCGCCACTGACCATCTGTGTTGACTCCTCAAAGTTACTCAGCACCTGACAGATATCAGACATCCACGTCCACTCCTCATTGTAGACTTGAGGAAGCTGACTGACCTGACTACCAGTTCTGGTGGAAGTTGACATCTGGCAGTCTACAATGGCTCGGCGCTGCTGGTAAACTCTGGATAACATGGTCAGTGTTGAATTCCACCTCGTGGGCACGTCGCACAACAGTCGGTGAGCGGGCAGTTGGAGGCGGCGCTGCGCTGCCCTGAGAGTGGCAGCATCTGTGCTGGACTTCCTGAAATGCGCACAGATGCGGCGCACCTTCGTGAGCAAATCAGACAGATTGGGGTATGTCTTGAGGAAACGCTGAACTATCAGATTTAACACATGGGCCAGGCATGGCACATGTGTCAGTCTGCCGAGTTGCAGAGCCGCCACCAGGTTACGGCCGTTGTCACACACAACCATGCCTGGCTTCAGGTTCAGCGGTGCCAGCCACAGATCAGTCTGCGCCGTGATGCCCTGTAATAGTTCTTGGGCGGTGTGCCTTTTATCGCCTAGGCTCAGCAGTTTGAGCACCGCCTACTGTCGCTTAGCGACGGCACTGCTGCTGTGCCTAGAGCTAGCGACTGATGGCGCCATGCCCACGGATGGTAGTTCGGAGGAGGAGGTGGAGGAGGGGTGGGAGGAGGAGGAGGCATATTAGGCCTGAAACACCTGGACCGAGGTAGGCCCCGCAATCCTCGGCGTCGGCAGTATATGACCAGCCCCAGGGTCAGACTCGGTCCCAGCCTGCACCAAGTTAAGTGTAGTAGCGTTCTTATAAGTTTGGAATATGGCGGGTGAGGGGAATGTAAACAGATGCGCAAGAAGCGCTGAAATAATATCCGTAAATGGTAAAAGTTTGCCAGTATATTTTGTGGATTACACAGCAGGGTGGCGACAAAGTTAACAAGTTTGTTGTGGAAGCCATGAAAACAACCCAAAATTCTGCCTGACACAGCACGTTTGATAAGGCGGCCATGTATGGAGGCAGTGAACTAGTAGTAGATTAAAGGTGCTGCAGTTAAAACTATGTTAGTTGGTTCTTGGCATGGAGCTGGCGCTCCGCTGCCAGGCGAGCTTTCGCCAATCCAAGCCCCTGTCTCTAGGCTACTCCCCAAACAGCACTTCTAAGAACCTTTTGTATAAGATCAAGTGTAGTAGCGTTCTTATAAGTTTAGGATATGGCGGGTGAGGGGAATGTAAACAGATGCGCAAGAAGCGCTGAAATAATATCCGTAAATGGTAAAAGTTTGCCAGTGTATTTTGTGGATAACACAGCAGGGTGGCGACAAAGTTAACAACTTTGATGTGGAATCCATGAAAACAACCCAAATTTCGGCCTCACACACCTCGTTTGATAAAGGGACGATGTATGGAGGCAGCTATATGGACGACTTTTGGAGGTAGCAATGGAGACAACGTGTGGAGGCTGCTATGGAGACAATTCAATTTGGATAGTGCCTGTATGTGGCAGTCCAAAAAAGTTTTCAAACCAGAGGAGCAGGTAGGTGGCCCTCCAGAAAAATGGAATAGATTGAGTGCCTGTATGTGGCAGTCCAAAAAAGTTTTCAAACCAGAGGAGCAGGTAGGTGGCCCTCCAGAAAAATGGAATAGATTGAGTGCCTGTATGTGGCAGTCCAAAAAAGTTTTCAAACCAGAGGAGCAGGTAGGTGGCCCTCCAGAAAAATGGAATAGATTGAGTGCCTGTATGTGGCAGTCCAAAAAAGTTTTCAAACCAGAGGAGCAGGTAGGTGGCCCTCCATAAAAATGGAATAGATTGAGTGCCTGTATGTGGCAGTCCAAAAAAGTTTTCAAACCAGAGGAGCAGGTAGGTGGCCCTCCATAAAAATGGAATAGATTGAGTGCCTGTATGTGGCAGTCCAAAAAAGTTTTCAAACCAGAGGAGCAGGTAGGTGGCCCTCCAGAAAAATGGAATAGATTGAGTGCCTGTATGTAGCAGTCCAAAAAAGTTTTCAAACCAGAGGAGCAGGTAGGTGGCCCTCCAGAAAAATGGAATAGATTGAGTGCCTGTATGTGGCAGTCCAAAAAAGTTTTCAAACCAGAGGAGCAGGTAGGTGGCCCTCCAGAAAAATGGAATAGATTGAGTGCCTGTATGTGGCAGTCCAAAAAAGTTTTAAAACCAGAGGAGCAGGTAGGTGGCCCTCCAGAAAAATGGAATAGATTGAGTGCCTGTATGTGGCACTCCCAAAAATTGTTTAAAACAGAGGACCGGGTCGGTGGCCCTCCATAAAAATTAAATGCATAAAGTACTATAGCTAGAGCCAGTGGGCCCTGTAAAAAAATAGCCAGTTTCCTCTGCTTTACTGTACAAAGAGGAGGAGAAGGAGGAAAATGAGGAGGAGGAGGAGTGGATAAATTATTCAGGTTGAGCTTCCTTCACCTGGTGGAGATTGGAAATTAGGAGAAATCCAGGCTTTATTCATCTTGATAAGCGTCAGCCTGTCAGCGCTGTCAGTCGACAGGCGTGTACGCTTATCGGTGATGATGCCACCAGCTGCACTGAAAACCCGCTCGGACAAGACGCTAGCGGCAGGGCAGGCAAGAACCTCCAAGGCGTACAGCGCCAGTTCGTGCCACATGTCCAGCTTTGAAACCCAGTAGTTGTAGGGAGCTGTGTGATCATTTAGGACGATGGTATGGTCAGCTACGTACTCCCTCACCATCTTTCTGTAAAGATCAGCCCTACTCTGCCGAGACTGGGGACAGGTGACAGTGTCTTGCTGGGGTGACATAAAGCTGGCAAAAGCCTTGTAAAGCGTACCCTTGCCAGTGCTGGACAAGCTGCCTGCTCGCCTACTCTCCCTCGCTACTTGTCCTGCAGAACTACGCACTCTGCCGCTAGCGCTGTCAGAAGGGAAATACTGTTTCAGCTTGTGCACCAGGGCCTGCTGGTATTCATGCATTCTCACACTCCTTTCCTCTCCAGGGATGAGAGTGGAAAGATTTTGCTTGTACCGTGGGTCCAGGAGAGTGAACACCCAGTAATCGGTGCTGGAATAAATTCTTTGAACGCGAGGGTCACGGGATAGGCAGCCTAGCATGAAATCTGCCATATGCGCCAGAGTACCAACGCGTAAGAATTCACTCCCCTCACTGGCCTGACTGTCCATTTCCTCCTCCTCCAACTCCTCTTCTTCTGCCCCTACACGCTCAACAGTGAAGGACTCAACAATGGTCCCCTCTTGTGTCTCGCCAACATTCTCCTCCTCTTCCTCCTCATCCTCCTCCACCTCCTCCGATATGCGCTGAGAAACAGACCTAAGGGTGCTTTGGCTATCAACAAGGGAATCTTCTTCCCCCGTCTCTTGTGAGGAGCGCAAAGCTTCCGACTTCATGCTGACCAGAGAGTTTTTCAACAGGCCAAGCAGCGGGATGGTGAGGCTGATGATGGCGGCATCGCCACTGACCATCTGTGTTGACTCCTCAAAGTTACTCAGCACCTGACAGATATCAGACATCCACGTCCACTCCTCATTGTAGACTTGAGGAAGCTGACTGACCTGACTACCAGTTCTGGTGGAAGTTGACATCTGGCAGTCTACAATGGCTCGGCGCTGCTGGTAAACTCTGGATAACATGGTCAGTGTTGAATTCCACCTCGTGGGCACGTCGCACAACAGTCGGTGAGCGGGCAGTTGGAGGCGGCGCTGCGCTGCCCTGAGAGTGGCAGCATCTGTGCTGGACTTCCTGAAATGCGCACAGATGCGGCGCACCTTCGTGAGCAAATCAGACAGATTGGGGTATGTCTTGAGGAAACGCTGAACTATCAGATTTAACACATGGGCCAGGCATGGCACATGTGTCAGTCTGCCGAGTTGCAGAGCCGCCACCAGGTTACGGCCGTTGTCACACACAACCATGCCTGGCTTCAGGTTCAGCGGTGCCAGCCACAGATCAGTCTGCGCCGTGATGCCCTGTAATAGTTCTTGGGCGGTGTGCCTTTTATCGCCTAGGCTCAGCAGTTTGAGCACCGCCTACTGTCGCTTAGCGACGGCACTGCTGCTGTGCCTAGAGCTAGCGACTGATGGCGCCATGCCCACGGATGGTAGTTCGGAGGAGGAGGTGGAGGAGGGGTGGGAGGAGGAGGAGGCATATTAGGCCTGAAACACCTGGACCGAGGTAGGCCCCGCAATCCTCGGCGTCGGCAGTATATGACCAGCCGCAGGGTCAGACTCGGTCCCAGCCTCCACCAAGTTAACCCAATGTGCCGTCAGCGATATATAGTGGCCCTGCCCGGCAGCACTCGTCCACGTGTCCGTGGTCAGGTGGACCTTGTCAGAAACGGCGTTGGTCAGGGCACGGATTATGTTTTCTGACACGTGCTGGTGCAGGGCTGGGACGGCACATCGGGAAAAGTAGTGGCGGCTGGGGACCGAATACCGAGGGGCGGCCGCCGCCATGAGGCTGCGAAAGGCCTCGGTCTCTACTAGCCTATAGGGCAGCATCTCCAGGCTTAGCAATCTGGAGATGTGCACATTAAGGGCTTGGGCGTGCGGGTGGGTTGCACTATATTTGCGTTTCCGCTCCAGCGTCTGGGGTATGGAGAGCTGAACGCTGGTGGATGCTGTGGAGGATCGTGGAGGCGACGATGGGGTTTTTGTGGCAGGGTCCTGGGCAGGGGGCTGACTATCAGCTGACACAGGGGAAGGAGCAGTGGTGTGCACGGCCGGAGGTGAACGGGCTTGTTGCCACTGAGTGGGGTGTTTAGCATTCATATGCCTGCGCATACTGGTGGTAGTTAAGCTAGTAGTGGTGGAACCCCTGCTGAGCCTGGTTTGGCAAATGTTGCACACCACAGTCCGTCGGTCATCCGGTGTTTCCTTAAAGAACCTCCAGACTTCTGAAAATCTAGCCCTCGCCGCAGGAGCCCTCGCCACGGGAGCTTCACTAGTTGACACATTTGGCGCTGATGCACCAGCTCTGGCCCTGCCTCTCCGTCTGGCCCCACCACTGCCTCTTCCAACCTGTTCTGGTCGAGGAATCTCCTCCGTCTCAGAAGCACTGTGTTCACCCGGCCTCTCAACCCAGCTTGGGTCTGTCACCTCATCATCCTCCGATCCCTCAGTCTGCTCCCCCCTCGGACTTCCTGCCCTGACAACAACTTCCCCACTGTCTGACAACCGTGTCTCCTCATCGTCGGACACCTCTTTACACACTTCTTCCACTACGTCAAGAAGGTCATCATCACCCACAGACTGCGACTGGTGGAAAACCTGGGCATCGGAAAATTGCTCATCAGCAACCGGACAAGTGGTTTGTGACTGTGGGAAGGGTCCAGAAAACAGTTCCTCAGAGTATGCCGGTTCAAATGGCAAATTTTGCTGGGAGGGGGCAGACTGGGGGGGAGGAGGCTGAGGTGCAGGAGCTGGAGGAGTGCCGATTTCGGTGACATGGGTGGACTGCGTGGAAGACTGACTGGTGGACAAATTGCTCGAAGCATTGTCGGCAATCCACGACATCACCTGTTCGTACTGTTCTGGCCTCAACAGTGCTCTACCACGAGTCCCAGTAACTTCAGACATGAACCTAGGGAGTGTAGCTCTGCGGCGTTCCCCTGCTCCCTCATCAGCAGGTGGTGTCTCACCCCGCCCAGGACCACGGCCTCTGACCCCTGCAGTAGTTGGACGCCCACGTCCCCGCCCTCGTCCTCTACCCCTAGCCCTCGGGTTAAACATTTTGAAAATGAGAGTCATAACTTTAATTTTTTTTTTACCTTTTTTTTGTTTTTTTTTTGTGTGTTTTTTAGTTTTTAAAACCAAACGATGCTATCCTATTGCTATGGCTATTTTCTAGCCAAGTATGAAAGCACACTGCTATGCCAGATGAGATGACGCTGAGTTATGAAAAAAATAAACGTAAAATAAAAAAGGAAATGGCAGACTGTGCCTAATTGAAATCCAACCCCGGGCCCTAATAAATTTTCCCACTTCGGTCTTTGCGATGGATATGTGCGTCACTAAGCGCAAAACACAGTGGTCGCAAGTCTCACTCCAAATTGCTCACAATTTGCTAGTAGATGCACTGTAACAACTACAGCCACCAGCAGATCAACCAGAAATCAAATATATATAACGCTACTGTAGGCGTAAGTAAGCCGTTTGGATTCTCCTATGGCTATTTTCTAGCCAAGTATAAAAGCACACTACTATGCCAGATGAGATGACGCTGAGTTATGAAAAAAATAAACGTAAAATAAAAAAGGAAATGGCAGACTGTGCCTAATTGAAATCCAACCCCGGGCCCTAATAAATTTTCCCACTTCGGTCTTTGCGATGGATATGTGCGCCACTAAGCGCAAAACACAGTGGTCGCAAGTCTCACTCCAAATTGCTCACAATTTGCTAGTAGATGCACTGTAACAACTACAGCCACCAGCAGATCAACCAGAAATCAAATATATATAACGCTACTGTAGGCGTAAGTAAGCCGTTTGGATTCTCCTATGGCTATTTTCTAGCCAAGTATAAAAGCACACTACTATGCCAGATGAGATGCCGCTGAGTTATGAAAAAAATAAACGTAAAATAAAAAAGGAAATGGCAGACTGTGCCTAATTGAAATCCAACCCCGGGCCCTAATAAATTCTCCCACTTCGTTCTTTGCGATGGATATGTGCGTCACTAAGCGCAAAACACAGTGGTCGCAAGTCTCACTCCAAATTGCTCACAATTTGCTAGTAGATGCACTGTAACAACTACAGCCACCAGCAGATCAACCAGAAATCAAATATATATAACGCTACTGTAGGCGTAAGTAAGCCGTTTGGATTCTCCTATGGCTATTTTCTAGCCAAGTATAAAAGCACACTACTATGCCAGATGAGATGACGCTGAGTTATGAAAAAAATAAACGTAAAATAAAAAAGGAAATGGCAGACTGTGCCTAATTGAAATCCAACCCCGGGCCCTAATAAATTTTCCCACTTCGGTCTTTGCGATGGATATGTGCGTCACTAAGCGCAAACACAGTGGTCGCAAGTCTCACTCCAAATTGCTCACAATTTGCTAGTAGATGCACTGTAACAACTACAGCCACCAGCAGATCAACCAGAAATCAAATATATATAACGCTACTGTAGGCGTAAGTAAGCCGTTTGGATTCTCCTATGGCTATTTTCTAGCCAATTATAAAAGCACACTACTATGCCAGATGAGATGACGCTGAGTTATGAAAAAAATAAACGTAAAATAAAAAAGGAAATGGCAGACTGTGCCTAATTGAAATCCAACCCCGGGCCCTAATAAATTTTCCCACTTCGGTCTTTGCGATGGATATGTGCGTCACTAAGCGCAAAACACAGTGGTCGCAAGTCTCACTCCAAATTGCTCACAATTTGCTAGTAGATGCACTGCAACAACTACAGCCACCAGCAGATCAACCAGAAATCAAATATATATAACGCTACTGTAGGCGTAAGTAAGCCGTTTGGATTCTCCTATGGCTATTTTCTAGCCAAGTATTAAAGCACACTACTATGCCAGATGAGATGACGCTGAGTTATGAAAAAAATAAACGTAAAATAAAAAAGGAAATGGCAGACTGTGCCTAATTGAAATCCAACCCCGGGCCCTAATAAATTTTCCCACTTCGGTCTTTGCGATGGATATGTGCGTCACTAAGCGCAAAACACAGTGGTCGCAAGTCTCACTCCAAATTGCTCACAATTTGCTAGTAGATGCACTGCAACAACTACAGCCACCAGCAGATCAACCAGAAATCAAATATATATAACGCTACTGTAGGCGTAAGTAAGCCGTTTGGATTCTCCTATGGCTATTTTCTAGCCAAGTATTAAAGCACACTACTATGCCAGATGAGATGACGCTGAGTTATGAAAAAAATAAACGTAAAATAAAAAAGGAAATGGCAGACTGTGCCTAATTGAAATCCAACCCCGGGCCCTAATAAATTTTCCCACTTCGGTCTTTGCGATGGATATGTGCGTCACTAAGCGCAAAACACAGTGGTCGCAAGTCTCACTCCAAATTGCTCACAATTTGCTAGTAGATGCACTGTAACAACTACAGCCACCAGCAGATCAACCAGAAATCAAATATATATAACGCTACTGTAGGCGTAAGTAAGCCGTTTGGATTCTCCTATGGCTATTTTCTAGCCAAGTATAAAAGCACACTACTATGCCAGATGAGATGACGCTGAGTTATGAAAAAAATAAACGTAAAATAAAAAAGGAAATGGCAGACTGTGCCTAATTGAAATCCAACCCCGGGCCCTAATAAATTTTCCCACTTCGGTCTTTGCGATGGATATGTGCGTCACTAAGCGCAAAACACAGTGGTCGCAAGTCTCACTCCAAATTGCTCACAATTTGCTAGTAGATGCACTGTAACAACTACAGCCACCAGCAGATCAACCAGAAATCAAATATATATAACGCTACTGTAGGCGTAAGTAAGCCGTTTGGATTCTCCTATGGCTATTTTCTAGCCAAGTATAAAAGCACACTACTATGCCAGATGAGATGACGCTGAGTTATGAAAAAAATAAACGTAAAATAAAAAAGGAAATGGCAGACTGTGCCTAATTGAAATCCAACCCCGGGCCCTAATAAATTTTCCCACTTCGGTCTTTGCGATGGATATGTGCGTCACTAAGCGCAAAACACAGTGGTCGCAAGTCTCACTCCAAATTGCTCACAATTTGCTAGTAGATGCACTGTAACAACTACAGCCACCAGCAGATCAACCAGAAATCAAATATATATAACGCTACTGTAGGCGTAAGTAAGCCGTTTGGATTCTCCTATGGCTATTTTCTAGCCAAGTATAAAAGCACACTACTATGCCAGATGAGATGACGCTGAGTTATGAAAAAAATAAACGTAAAATAAAAAAGGAAATGGCAGACTGTGCCTAATTGAAATCCAACCCCGGGCCCTAATAAATTCTCCCACTTCGTTCTTTGCGATGGATATGTGCGTCACTAAGCGCAAAACACAGTGGTCGCAAGTCTCACTCCAAATTGCTCACAATTTGCTAGTAGATGCACTGTAACAACTACAGCCACCAGCAGATCAACCAGAAATCAAATATATATAACGCTACTGTAGGCGTAAGTAAGCCGTTTGGATTCTCCTATGGCTATTTTCTAGCCAAGTATAAAAGCACACTACTATGCCAGATGAGATGACGCTGAGTTATGAAAAAAATAAACGTAAAATAAAAAAGGAAATGGCAGACTGTGCCTAATTGAAATCCAACCCCGGGCCCTAATAAATTTTCCCACTTCGGTCTTTGCGATGGATATGTGCGTCACTAAGCGCAAACACAGTGGTCGCAAGTCTCACTCCAAATTGCTCACAATTTGCTAGTAGATGCACTGCAACAACTACAGCCACCAGCAGATCAACCAGAAATCAAATATATATAACACTACTGTAGGCGTAAGTAAGCCGTTTGGATTCTCCTATGGCTATTTTCTAGCCAAGTATTAAAGCACACTACTATGCCAGATGAGATGACGCTGAGTTATGAAAAAAATAAACGTAAAATAAAAAAGGAAATGGCAGACTGTGCCTAATTGAAATCCAACCCCGGGCCCTAATAAATTTTCCCACTTCGGTCTTTGCGATGGATATGTGCGTCACTAAGCGCAAAACACAGTGGTCGCAAGTCTCACTCCAAATTGCTCACAATTTGCTAGTAGATGCACTGCAACAACTACAGCCACCAGCAGATCAACCAGAAATCAAATATATATAACGCTACTGTAGGCGTAAGTAAGCCGTTTGGATTCTCCTATGGCTATTTTCTAGCCAAGTATTAAAGCACACTACTATGCCAGATGAGATGACGCTGAGTTATGAAAAAAATAAACGTAAAATAAAAAAGGAAATGGCAGACTGTGCCTAATTGAAATCCAACCCCGGGCCCTAATAAATTTTCCCACTTCGGTCTTTGCGATGGATATGTGCGTCACTAAGCGCAAAACACAGTGGTCGCAAGTCTCACTCCAAATTGCTCACAATTTGCTAGTAGATGCACTGCAACATTTACAGCCACCAGCAGATCAACCAGAAATCAAATATATATAACGCTACTGTAGGCGTAAGTAAGCCGTTTGGATTCTCCTATGGCTATTTTCTAGCCAAGTATTAAAGCACACTACTATGCCAGATGAGATGACGCTGAGTTATGAAAAAAATAAACGTAAAATAAAAAGAAACTGGCAGACTGTGCCTAATTGAAATCAAACCCCTAATAAATTTTCCCACTTTGGTGTTTGAGGTGGATATGTGTGTCACTAAGAGCTAAACACAACGGTAGCAAGTCCCCCTGCTAATTCCTCACAATATGGTACTAGCTGCACTACTAGTGCCAGCAAGCCCAGCCACAAGCAAATAAAAAAAAAAGGATAACGTTATTGTAGCCCTAAGAAGGGCTGTTGTAGAATCACTCCTGCCTAACAGTAAGCTAATAGAGCACCCTAACGCTTTCCCTGACCAGCAGCAGCTCTCTCCCTAGCGGCATCCAGACAGAGAATGATCCGAGCAGCGCGGGCAGCGGCTAGTCTATCCCAGGGTCACCTGATCTGGCCAGCCAACCACTGCTATCGACGTGTAAGGGTACCACGTCATGCTGGGTGGAGTGCAGAGTCTCCTGGCTTGTGATTGGCTCTGTTTCTGGCCGCCAAAAAGCAAAACGGCGGGAGCTGCCATTTTCTCGAGCAGGCGAAATACTCGTCTGAGCAACGAGCAGTTACGAGTACGCTAATGCTCGATCGAGCATCAAGCTCGGACGAGTATGTTCGCTCATCTCTAGTTATAATGTTGTTTGTCTTCCATGAGGGTAGACCTCTGTATGTTAGCCATTCTTTTTTTGGCAGAGGACAAAATTTTTGGTTTGTATTTCCTCTTTTTTAATCTACATTCTCAATCTACTAAGTGTTTGTTAAAGATAGTGTCTGTGGAACTGTTTCTACGAATGCGTATTAGTTCACCAAAGGGTATGTTGTCCACAACGTGTTTCGGATGACAAAACGTGGACAACAAAATGGTGTTACCCGACACCGGTTTGCGAAAAGGAGATACAATGACTGAACCCTCTTGTCCTTTTAAAGTAACATCTAGAAAATCTATACTTACACCCCCAAAGTGGTGTGTGAATTTCAGTTTCATATCATTTGAATTCAGAAAAGACACAAAATTATCAAATTCCAGTACCGTTCCATTCCATATCCACAACAGATCATCTATAAAGCGGCCGAACCACTCTACAGATGACCTGTGTGGGTTACTGTCACAAAAAATGTATTGTTGCTCCCATTGTATCATGTAAATATTTGCAAGGGAGGAAAATTTTCACTTCCCCTCCACTTGCAAATAACAATGTGTGTTAAACATAAAGAAGTTGTTTTTTAGGAGAAACTCGGTTGTCATTAGGATGTATTCTCTTAATTCTGGAGAATAAGTGCTAAACTCTTCCAGATGTTTTGCCTGATACACAAGAGCTTTGTGGACCTTGGGGAGAGAGTGGAAGACTGGCATGACAGGAAATTTGACAAACAAGAAATCCTTAAGCTTTTCATTTAACACCCCTAGGCATAGAAGGCATAGGCATAGAAGGCTTAGAAGAAGGCATAGCGCCTTCTTCTAAAAGTTTCTCCAAATTTTTTTGACAACTTTTAGTGGGATCAGAAAGAAGTTTACGGTATGTTGTGGGGTCACTCAATAACTCTTCATTTATTTTTTTATAAAGAGATGCGTTCATAAGGACAATTGAGCCCCCTTTGTCCGCATTTTTTATTACCAAATCTTTATTGTTCCGGAGATCTTTTAACCCCTTAAGGATGGAGGGTTTTTCGGCTAATTTCTCGCTCTCCAACTTCAAAAATCCATAACTTTTTCATTTTTACGTGTACAGACCTGTGTGAGGGCTTATTTTGTGTGTAACAAATTTTACTTTCCCGTAATGTTATTTATTTTAACATGCCGTGTACTGCGAAGCTGAAAAAAAATTCCAAATGTGGAAAAATTGAAAACGTTCTTGTGGGCTCAGTTTTTACGACTTTCACTCTTCGCTCCAAATAACACGCCTACTTTATTCTTTGGTTCGGTGCGATCGCGGTGATACCAAATTTATATAGGTTTTATTGTGTTTTAATACATTTTCAAAAATTAAACGAATGTGTACAAAAAAGAAAAAAAAATTTTTGCCATCTTCTGACGCTAATAACTTTTTCATACTTTGGCGCACGGAAATGTGTGAGGGGTCATTTTTTGCGAAATGAGGCGATGTTTTCATTGCTACCATTTTGAGGTCTGTGCGACATTTTGATCATTTTTTATTTCATTTTTTATGTTATGTAAAAAGGTGTAAAAGTCGCATTTCGGACATTTGGGCGCCATTTCCCGCCTCGGAGGTCACCGCCGGCCGTAACCGTATTTTGATAGATCGGGCATTTTGGGACGCGGCGATACCTAATATGTCTGTGATTTTTACTGTTTGTTATGTTTTATATCCGTTCTAGGGAAAGGGGGGTGATTTGAACTTTTTTTTATTTTTTCAACTTTTTTTTTTCTTTTTTTTTTCACTATTTTTTAGACCATCTAGGGTACATTAACCCTAGATGGTCAGATCGCTCCTACCATATACTGCAATACTACAGTATTGCAATATATGGCATTTTTGCAGGTCATACATTACAATGAGCCACTGGCTCATTGTAAGGAACCTGCATAAACCATGTAGCCTCGTATCAAAAGAAGACCCGAGGCTACCATGGTAACCGATCGCCGCCCCCCCGATGACGTTCGGGGGCGTGGCGATCGGAAAAAAGATGGCGGCGCCCGCACGCCGCCGTCTTTTAAACGCCGCCCGCGACTTTGCGGGCGGCGTTTAGAGGGTTAATAGCCGCGATCGGTGCAAGCCCGTGAGCCCTCTTCATACATCCCTTATACCTCTGCGCCGTAGAGCTACGGCGCAGAGCGTTAAGGGGTTAAAGAAAGTCTTTCCGATCTAGTTAAATTGTATTTTTTTGGGATACTGTTACATTTAGATTTCAGTTCGGTTAGCAATTTCTCCACGAGATCCTGGAATTTATCCATATGGTCGCACCTGGACATTAGAGGATAAAAGGTGGGGTTGTTTGTTTTAAAGGGTCTACCAATGTTGTCATTTGTCTCTGCTGATTCATTAGATAAAATTTTGAGATTAAAGATATTACTTTGGTCCCTAAAATCAACAACCTCATTCTTAGTCTCCAAAAATTGTCCGCAAGGCTGGGATACACTACCTTCCTCGCAGGTCCGAAGGTTTGGTAAAACAGATACGATTTTATTTAATCTAATAAAACCGATTTAAAATACAGACAACGCGTTTCGCGTCCTCTCAATCGGACGCTTCATCAGGTCTAAATTCACATTACTGATAGAGTGATATATATATATGCCCTTAGAGGAAGTGATGTCACAGCCAGTATACAAATGAACATAATACATTAAACAGTCTAAAAAAGCCTGTTGGGGCATAATAAAATCAATATTACATAATATCAACTATTCTTAAGGAACCGAAAGATAATTTTTTAAAAAAGAAATTGTATATAATAAGAACTCACTAGATCGCTGTGGTGGAACACAAACAATTGACTGGAAGTGGTCATACTGAGCAGATCACATGATCAGATCACGTGATTAAGGAAATGGTCATGTGATCGGGGGATGTGTGATCACATGACCATTTCCTTAATTAAGTGCCAACACAGAAATTCAATTTGTGATTTATACTCCCTGCTCTGTCACAGTTTTCAGTGATACCAGCACCTGAGGACACCAATAAAGCAGAAAATAGTCCCAGGTAGAGCTGTCACTTTAAAATAGCTCTGTGCACAGCAAGTCCTGGGCTGTCTGGGACTGCAAGAAGATACCTGGAGTCATCTTTGGTGATGGCCTGAGTGCCCACAGAAAGGGCTCCGAGTGCCACCTCTGGCACCAGTGCCATAGGTTAGCCATCATTGCTCTAAGGGGATATATATATATCACTCTATCAGTAATGTGAATTTAGACCTGATGAAGCGTCCGATTGAGAGGACGCGAAACGCGTTGTCTGTATTTTAAATCGGTTTTATTAGATTAAATAAAATCGTATCTGTTTTACCAAAATCTTGGATCGGTGTGCGCCCTGGAAATAGTCTTTTTTTCGGACCTGCGAGGAAGGTAGTGTATCCCAGCCTTGCGGACAATTTTTGCTCTTGTCGCCCGTGGCATACGTCTCTGGTGTGGACTAGGCAGCACCCGATGTGTTCTACAACAGTGTTGTGCCTGCATGCACAACTACTAAAGGTGAGCGTGATACCTTATCTATAAAGACGCACTTGGGGTATCCCAAAATTTATTGCACCAGGGAGTGCTTGTTTTTCTTTGTTTTAGTATATTCTTAGTCTCCGAAATAGGAATGGAAGTGTCATCTGGATCGAACCCAGCGGGAGAAATATCAATTTCCGCACTGGATTCATCCCCCAGATGAGTGGACATTCATCCCCCATGGAGAAGCGCGGCACTCAAATAGAGCTGTAAATTCTTGTGGAGGTAACCATGATTAAGCTCATCTGAGCAAAACGTGTAGGTTTTTACCCCGTGTTACCATTATTTTGTGCACTCTGCCGTGTGATATGTTTTTAAGAGGAACAAATAAATTGGATGATTTTTAAATACTGCAATCGTCTCCTGAAGCGCTGGCCTTTCTACATATATGGCATAGTTGTAATAGTACTTTCCATACTTCAAAACATACTAGTAGGTTGTTTAGATTGTGAGCCCCATGGGGAAAGGGACTGATTTGGCAAGCTCTGTGCAGCGCTGCTTAATCTTTGAGCATTATATAAACATTATTATAATTATTATTATAGTTATATTTAGAGATGAGCGAACATGCTCGTCCGAGCTTGATGCTCGTTCGAGCATTAGCGTACTCGAAACTGCTCGTTGCTCGGACGAATACTTCGCCCGCTCGAGAAAATGGCAGCTCCCGCCGTTTTGCTTTTTGGCGGCAAGAAACAGAGCCAATCACAAGCCAGGAGACTCTGCACTCCACCCAGCATGACGTGGTACCCTTACACGTCGATAGCAGTGGTTGGCTGGCCAGATCAGGTGACCCTGGGATAGACTAGCCGCTGCCCGCGCTGCTCGGATCATTCTGTGTCTGGATGCCGCTAGGGAGAGAGCTGCTGCTGGTCAGGGAAAGCGTTAGGGTGTTCTATTAGCTTACTGTTAGGCAGGAGTGATTCTCCAAGAACCCAACAGCCCTTCTTAGGGCTACAATAACGTTCTACTTTTTTTTTTTTTTTATTTGCATCTAGTACCATTTTGTGAGGAATTAGCAGGGGGACTTGCTACCGTTGTGTTTAGCTCTTAGTGGCACACATATCCACCTCAAACACCAAAGTGGGAAAATTTAGTAGGGGTTGGATTTCAATTAGGCCCAGTCTGCCATTTTTCCTTTTTTATTTTACGTTTATTTTGTTTAATAACTCAGTGTCATCTCATCTGGCATAGTAGTGTGCTTTCATACTTGGCTAGAAAATAGCCATAGGAGAATCCAAACGGCTTACGCCTACAGTAGCGTTATATATTTGATTTCTGGTTGATCTGCTGGTGGCTGTACTTGCTGCAGTGCATCTACTAGCCAATTGTGAGCAATTTGTAGTGAGACTTGCGACCGCTGTGTTTTGCGCTTAGTGACGCACATATCCATTGCAAAGACCGAAGTGGGAAAATTTAGTAGGGGTTGGATTTCAATTAGGCACAGTCTGCAATTTGTCCTTTTTTATTTTACGTTTATTTTGTTTAATAACTCAGCGTCATCTCATCTGGCATAGTAGTGTGCTTTCATACTTGGCTAGAAAATAGCCATAGGAGAATCCAAACGGCTTACGCCTACAGTAGCGTTATATATTTGATTTCTGGTTGATCTGCTGGTGGCTGTACTTGCTGCAGTGCATCTACTAGCCAATTGTCAGCAATTTGTAGTGAGACTTGCGACCGCTGTGTTTTGCGCTTAGTGACGCACATATCCATTGCAAAGACCGAAATGGGAAAATTTAGTAGGGGTTGGATTTCAATTAGGCACAGTCTGCCATTTGTCCTTTTTTATTTTACGTTTATTTTGTTTAATAACTCAGCGTCATCTCATCTGGCATAGTAGTGTGCTTTCATACTTGGCTAGAAAATAGCCATAGGAGAATCCAAACGGCTTACGCCTACAGTAGCGTTATATATTTGATTTCTGGTTGATCTGCTGGTGGCTGTACTTGCTGCAGTGCATCTACTAGCCAATTGTCAGCAATTTGTAGTGAGACTTGCGACCGCTGTGTTTTGCGCTTAGTGACGCACATATCCATTGCAAAGACCGAAGTGGGAAAATTTAGTAGGGGTTGGATTTCAATTAGGCACAGTCTGCCATTTGTCCTTTTTTATTTTACGTTTATTTTGTTTAATAACTCAGCGTCATCTCATCTGGCATAGTAGTGTGCTTTCATACTTGGCTAGAAAATAGCCATAGGAGAATCCAAACGGCTTACGCCTACAGTAGCGTTATATATTTGATTTCTGGTTGATCTGCTGGTGGCTGTACTTGCTGCAGTGCATCTACTAGCCAATTGTCAGCAATTTGTAGTGAGACTTGCGACCGCTGTGTTTTGCGCTTAGTGACGCACATATCCATTGCAAAGACCGAAGTGGGAAAATTTAGTAGGGGTTGGATTTCAATTAGGCACAGTCTGCTATTTGTCCTTTTTTATTTTACGTTTATTTTGTTTAATAACTCAGCGTCATCTCATCTGGCATAGTAGTGTGCTTTCATACTTGGCTAGAAAATAGCCATAGGAGAATCCAAACGGCTTACGCCTACAGTAGCGTTATATATTTGATTTCTGGTTGATCTGCTGGTGGCTGTACTTGCTGCAGTGCATCTACTAGCCAATTGTGAGCAATTTGTAGTGAGACTTGCGACCGCTGTGTTTTGCGCTTAGTGACGCACATATCCATTGCAAAGACCGAAGTGGGAAAATTTAGTAGGGGTTGGATTTCAATTAGGCACAGTCTGCCATTTGTCCTTTTTTATTTTACGTTTATTTTGTTTAATAACTCAGCGTCATCTCATCTGGCATAGTAGTGTGCTTTCATACTTGGCTAGAAAATAGCCATAGGAGAATCCAAACGGCTTACGCCTACAGTAGCGTTATATATTTGATTTCTGGTTGATCTGCTGGTGGCTGTACTTGCTGCAGTGCATCTACTAGCCAATTGTCAGCAATTTGTAGTGAGACTTGCGACCGCTGTGTTTTGCGCTTAGTGACGCACATATCCATTGCAAAGACCGAAGTGGGAAAATTTAGTAGGGGTTGGATTTCAATTAGGCACAGTCTGCCATTTGTCCTTTTTTATTTTACGTTTATTTTGTTTAATAACTCGGTGTCATCTCATCTGGCATAGTAGTGTGCTTTCATACTTGGCTAGAAAATAGCCATAGCAATAGGATAGCATTGTTTGGTTTTAAAAACTCAAAAACACAAAAAAAAAAAAAAAAACACAAAAAAAAGTAAAAAAAAAATTAAAGCTATAACTCTCATTTTAAAAATGTTTAACCCGAGGGCTAGGGGTAGAGGACGAGGGCGGGGACGTGGGCGTCCAACTACTGCAGGGGTCAGAGGCCGTGGTCCTGGCCGGGGTGAGACACCACCTGCTTATGAGGGAGCAGGGGAACGCCGCAGAGCTACACTCCCTAGGTTCATGTCTGAAGTTACTGGGACTCGTGGTAGAGCACTGTTGAGGCCAGAACAGTGCGAACAGGTGATGTCGTGGATTGCTGACAATGCTTCGAGCAATTTGTCCACCAGTCAGTCTTCCACGCAGTCCACCCATGTCACCGAAATCGCCACTCCTCCAGCTCCTGCACCTCAGCCTCCTCCCCCCCAGTCTGCCCCCTCCCAGGAAAATTTGGCATTTGAACCGGCATACTCTGAGGAACTGTTTTCTGGACCCTTCCCACAGTCACAAACCACTTGTCCGGTTGCTGCTGAGCAATTTTCCGATGCCCAGGTTTTCCACTAGTCACAGTCTGTGGGTGATGATGACCTTCTTGACGTAGTGGAAGTGTGTAAAGAGGTGTCCGACGATGAGGAGACACGGTTGTCAGACAGTGGGGAAGTTGTTGTCAGGGCAGGAAGTCCGAGGGGGGAGCAGACTGAGGGATCGGAGGATGATGAGGTGACAGACCCAAGCTGGGTTGAGAGGCCGGGTGAACACAGTGCTTCTGAGACGGAGGAGAGTCCTCGACCAGAACAGGTTGGAAGAGGCAGTGGTGGGGCCAGACGGAGAGGCAGGGCCAGAGCTGGTGCATCAGCGCCAAATGTGTCAACTAGTGAAGCTCCCGTGGCGAGGGCTCTTGCGGCGAGGGCTAGATCTTCAGAAGTCTGGAGGTTCTTTAAGGAAACACCGGATGACCGACGGACTGTGGTGTGCAACATTTGCCAAACCAGGCTCAGCAGGGGTTCCACCACTACTAGCTTAACTACCACCAGTATGCGCAGGCATATGAATGCTAAACACCCCACTCAGTGGCAACAAGCCCGTTCACCTCCGGCCGTGCACACCACTGCTCCTTCCCCTGTGTCAGCTGATAGTCAGCCCCCTGCCCAGGACCCTGCCACAAAAACCCCATCGTCGCCTCCACGATCCTCCACAGCATCCACCAGCGTTCAGCTCTCCATACCCCAGACGCTGGAGCGGAAATGCAAATATAGTGCAACCCACCCGCACGCCCAAGCCCTTAATGTGCACATCTCCAGATTGCTTAGCCTGGAGATGCTGCCCTATAGGCTAGTAGAGACCGAGGCCTTTCGCAACCTCATGGCGGCGGCCGCCCCTCGGTATTCGGTCCCCAGCCGCCACTACTTTTCCCGATGTGCCGTCCCAGCCCTGCACCAGCACGTGTCAGACAACATCACCCGTGCCCTGACCAACGCCGTTTCTGACAAGGTCCACCTGACCACGGACACGTGGACGAGTGCTGCCGGGCAGGGCCACTATATATCGCTGACGGCACATTGGGTTAACTTGGTGGAGGCTGGGACCGAGTCTGACCCTGGGGCTGGTCATATACTGCCGACGCCGAGGATTGCGGGGCCTACCTCGGTCCAGGTGTTTCAGGCCTACTATGCCTCCTCCTCCTCCCACCCCTCCTCCACCTCCTCCTCCGAACTACCATCCGTGGGCACGGCGCCATCAGTCGGTAGCTCTAGGCACAGCAGCAGTGCCGTTGCTAAGCGACAGCAGGCGGTGCTCAAACTGCTGAGCCTAGGCGATAAAAGGCACACCGCCCAAGAGCTATTACAGGGCATCACGGCGCAGACTGATCTGTGGCTGGCACCGCTGAACTTGAAGCCAGGCATGGTTGTGTGTGACAACGGCCGTAACCTGGTGGCGGCTCTGCAACTCGGCAGACTGACACATGTGCCATGCCTGGCCCATGTGTTAAATCTGATAGTTCAGCGTTTCCTCAAGACATACCCCAATCTGTCAGATTTGCTCACGAAGGTGCGCCGCATCTGTGCGCATTTCAGGAAGTCCAGCACAGATGCTGCCACTCTCAGGGCAGCGCAGCGCCGCCTCCAACTGCCCGCTCACCGACTGTTGTGCGACGTGCCCACGAGGTGGAATTCAACACTGACCATGTTATCCAGAGTTTACCAGCAGCGCCGAGCCATTGTAGACTGCCAGATGTCAACTTCCACCAGAACTGGTAGTCAGGTCAGTCAGCTTCCTCAAGTCTACAATGAGGAGTGGACGTGGATGTCTGATATCTGTCAGGTGCTGAGTAACTTTGAGGAGTCAACACAGATGGTCAGTGGCGATGCCGCCATCATCAGCCTCACCATCCCGCTGCTTGGCCTGTTGAAAAACTCTCTGATCAGCATGAAGTCGGAAGCTTTGCGCTCGTCACAAGAGACGGGGGAAGAAGATTCCCTTGTTGATAGCCAAAGCACCCTTAGGTCTTTTTCTCAGCGCATATCGGAGGAGGTGGAGGTGGAGGAGGATGAGGAGGAAGAGGAGGAGAATGTTGGCGAGACACAAGAGGGGACCATTGTTGAGTCCTTTACTGTTCAGCGTGTATGGGCAGAAGAAGAGGAGTTGGAGGAGTTGGAGGAGGAGGAAATGGACAGTCAGGCCAGTGAGGGGAGTGAATTCTTACGCGTTGGTACTCTGGCGCATATGGCAGATTTCATGCTAGGCTGCCTATCCCGTGACCCTCGCGTTCAAAGAATTTATTCCAGCACCGATTACTGGGTGTTCACTCTCCTGGACCCACGGTACAAGCAAAATCTTTCCACTCTCATCCCTGCAGAGGAAAGGAGTGTGAGAATGCATGAATACCAGCAGGCCCTGGTGCACAAGCTGAAACAGTATTTCCCTTCTGACAGCGCTAGCGGCAGAGTGCGTAGTTCTGCGGGAAAAGTAGCGAGGGAGAGTAGGCGAGCAGGCAGCTTGTCCAGCACTGGCAAGGGTACGCTTTACAAGGCTTTTGCCAGCTTTATGTCACCCCAGCAAGACACTGTCACCTGTCCCCAGTCTCGGCAGAGTAGGGCTGATCTTTACAGAAAGATGGTGAGGGAGTACGTAGCTGACCATACCATCGTCCTAAATGATCACACAGCTCCCTACAACTACTGGGTTTCAAAGCTGGACATGTGGCACGAACTGGCGCTGTACGCCTTGGAGGTTCTTGCCTGCCCTGCCGCTAGCGTCTTGTCCGAGCGGGTTTTCAGTGCAGCTGGTGGCATCATCACCGATAAGCGTACACGCCTGTCGACTGACAGCGCTGACAGGCTGACGCTTATTAAGATGAATAAAGCCTGGATTTCTCATAATTTCCAATCTCCACCAGGTGAAGGAAGCTCAACCTGAATAATTGATCCACTCCTCCTCCTCCTCATTTTCCTCCTTCTCCTCCTCTTTGTACAGTAAAGCAGAGGAAACTGGCTATTTTTTGACAGGGCCCACTGGCTCTTGCTATAGTACTTTATGCATTTAATTTTTCTGGAGGGCCACCGACCCGGTCCTCTGTTTTAAACAATTTTTGGGAGTGCCACATACAGGCACTCAATCTATTCAATTTTTCTGGAGGGCCACCGACCCGTTCCTCTGTTTTAAACAATTTTTGGGAGTGCCACATACAGGCACTCAATCTATTCTATTTTTCTGGAGGGCCACCTACCTGCTCCTCTGGTTTGAAAACTTTTTGGGACTGCCACATACAGGCACTCAATCGATTCCATTTTTCTGGAGGGCCACCTACCTGCTCCTCTGGTTTGAAAACTTTTTGGGACTGCCACATACAGGCACTCAATCTATTCTATTTTTCTGGAGGGCCACCTACCTGCTCCTCTGGTTTGAAAACTTTTTGGGACTGCCACATACAGGCACTCAATCTATTCAATTTTTCTGGAGGCCCACCTACCTGCTCCTCTGGTTTGAAAACTTTTTGGGACTGCCACATACAGGCACTCAATCTATTCAATTTTTCTGGAGGGCCACCTACCTGCTCCTCTGGTTTGAAAACTTTTTGGGACTGCCACATACAGGCACTCAATCTATCCCATTTTTCTGGAGGGCCACCTACCTGCTCCTCTGGTTTGAAAACTTTTTGGGACTGCCACATACAGGCACTCAATCTATTCAATTTTTCTGGAGGGCCACCTACCTGCTCCTCTGGTTTGAAAACTTTTTGGGACTGCCACATACAGGCACTCAATCTATTCTATTTTTCTGGAGGGCCACCTACCTGCTCCTCTGGTTTGAAAAATTTTTGGGACTGCCACATACAGGCACTATCCAAATTAAATTGTCTCCATAGCAGCCTCCACACGTTGTCTCCATTGCTACCTCCAAAAGTCGTCCATATAGCTGCCTCCATACATCGTCCCTTTATCAAACGAGGTGTGTCAGGCAGAAATTTGGGTTGTTTTCATGGATTCCACATCAAAGTTGTTAACTTTGTCGCCACCCAGCTGTGTTATCCACAAAATATACTAATAAACTTTTATCATTTACCAATATTATTTCAGCGCTTCTTGCGCATCTGTTTACATTCCCCTCACCCGCCATATCCTAAACTTATAAGAACGCTACTACACTTGATCTTATACAAAAGGTTCTTAGAAGTGCTGTTTGGGGAGTAGCCTAGAGACAGGGGCTTGGATTGGCGAAAGCTCGCCTGGCAGCGGAGCGCCAACTCCATGCCAAGATCCAACTAACATAGTTTTAACTGCAGCACCTTTAATCTACTACTAGTTCACTGCCTCCATACATGGTCCCCTTATCAAACGAGCTGTGTCAGGCAGAATTTTGGGTTGTTTTCATGGCTTCCATGTTAACTTTGTCGCCACCCTGCTGTGTAATCCACAAAATATACTGGCAAACTTTTATCATGTACCGATATTATTTGAGCGCTTCTTGCTCACCTCCTTTGGTTCCTCTCTGCCACCCATTGGTTTGAAGCCTGAGTCCATTTAGGGTATGTCGCCATGCCACTCTCTAGCCTGCTGCCGCTGCCTCTGCATGCCGTCCCCTATAGTGTCAGGGTCAATTATTGCATGTTTTAGATGCTATCTAGCTTCATTCTGTCACTCTGTCATGGCCATGCTGTTGCCCATAATTTTGGCATAATGGTGCGATTAAGCAGCCTCAGAGGCATCCATGCATGCTGCCCCTGCTGTTTCCTGTCCATTTCCGTGGTGTTTCCATCCTTTTCTGAGGTTCCCAGGTGTTTGGCCAAGCTTCCCTGTGCAGAGCCTTGGTCCCCTTGAAAAATGCTCGAGTCTCCCGTTGACTTCAATGGGGTTCGTTATTCGAGACGAGCACTCGAGCATCAGGAAAAGTTCGTCTCGAATAACGAGTACCCGAGCATTTTAGTGCTCGCTTATCTCTAGTTATATTCTTATGCTTATTTGGCAGTATTTTAGTAGTTATATTCTTCGACATGGGGGCAGTATTATAGTAGCTATTTTCTTGTACATAGGGTTCAGCATCATAGTAGTTCTATTCTTGTACATAGGGGGCAGTATTATAGTAGTTATATTCTTGTACATAGGGGGCAGTATTATAGTAGTTCTATTCTTTTACATAGGGGGCAGTACTATAGTAGTTATATTCTTGTACATAGGGGACAGTATAAGAGTCGTTCTTTTCTTGGACATATGGAGCAGTATTATAGTAGTCACGGCAACCACTCCTGCTGCTGACTTAAAGGTGAGCCGACACTGTCTTTTGTGTTTTTTTCTATTATAGTAGTTATATTCTTGTACATAGGTAGAAGATTGTAGGTAGATCTATCTCTATATATCTATGTCTGTGTATTCTCTTTTCATGATCATCTCTGACACTCTCTTTCAGTGACCGTCTCTGACACTCTCTTTCAGGGACTATCTTTGACAATATTTTGCAGTGATCGACACTCTCTTTTAAGGACCGTCTCTGACCCTCTCTTGCGTGGATCATCTCTGACCTACTCTTGCACACACTGGGGCTCATTTACTAAGGGCTCCGCGGCCGCACTTTCGCCGGGTTTCCCCACTTTTTCTGTTTTGCTCTGAATTCTGCCTGGAATTTGGCACACGCGATTGGATTTCAGCGCAATCTTGCCGGCTTTCACGCAACAGTAATCGGGGGGCGTAGCCACCGGAAAACCCGACGGATTCGGAAAAACCACGGAATTTAAAAAACTAATTGTGTCGCAAAATCAATCACTCACATGCACCAGGAATAGGTTGCTGAACTTCGGCGGACCTCGGTGGACCTCGGCGCAGCAACGACAACTGGTGGACATCGGGCACACGACCTTAGTGAATCGCTGGAAGACCCGAATCCTTGTCAGAGAATGCACCACTGGATCGCGACAGGACCGCGTAAGTAAATGACCCCCACTGTCTCTGACCATCTCTTGCACGGACCATCTCTGACTATAATAATAATAATTCCTTTATTTATATAGTGAACACAGATTCTGCTGTGCTGAATAGAACTTGCCAAATCAGTCCATGTCCCCATGGAGCTCACAATCTAATGAACCTATAAGTATGTTTTGTAGTGTGGGAGGAAACTGGAGGACCCGGAGGGAACCCATGCAAACACGAAGAGAACATACAAATTCTTTGCAGATGTTGCCCTGGAGTGACCTGGAGTGACTTGAACCGAGGATGTCTGCTGTAAGGCTGTAATGCTAACCACTGCATCTATGTATGGTTATGTTTTATACTACCTATTTTAATAAAAGATCTACAGGATGCAACTCCCTACAGTATGAGTAATTTCATATATGTACACAGTGACTGCAACAGCAGAATAGTGAGTGCAGCTCTACAGTAACTATAAATCATACTACATTGATACCAATATAACATTTTGATTTATGCTGCCATTGTATTCCACAGTCAGTCTACATCTGATCTACACTACAGTGTTCTGTAGATTGTATTTATAGTATATTCTAGAAAGCTTCACCGACTAACATGTACAAACAACTGCAAGCCCTTGGGCCAAAAACACCACTTTATTTTCAGGAACTGTAATCCACAAAAATGTATATAACTCACGTGTTCCCAAGCCAAGAAGCATTTACCATGAGTGTAATATCTGTCTCTCTGGGCTCTGTATCTCAGGTCTAAGCTTGTATCCTCCTGCAATGACTGTCTCTGACACTCTCCTTCAGTGACCATCTCTGACACTCCCTGACTGTCACTTTGTCTATGGGGGGATTTATCAGAAGTGTCTGTGAGTGGAACTGCTCTAATTCAACATAACAACCAATCAGAGCTCAAGTTTATCTTTCAGGAAAGATAATAAAGCTACCTATTGTGACCAGTGTGACTGGGTGTGTATTATATTCAATATAAGAGAAGAAGAAAATTTGTCCTATAGGGACATTATCACTAGAGATGAGCGAACACTAAAATGCTCGGGTACTCGTTATTCGAGACGAACTTTTCCCGATGCTCGAGTGCTCGTCTCGAATAACGAACCCCATTGAAGTCAATGGGAGACTCGAGCATTTTTCAAGGGGACCAAGGCTCTGCACAGGGAAGCTTGGCCAAACACCTGGGAACCTCAGAAAAGGATGGAAACACCACGGAAATGGACAGGAAACAGCAGGGGCAGCATGCATGGATGCCTCTGAGGCTGCTTAAACGCACCATTATGCCAAAATTATGGGCAACAGCATGGCCATGACAGAGTGACAGAATGAAGCTAGATAGCATCTAAAACATGCAATAATTGACCCTGACACTATAGGGGACGGCATGCAGAGGCAGCGGCAGCAGGCTAGAGAGTGTCATGGCGACATACCCTAAATGGACTCAGGCTTCAAACCAATGGGTGGCAGAGAGGAACCAAAGGAGGTGAGCAAGAAGTGCTCAAATAATATCGGTACATGATAAAAGTTTGCCAGTATATTTTGTGGATTACACAGCAGGGTGGCGACAAAGTTAACATGGAAGCCATGAAAACAACCCAAAATTCTGCCTGACACAGCTCGTTTGATAAGGGGACCATGTATGGAGGCAGTGAACTAGTAGTAGATTAAAGGTGCTGCAGTTAAAACTATGTTAGTTGGATCTTGGCATGGAGCTGGCGCTCCGCTGCCAGGCGAGCTTTCGCCAATCCAAGCCCCTGTCTCTAGGCTACTCCCCAAACAGCACTTTTGTATAAGATCAAGTGTAGTAGCGTTCTTATAAGTTTAGGATATGCCGGGTGAGGGGAATGTAAACAGATGCGCAAGAAGCGCATGATGCGCATGGAGCTGGCGCTCCGCTGCCAGGCGAGCTTTCGCAAATCCAAGCCCCTGTCTCTAGGCTACTCCCCAAACAGCACTTTTGTATAAGATCAAGTGTAGTAGCGTTCTTATAAGTTTAGGATATGCCGGGTGAGGGGAATGTAAACAGATGCGCAAGAAGCGCATGATGCGCATGGAGCTGGCGCTCCGCTGCCAGGCGAGCTTTCGCAAATCCAAGCCCCTGTCTCTAGGCTACTCCCCAAACAGCACTTTTGTATAAGATCAAGTGTAGTAGCGTTCTTATAAGTTTAGGATATGGCGGGTGAGGGGAATGTAAACAGATGCGCAAGAAGCGCTGAAATAATATCCCTAAATGGTAAAAGTTTGCAAGTATATTTTGTGGATTACACAGCAGGGTGGCGACAAAGTTAACAACTTTGATGTGGAATCCATGAAAACAACCCAAATTTCTGCCTGACACACCTCGTTTGATAAAGGGACGATGTATGGAGGCAGCTATATGGACGACTTTTGGAGGTAGCAATGGAGACAACGTGTGGAGGCTGCTATGGAGACAATTTAATTTGGATAGTGCCTGTATGTGGCAGTCCCAAACATTTTTCAAACCAGAGGAGCAGGTAGGTGGCCCTCCAGTAAAATGGGATAGATTGAGTGCCTGTATGTGGCAGTCCCAAAAATTGTTCAAACCAGAGGAGCAGGTAGGTGGCCCTCCAGTAAAATGGAATAGATTGAGTGCCTGTATGTGGCAGTCCCAAAAATTGTTCAAACCAGAGGAGCAGGTAGGTGGCCCTGCAGTAAAATGGAATAGATTGAGTGCCTGTATGTGGCAGTCCCAAAAATGTTTCAAACCAGAGGAGCAGTTAGGTGGCCCTCCAGTAAAATGGGATAGATTGAGTGCCTGTATGTGGCAGTCCCAAAAATGTTTCAAACCAGAGGAGCAGGTAGGTGGCCCTCCAGTAAAATGGAATAGATTGAGTGCCTGTATGTGGCAGTCCCAAAAATTGTTCAAACCAGAGGAGCAGGTAGGTGGCCCTGCAGTAAAATGGAATAGATTGAGTGCCTGTATGTGGCAGTCCCAAAAATTCTTCAAACCAGAGGAGCAGGTAGGTGGCCCTCCAGTAAAATGGAATAGATTGAGTGCCTGTATGTGGCAGTCCCAAAAATTCTTCAAACCAGAGGAGCAGGTAGGTGGCCCTGCAGTAAAATGGAATAGATTGAGTGCCTGTATGTGGCAGTCCCAAAAATGTTTCAAACCAGAGGAGCAGGTAGGTGGCCCTCCAGTAAAATGGAATAGATTGAGTGCCTGTATGTGGCAGTCCCAAAAATTCTTCAAACCAGAGGAGCAGGTAGGTGGCCCTCCAGTAAAATGGAATAGATTGAGTGCCTGTATGTGGCAGTCCCAAAAATTGTTCAAACCAGAGGACCGGGTAGGTGGCCCTCCAGAAAAATGGAATAGATTGAGTGCCTGTATGTGGCACTCACAAAAATTGTTTCAAACAGAGGACCGGGTAGGTGGCCCTCCAGAAAAATTAAATGCATGAAGTATAGCAAGAGCCAGTGGGCCCTGTCAAAAAATAGCCATTTTCCTCTGCTTTACTGTACAAAGAGGAGGAGAAGGAGGAAAATGAGGAGGAGGAGGAGGAGTGGATCAATTATTCAGGTTGAGCTTCCTTCACCTGGTGGAGATTGGAAATTCTGAGAAATCCAGCCTTTATTCATTTTAATAAGCGTCAGCCTGTCAGCGCTGTCAGTCGACAGGCGTGTACGCTTATCGGTGATGATGCCACCAGCTGCACTGAAAACCCGCTCGGACAAGACGCTAGCGGCAGGGCAGGCAAGAACCTCCAAGGCGTACAGCGCCAGTTCGTGCCACATGTCCAGCTTTGAAACCCAGTAGTTGTAGGGAGCTGTGTGATCATTTAGGACGATGGTATGGTCAGCTACGTACTCCCTCACCATCTTTCTGTAAAGATCAGCCCTACTCTGCCGAGACTGGGGACAGGTGACAGTGTCTTGCTGGGGTGACATAAAGCTGGCAAAAGCCTTGTAAAGCGTACCCTTGCCAGTGCTGGACAAGCTGCCTGCTCGCCTACTCTCCCTCGCTACTTGTCCCGCAGAACTACGCACTCTGCCGCTAGCGCTGTCAGAAGGGAAATACTGTTTCAGCTTGTGCACCAGGGCCTGCTGGTATTCATGCATTCTCACACTCCTTTCCTCTGCAGGGATGAGAGTGGCAAGATTTTGCTTGTACCGTGGGTCCAGGAGAGTGAACACCCAGTAATCGGTGCTGGAATAAATTCTTTGAACGCGAGGGTCACGGGATAGGCAGCCTAGCATGAAATCTGCCATATGCGCCAGAGTACCAACGCGTAAGAATTCACTCCCCTCACTGGCCTGACTGTCCATTTCCTCCTCCTCCAACTCCTCCAACTCCTCTTCTTCTGCCCATACACGCTGAACAGTGAAGGACTCAACAATGGTCCCCTCTTGTGTCTCGCCAACATTCTCCTCCTCTTCCTCCTCATCCTCCTCCACCTCCACCTCCTCCGATATGCGCTGAGAAACAGACCTCAGGGTGCTTTGGCTATCAACAAGGGAATATTCTTCCCCCGTCTCTTGTGACGAGCGCAAAGCTTCCGACTTCATGCTGACCAGAGAGTTTTTCAACAGGCCAAGCAGCGGGATGGTGAGGCTGATGATGGCGGCATCGCCACTGACCATCTGTGTTGACTCCTCAAAGTTACTCAGCACCTGACAGATATCAGACATCCACGTCCACTCCTCATTGTAGACTTGAGGAAGCTGACTGACCTGACTACCAGTTCTGGTGGAAGTTGACATCTGGCAGTCTACAATCGCTCTGCGCTGCTGGTAAACTCTGGATAACATGGTCAGTGTTGAATTCCACCTCGTGGGCACGTCGCACAACAGTCGGTGAGCGGGCAGTTGGAGGCGGCGCTGCGCTGCCCTGAGAGTGGCAGCATCTGGGCTGGACTTCCTGAAATGCGCACAGATGCGGCGCACCTTCGTGAGCAAATCAGACAGATTGGGGTATGTCTTGAGGAAACGCTGCACTATCAGATTTAACACATGGGCCAGGCATGGCACATGTGTCAGTCTGCCGAGTTGCAGAGCCGCCACCAGGTTACGGCCGTTGTCACACACAACCATTCCCGGCTTGAGGTTCAGCGGTGCCAGCCACAGATCAGTCTGCGCCGTGATGCCCTGTAATAGCTCTTGGGCGGTGTGCCTTTTGTCGCCTAGGCTCAGCAGTTTGAGCACCGCCTGCTGTCGCTTAGCGACGGCACTGCTGCTGTGCCTAGAGCTACCGACTGATGGCGCCGTGCCCACGGATGGTAGTTCGGAGGAGGAGGTGGAGGAGGGGTGGGAGGAGGAGGAGGCATAGTAGGCCTGAAACACCTGGACCGAGGTAGGCCCCGCAATCCTCGGCGTCGGCAGTATATGAGCAGCCCCAGGGTCAGTCTCGGTCCCAGCCTCCACCAAGTTAACCCAATGTGCCGTCAGCGATATATAGTGGCCCTGCCCGGCAGCACTCGTCCACGTGTCCGTGGTCAGGTGGACCTTGTCAGAAACGGCGTTGGTCAGGGCACGGATGATGTTGTCTGACACGTGCTGGTGCAGGGCTGGGACGGCACATCGGGAAAAGTAGTGGCGGCTGGGGACCGAATACCGAGGGGCGGCCGCCGCCATGAGGTTGCGAAAGGCCTCGGTCTCTACTAGCCTATAGGGCAGCATCTCCAGGCTAAGCAATCTGGAGATGTGCACATTAAGGGCTTGGGCGTGCGGGTGGGTTGCACTATATTTGCGTTTCCGCTCCAGCGTCTGGGGTATGGAGAGCTGAACGCTGGTGGATGCTGTGGAGGATCGTGGAGGCGACGATGGGGTTTTTGGGCCAGGGTCCTGGGCAGGGGGCTGACTAGCAGCTGACACAGGGGAAGGAGCAGTGGTGTGCACGGCCGGAGGTGAACGGGCTTGTTGCCACTGAGTGGGGTGCTTAGCATTCATATGCCTGCGCATACTGGTGGTAGTTAAGCTAGTAGTGGTGGAACCCCTGCTGAGCCTGGTTTGGCAAATGTTGCACACCACAGTCCGTCGGTCATCCGGTGTTTCCTTAAAGAACCTCCACACTTCTGAAGATCTAGCCCTCGCCGCAAGAGCCCTCACCACGGGAGCTTCACTAGTTGACAGTGGCGCTGATGCACCAGCTCTGGCCCTGCCTCTCCGTCTGGCCCCACCACTGCCTCTTCCAACCTGTTCAGGTCGAGGACTCTCCTCCGTCTCAGAAGCACTGTGTTCACCCGGCCTCTCAACCCAGCTTGGGTCTGTCACCTCATCATCCTCCGATCCCTCAGTCTGCTCCCCCCTCGGACTTCCTGCCCTGACAACAACTTCCCCACTGTCTGACAACCGTGTCTCCTCATCGTCGGACACCTCTTTACACACTTCCACTACGTCAAGAAGGTCATCATCACCCACAGACTGTGACTGGTGGAAAACCTGGGCATCGGAAAATTGCTCAGCAGCAACCGGACAAGTGGTTTGTGACTGTGGGAAGGGTCCAGAAAACAGTTCCTCAGAGTATGCCGGTTCAAATGGCAAATTTTCCTGGGAGGGGGCAGACTGGGGGGGAGGAGGCTGAGGTGCAGGAGCTGGAGGAGTGGGGATTTCGGTGACATGGGTGGACTGCGTGGAAGACTGACTGGTGGTGGACAAATTGCTCGAAGCATTGTCAGCAATCCACGACATCACCTGTTCGCACTGTTCTGGCCTCAACAGTGCTCTACCACGAGTCCCAGTAACTTCAGACATGAACCTAGGGAGTGTAGCTCTGCGGCGTTCCCCTGCTCCCTCATCAGCAGGTGGTGTCTCACCCCGCCCAGGACCACGGCCTCTGACCCCTGCAGTAGTTGGACGCCCACGTCCCCGCCCTCGTCCTCTACCCCTAGCCCTGGGGTTAAACATTTTTAAAATGAGAGTTATAACTTTTTTTTTTTTTTTACTTTTTTTTTTTTTTTTTGTGTGTTTTTTTGTGTTTTTTGTTTTTTTTTGTGTTTTTTGTTTTTTTTTGAGTTTTTAGAACCAAACAATCCTATCCTATTGCTATGGCTATTTTCTAGCCAAGTATCAAAGGAAGCACACTACTATGCCAGATGAGATGACACTGAGTTATTGCCTAATAGAAATCCAACCCCTACTGAATTTTGCCACTTCAGCCTTTGCTATGGATATGTGCGCCACTAAGCGCAGAACACAGCGGTCGCAAGTCTCACTACAAATTGCTCAGAATTGGCAAGTACATGCACTGCAGAAACTACAGCCACCAGCAGATCAACCAGAAATCAAATATATAGAACGCTACTGTAGGCTTCAAGAAGCTATTTGTATTCTCCTATGGCTATTTTCTAGCCAAGTATCAAAGGAAGCACACTACTATGCCAGATGAGATGACACTGAGTTATTGCCTAATAGAAATCCAACCCCTACTGAATTTTCCCACTTCAGCCTTTGCTATGGATATGTGCGCCACTAAGCGCAGAACACAGCGGTCGCAAGTCTCACTACAAATTGCTCAGAATTGGCAAGTACATGCACTGCAGAAACTACAGCCACCAGCAGATCAACCAGAAATCAAATATATAGAACGCTACTGTAGGCTTCAAGAAGCTATTTGTATTCTCCTATGGCTATTTTCTAGCCAAGTATCAAAGGAAGCACACTACTATGCCAGATGAGATGACACTGAGTTATTGCCTAATAGAAATCCAACCCCTACTGAATTTTGCCACTTCAGCCTTTGCTATGGATATGTGCGCCACTAAGCGCAGAACACAGCGGTCGCAAGTCTCACTACAAATTGCTCAGAATTGGCAAGTACATGCACTGCAGAAACTACAGCCACCAGCAGATCAACCAGAAATCAAATATATAGAACGCTACTGTAGGCTTCAAGAAGCTATTTGTATTCTCCTATGGCTATTTTCTAGCCAAGTATCAAAGGAAGCACACTACTATGCCAGATGAGATGACACTGAGTTATTGCCTAATAGAAATCCAACCCCTACTGAATTTTGCCACTTCAGCCTTTGCTATGGATATGTGCGCCACTAAGCGCAGAACACAGCGGTCGCAAGTCTCACTACAAATTGCTCAGAATTGGCAAGTACATGCACTGCAGAAACTACAGCCACCAGCAGATCAACCAGAAATCAAATATATAGAACGCTACTGTAGGCTTCAAGAAGCTATTTGTATTCTCCTATGGCTATTTTCTAGCCAAGTATCAAAGGAAGCACACTACTATGCCAGATGAGATGACACTGAGTTATTGCCTAATAGAAATCCAACCCCTACTGAATTTTCCCACTTCAGCCTTTGCTATGGATATGTGCGCCACTAAGCGCAGAACACAGCGGTCGCAAGTCTCACTACAAATTGCTCAGAATTGGCAAGTACATGCACTGCAGAAACTACAGCCACCAGCAGATCAACCAGAAATCAAATATATAGAACGCTACTGTAGGCTTCAAGAAGCTATTTGTATTCTCCTATGGCTATTTTCTAGCCAAGTATCAAAGGAAGCACACTACTATGCCAGATGAGATGACACTGAGTTATTGCCTAATAGAAATCCAACCCCTACTGAATTTTCCCACTTCAGCCTTTGCTATGGATATGTGCGCCACTAAGCGCAGAACACAGCGGTCGCAAGTCTCACTACAAATTGCTCAGAATTGGCAAGTACATGCACTGCAGAAACTACAGCCACCAGCAGATCAACCAGAAATCAAATATATAGAACGCTACTGTAGGCTTCAAGAAGCTATTTGTATTCTCCTATGGCTATTTTCTAGCCAAGTATCAAAGGAAGCACACTACTATGCCAGATGAGATGACACTGAGTTATTGCCTAATAGAAATCCAACCCCTACTGAATTTTGCCACTTCAGCCTTTGCTATGGATATGTGTGCCACTAAGAGCTAAACACAACGGTAGCAAGTCCCCCTGCTAATTCCTCACAAAATGGTAAAAGATGCAAATTAAAATAAAAAAAGTAGAACGTTATTGTAGCCCTAAGAAGGGCTGTTGGGTTCTTTGAGAATCACTCCTGCCTAACAGTAAGCTAATAGAACACCCTAACGCTTTCCCTGACCAGCAGCAGCTCTCTCCCTAGCGGCATCCAGAGACAGAATGATCCGAGCAGCGCGGCCAGCGGCTAGTCTATCCCAGGGTCACCTGATCTGGCCAGCCAACCACTGCTATCGACGTGTAAGGGTACCACGTCATGCTGGGTGGAGTGCAGAGTCTCCTGGCTTGTGATTGGCTCTGTTTCTGGCCGCCAAAAAGCAAAACGGCGGGAGCTGCCATTTTCTCGAGCGGGCAAAGTATTCGTCCGAGCAACGAGCAGTTTCGAGTACCCTAATGCTCGACCGAGCATCAAGCTCGGACGAGCATGTTCGCTCATCTCTAATTATCACCCATTTGTCACATAAAATTTAACTTTTATTTCCGATTTTAAAAAAAGGATGGATCAAAGATCATTCAACTATAAGTGAAGTTTTAAAACTAACAGACAGTGGTGCACAGCGAATTAGACATATAGGGCAAATAGTAGTAGGTCCTATCAGGTATAGGTCTATGTATGAGCCATCCGGACTATCAATTTGTTTCCCAGCTGGGTAACCTAGCTGCGGTGTAGCCCCTAGTAGTAAAGCGTCCATACCTTATGTCAAACCGCCCACTTCCTGAAAGTGACAGGTACCACGCCCCCTTTGATTCAGAAGTACACACCCCTTTGATTTAGTCTTATTTTTCTCCCTTTTTTATGGGGTTTCTATAATGTCAGGATGCAGGGTTGTTGTAATGTGTGAGTGCTTGGAGGTTGTGCAGAGTGAAGCCCCTTTTATGTGATCTGTACCAGATTCATATTATATTGGATGTCACACATAGTTTAATTTAACTTTAATTGTATATTTATCTAATGCAGTGTTCTTACTTGAAGTATAAATTGAAACCCCCTTAGATTCAGTCCTATTTCCCTTTCTCCCTTTTTTCTGATACAAAAAACAATATCCCAGATAAAAAGAAATATTACTATGTTGTAAAACAGTTTAATATAGCTTTAATACAAAGTTAAATATTCAGCAAAAATTTATACAGCAAAGAATAAAACTTTGTATGTTTTCTGTAGAAGGTCTGGACAAGAGGCTGTGAGAGGCTCAATAAGTTTAGAATCTAAGGGTTGCTCTGTCCTTATATTCTGTTCTCAGCTGATAAGATCCTATTAGCACACTGCCCCTACATTAATTACACTGTATGGTGCAATATGATGTATCAGAAAAGAAAAAACAAAGTTACGTGAATGCTGAAGTGCTAAGATAAGGGAAAATCTGTCAGGAAGTACCTGACAGGATATACTTTTTACACAAAAAAACAGAAGTTTAAATACACTTACCCAATATGCTACATCAGCATGTATAAAACCAGTAGAAACAATTGCATTACAGAGATAGCCACACAGTTTGTAATAAGGGGAGCCCCCTTTTCTTTGGGGGTAAACTGCCCCTGTGTTATCCCCGTCAGGGTGGATGAAATAGGGGTGGTAGAAGTGAATTATCCGAATGGTTCAATAAATGCCATTTTTATTTCTTTAAGATTCTCTTGCGTAGTTGAATTACCCACAACTGTAGAGGAGATATTTAGTTCAGCCATTGTCAGAAATATGTCCCAGCCAGTAGGTATTTTGTTTTTTAGCAGGCTGTGACTCTGAGTCAGGTCTCTCAAAATGCTGTACCATGCGTATCTGGAAAGGACAACAATTACAGTTAAAATATATTTCAGGAAATCGTTTTCTTACACCAAGCCCCTGACTGTGATACATAACTTTAATAGGTATATTCAAATATTTCTCAAATTCTTCTCCAGGATGAGTGCCCTGTCTTTTAAATAGAAATGTTTTACCCTTGTTAACTTTGTTCAGGCCCCTACCAGTCCTATCTAGTCATAAATTATGTTCACAAGCTATCTTTTTATACCCAGCAAGTAGCTCTTGACAGTCTTTCTGTAGGTCTGATATGTCCTGTATTTTATTGTAAGGGAATGTCCTATGCTCAAACTGTAAATACCTATTCATGCAAGATTTTATTGATGGCGTATTTTGTCAGACGCGTATCTGAAGGCCGTCAAACGGTTTATGCAATTATACATTTCTACAGAGCGCCGTAGTTTTTCTGTAGATAACTGATCTATCTTTGTATGTGAGATACGTTTATTTTTGCAACCCGAAAACTGTTTGGGTCTATAAAGTGTGGCTTACCATCAGTATCTTTGTAAGCTTTATTTTCATTCGCTTCAGGGATTGCAGGTAATGATGGCGATCTTTTAGAGTTTTCTGTCATTTCATTACATCTTCTGCGGCAGGTTCAGCGATGCTAAGTTGCCTATTTTCAGTTTTAGGTTTCAATTTCCTGGATCGCACTGAAAATGTAGTTATAGACACGTTTAACGATCTTAGATATTATTACAATAGCTATACATTTTCACATCCAAAAAAAGTTTTATGTATCTATATTACTTTTTCTACCAGCGCCGCTCTGCTTTTTTCTTCTTGTCATCAGAAGTACGGGTGTCATCTATTACAACAAACTTTCTTTCTACACGAAAAAATGTATATTTAATAATACTTCTGCGCACAATTATTAAAATATAACTGCTGAATCATATAAGCACTAACCATTAATGAGCAGCTCCATAGCAGAATCTAAATTTGCTTCCGCGGCTGGCTGGTCATAATTCACTGGCACAAAACACTCTTGAGCCGGGGACTGATCACAATGTAACGCCACCATAAATGCGTCACCAATTTCGGTATTCAAAATTCCACTTAAACAAGGAGATACCCCACAATCAAGTATAGAAAATATCAAAGGCGACTTTACGGAAAAAAGTGAAAAATAAATAAATAAAGATTCTGGTTACCTAATTGAGTATCTGTGATATTATAGGATAGGGACAATGCAATATTATCCTGATTCTCCATCTAAAAATAATAACTTTACATTAAAAATATACACAGACACAATTTACTCTGTAATATAACAAGTAATAAAAAATGTAACTACAACTTACTTTTTGGATGTATTTCTGAACTAGGTCTTGACGAGTTGTCTAAAGACAAGAGTCTCAATAAGCTTAGAATGCTTAGACAGTTAAGGATACCTCTGCTTTGTGTGGTCTTATATCCTGGTTTTTCAGCTGATAAGAGGTCGGGGGTTGAAGTGAAGTGTCTGTTAATAACATGTCAGTAATTGCATGTCAGAGGCATTATTTGATATAATCCTATACTATACTGAATTATATCATATTATATAAAGCCTTGTATAGAAGATGTAACAGCGATATACAATCAAATTGCAGGTGATTTATTGTTTTCACTGGAAATATGTTGAACATGCGCTATGACAATACAAAAATATGACACTACTGCACACAACGCAATACATTTAGGTATGAAGATATTTTACCAGATATGGTATATAAATCATAAATATAGTCAATATTAAATTGATTCTCATGTGGGTGGATAAATTGATAAGTCTTTATTATGTGATAAAATAAATAAATAAACCATATCATAGGCGCATATTGATGTTTAGCAATTAATTATTTGATGTTACTACACATATTATATATTGTTAAAATTTTATAACAAATGCAAATAGTTAATTTAAAACAAGTAAGCAAATAACTAACACCAAAATGCTATTCAGGATCAAGAACAGGGACATTAAGGCATGGTTATTTTTTTAATGATAATGCAACATTGTTTAGTTTCTCATTCCTGGAGGGAATTTAGTATTTAACTGCATTATCCAGTGGGCATTGCGATCGAATAGAAGACTCCTCATATCTTCATCTCTTTAAGGTAAGGAAATATTACTGGAAATGAAATGTAATGCATGAAGTATGTAATATAATAGATGGACTAGATACAGTGGATGCTGACAATACGGGCTGCAAAAGCAGTATCACTCTACTATTCTCACCAAGTAGAATTGCCATTGGCAAACATGATATTAATCTCTAACAACTTCTAATTTAGCCTTGTTTCAATTCAGTAACATTTAGAATATGCTGCATGCTTGGTAAGCTGCCGGCTGCCTCCATGTCAGATGTGAACCTGTGAATTCTGCCATGGATTCTTAAATAAAAATGTATATCTGCTTTGAAATCCTTAACAAGTGTCCTTAGAATCACAGCCATGTCTAATGTAACTAAAATATGAAATGTTCTCTGTCACTTTAGTGACATAAAGTGTGAATAATGGCGGGTTAAACATTGTATGAGGGTGGGGGGGCTATTATCTATCTTTTTTAGACAGCAATGAAATGGTGTTAGGGATCAGTTCTAGTGTCCGTAAACAGTTAGAAAATGAGGAGGAAATATGTATAAAAATATTTACAGACAGGGAGAGCTCTAGAACAGCGATGGCAAACCTTTTGGAGACAGAGTGCCCAAGCTACAACCAAAATCTATTTGTATATCGCAAAGTACCAGCATGACAATTTAAGCAGTAACTAATTGATCCTTGCTATATCACAGGTTTTAATCATATTGTTGTCCTGAATTCACCAATACAATAGAAAGATGGAAAAATTTGGAGTGTAGCTTCCCTCCAAGGTCCCCTGAAGAGCAAGAATCAGGGGACCCAGGGCAGGAGCTCAGCTGACAATCCATCTCTATCCAACCCTTCCTGCTCCTCCTGTAGTCCTGCCAGTCAAGGATGTTGCTTTACAATAGCGCTGAGCATGGTGCGTCCTGGGCTGTATTGGATCACAGGAGAAAGCCTTGAGTCCTAGCTGGCAAACTCTGTGTTGGGATGAAGGCCTGGGTGCCCACAGAAAGGGCTTCGAGTGCCACCTCTGGCACCCGTGCCATAGGTTCGCCACCACTGCTCTAGAGGATCTATATATCAGCAAATAGTGGCTTGGAAGTCAGCCAACAGCAGTACACTGTAGCATCAGCGAATACAATTGTACCAACAAAGTTGCAGAGTTAATAAAAACACTATAGATTTAACACACAGGCTAATTAGAACCACATTTCTGGCAACCTCTTGTGGTTCTCCCTGCATTGGATTGATACAATAGTTAACTCCGCTCTACTTGGACCTGTTTATAGATAATAATATATCCCACGCCATGGATTTGTAGAATTTTTAATCGTGTGTCTTCTATAGGTTTCAGCAATCCAATTAATACTTTTTAATGCTCAAACATATTAAAAGTTAAGTTTTAGACCAATGGGTCTCAGTGAGGTCCCTAGAGACCTTTTTTGTAAGTAAATAATATGTGACACCCAAAATAATATGAATTTGCTACAGATAACATAAAAGGGGTTCACTCTGCACAACCTCTCCGCACACAACCAGCCACCCTTTAATCTATGATTAAACATTGTATATAAATGTTATACATGCCCAATTAAAGTTAAATTAAACTATGTGTGACATCCAATATAATATGAATCTGGTACAGATCACATAAAAGGGGGTTCACTCTGCACAACCTCCAGGCTCTCACACATTACAACAACCCTGCATCCTGACATTATAGAAAACCCATAAAAAAGGGAGAGAAATAAGACTAAATCAAAGGGGCCTGTACTTCTGAATCAAAGGAGGCGTGGTACCTGTCACTTTCAGGAAGTGGGCGGTTTGACATAAGGTATGGACGCTTTACTACTTCTATGAATCAACTCAGCAAGTAGGGGGCAATACTCTGAAGGGCTAGATTAATAAAATATTACTTTTATTATTAAATTACATTAAAACACCACATTGGGCGGATAAATGTAAATATATCAACAAGGGTAACACTGAGCACTCATTAACCAGATACCCACGCGGAAGTGTATGCCTGTGATGACACAAGAAAGCTTAAACACCAATCAATATGGAATACGTTGCCACAATAGATGGTCGTCTCCTACCATGATTCCAGTGTCTCCAAGCTCAACGGGTAGGTAGTGGGGGCAACTTGGAACTGTCCTGTCCCTAAGGCCACCCCTTTAACTCCTGCCCTAACAAGGGCAGTCCATATCTGTCCTTTTCACTAAAGGTGTATGCCCCCTGTCAGTGTCACTTTTCCCTGACGCGTTTCGTCATTAGACTCCTCAGAGGGATAGATACTGGTATCGCCTTCCACAAGTTCCGGTTAGGCGTTCATGAAGCATATCAAGTTAGGTGAAAGCATGTTATCCAACGATGCTTCAGGAGATAACTGCACCTCTCCTGTCCTGGTGGTGGACCCGGAGATTGTGTGTGCAGGCTGACGGTGGTGAGCGCCACAATACAGGCACTTCCGCCTAATAAAGGCCAACAACCCCGCCTCTGCAACTTGTGATTGGGCGCACCTCCATCCTACCTTAGCTGCTATAGGTCAAACCTTTGTCCGTCGAGTGCGTGCGGCGGACCGCGTTGAGAGCACCTTCTCAGACGGACCTGAGTGAGAACTATTGCTTCGCAACGAAAGAGAAAAGGAGGAGGAGAGCGCGCATGCGCAGAATAAGATGGGGGAGGTCTATGGGTCGCGTCTCCCTGGAGACGCTGATGCGTCCAGCCCCGTGCTGGACGTAGTGTACTATTAGTGGTATAACAGAATCGTACGGCAGATGCCGGATAAACAACGATGTGGATGTGAGACTAAAATTACTACATCAGAACAGATCACTGTTATGTGCAATGCGCACTCGTGGACTTAATGAACGTTTGATGGCAACATAGTAAGTGGTACTGTGAACCAAATGCCCCAACGGATCACCATTTTTAAATGGAACAAATTAGAAATGGTACACAGTGTATTTATCCTAAAGATAGGGACAATATAGGTGGAATTCAAAACTTGGCAAATGCCATTACTGTAACTGCCAGTGCCAGTGCTGTACAGGGACAAGGACGCTCAACATTTTTCATTAAGAGTAGTTATTGCATCAGCCTTCGGAGGTCCTGAGAGACTTATAGAAATGATACAAAGGACAGTTGATCGTTAAGGCCTTTCGGCAGGATAGTGCCCAACCTATAGATCCACTTAGTCTCCCTCTGGAGGATCATTTTGTCCCAGTTGCCACCCCGTTCGGGGTATGGGACTTTATCGATCCCCATAAAGCGCAGAGCTGTAGCATCCCCTTTATGGTGTAACCATATATGGTTGGATATGGGTTTATCCCTTTTATGGGTTATATCCCCTAGATGTTCTCTAACTCTTCTGCGCAGTTCTCTAAAGGTCTTGCCTACGTACTCAAGGCCGCACCTGCAAGTGATCTTATAGATTACACCCATACTTTTGCAGTTTATGTAATCTCTGATATTAATTTGGGCCCCGGTCGTATTGCTCCTGAATGTCTTGCCAGTCTGTATATACGGGCATGCGATACACCCACTGCAACGAAAGCTACCCGTTACTTGTCTGTCCAGCCAGGTGCCCGGTGGTCTCGGGGGTGTATAATGGCTGTTGACTAACCGATCACGAATTGATCGAGTTTTTCGAAAGGTTATTGATGGCATTGGACCCACTAGGCTTTTTACTTGCTCATCCATGAGTAAAATAGGCCAGTGTTTTTCTATAAACCCATATCCAACCATATATGGTTACACCATAAAGGGGACGCGACAGCTCTGCGCTTTATGGGGATCGATAAAGTCCCATACCCTGAACGGGGTGGCAACTGGGACAAAATGATCCTCCAGAGGGAGGCTAAGTGGATCTATAGGTTGGACACTATCCTGCCGAAAGGCCTTAACGATCAACTGTCCTTTGTATCATTTCTATAAGTCTCTCAGGACCTCTGAAGGCTGATGCAATAACTACTCTTAATGAAAAATGTTGAGCGTCCTTGTCCCTGTACAGCACTGGCACTGGCAGTTACAGTAATGGCATTTGCCAAGTTTTGAATTCCACCTATATTGTCCCTATCTTTAGGATAAATACACTGTGTACCATTTCTAATTTGTTCCATTTAAAAATGGTGATCCGTTGGGGCATTTGGTTCACAGTACCACTTACTATGTTGCCATCAAACGTTCATTAAGTCCACGAGTGCGCATTGCACATAACAGTGATCTGTTCTGATGTAGTAATTTTAGTCTCACATCCACATCGTTGTTTATCCGGCATCTGCCGTACGATTCTGTTATACCATTAATAGTACACTACGTCCAGCACGGGGGCTGGACGCATCAGCGTCTCCAGGGAGACGCGACCCATAGACCTCCCCCATCTTATTCCGCGCATGCGCGCTCTCCTCCTCCTTTTCTCTTTCGTTGCAAAGCAATAGTTCTCACTCAGGTCCGTCTGAGAAGGTGCTCTCAACGCGGTTCGCCGCGCGCACTCGACGGACAAAGGTTTGACCTATAGCAGCTAAGGTAGGATGGAGGTGCGCCCAATCACAAGTTGCGGAGGCGGGGGTTGTTGGCCTTTATTAGGTGGAAGTGCCTGTATTGTGGCGCTCACCACCGCCAGCCTGCACACACAATCTCCGGGTACACCACCAGGACAGGAGAGGTGCAGTTATCTCCTGAAGCATCGTTGGATAACATGCTTTCACCTAACTTGATATGCTCCATGTACGCCTAACCGGAACTTGTGGAAGGCGATACCAGTATCTATCCCTCTGAGGAGTCTAATGACGAAACGCGTCAGGGAAAAGTGACGCTGACAGGGGGCATACACCTTTAGTGACAAGGACAGATGTGGACTGCCCTTGTTAGGGCAGGAGTTAAAGGGGTGGCCTCAGGGACAGGACAGTTCCAAGTTGCCCCCACTACCTACCCGTTGAGCTCGGAGACACTAGAATCATGGTAGGAGACGACCATCTATTGTGGCAACGTATTCCATATTGATTGGTGTTAAAGCTTTCTTGTGTCATCACAGACATACACTTCCGCGTGGGTATCTGGTTGATGAGTGCTCAGTGTTACCCTTGTTGATATATTTACATTTATCCGCCCCAATGTGGTGTTTTAATGTGATTTAATAATAAAAGTTATATTTTATTAATCTAGCCCTCCAGAGTATTACCCCCTACTTGCTGAGTTGATTAAATAAGACACAAAAGGATAAATGACTGAGAGAGTTAAGGATACATTAAACAAGAGAATACTCAGTCTGTCCAAAGTCTTCAATCTTCTTGCTCGCTGCCTGCTGGTGTATGCTCTCGGAACCTTCTTCGCTGCGGACGAGGTGTAGCGAGGGAGGAAGGCGGGTCAGATCTCCATGTTGTTATACCGGTAGAGCGTTGTGCTTGAAGAGGAATTGGATCATTCCAATCTGGCAACCGAATATCTGGAAGATCCAGCGATATTAAGGAACTCCCGTAGATCCTCATGGCGAGAGAGAGTCACCGTCTTATTTCCTGTACGTGCGTGAAGGGCAAATGGAAAGCCCCAACAATAAGGAATGTTCTTTTCCTGTAGGAGAGAAAGCAATGGGCGTAGAATCGCTCTTTGTCGCAGAGTGTGCCGGGAGAGATCTGGAAACAGTGTTATTGTTGCACCATCAAAATCTAGGTCTCCCTTGGTTCTGGCTTTTTGCATTATCTGCTCTTTAATTGAATAATGGTGAATTCTGCAGATTATATCTCTGGGACGCGCTGGATCTGAGCTCTTGGCGCGCAAAGCTCTGTGGGCCCGGTCCATTTCTATTGGCATTTCGACTGGGCGACCCAGTAGAGTGTTAAAGATGCCGGTTAATGTAGGCAATAGCTCTGGCGTCTGTGTGGCATCAGGCAAACCCCTTATCCGTATATTATTTTGCCTATTTCTATTTTCTAGGTCGTCCATCTGCATCATCAGTTGCTGTTGATTTAAGGTCTGTTCTGTCGCCCTCTCCTGGACAGACTGGATAGTAGAGGATATCTCAGATTTAAATGCTTCAAGCTCATCCAACCTATCTTTTATTGTGGAGATCTCTGACTGTACATGTTGTAGATCTTGACGCCATGCGCCCTTGAGGTCTGTAGCTAGAGTATCCATATCCCTTTTGGAGGGGAGAAGAGCTAAGAGTGCTTGAAGTTCAGGATAGGCTCTGAGAGTGTTGGCAGCTTCTTCCGGGTGTGGGAGGTCTGGTTGGGGGTTAGGACCCTCACTGTGATTCGGGGTACCTGTCTCTGAGTTACTTAGTGAGGCTGAGTGACCCTGTTTAGCAGTTAAGGTTCCTTGTGTGGAAGACCCAGGTATAAGGGATATAGCACTGGACTTGGGCTGGGGACCCTGTGTGAACAGAGATCTCTTGGAAGGTGGGCCAGGGGTATTAACCTCTCCAGCACTTTCTGCCCCTTGTCCCTTGGGGGTAGTGGACCCTTGCTGTGCACCTCTGTGTTTATGTGGAGGCGCCATGATACCTCTTTCTGATGTTAGAGCTGTTGTTGTGTCCCGCTGGGGCTGCCGCTGCTGTGGCTTGGAAGTGTGTCAGCGGCGGCCGCGGTGAGGAAGCAGCTGCTGTTGAGGTCCGGTGCTGGGGCTGATCTTCGCGTGAGCGGCGTCCCCTGTTTTCTTTATTGCCCGGCTCACCTCTCTGCCTCGGGGAGGAATCTGCTTCCGAGTGGCGCGACCTGCAAGATGGCGGCGCCCGCGATCCCAGACGGCGGGAAGCGCTGCCCGTAGACGGAGATCGGGCTTGCAGGGGAGTAAAAAAGTCTGAGATAGGGGTCACCGCGTTCGGGGTGAGTGCCTTGTCTTCAGTGGTCCTCTTCCGTCCCGATTTCCCCATTAATCAAGCCTCTGGAGTCCCAATTTGGTTGGCCCGGTGCGGAGCTCACATTAGGTGCGTGCAGCTCCTTGCATGGCAGGACACGCCCCCCTACACCACTTTTTTAACTGTTGTGTTACTATTTCCCTATGATAATTTCCTAAATTGGGGACCCCCATGCCTCCTCTCTCTCTTGACGCATATAGCGTATTGGCTATGGGTTTGCGGCTATTCCAGATAAAATTTAACATCTACTTTTTTAAGGTGAGTAATGTCTTTTTGGGGATTGGAATCACTAGTGTAACATCTTGTATAGGACCACGCGTCCCATCCATAATAGTTCTTGTTTTGCTATTGAATCCAATTCACTTAGTAACCTTCTAGCAAGTGGGTTGAAGTTTATAGAAGCTAAATTTTTGATAGGGCTACATATCTCTATTCCTAGATAAGGAATGTGCTCTTTGGCCCATTTAAATGGGAATTCCCTTTAAATCTAACTCAGTCTGTGTCGGTATGTGAATTCCTTTTATCCGAGATTTGCCCTCATTTTCTTTATAGTAAGATATTTGGCTGAAGGCCTGTAGTGCCTTCTGTGCTGCTCTAAGTGACTCAGTGGGGCAGATTTACTTACCCGGTCCATTCGCGATCCAGCTGCGTGTTCTCTGCGGTGGATTCGGGTCCGGATGGGATTCACTAAGGTAGTTCTTCCAACGTCCACCAGGTGGCGCTGCTGTGCTGAAGTCCGCTGAAATGCACTCAAGTACACCGGCCTATACCTGGTGAAGGTAAGTGCAAACTCCGCAACACTTTTTTTGTCTTTTAAATGCGGCAGTTTTTCCGAATCTGTCGGGTTTTCGTTCGGCCACACCCCCGATTTCCATCGCGTACATGCCAAAATCCGATCGCGTGCACCAAAACAGGGAAAATCGACGCAAATCGTAAATACCCAGGTAACACGTCGGGAAAACGCGAATCGGACCCCCAGTGACGGATGTTAGGGTCAGAATCACGTCGTCAGCAAAAAGACCTATTTTATGCTGCCTCAGTCCCGTAGCTAGCCCTCTTATGTTAGGGTCACATCTAATCCGCTCCGCCAGGGGCTCCATTACCATTGCAGACAACAATGGAGACAGTGGACAGCCCAGGTGTGGTCCGTTTGTAATTTTAAAGGGAACAGACATAACTGAATTAGACATTAGGAAAACAACTTGGGACCGGCACGACACGAGACACTCCACAGGGGTAAGATGCCAAATTCTTCTTCTTTATTAATTAAAAAGTCATACAATGAGGATACAAATCGGTTGACGCGTTTCGACGGTATACCGTCTTAATCTTAACCTGTCTACTAACCACTCACGCTCACCTTTATAGGGGATCAGCTGGATGGATCAGGGAAGGGAACGCCCTCCCTGATGTGCGTTCACCTGGACCGGGCCGTGCCTCCAAAGTCACATGACCTACTCCCATTCAGTCACATGACCGGGAGCGAAGCCCGGGACAGAGAAAGCTAAGTGAGTCCATACAGCCCTCTAACCCAAAGGCGAACTACACCGGACTGTGCCTCCATACTCACGTGATCTGTCATCAATTGATCACATGACCGGACACACACGTCCGAAACCAGAGAACCGGTGAGTGGAGCATTAAAAATAGAACATCTATACAGTAAAAATATCTCTGCCCATTATAATAATGTGACATCAAAGTGCATGTTCTGGCTAGACATGAATTGGGTGTGCTATGGAACTGGAAATATGAATTTCCATGACTTACAAAATTTTAACATAAACCATTATGCTCAAAAAACTTTTTTTCCTAAGATGAATGGATTCACCAGAGCGAATAAGAAAAAACATACTACACATATCAACAAGGTATTGGGGACAAAAAACAGAAAAACCATCATGAGCTCTCTTAGTATGTCAAAATGATGTCTTGTCTCTTATTCATGCCCTGTGGTGTTCTGCTCTCCATTACAAAAATCCAATAACTCTCCCTGTTCAATAATTTCCTCTTCATATTGCCGCCCCTAATTGGAAGTGTAACCTTTTCAAAACCAATCCATGTAAAGTGGCGAGCAGATTTACCATGTGTTTCTCTGAAATGTCTCGACGCTGCCGAGATACCAACTGACTCGTTGGTGATGTCTGATAGGTGTCTGCGGATCCTAGTTTTTATAGGACCCGTAGTGTGTCCTATATATTGTATATTACACATGTTGCATTTGATCGAGTAAATTGCATTGTTGGTGTTGCAGTTGAGATATGACCGAATAGGATAACTCCTATTAGTGCTACAAGATGTTACATTTGTATCTACCATAATGTAGCTGCAGGCTTTGCATGGTGTATGGCCACATTTATAACAACCTTTGGTACTCAACCAAGTGGTATTGGTTTTTTGACTTTTAAATAAGCTAGGTGATAGAGCGCTCCCTAACGTGGGAGCTCTCTTTGCCACACATTTAATGCCATCGTTTAGCAGAGTATGAAGGGTGGGGTCCTGTAACAAAATGGGGACATATTTCTGAACTATTTTAGTGATTTCTCTAAATTGCTTACTGTATGTTGTGGAGAAAACTATAGGAAATTTAGTTTCTTGTGTAGCATGACGAACATTTCTTCCTCTGTGTTCTAGTTTGTCTGATAGTAAGTCTTGCTGTTTCAAATTGCGTACTTTGCTTATCGCTTTTTCCACTGTGGAATTATGGTATCCTCTCTGATTGAGTCTACCTTTAAGGCTCATTTTCTCCTTCTCATAGTCGTCATCATCGGAGCAATTCCTCCTGACACGTTTTAATTCTCCATACGGTATATTTTGTGTAACGTGAGGGGGGTGGCATGAGGATGCTAATAAAGTGGTGTTCCTTGCCATTTCTTTCCTGTATGGCATAACCCTAATCCTATTATTTTCTCCAATTAAGGTTACATCCAAGAACGGGATAGAGTTCCCTCCAAACATGGACGTGAATTTTAAATTCATTGGGTTGTTATTAAGATAATTTACAAATTCTGTATACAACGATTCTGTGCCCCTCCAAACCCACACCAGGTCGTCTATGTATCGGCCAAACCAAACTATAGACTCCCGGTGCGGGTTGGAGGGCGTAAAGACATATGTTTCCTCCCATTGTGACATATAAATGTTAGCAAGGGAGGGAGAGAATTTGGCCCCCATTGGGGCCCCCTCCACTTGCAAATAATAAGTGCCATCAAAAAAGAAAAAATTGTTTTGGAGTAGGAATCCAGTGGTAAGAATTAAATATTCTTTTAATGCTGCACTGTATGTGCTGTACCTATCCAGATGTCTCCGCAGAAAGAAGAGGCCAAATTCATGCGGAATGGATGAGTATAAAGCGGTAACATCGCAAGATGCCCACTTATACTCCTCTTGCCATTCGAAGTCTTTCATAATTCTTAACAAGTGCTTGGTGTCTCGCAAAAACGAAGGGGTAACTCTGGTGATGGGTTGGAGGAAATGGTCCAGCCACTCCCCCAGTCTCTCATTCACTCCCCCTATCCCAGCCACGATGGGTCTTAAAGGTGGTGGGAAAAGGTTCTTGTGAACCTTGGGGAGTGAATGGAAGACTGGAGTAATGGGGTCCGTTACATATAGAAAATCTTTCTCTCTCTGTGTAATAATCCCAAGTGTAACACCTTCCTCCAATATTTTTAATAGTTGTTTTTGAACTGCACCAGTAGGGTTAGATTCTAAGATACGATACGTGTTTCTATCCTTCAACATGTTTTCATTAAGGATCTTGTAGAGGGCGGCATCCATCACTACTATGGCCCCCCCTTTGTCTGCAGACCTAATAATTAGATCTGGATCCTCTTTGAGCTGTTTAAGGGCCTCCCTTTCTCCCTTTGATAAATTCTGATATGTTCGATGTGAACTACTATCTTTCATTTTTTTGTGTAGCCTTACCAATTCCTTCTCGACTATATCCTGAAAATGATCTAAGACAGGGACTCGTGAGTTAATAGGATAGAAATCTACATTCTTAGTGCAAAATTCCTTATTAACCCAGTCATTACTCTCCCCTTGTTCACACTCTAATAACCTAAGTGTCAATACATTCTCCTGCTCTTGAAAACTCCCCAGAATGCCCTCTGTTCCCATATGATCTGCTATATATTCATTATGTTTGTTAAGACTGGATGTGGGGCTCTCAACCGTTTCTACTGTAGCCCTATCTGGTGAAACAACCCCAGAAAAATGTTTTTTAACTGTGATATTACGTGCCCCAATGAATTTAAAATTCACGTCCATGTTTGGAGGGAACTCTATCCCGTTCTTGGATGTAACCTTAATTGGAGAAAATAATAGGATTAGGGTTATGCCATACAGGAAAGAAATGGCAAGGAACACCACTTTATTAGCATCCTCATGCCACCCCCCTCACGTTACACAAAATATACCGTATGGAGAATTAATACGTGTCAGGAGGAATTGCTCCGATGATGACGACTATGAGAAGGAGAAAATGAGCCTTAAAGGTAGACTCAATCAGAGAGGATACCATAATTCCACAGTGGAAAAAGCGATAAGCAAAGTACGCAATTTGAAACAGCAAGACTTACTATCAGACAAACTAGAACACAGAGGAAGAAATGTTAGTCATGCTACACAAGAAACTAAATTTCCTATAGTTTTCTCCACAACATACAGTAAGCAATTTAGAGAAATCACTAAAATAGTTCAGAAATATGTCCCCATTTTGTTACAGGACCCCACCCTTCATACTCTGCTAAACGATGGCATTAAATGTGTGGCAAAGAGAGCTCCCACGTTAGGGAGCGCTCTATCACCTAGCTTATTTAAAAGTCAAAAAACCAATACCACTTGGTTGAGTACCAAAGGTTGTTATAAATGTGGCCATACACCATGCAAAGCCTGCAGCTACATTATGGTAGATACAAATGTAACATCTTGTAGCACTAATAGGAGTTATCCTATTCGGTCATATCTCAACTGCAACACCAACAATGCAATTTACTCGATCAAATGCAACATGTGTAATATACAATATATAGGACACACTACGGGTCCTCTAAAAACTAGGATCCGCAGACACCTATCAGACATCACCAACGAGTCAGTTGGTATCTCGGCAGCGTCGAGACATTTCAGAGAAACACATGGTAAATCTGCTCGCCACTTTACATGGATTGGTTTTGAAAAGGTTACACTTCCAATTAGGGGCGGCAATATGAAGAGGAAATTATTGAACAGGGAGAGTTATTGGATTTTTGTAATGGAGAGCAGAACACCACAGGGCATGAATAAGAGACAAGACATCATTTTGACATACTAAGAGAGCTCATGATGGTTTTTCTGTTTTTTGTCCCCAATACCTTGTTGATATGTGTAGTATGTTTTTTCTTATTCGCTCTGGTGAATCCATTCATCTTAGGAAAAAAGTTTTTTGAGCATAATGGTTTATGTTAAAATTTTGTAAGTCATGGAAATTCATATTTCCAGTTCCATAGCACACCCAATTCATGTCTAGCCAGAACATGCACTTTGATGTCACATTATTATAATGGGCAGAGATATTTTTACTGTATAGATGTTCTATTTTTAATGCTCCACTCACCGGTTCTCTGGTTTCGGACGTGTGTGTCCGGTCATGTGATCAAATGATGACAGATCACGTGAGTATGGAGGCACAGTCCGGTGTAGTTCGCCTTTGGGTTAGAGGGCTGTATGGACTCACTTAGCTTTCTCTGTCCCGGGCTTCGCTCCCGGTCATGTGACTGAATGGGAGTAGGTCATGTGACTTTGGAGGCACGGCCCGGTCCAGGTGAACGCACATCAGGGAGGGCGTTCCCTTCCCTGATCCATCCAGCTGATCCCCTATAAAGGTGAGCGTGTGTGGTTAGTAGACAGGTTAAGATTAAGACGGTATACCGTCGAAACGCGTCAACCGATTTGTATCCTCATTGTATGACTTTTTAATTAATAAAGAAGAAGAATTTGGCATCTTACCCCTGTGGAGTGTCTCGTGTCGTGCCGGTCCCAAGTTGTTTTCCTCGTGTGCTACATGGCTATGGTCTGCTTTGTCCGAGCACCAGGACACCCACACAGCGAGAGTACAGCCAAGACGGTCTGAAGGTTGGGTGAGCCGGCTTCATTTTCTTTACCTTTGTCTACACAGTAGTAGAGGTTGAACTTTTTTGCTTGTGAATTAGACATTAGTCTTGCGGATGGGGATGGATATAATGCTTGAGCAGCATTTTTAATTGGGCCATCGAATCCCATCTTGGACAGGACCAAAAAGACATAGGACCAATGGATCCTATCGAACACCTTTTCTAGATCAATGTAAGGAGCAGAGAAGGCGTCCGAGAGTCCTCCATAATTTTCACAATGTTAATGATTCTCCTAGTTCCATCTGGCGCCTGTTTGCCCTTTGTAAATCCTACCCGATCATTATGTATCAGGTCTGGCAATACTTGTAGAAGTCTGTTAGCTATTATTTTTGCATATAGTTTAGTGTCACTATTAAGAAGTGCAATAGGCCTGAAGTTTTTGGGGACTGTTGGTGGCTTCCCTGGTTTGAGTAAGGTGATAATAGTGGCCTCTAACATTTCCTGGATAGGGACCCTTCATTCATTGCTTTATTAAATATAGACATAAGATAAGGAGTGAGAAGATGGCCTAAGGCAGTGATGGCTAACCTATGACACGCGTGTCAGTGCTGACACACGTAGCCATTTTCACTGACACGCGGCTGCCTGAGAGTTAAGTTTCATTCTACATGATCCTACATGATCAGGTGGCTGAGAGATTGCACTGAGTTTCCAGCACTCCCCCCTCCTCCTCCTCCCCCGGGCCGGCCACTCCCCATGTGTGAGCTGTGCCTAGTGTCTCCAGTCAGCACAGGTATCAGCACAGGGCACAGCAGGAGAGGTGACCCGGCCATACACCCAGGAGGCTCCCCTGCAGCTCCTGATAGTTGTGGTGGGGGTAGGATGGCAACACAGTCAGAGGCCACATTGCTGCTGCCTTGTGTGATGTCCCAGAAGCTGCCACCTCTACACTGACCAGCTCCATAGCAGGGATGAGGGAGGACAACCACTCCCATCATAAAGTGAGTAAGGTCAGTGCACTGTATGATAGAAGACAGTCATCAGGGCTTGTGTGTCAGTTTTGTGACGTACAAGCCCTGAAATAATTGCAACGCCTTTCAAATCACCAGACATTGCGATTATTTTGTTCCGCACACCTTCTCCATGCCAAGAGGGCATTAAGGAAATGCGGACAGCGGTGTCTGCGTCCTCCCTATAACCTGTGAACTTTCATGACTGAAAGTTTGCAGGTTACTAAGCAATTTCACACCTGTCTGATTGTATGGCAGTACATGGTAGGATCAATCAGACAATCCACGGTTAAAGTACCCTAGAAGTTAAATAGTATACATATTTGTTATTTAAACTATAAATATCACAAAAATATGTTGTTTTTTTGTCAAGGTGACACACCACCCGAGTTATGCTCGGTTTTTTGGCGAATTTTGACACACCAAGCTCAAAAGGTTGCCCATCACTGGCCTAAGGTGACAAAATACTCATTTGAAAACCCATCTGGGCCGGGTGCTTTGTGTTTTTTAAGTTGTTTTATAGACGTTTCCTTACTTTGCCTATCCTGCGATGTATTTAGGAATGGAATATCTGATTTAGTTTCCTGGGCTTAACCCTGTTGGCCATTAGTTTACTGGGCTTATTATTATACGCCGTATAGCAGGGGCGTTGCTAGGGTGGTAAAAGATCCGGGGCACGGGCCCCAATGCACATGTATCGAACTTTCAGTAATGCCCACTCCTGTACATGTGTGGTTGGACCTATAACTACTGTACCTAACATATACAGCTCTAGAAACCACAGAAGAAATCCCTACCTGTTCCATCCAGTGACTGCAGGTGATATGTTCTCTATCTTCTCCATTAGGCCCGGCATCACCACGTCTCCTCAGTCACGTGTCCTCCTTGTTGAGTTCACCACACAGACATCTTATGTTCTTCATTGTCCCTGCATCTTGGCCCCCTAACAGTGTTATCCTGCTGCTACCCCTAACACTCTACCGCCTTTATTGTAAGGCCCCTTTCACATACATGTATGCTACGGCCAAGCCAGGACTGCTTGGCAGGGGAGGTGCAGGGTTGACCGCTCCTCACATTCTCATGAAAGATCTTTTTTCTGGTGACACACAAGTGTGCTCACTGTACTGTGAACAATGCTCTCCTATGGTGGCCGTATGTTAGCTACTGTTCATATAGCTAGCATATGGCCAACATATACAATCATGTGAAAGGGGCCTACAGAAACACAGAAAGTCCTTCTGAAAATACTGTTATTACAGAAATAAATGCTTCCTAATATAACATATTGTAAAAGCCATAAAACCTTATATATATATATATATATATATATATATATATATATATATATATATATATATATATATATCTTTAACTGTGGCCCCCCACTAATTTGCCCTCAATATGACCCTAAACTAAATGTCCACATAAAGGAGCAGTCTGCACACTCCCCACTAAAAAGTCCCCCACAGTGCCCCAATGTCCTCACAGTCCCCAGTAATGTCTCTCAAAGTCCCCTCTAATGTCCACCTGAGTCCCCTGCAATGTCTAAAGAGCCCCCTGTTATGTCTTCCACACACCCCCTGTGATGTCCAAAGAGCCCCCTGTTATGTCCACAGATACCACTCTAATGCCCCTCACAGCCCCCCTGTAATGTCCCCCACAGCCCCCCTGTAATGTTAAAAGAGCCCCCTCTAATGTTCCCCACAGCCCCCCTGTAGTGTTTCCAGAGGCCCCCTGTAAGGTCCCCCACAGTTTCCCTGTGATATCCCCCACAGCCCTCACTAAGAAGACCCACCACAGTTCCCAGTAATGTTCCCCCACACCCCACCTAATTTCCTCACAGGTCCCAGTGATGTCCCTAGAACTCCCTGTGATGTCCTGCACAGCCCCCCTGTAATGTCCACAGAGCCCCCTCTAATGTCCCTCATTAAGAATACCTCCACATAGAGGTCGCGATAACGCCTCTACACGCGTCATAGACGGGTTTAGAGGCTGATTTACTCCCCCAAAAAATCAGCGTATTAAGGAGATGGAGGAGCTGGGTGAGGGGAGGGGGCGGAGCCGAGCGAGAGGAGGGGCGGAGCCAAGGGAGGGGAGGGGCGGAGCCGAGCGAGGGGAGGGGGCGGAGCCGAGTGAGGGGTGGGCCGGGATATCTGTTGCCGGGGCTGTGCTCCTGATCTGTGTGCGATCGTGCACACAGCCAGAAACAGGATCGTGCTGTCTATGTGACAGCCCAATCGTGTACTGTGACAGGGGCTGATTATTATCAGTCTCCTGTCACAGCAGCCCCTGTATATAGTGAGAGGCTGCAGGGAAGGTGCTGTATGCATCCTCTCTGCATGTCTCTGTATACAGATCACTGATGACAGTGATCCAATGGGCTGTTACCAGTAGATCACTGTTATCTGTGATATATATAAAAGAAAAGCAGGTAACACATATATTGGGGCAGATTTACTTACCCGGCCCATTCGCGATCCAGCGGCGCGTTCTCTGCACTGGATTCGGGTCCGGGCGGGATTCATGATGGCAGTTCCTCCGCGTCCACCAGGTGGCGCTGCTGCGCTGAAAATCATCTTAACGCGCCGGAATGCACCGAGCTGGACCAGGTGAAGGTAAGCGCTTCCCAAGCGACACTTTTTTGGTTCTTAAATGCGGCGGTTTTTCCGAATACGTCGGGTTTTCGTTCGGCCACGCCCCCCGATTTCTGTCGCGCGCATGCCGGCGCCGATGCGCCACAATCCGATCGCGTGCGCCAAAATCCCGGGGCAATTCAGGTACAATCGGCGCAAATCGGAAATATTCGGGTAACACGTCGGGAAAACGCGAATCGGGCCCTTAGTAAATGACCCCCATTATGTGTTCCTCCCTAAATGTGCCCCTGTAAGAAAAAAAAAAGTTCTCAAACTGCAGCAAATTTATTAAATAATTTTATTAATTAAATAGTCCACTCTGTAGACAGGCTGCATTCAAACAAACCGGTGGGCGCGACTTTGTCTGCGTTTGCAAGCGCAGACAAAGCGCTATGTGTGGCACCAGCCTAAGGCTACATGCACACTGCCGTGTACCCGCCGCACCGTAGCATGGCGGGCACACGGCAGCGCGGGGAGAGGAGTAGGAGGTGAGCGCAGCTCACCCCCGCCCCTCTCCATAGCGATGTATGGCCGCGGCACCGTAATACGGGAAAAGATAGGACATGTCCTATCTTTTCCCGGGCTACGGAGCGGTACAGTGCCGCACGTGTGCTGCACCGTACCACTCCCGTAGGGCGCCGTAAGCCCATAGAAGTGTATGGGGGACGTATATACGTCCCCCATACAGTAGTATGAATGCAGCCTAAGGGTGAGGTTATTACCTACGTTTTCAAAAGCATCACAACAGCTGAGATGAGATTTGCCTAATTACATTACTGTCAACATTTTGTTTACAAAATGCATGCAATAAAATTGTATTGATGCATGTGTTTTGTTAACACAATGTTGACAGCAATGTAATTGCTATTTGATGGTGCGTTCACATGATGCGTTGCGTTTTTTGATTAGTTTTTGACGCAACCTTGATCACATGTTGATTTAACATTCTGTTTCCATTGCATTTGCTAAAACGCAGTTACTTAAACATGTGAAGCCTTTGGATGCGTCAAAAACGCATAAAAAAGGCGTGAATGCACCCCAAAGGGGTTTTCCCTAAAACCCTTTTAAGCACAGAAAACAGGAGCTGTAACTTTTTCTTTGTATTAATAGACGTCTTATAACACTATATATATATATATATATATATATATATATATATATATATATATATATATATACGCTAGGAGTTATACATTTATTAGTGAAAATTTCGTACTCCTCCTGCTTTAAAAATACTCCTCAAAAATTGTGAGAGGAGTATTATTACCATTCTGGAAAAATGTTAGTGCGACCTCTGCCTCCACATTTCCCAGTAATGCCCCCCAATGCCCCCTAATTTCCTCACAGGCCCCAGGAATGTCCCCATAGCCCCCTGTAATGTCCCCCACAGCCCTCTATGATGTTCTCCAGAGCCCCGACTAAGAAGTCCCCCAAAGCTCCCTGTAACATCCCTACAGCCCCAGGGATGTCCCCAGCGCTCCCTGTAGCCATCAGCAATGTCCCCCACATGACTAAGTCGTCTGACTGTGCCTCTCTCCCCTCCCCCACTGCATAATAAAAAAAAACAAAAAAACACTGCCACTCACCTCAGTCTACTCAGGCTTGTTGCTGTTCTCTGCAGGACCGAGTCGCGGTGACGTCATCACCCGGCGTCTCCTGCTCCTGGCAACTGTACTGAGCTGCTTGAAGCAGGAGACGCTGTGTGACTGCGTCTCCTGCTCCCTGTAGTGGAGAACGAAGCCGACGGCTCTGTTCACTAGAGATGAGCGAACATACTCGTCCGAGCTTGATGCTCCTTCGAGCATTAGTGTACTCGAAACTGCGCCCGAATACTTCGCCCGCTCGAGAAAATGCCATCTCCCGCCGTTTTGCTTTTTGGCGGCCAGAAACAGAGCCAATCACAAGCTAGGAGACTCTGCACTCCACCCAGCATGACGTGGTACCCTTACACGTCGATAGCAGTGGTTGGCTGCCCAGATCAGGTGACCCTGGAATAGACTAGCCCCTGCCTGCGCTGCTCGGATCATTCTGTGTCTGGATGCCGCTAGGGAGAGAGCTGCTGCTGGTCAGGGAAAGCGTTAGGGTGTTCTATTAGAATAGTGTTAGGCAGGAGTGATTCTACAAGAACCCAACAGCCCTTCTTAGGGCTACAATAACGTTATACTTTTTTTTTTTTTTATTTGCTTGTGGCTGGGCTTGCTGACACTAGTAGTGCAGCTAGTACCATATTGTGAGGAATTTGCAGGGGGGCTTGCTACCGTTGTGTTTAGCTCTTAGTGACACACATATCCAGTCCACCTCAAACACCAAAGTGGGACAATTTATTAGGGGTTTGAGTAGAATTAGGCAGAGTCTGCAGATTTTTTTTTTTTTTTAGCTGTATTTCATTTTATAGCTCAAACTCCTCTTGCAAAGCAGTGTGCTCTCATTGTAGGCTACAAAATAGCCATAGGAGAACCCCAACGGCTTACTTAGGCCTACAATAGCGTTATATTTTCCTTTTTTTTGTTTGCTTGTGGCTGGGCTTGCTGGCACTAGTAGTGCAGCTAGTACCATACTGTGAGGAATTTGCTGGGAGACCTGCGACCGTTGTGTTTAGCTCTTAGTGACACGCATATCCACCTCCAACACCGAAGTGGGACAATTTATTAGGGGTTTGAGTAGAATTAGGCAGAGTCTGCTGATTTTATTTTTTTTTTAGCTGTATTTCATTTTATAGCTCAAACTCATCTTGCAAAGCAGTGTGCTCTCATTGTAGGCTACAAAATAGCCATGGGAGAACCCCAACGGCTTACATAGGCCTACAATAGCGTTATATTTCCCTTTTTTTTGTTTGCTTGTGGCTGGCCTTGCTGGCACTAGTAGTGCAGCTAGTACCATACTGTGAGGAATTTGCTGGGAGACCTGCGACCGTTGTGTTTAGCTCTTAGTGACACGCATATCCACCTCAAACACTAAAGTGGGACAATTTATTAGGGGTTTGAGTAGAATTAGGCAGAGTCTGCTGATTTTTTTTTTTTTTTTAGCTGTATTTCATTTTATAGCTCAAACTCCTCTTGCAAAGCACAAAATCCAGTTGTGTGCTGTCAGTGTAGGTTAGAAACTAGCCATAGCAATAGGATAGCATCGTTTTGTTAAAAAAAATAAAAAACTAAAAAGAAATAAACACAAAATTTTTTTTTTTTTCAAGTTTACACTTTAATTTGGAAAATGTTTAACCCGAGGGCTAGGGGTAGAGGACGAGGGCGTGGACGTGGGCGTCCAACTACTGCAGGGGTCAGAGGCCGTGGTCCTGGGCGGGGTAAGACACCACCTGCTGATGGTGAGCAGGGGAACGCCGCAGAGGTACACTCCCTAGGTTCATCATGTCTCAAGTTACTGGGACTCGTGGTAGAGCACTGTTGAGGCCAGAACAGTGGGAAGAGGTGATGTCGTGGATTGCGGACAATGCTTCTAGCCATTTGTCTACCAGTCAGTCTTCCACGCAGTCCACCCATGTCACCGAAATCGGCACTCCTCCAGCTCCTCCACCTCAGCCTCCTTCCCCCCAGTCTGCCCCCTCCCACCAAAATTTGGCATTTGAACCGGCATACTCTGAGGAACTGTTTTCTGGACCCTTCCCACAGTCACAAACCACTTGTCCTGCTGCTGCTGAGCTATTTTCCGATGCCCAGGTTTTCCACCAATCGCAGTCTGTGGGTGATGATGACATTAACGTAGTGGAAGAAGTGTGTAAAGAGGTGTCGGACGTTGAGGAGACACGGTTGTCAGACAGTGGTGAAGTTGTTGTCAGGGCAGGAAGTCCGAGGGGGGAGCAGACTGAGGGATCGGAGGATGATGAGGTGACAGACCCAAGCTGGGTTGATAGGCCGGGTGAACACAGTGCTTCTGAGACGGAGGCGAGTCGTATAGCAGAACAGGTTGTAAGAGGCAGTGGTGGGGCCAGACGGAGAGGCAGGGCCAGAGCTGGTGCATCAGCGCCAAATGTTGCCCGTAGTCAAGCTCCCGTGGCGAGGGCTAGATTTTCAGAAGTCTGGAGGTTCTTTAAAGAAACACCGGATGACCGACGGACTGTGGTGTGCAACCTTTGCCAAACCAAGAGTCAGAGAACATCCTCCGTGCCCTGACCAACGCCGTTTCTGACAAAGTCCACCTGACCACGGACACGTGGACGAGTGCTGCCGGGCAGGGCCACTATATTTCGCTGACGGCACATTGGGTTAACTTGGTGGAGGCTGGGACCGAGTCTGACCCTGGGGCTGGTCATATACTGCCGACGCCGAGGATTGCGGGAACTACCTCGGTCCAGGTCTCAAAGGCCTACTATGCCTCATCCTCCTCCCACCCCTCCTCCACCTCCTCCTCTGAATTACCATCCGTGGACATGGCGCCATCAGTCGGTAGCTCTAGGCACAGCAGCAGTGCCATCGCTAAGCGACAGCAGGCGGTGCTCAAACTGCTGAGCCTAGGCGATAAAAGGCACACCGCCCAAGAGCTATTACAGGGCATCACGGCGCAGACTGATCTGTGGCTGGCACCGCTGAACCTGAAGCCAGGCATGGTTGTGTGTGACAACGGCCGTAACCTGGTGGCAGCTCTGCAACTCGGCAGACTGACACATGTGCCATGGCTGGCCCATGTGTTAAATCTCATAGTTCAGCGTTTCCTCAAGACATACCCCAATCTGTCTGATTTGCTCACGAAGGTGTGCCGCATCTGTGCGCATTTCAGGAAGTCCAGCACAGATGCTGCCACTCTCAGGGCAGCGCAGCGCCGCCTCCAACTGCCCGCTCACCGACTGTTGTGCGACGTGCCCACGAGGTGGAATTCAACATTAACCATGTTATCCAGAGTTTACCAGCAGCGCAGAGCGATTGTAGACTGCCAGATGTCAACTTCCACCAGAACTGGTAGTCAGGTCAGTCAGCTTCCTCAAGTCTACAATGAGGAGTGGACGTGGATGTCTGATATCTGTCAGGTGCTGAGTAACTTTGAGGAGTCAACACAGATGGTCAGTGGTGATGCCGCCATCATCAGCCTCACCATCCCGCTGCTTGGCCTGTTGAAAAACTCTCTGGTCAGCATGAAGTCGGAAGCTTTGCGCTCGTCACGAGAGACGGGGGAAGAAGATTCCCTTGTTGATAGCCAAAGCACCCTTAGGTCTGTTTCTCAGCGCATATCGGAGGAGGTGGAGGTGGAGGAGGATGAGGAGGAAGAGGAGGAGAATGTTGGCGAGACAGAAGAGGGGACCATTGCTCAGTCCTTCACTGTTCAGCGTGTATGGGCAGAAGAAGAGGAGTTGGAGGAATTGGAGGAGGAGGAAATGGACAGTCAGGCCAGTGAGGGGAGTGAATTCTTGCGCGTTGGGACTCTGGCGCATATGGCAGATTTCATGCTAAGCTGCCTATCCCGTGACCCTCGCGTTCAAAGAATTTATTCCAGCACCGATTACTGGGTATTCACTCTCCTGGACTCACGGTACAAGCAAAATCTTTCCACTCTCATCCCTGGAGAGGAAAGGAGTGTGAGAATGCATGAATACCAGCAGGCCCTGGTGCACAAGCTGAAACAGTATTTCCCTTCTGACATCGCTAGCGGCAGAGGGCGTACTTCTGCGGGACAAGTAGCGAGGGAGAGTAGGCGAGCAGGCAGCTTGTCCAGCACTGGCAGGGGTACGCTTTACAAGGCTTTTGCCAGCTTTATGTCACCCCAGCAAGACACTGTCACCTGTCCCCAGTCTCGGCAGAGTAGGGCTGATATTTACAGAAAGATGGTGAGGGAGTACGTAGCTGACCATACCATCGTCCTAAATGATCACACAGCTCCCTACAACTACTGGGTTTCAAAGCTGGACATGTGGCACGAACTGGCGCTGTACGCCTTGGAGGTTCTTGCCTGCCCTTCCGCTAGCGTGTTGTCCGAGCGGGTTTTCAGTGCAGCTGGTGGCATCATCACCGATAAGCGTACACACCTGTGGACTGACAGCGCTGACAGGCTGACGCTTATCAAGATGAATAAAGCCTGGATTTCTCCGCATTTCCATTCTCCAACAGGTGAAAGAAGCTGAACCTGAATAATGTATGCACTCCTCCTCCTCATTGTCCTCCTTCTCCTCCTCTTTGTACACTAAAGCAGAGGAAACTGGCTATTTTTTGCCAGGGCCAACTGGCTCTGGCTATAGTACTCTATGTATTTAATTTTTCTGGAGGGCCAACTACCTGGTCCTCTGTTTTAAACAATTTTTGGGAGTGCCACATACAGGCACTCAATCTATGTAATTTTTCTGGAGGACCAGCTACCTGCTCCTCTGGTTTGAAAACTTTTTTGGACTGCCACATACAGGCACTCAATTTATTTAATTTTTTTGGAGGACCAGCTACCTGCTCCTCTGGTTTGAAAACTTTTTTGGACTGCCACATACAGGCACTCAATCTATGTAATTTTTCTGGAGGACCAGCTACCTACTCCTCTGGTTTGAAAACTTTTTTGGACTGCCACATACAGGCACTCAATTTATTTAATTTTTTTGGAGGACCAGCTACCTGCTCCTCTGGTTTGAAAACTTTTTTGGACTGCCACATACAGGCACTCAATTTATTTAATTTTTTTGGAGGACCAGCTACCTGCTCCTCTGGTTTGAAAACTTTTTTGGACTGCCACATACAGGCACTCAATCTATGTAATTTTTCTGGAGGACCAGCTACCTGCTCCTCTGGTTTGAAAACTTTTTGGACTGCCACATACAGGCACTATCCAAATTAAATTGTCTCCATAGCAGCCTCCACACGTCGTCTTTTTAGCTGCCTTCACACGTTGTCTCCATTGCTACCTCCACACGTCATTGCCATAGCTTCCTCCAAAAGTAGTCCATATAGCTGCCTCCATACATGGTCCCCTTATCAAACGAGCTGTGTCAGGCAGAATTTTGGATTGTTTTCATGGCTTCCATGTTAACTTTGTCGCCACCCTGCTGTGTAATCCACAAAATATACTGGCAAACTTTTATCATTTACCAATATTATTTCAGCGCTTCTTGCGCATCTCTTTACATTCCCCTCACCCGCCAGAACCCAAACTTATAAGAACGCTACTACACTTGATCTTATACAAAAGGTTCTTAGAAGTGCTGTTTGGGGAGTAGCCTAGAGACAGGGGCTTGGATTGGCGAAAGCTCGCCTGGCAGCGGAGCGCCAGCTCCATCCCAAGATCCAACTAACATAGTTTTAACTGCAGCACCTTTAATCTACTACTAGTTCACTGCCTCCATACATGGTCCCCTTATCAAACGAGCTGTCAGGCAGAATTTTGGGTTGTTTTCATGGCTTCCTCATCAAACTTGTTAACTTTGTCTCCACCCTGCTGTGTAATCCACAAAATATACTGGCAAACTTTTATCATTTTGCTTCCTCTCTGCCACCCATTGGTTTTAAGCCTGAGTCCATTTGGGGTATGTTGCTAAGACACTCTCTAGCCTGCCGCTGCCTCTGCATAGTCCCCTATAGTGTCAGGGTCAATTATTGGATGTTTTAGATGCTATCTAGCCTCATTCGGTCACTCTGTCATTGCCATGCTGTTGCCCATAGTTTTGCCATAATGGTGCGATTAAGCAGCCTCAGAGGCATCCATGCATGCTGCCCCTGCTGTTTCCTGTCCATTTCCATGGTGTTTCCATCCTTTTCTGAGGTTCCCAGGTGCTTGGCCAAGCTTCCCTGTGCAGATCCTTGGTCCCCTTGAAAAATGCTCGAGTCTCCCATTTACTTCAATGGGGCTCGTTATTCGAGACGAGCACTCGAGCATCGGGAAAAGTTCGTCTCGAATAACGAGTACCCGAGCATTTTAGTGCTCGCTCATCTCTACTGTTCACCATTACAGGGTACAGAGAGGGGAATTCTGCCCGGGCAGCAGGAGAAGTGTTCCGCTGACCCGGGACATTCAGGGCACAAGGCAAAAGATTCGACGCCCCTGCCTTATAGTAAGAGGCTCTGATGGAGAGTAATTCTTTTTCATAACCAGATAAAAAAGAGTGTCCCTTAAGGCTTGGCTTGGCTCTAGGCACAGCAGCAGTGCCATCGCTAAGCGACAGCAGGCGGTGCTCAAACTGCGGAGCCTAGGCGATAAAAGGCACACCGCCCAAGAGCCATTACAGGGCATCACGGCGCAGACTGATCTGTGGCTGGCACCGCTGAACCTGAAGCCAGGCATGGTTGTGTGTGACAACGGCCGTAACCTGGTGGCAGCTCTGCAACTCGGCAGACTGACACATGTGCCATGCCTGGCCCATGTGTTAAATCTCATAGTTCAGCGTTTCCTCAAGACATACCCCAATCTGTCTGATTTGCTCACGAAGGTGCGCCGCATCTGTGCGCATTTCAGGAAGTCCAGCACAGATGCTGCCACTCTCAGGGCAGTGCAGCGCCGCCTCCAACTGCCCGCTCACCGACTGTTGTGCGACGTGCCCACGAGGTGGAATTCAACACTGACCATGTTATCCAGAGTTTACCAGCAGCGCAGAGCGATTGTAGACTGCCAGATGTCAACTTCCACCAGAACTGGTAGTCAGGTCAGTCAGCTTCCTCAAGTCTACAATGAGGAGTGGACGTGGATGTCTGATATCTGTCAGGTGCTGAGTAACTTTGAGGAGTCAACACAGATGGTCAGTGGTGATGCCGCCATCATCAGCCTCACCATCCCGCTGCTTGGCCTGTTGAAAAACTCTCTGGTCAGCATGAAGTCAGCGCATATCGGAGGAGGTGGAGGTGGAGGAGGATGAGGAGGAAGAGGAGGAGAATGTTGGCGAGACAGAAGAGGGGACCATTGTTCAGTCCTTCACTGTTCAGCGTGTATGGGCAGAAGAAGAGGAGTTGGAGGAGTTAGAGGAGGAGGAAATGGACAGTCAGGCCAGTGAGGGGAGTGAATTCTTGCGCGTTGGGACTCTGGCGCATATGGCAGATTTCATGCTAAGCTGCCTATCCCGTGACCCTCGCGTTCAAAGAATTTATTCCAGCACCGATTACTGGGTATTCACTCTCCTGGACTCACGGTACAAGCAAAATCTTTCCACTCTCATCCCTGGAGAGGAAAGGAGTGTGAGAATGCATGAATACCAGCAGGCCCTGGTGCACAAGCTGAAACAGTATTTCCCTTCTGACATCGCTAGCGGCAGAGGGCGTACTTCTGCGGGACAAGTAGCGAGGGAGAGTAGGCGACCAGGCAGCTTGTCCAGCACTGGCAGGGGTACGCTTTACAAGGCTTTTGCCAGTTTTATGTCACCCCAGCAAGACACTGTCACCTGTCCCCAGTCTCGGCAGAGTAGGGCTGATCTTTACAGAAAGATGGTGAGGGAGTACGTAGCTGACCATACCATCGTCCTAAATGATCACACAGCTCCCTACAACTACTGGGTTTCAAAGCTGGACATGTGGCACGAACTGGCGCTGTACGCCTTGGAGGTTCTTGCCTGCCCTGCCGCTAGCGTGTTGTCCGAGCGGGTTTTCAGTGCAGCTGGTGGCATCATCACCGATAAGCGTACACGCCTGTCGACTGACAGCGCTGACAGGCTGACGCTTATCAAGATGAAAAAAGCCTGGATTTCTCCGCATTTCCATTCTCCACTAGGTGAAAGAAGCTGAACCTGAATAATGTATGCACTCCTCCTCCTCATTGTCCTCCTTCTCCTCCTCTTTGTACACTAAAGCAGAGGAAACTGGCTATTTTTTGCCAGGGCCAACTGGCTCTGGCTATAGTACTCTATGTATTTAATTTTTCTGGAGGGCCAACTACCTGGTCCTCTGTTTTAAACAATTTTTGCGAGTGCCACATACAGGCACTCAATCTATGTAATTTTTCTGGAGGACCAGCTACCTGCTCCTCTGGTTTGAAAACTTTTTGGACTGCCACATACAGGCACTATCCAAATTAAATTGTCTCCATAGCAGCCTCCACACGTCGTCTTTTTAGCTGCCTTCACACGTTGTCTCCATTGGTACCTCCACACGTCATTGCCATAGCTTCCTCCAAAAGTAGTCCATATAGCTGCCTCCATACATGGTCCCCTTATCAAATGAGCTGTGTCAGGCAGAATTTTGGGTTGTTTTCATGGCTTCCTCATCAAACTTGTTAACTTTGTCTCCACCCTGCTGTGTAATCCACAAAATATACTGGCAAACTTTTATCATTTACCGATATTATTTGAGCGCTTCTTGCTCACCTCCTTTGGTTCCTCTCTGCCACCCATTGGTTTTAAGCCTGAGTCCATTTGGGGTATGTTGCCAAGACACTCTCTAGCCTGCCGCTGCCTCTGCATAGTCCCCTATAGTGTCAGGGTCAATTATTGGATGTTTTAGATGCTATCTAGCCTCATTCGGTCACTCTGTCATTGCCATGCTGTTGCCCATAGTTTTGCCATAATGGTGCGATTAAGCAGCCTCAGAGGCATCCATGCATGCTGCCCCTGCTGTTTCCTGTCCATTTCCATGGTGTTTCCATCCTTTTCTGAGGTTCCCAGGTGCTTGGCCAAGCTTCCCTGTGCAGATCCTTGGTCCCCTTGAAAAATGCTCGAGTCTCCCATTGACTTCAATGGGGCTCGTTATTCGAGACAAGCACTCGAGCATCGGGAAAAGTTCGTCTCGAATAACGAGTACCCGAGCATTTTAGTGCTCGCTCATCTCTACTGTTCACCATTACAGGGTACAGAGAGGGGAAATCTGCCCAGGCAGCAGGAGAAGTGTTCCGCTGACCCGGGACATTCAGGGCACAAGGCAAAAGATTCGACGCCCCTGCCTTATAGTAAGAGGCTCTGATGGAGAGTAATTCTTTTTCATAACCAGATAAAAAAGAGTGTCCCTTAAGGCTTGGCGAGTTTCTGTTAGTCTTTGGTTATGTATGCATGAATTATGTACGGTGATAGACAGACCGTTATTTTTAATATTTGAAGATTCACTGATGACTGGTTATGTTCCACAGGAATGGCGCATAGCAAATGTGGTACCAATATACAAAAAAGGATCAAATAGCGATCCTGGAAACTACAGACCCGTAGGTCTAACTGCTGTGGTGGGGAAAATATTTGAGGGTTTTATTAGAGATGCTATCCTGGAGTATCTCACTGTGCACAACCTTTTAACCCAGCGTCAGCATGGGTTTATGAGAGATCAGTCCTGTCAGACTAATCTGATTGGTTTCTACGAGGAGGTAAGTTCAAGACTGGATCTGGGGGACGCTGTGGATGTTGTATATCTGGACTTTTCAAAGGCATTTGACACCGTGCCACATAAAAGGTTGGTATATAAAATGAGACTGCTGGGAATAGGAGAAAATCTGTGTATCTGGGTAAGTAATTGGCTTAGTGATAGAAAACAGAGGGTAGTCATTAATGGCACATTCTCAGATTGGGTTGATGTTACCAGTGGAGTGCCACAGGGGTCTGTATTGGGGCCACTTCTTTTTAATATTTTTATTAATGACCTTGTAGTGGGTTTACACAGTAAAGTTTCAATATTTGCAGAAGATACTAAGCTGTGTAAAGTAATAAATACTGAGGTCGATAGTTTAGCATTACAAAGGGATTTGTGGAAGCTTGAGGGATGGGCAGAGAAATGGTTGATGAGGTTTAATGTAGATAAATGTAAAGTTATGCACTTAGGCCATGGAAACAAAAAGTATAATTATGTTCTAAACGGTCAATTACTTAGTAAAACTGAAGCTGAAAAGGACTTGGGCGTAATGGTGGATGGTAAACTTAATTTTAGTGACCAGAGCCAGGCGGCTGCTGCTAAAGCAAATAAAATTATGGGATGTATCAAGAGAGGAATAGATTCTCATGATAAAGACATAGTTCTGCCCTTATACAAATCCCTGGTCAGACCACACATGGAATATTGTGTACAGTTTTGGGCACCAGTGTATAAAAAGGATATAGTAGAGCTGGAACGGGTGCAGAGGAGAGCAACCAGGATTATTAGGGGAATGGGGGGACTAGAATACAATGACAGATTACAAAATTTGGGATTATTCAGTTTAGAAAAAAGACGACTGAGGGGAGACCTCATTACAATGTACAAATACCTGAACGGACAGTACAAGGATCTCTCCAAAGATCTTTTTATACCTAGGCCTGTGACCAGGACAAGGGGGCATCCTCTACGCCTAGAGGAGAGGCGATTCTACCATCACCATAGACAAAGGTTCTTTACTGTAAGAGCAGTGAGACTATGGAACTCTCTGCCGCAGGAGGTTGTTATGGCCGACTCTATGTACATGTTCAAGAGAGGCCTGGATGACTTTCTGGAGAGAAAAAATATCACGGGTTATGGGGCTAAAACATTTATTTAATTCTTGAAGGTTGGACTTGATGGACTTGAGTCTCCTTCCAGCCTTATATACTATGATACTATGATACTATGATTAGAAGGGTGTTGGTTTATTTTCAGCTCATCTTCTATTTTTTGTAGATCATTTAGCAATTCCCTCACCTCCCTATTCTTCTGTTTCTGGAACTGAAACCCCATCGGCATAAGTAGTCCCCTCACTGCTACCTTATGGGCTAACCAAAGTTTGAACAGGTCCACCCACAATTCTACATTGTGTTGGAAATAATCCATTACAGCTTGGGAAATTTTTTCCTTGTATGAAGGCAGAGACTATATGAATGGAGTGTTCCTCCAATACCACTGGATTGTTAGAAAATGGTCTGACCATGTTGTTGTGCTCTATTATCCGCTAAGCACAAATCTATTCTCATAAAGGATCTATGCCTGTGTGAATAGAATGAGCATTCCCTCAGGCATCTGTATGTGTCATATAAAGCTTCTTTTCTTAACCACTTAGCTAGTGAGATGGGGGGTTTCCTGCTTTTCCCTGTTGTATCCATATTGGGGTCAGGGATTATGTTAAAGTCTCCAAACAGTAACAAATTGCCTTTTTGGATCTTCCTTATTTTCTTGATTGTTTTGTTCAGGAATTTTATTTGGGACTTGTTTGGGGCATATACACTCACCGGCCACTTTATTAGGTACACCTGTCCAACTGTTCGTTAACACTTAATTTCTAATCAGCCAATCACATGGCGGCAATTCAGTGCATTTAGGCATGTAGACATGGTCAAGACAATCTCCTGCAGTTCAAACCGAGCATCAGTATGGGGAAGAAAGGTGATTTGAGTGCCTTTGATCGTGGCATGGTTGTTGGTGCCAGAAGGGCTGGTCTGAGTATTTCAGAAACTGCTGATCTACTGGGATTTTCATGCACAACCATCCCTAGGGTTTACAGAGAATGGTCCGAAAAAGAAAAAACATCCAGTGAGAGGCAGTTCTGTGGGCGGAAATGCCTTGTTGATGCCAGAGGTCAGAGGAGAATGAGCAGACTGGTTCGAGCTGATTGAAAGGCAACAGTGACTCAAATCGCCACCCGTTAGAACCAAGGTAGGCATAAGAGCATCTCTGAACGCACAGTACATCGAACTTTGAGGCAGATGGGCTACAAAAGCAGAAGACCACACCAGGTGCCACTCCTTTCAGCTAAGAACAGGAAACTGAGGCTACAATTTGCACAAGCTCATCGAAATTGGACAGTAGCAGATTGGAAAAACGTTGCCTGGTCTGATGAGTCTCAATTTCTGCTGCAACATTCGGATGGTAGGGTCAGAATTTGGCGTCAACAACATGAAAGCATGGATCCATCCTGCCTTGTATCAACGGTTCAGGCTGGTGGTGGTGGTGTCATGGTGTGGGGAATATTTTCTTGGCACTCTTTGGGCCCCTTGGTACCAATTGAGCATCGTTGCAATGCCACAGCCTACCTGAGTATTGTTGCTGACCATGTCCATCCCTTTATGACCACAATGTACCCAACATCTGATGGCTACTTTCAGCAGGATAATGCGCCATGTCATAAAGCTGGAATCATCTCAGACTAGTTTCTTGAACATGACAATGAGTTCACAGTACTCAAATGGCCTCCACAGTCACCAGATCTCAATCCAATAGAGCACCTTTGGGATGTGGTGGAACGGGAGATTCGCATCATGGATGTGCAGCCGACAAATCTGCGGCAACTGTGTGATGCCATCATGTCAATATGGACCAAAATCTCTGAGGAATGTTTCCAGCACCTTGTTGAATCTATGCCATGAAGAATTGAGGCAGTTCTGAAGGCAAAAGGGGGTCCAACCCGTTACTAGCATGGTGTACCAAATAAAGTGTAAAACATACAGTATTATGCATTTTGCAGGGGATGTTATAACCTGCACCATTTTGGGGGTATACAGTCTACTTGGTTAGCCTCCTGGCCTATTCTGGTTGCTTTAGTGCTTCCGGCCTTGGACACCTTAAGCCTGCTGCAATTCTTTCTAAATTGGGGAAGGTCGTTTCGGGATTCTGGCTATCAAGGTTTCTTCTATTTTTAATCCCCAAGTGGCGAGCAACTTTGGACCTTCCTCCGGGTTGATCAACACATGTGTAGTATCCTCTCTGCAGATTAGGAGTTTAGTAGGGAAACCCCACTTGTACATAATTTTATTGTTGCCAGGGTCATGGTTGTTTGAAGAAATTTCTTTCTGGCTTGTAGGGTTGCTTGTGACAAGTCAGCAAAAATCTTAAGGTTTGTATATGGCTCCTGTAACTGCTTAGCTTTTCTGGCATAGACCATTAAAGCTTCTTTTACGAGAAAATAATGGATACGTGTAATAACATCCGTTGGTAAGTTGTCCGGGACCCCTTTAGGTTTAGGAAGCCTGTGTACTCTGTGGAGAAGGCATTCTGCAGCTGGTACAGTTGGCAGGACATTTTGGAGAAAGGATGCAATGTATTCTCTCAAATCTGTTGGACCTACCGACTCAGGGATTCCTCTGATTTTGACATGTTTCATCTTCCCCTGTCTTCCATGTCCGCCATTTTACTTCTCATTGCTTGTACTTCTTCCTCTAGGGCATAATGGGCTTCAATCAATTCATTGTGTGAACTGGTCACTTCTCCCATTTTATTCTCAAGGTGATCAACTCTGTCTCCAAGCTCTGCAATGGGTGGTTGCCAGTTTTGATGAAATGTCCTTCAGCAAGGAGTTCCTAAATGCTAGCATCATTCCTTTCATAAACGATGAGGCAGTCTGTTCCGAGGAAGGGAATTCTAGTAGTGGGTCTGGGGCATCTTCTGTCTCTCCCTCTCCCTCTGTCTCAGACTCATTTATATCTGCAGCTTTGGAGAGACTTAGTCTCTGTTTATCAGGGCTACAGCGTGGTGACACACCCTGCCATGCGGTTTTGGCCGCCATCTTGTGTGTCCCTCCAGACAGTTCCCGTGGCCACTGTTCTTTTCTCGGTGACATCGACTCCATGCTGGTAGAGGATCTGGCCTCTGGTGAGTGTAGCTTCTTGTCGCTTACGCTCCTTGCCCCATCTCTGGTATCTCTCTCTGTCAGAGAAGTAGACAAGCTGCGCAGCCCCGCGGCGCCATTTTGAGAGGAATCTTGCCTGATTTTTCGGGCTGAAAATAAGTCTGTTAAATGCTTTGGGCCCCCTTTAGCCGTCCTCTTCCTGGTCATCATGTTAGGCTGATGTGGCTCTTTTTTAATCAGTTGCTTTAGGCTCTAAAGATGGAGCTCAGCACAGCACATCTGTCCTGCAGCTCATCCAGGCCATGCCCCAATCTGTTCTATTTTTAAGCCCCTTTGGATTTCTGGTTTCTAAGTTAAGAATCCAAAAGGCTGCTCTATTACATAATTTGCACTCCCTATCGCTGCCTCTTAAAGGAGCCTTTACTTCCTCAATTCCTATTACTGAAAGAGTGGACAAATCACCCCCATGTATATGTAAAAAATGGTTTGATAAACTAGAAATGTATTTGTCACAAGAGGTAGAGCTAACAGATACATGTACACCTATACATTTTCAAGGGGCATATCATACTGCGCTTCAATTTACGTAATAGGGAAACCTTTTTATCCATGACAAAATAAATGTATGTTTCAATCGAATAATTTAGAGTGCTGTACACAATTTCCTTCATCTGCCTTATAAATATATTTTGACCAATTTGGTAAGCCTCTGACATTATAAATAAGGGACATGTAAGTTTCATTTTTATCATAGGAGGAAAACTCCACTGTGATAGATGATCTCTATGGGGTCATTGTACAGGACATACTTACCAAGAAATTTGCCTCATTTTGTTCCTGATACCAGTTGTAAGAATACAGCATTGGGCTTTACATTTAACTGAGCTAATGTCAAGATGACCTGGCTTAACAACTGGCTCGGTACATTGAGTTTTATATGCCCCTATACAGTTAACCTGGAGGCGGTACATTATCCGGAGCCTCTTCTATGGCTCCCGGTCAGCTGACTGATCAGGTGAGGAGTTGATTGGTGGCACCAGGGAACTAATGTAGTGCTTCAAAGGACCACCTCCACTCCCCGATGAGCTGACTGATCAGCTGATCCCTTGACTGATCGCCTGACTGATCAGCTAAACCCTCAACTGACCTCATTGGGGAGTGGCTGGGGCTTAGGGGCTCTAAATAACCACAGCAGAAGCGGGCACCATGGCCATACTAGTGCTGGAGGCTATGCTCTATGCCAGTAAGTTTAGTCCTGTAATCCCTGAGATAGCTAGTTATGAGGCTGTGTGTCTTGGTTGGAGGAAATTGCTAACTGGTGGCCATACAATATACTGCTATGGGCTAGCAGTTTTTGACACCTTTCATGAGCTGGTCAAATATGAGTTGTTAGTGTTTGACCAGCAGAAATACATCAGGTGTGAACAGGGAGCTATTCCTAACAGGCTCCTCCGGATAACGGGGCCAAGGTTCATTGGAGGCAATGTACAGGATACCATCAGATGTTGAATATATTAACTATCTTTATGCAAAAAACTGTAGGGTGGAGCACCACTGAAGAGTAGTGGACTAAAGTCCTAATGTTGGGTGCAAGCCATTGAGGGGCTGAAACGTCGCACCTGCCACATTGAGTGAATAAACACCAAAACTTCATCCGGAGTGCTGCCTCATCTCTTCATTTCTTAACTATCTTTAATATATCCCTTTCTCTGGAACCAAAAAAGGTCCAGGAGGTAGGGTGTTATTTCAGAATAGACAACCCAGCCCATTTAGTGAGCAGGGCCACAGCGTTCATTGGAGAAGTAGTGAATATAGAAGTACCCATATAAATTTTAACACCTGGGAAAACTAACCCTATAGCTGTTTTGACTCTGCACTTTATATCTATTACATACAATCAGCATATTGTGAAACTATCTATTTCCAATAAAGGTTAATATCCCTCACTTTTAAACAAGAAAATTAAATGAATCAATAGGGTTAAATATACAATAATCAGTATTTCATTCACTTCCCAATCAACAAGCAACAGACACACAAAGTTTAATGCTTTATTTTATTTAACTGCATCAAGTAGGTCAGCATATGGGTCGTCTTTTATAGAACTAAAAAGTAAATAAAGAACAGAGTAACAATGAGAAAGAAAATAATATCACATTTTATAAGGCCCTTTCCACACTTGCGTTGCAGATCACGTCAGACTCGGGGCTGAGGTCTATCTTTTCTATGGCAATTGATGCGTGAAAAATGCATTGCACTTGCATTGCACTTGCGTGCACTCGTGTCTCAGAGTGCAATGCTTTTTTGATGCATCTCCATAGACTAGTATGGTGCATTTTTCATGCACATGACTTGCAAAAGCAGAGCATGTCGAGATTTAAACGCGTGTTAAAAAAGAGTGCAATGAAAGTTCTGCACTTCAAAAGCATGCGTAGAACACGTGCTTGAAAAACGCAAGTGTAGAAGGGGCCTAAGACTAAGTATTAGCAGGAAAGTTCTCAAAAACACATTGCATTTTTTTCATCACTTTTTGATTTTTTCTCATAATCAGATGTATTGCAAATAAACTAAAGACGTGCTGACCTCATATATTACTATTTTTCCTTATGGGCTGTAATACATATCACACTCTTTACTGTCATCTGATCTTCGATAATAAACTTTTCTCCAATGAGAGCCTTACTAACAAAATCCTCATTGTGTTTTAATACCTTGAGTTTCTCCTCCCCAACTTTTATATATATTGCATTTAAATCTCCAATTAAAATGATGCGCCCTTTAGGTTTTAGAAGATGTGAGATCTTTCTGAGTAATTTTATGAAATCCTTTTCGTCTTTGCTGATAACATCTAGAAGACCAGCAGTGAAGACAACATCCGCTGGTGGCAGGGTTTTTGGTTCTGTCATATTTTCCTTCTTAGGGTCAACTTTTAAAAGGCTTTGAATTGTTGGTTTTTCGTGGTCACTAAGGAAAAATTGAAACAAAAAGAATTCTCAGTCAACATGAAAAGGATGGCAAGAGTTACAAAATAACTAATATTTCACCTGCTTCCTTCTTCCTGTACATAAATCTTTCTTGTGTCCACCAATATTTTCATATCCTTGAAATCTTTTTCTCTGGCCTTTAAAACTATGATGTCTTTAAAATACTTATTGGCTGTGGACAAGTGATCAACTAGGCAACCAATGCTGAGGTCAATGAAGAGACCTTCTTTACCATGGCCTAAAAAAGAAAGTTTAAGTTGATTAAAAAATATTACTTAGAAAACATTGTGACACCTGTTAAATGTAAGGTGTGACAGAATATATGGTTATCAAAGGGCAAATTTATTGTATTTTCAAGACACAATAAGAAAAAAAAACACACACTTAAAAAATAATTACCGTATATACTTGTGCTGAATAGACCTAACTCGGCTTATATTGGAATCTATTAAAAAAAAAAAAATGTGTACTCAACTTCCAACAACACTACTCCCCTCGGCAGGGCCTCCTCTTTTCAGGGATGTCTGGCATTTGCTCCATGACAGCGTGCGATCTGTCACAGGCATCATGACGTCAGCCGCTCGCTGACATGCTGTGTGCGGCATCGGCACACACTATGATGTCAGAAAGCGGTTGACACCACACAGCTGATGGCTCTTATCTTAGACGGTCAGGGGCTGCAGGCTGTATATTGGAGGAAGGTGCTGTAGGGAGTACACTGGGGTAAGGGGCTGCAGGTTCTATACTGTGAGAGGCAGTAGTTGTTGGCTGTATACTAGGGGCAGGGGCTACAGGCTGTATACTGGAGGCAGGGGCTGCAGGCTCTATACTGAATATAGAAAGGAAAAGGCAACAACATCCAATATGATGAAAAAGGTGATAAACCTTTATTCACACAGGCATGAAAAAACTGCAACGTTTCGATTCACCATGAATCTTTGTCAAGCATGCTTGGATTCCCTAATGGAGTCATTACATGGTAGCCAAGATATTTAGTGGTGGCCTTTAGGTTTGCCTGTACTATAGAAAAACAATATTAACAATAATTTAAAAAATATTCCCGGTAAAGATCAGGAAGCAAACTTCAAAATTCTGTCACGTTGGTACTGGACCCCTGCAAAACTGAACAGGGCATATCCCTCGTGCTCCGAGTGCTGGCGGTGTAAACAGGCTTCAGGAACCATGAACCGTATTTGGTGGGGATGTCCCCTGTTAAGGCCACATTGGTCCAGGGTAATTAGACTCGTAGCGAAACTAACGTGTACCAAACTAAACGACGAACCCACTACTCTCCTGCTAAATATCCTCCCAATCTCCACTGCGAAAGCCAAAAAGTCACTAGTGGGTTTCGTGGGTTTACATAGGATGGAAGAACTCACAGCCGACACTCATCACACAACCGAACAACAACTTAAAACCTGTCTTGGCTTGACTTTAGAACTTCACAGGACTTTCTCTCCTTCACGTAATTCAATAGCTAAAAAGATTCTCTCTCACTGATACTACCCTCCCCTTCTTCCCTATACTTTCCCTTCCTCCCTCCTTAGTGATGGGGTCTCCCCTCCCCAATACCAAAAGGGAATTATAGGAATATAGGCAATGATTAGATATTTAATAATCTCTATAGTGAGATGATATGTTCTCACAATAGCACTCTACAAAGATGATACTATGATTCTACAGATATTATATCCTTGATAAGGCTACACTAAATGTGTTAAATTGATATTTACTTTTGCAAACTGTTAATTATCTAAATACTAAACATTGTATGACTTGACAAAATGTACCAACGGCAGACCTGGGCACCTTGTTGTACCACATATCTTGTTCAATAAAAGAATGATACAAAAAAAAAAAATATTCTCAAAGATTTGAGAATAAAGAGAAACAAACACATATTGGGTACAGCCATAATGACCCTAGTTATACAATCATCAATTTATTTGTCCTATGTTGTAAACACCGACCGGGGGGGGGGGGTCATTTATCTTAGCATTTTTTCTTTTTGACAAAAATCTTAGTTGCAAATAAACTATATACCTGACCAGGTGAAACAAAGAAGTTGCTCCAGAAGAGTTTGAGAATTTTGTGCAATTTTTTTAGTTATAAGTCGCAAAAACCCAGCAGACTCAGCTGCCTCATATATCAACCTCTAAGGCAAATCAAACAAACTCTAAGGCAAATCTAAGACAAATCAAATGTACTTTTAGCCTGAGGTACAAACAAAAAAAGAGAGAGGAGGCAGCAATCCAGAGATCTGTAGTGTTTCAGATATAGGGTGCACGTAGTCCGGGGTTCTGGTGCTCAACAAAACCTCGTGTAGACATAGTGATTGGAGAAGACCACAGCACCGGAAGGGTAAAGTTCCAACGATTTCTTTATTTACAATTCATCCAGGTAAAAAGAAGTTGCGACGTTTCGATTCACATTGAATCTTTATCAAGCATGCTTGATAAAGATTCAATGTGAATCGAAACGTCGCAACTTCTTTTTACCTTGTGATCATGGCATACTTTAACTTTTCAAATATTAATTGGGGTCAGGGCTCTTCTTCATCTGTAAAGGGGAGACATTTTATCAATTTTCTGCAGAATAATTTTATGATGCAGCATGTAGAAGATCCCACAAGAGATAATGCTTTGTTGGACCTTGTTATTTCTAACTATGTGGAGATTGTCCAAAATGTCACTTTCACCCTTGGGAACACCGACCATAACGTAATTATTTTCCTATTAAACTGCAAAAAGCAAAAACATGTGGGAAAATTGAAAACATTGAATTTTAAGAAGGCTAATATCCTAAAATCCAGGGCTGCACCACAGGATATAGATGATACTAATGTTAAATGGGAGAAATTCAAATCTATACTGGGTCATTATACTTCTAGATTTATTCCTATAGGTAACAATTATAGACAGGCTAGATTACAACCCATGTGGCTTAAAGCCTGCGTGACTTAGAAGGCTAACTAATGATAAAAAGAGGTTACCTGAGACTTTAATAATTACAAAACACAAAATCTGTAAGAAGAAAATAAAATCAGCCAAAATACAAAATGAAAAACAGGTGGCCAAAGATAGCAAAAGAAATCCTAAGAAATTGTTATGTACTGTATATGAATATAAAAAAATAGGTCAGAGCAGGTTGGAACCCTGTATTCTGAAAGTGGGGAATTGGTGCCTGGAGACTAAGAGATGGTGCAGATCCATTTATATAATAGAGGAAAGAACTTATGCTGTTGGTGGTGCCAGTGCGGGTCATGCACCCTGTAATATACTAGACTACCTGAATGTAGACATGATCCAATCTACACTCAATAAAATTAATGTGTACAGGGCTTCTGGACCAGATGGGTTACACCCCAGAGTTCTTAAAGAACTCAGTTCTGTTATAGCTGTGCCACTGTATCAAATCTTCAAAGATTCCGTAATGACTGGTACAGTGCCAAGCGACTGGCGCTAGGTGCATGAGGTGCCAATATTTAAAAAAGGCTCTAGAACCTCAACAGGCAATTACAGGCCTGTAAGCTTAACTGCAATTGTGTGGAATATATTGGAAGCATTGCTAAAAGACTACATACAGGAGTATGTGACATCAAATAGTATAATAAGTTTTCAAATTAACCTGATCTGCTTCTATGAAGAGGTGAGCAGATGACTGGACGGGGGAGCGGCTGTGAATATTATGTTCTTGGCTTTTGCAAAGGCATTTGACACTGTCCCTAACAGACGCCTGATGGGTAAAATAAGGTCTATTGCTTTGGAAGGAATCATTTGAAAACTGGCTGAAGGATCCAGAGAGTTGTGGTCAATGAATCCTACTCAGAAAAGTCACCAGTTATAAGTGGTGTACCCCAGCGTTCTGTGCTTTGCTCAATATTATTTAATATATTTATTAATGACATAGAGGTAGGAATTAATAGCACTGTGTCAATTTTTGCAGATGACACCAAGCTGTGTAGTGAAATACAGTCTATGTCCTTGGAGGAGTAAATCTGGGAGAGTACCTAGTTGAGAAAGACCTGGGCGTACTAGTAGATCATGAATTAAATAACATCATGCAATGTCAATCAGCTGCCTCTAAAGTCTGCAAGATTTTGTCATGTATCAAAAGTGGTATGGACTCTTGGGATAGGGTTGTAATTTTACCACTATATAAGGCATTGGTTCGGCCTAACCTGGAATATGCTGTCCAGTTCTGGGCACCGGTCCATACAAAGGATACCCCCTCAGTTATGAGGATATTAAAACAACTAGATTTATTTAGTCTGGAAAAGAGAAGACTAAGAGGGGACATGATTAATTTATATACATATATAAATGGTCCAAAAGTATGGTGGAAAGTTCCAGATTTTTACACCTAAATAACATACAGTAGACAGGTATTTTATATATAATTGTTTCCCTTAAATCCCTTCCTCATCCAATGCCTTCACCTCCTTGGCTGAACTTGATGAAAATGTGTCTTTTTTCAACAGTATAAACTGGCCCCCAGCATTCCTAAACAGCATAGGAAAACTAATCATACAAAGACCATAATGAGCAACACAAAAGTCTCAAGATGTAACAAAAAAAGATGCCTATGCTGCGAAACTATCAGACATAATTCAGACATGTTCCACTCAAAATCAACGGGAGAAACATTCAGTATTAATATGAACATGAATTGTCAGACAAGCTTTGTCGTATACCTCATTGAATGCCAGTGCGGAATACAATATGTTGGCAGAACAACTCAACCCCTACATTGCAGGCTAAACCAACATCGTTTTAACATCAGTCATGGAAATAAAAAACACAGCCTGTCGAGACACATGGAGATAAAACATAAAAATGAAGGAAAGTTTAATATCATACCAATAGACCACATAAGTGAAGACGTATCCAGTAGATTCGAAGTTTTAAAAAGAAGGGAAATATGCTGGATCTACAGATTAAAAACCTTAAAACCCGATGGACTAAATGAGGTCGCAGAAACGATTTTAGTTTAAAATCTGAACACACAATTTTTTTATTTATTTATTTATTTATTTTATTTTATTTTTTTTGTCCCATTCTATTAAACTGCTTTACCCTGGAGTTTATAACGCAAGAACTGACATACACAAGTATATAGGCTCTTCGCAGCGCATTCAATATCAAGTAGTCCACTTACCTTATCCAGTAAACTCTGAAGTGAAAACCACGGAACTAGTTTGGTCTCCCAAAGCCTCCGTAGGAGAAATTTTGGTCCCTATGTGCTTCCGTACTTGTAGTTCTCACATCAGAGGGAAGCCATTTTAGTAGTTTTTTTAAGGATCCAGACTGCATAGCGGATAGTGAGTAATCATACAGCAAGGTATTCACTCCATCAACACAATTTAAGTACAGCAATACACTATAAAGGTTCTTTCACCTATAGATCAGCATTTTATGTCCATGATATTCAGAAAAAATGTTAATTTTAGTGGTTTTTAGATTGTTTTAGAGGAGTCCCTCATTGATTGTTCGGCAATCTATTGTTAATACTGCTAGGTCACCTGGTTACCGGGTCATCAACCCACCAAACACTATTGCTTTATATATGAGCTACCAATACACACCATGTAATGCAACTGACGAAGAACCCGTTACGGGTTCGAAACGCGTTTTGCTTTTTATGTTTTTATTATATTTTGATTTTATATATAATAAAAAATACTAACGGAACAGACCGCGCCAAACTTTCTTTGATCGAATTGGGGATATCCAATAGAAACCCATATCGGAGAAACCAACAGTATAAACTATGATACTATGAATACTTGACAGGTCTTGTTCCATGAAAAGAAATTACACAAACTTTTTAACCCAAACTCACAACAGGGGGTGTATGGAGAGAGCTTACAGTGGGTGTCATCTATATAATACACCTGCCTGTTACTGTTGTGGTTGTTCAGGATCGCAGCAGTTTACCTGTTGTTTGCCATGGTCTAACCGAACCACAGCACCAAACATTTCTACCTATGGGCACTGTCATCCTGGATGGCCCCTCCCCCGTGACATCATTGGAGGGTGGCTATCAGTTGCCCTGCATAATGATCTAAAATGGCTGGCTGTTAGAGATAATCAGTAAAATTGCTATATACTGCAATACAGTACTATTGCAATATACAGTATGAACAATCAGACCTTTCAGGGTTAAAATACCCTGGTGGGTCTAAAATAATAGCAAAACAAAATTATTTTCAAAATAGGAAAATTTTAAATCACCCCTGTTTCCCTAGAACACATAAAAATAAATAAACAGTAAAATTCATAAACATGTTTGGAATCGCCACATCCCAAAATGCGCATTCTATCAAAATATAAAAAAAGATTTCCGGCCCTGGACACCCTAACGCTAACTAGCACCCAAATTTATGAATTGACTTTTTTTGCCACGTTTTCCATCCATGAATATTTGAATAAAAAGTGATAAAACAGTCATATAGGTTCCAAATTAATATAAGTTAATAGGCCAGCTCGTACACAAAAAAGGGCGCCTTGCAAAGATCTGTATACTAAAGTGTGAAAAAGTTATTGGCCTCAGAATTTGGCAAAAAATTTTTAATACAAAATGTTTTTTTATTTTTTTTTAAGTCTACTAAAACCCAATAAAACTATATAAATGTGGTATCCCAGTGATTGTAGAGACCTAAAGAATAAAATGGAAGGTGTCATTTGGAGCACGGAGTGCAAGCCATAAAATCAGAGTCCACAACAATATGCTGCAAATGTGTTTGTCAATTTATATGAGCTTTTTTCAGCTTTCCAGTACATTGCCTGAAATATTAAATGGTGCCACTAAGAAGTGCAATTTGTTTCACAGATAACAAGCCCTCACATATCTCTGTAAACATAAACATCTCTGTAAACATTTCCTTCCCCTCTGTAAATGTAAAAATAAAAAATATATTGCTTTTGGAATGAGAGGAGTAAAAAAAAAACAGAAAAGCATAAATTTAAAAGTCCTTGAAGGTTTAAACCATAAATATCCAGTTATTTTTACTTTCTTATCATTCCCATTATATTTTCCAAATCTTCTGTATAGTAGAGTATATTGGAGAAGAAGTGAGAAATCCTCAAGCCTTAACTGGATCTAAGCATTCCTAAGAGAAAGGTTTTTATTATTATCATTGAGAAAAACTAAGAAATCTAAAGAATTTACAAAGACCATTTTGGGTTTACCTGAAAAATGGTCCTCCAGATATTTTTTGAAATCAAAGTCATATAGTTGAAAGGGCTCTTGCATACTGGAATCCATCATCTAATCTTGTAGTTCAGACAAGGTAACATGTGGCTCCAGCAAAGTCTTTATATAAATAGCCGAATGAATGCAAATGATATCACATGAGTTATTCATGAATCAGGCATGTGAACACAAGTAAATACGCCTCAAACCTGTTTAGCTTAGATTTATTTTTTTAACCACTTCATGTCTTTAGGATGCAACCAGTTTGTACGTTAATGCTCAGCCATTTTTATAAATCTGACCACTGTTTCTTTCTATGGTAATAACTTTTCAGTTTTGGGGAAAAAATTCAATTTTAGGTTTTAAGTCAATTTTAAGTTTTGACAATTGTTTTTGTGGTGCACAGTTCGCCCCACGGAGCTACTCACGGAGCAAGACCGGTCCACAAAGTCTCAATGGTAAAAAATTTTTTTGAGAAACTCTGGCCGGAGCTCCAAAGTTCTTCTTATTGTTCTCCTATAATATTTTTATTCTAACTTTCTTTTCTGCTATATTAGTCTTCCAAACAATTCTGACAAGTTATTTTTTCAGAAGAATGTTCTTTGCAAACAGTTTCCTTAGAAGTTGAACAATATCGGTCAGTTTTCCTCTCTATGTTTTTTGGACACATGAAACAGCGCTTTCTCCTGGCTCTGGAATAATCTGAAACTGTATGCCAGACCGTTTCATTGCTTCTTTAGTTTGCTTTGGCAGGCATTTCAAGTCGCTTCGCTCTATCATGTGAGGCATTACAAGTTCCTGACAAAGGTCCTTCAAGAATAAGCGTCTCCTGTCCTTCCTCTGTGCATGAAATTTCGGATGAGTTTCTGTATAAATAATGAATGAATTTAGGGCTGCTACATCAAGCATACTTGAAAATAGTACTACAGGCCATCGTTTTGTTTGCCTCTTACACGAATATTCTCCCACCATCCCATCCATTTTATCTACACCTCCTTTTGTTGCATTGTAATGCAGGATGATTTCTGGTTTCAATTTTTGGTTATTGCTGTCAACACTGCAATCGTGATGCATGGTACTGAGTAAAATTACAAATTTCTCCTTCTTCGCCTTGTAAGATACCAAAGTCGCTTTGTTATTGAATCCAAAAGACACTCTCATAAAGTGCTTGCTGACGATTGTGTTTGAGTGCTGCTGGAATTTTTGTCTGTTTTTGCTTTATGGTACCAACAAGTGTAATAGCTTTTGCAAGCAGAAAATTTCCTAGTTCAACATTGGTGAAATAATTGTCCATGCTGCTGTACCTGAATTGGATATTGAAACAGCAAGAGTTTTGACTATTTCAGACCCCAGATCCTTCTGTGTATACTGTGTATTCAGTGTATACTGTCCTCAGTACTCTATACACAGCTCATAACTGTGTTCAGAGGACCTGAGGTGATGTCATGGCCTTATAACTCCCTCCAAAATTACATGACATCCTCACATGTTATTATCCACACCCTGGCCCCTCCACCAGCATTACTGAGTACAAATAAAGTAACTTGAGACACAAACACTTCTGAGAACATGATAAAAACAGCGGGGGCCTAAAAGGCCCCCAATTCGTATAGATGTAGTTTTCACCTAACAAGCATTGTTACACCATAATGCCTATGAAAAAAAATTACATCAACAACTGGATATTATCAACAATGACATACTTGAGGAATACCTGGAGTTTCAAAATTCTAACTAAAGTAATTTTGCAGATAATAGCAAAAATGTAAGCATGGGGGCCCAAAAGGCCCCCAATATGCGTACTAGGGTTAAATGATTCTTAGCAGACGATGTTGCTGTGAGAAACATACAAGCCGATGCTGTAGTGTGTTTCAACAGGTTCCGAATTTATTAAAAAACATACTCACAAAACACAAGTAAAAATGTGCATCAAAGTTAATAGCGGGACGCTAGCTCAACAAAGCTGCCCGACTTAGGGTTTCACCTCCAAGGCTTCTTGCGGGGCGTTGCGGACGTTTTTAATGGTGGATTTCAACAAATAGACATCCAATATTATAGGAGAACAATAAGAAGAACTTTGGAGCTCCAGCTAGAGGAAAATTTATTTTCTCAAAAAAACTAATTTAGGTTTTACTAGGCTATTGGTCTTATTTCTTTTTCCATATTTTTTATGTTTGGTTATTTTTTACATGTATTAGAAGGTTTATAGTTTTAGTTGCAGGTTATCAGATTTAAAAAAATGATTTAAAAAAATCTATTCAAGAAGCACCATATTATGAACTTACCATCTCAAACTATCATTTGGGAAGTCTGTTAACCTCTCAGGAATCAAACAAAAATGGAGGGAAAATTTTTTTTATAAGAATATCCTCATTTAGCCCTAAAATGTACACATTCACTTGGTGTTAGAGGTAAAAATACACCCCAAATCTTTTAGGCTATTTGCCCCATGTACGACAATATCTCATATGTGGATGTCAACTTCTGTTTCAGTGCACAGCGATGTGCAGAAGGGAATTTGTACTGGGATTTTGGTTGGTCGATTTAGCTACAAATGTTTTCACTTGCCACAAATTACTTACCTGTACAATAGAAAAACCCTGAAAATGACAGTATTTTGGAAATGGCAGCCATCAAAGAATTTATCTTTAGTTGTAGTGAGCATTTTAACCCTAATGCCACTTTAGTCAAATATGTCAAAAATCAGTATGCAGAGTATGTGGTTATAATCTATAGGCTGGGCACAGAGCAGGGCTTTGAAGAGAAGAAGCTAAATTTAGTTTGCGGTGTCCCTGGGGTACTAGTAGAATAGAATGCCCCAAGAAGAACTTATCAAAAACTTTAATGAGCATATGTATGCCACAAACACCCCAAAAATAATTATGTGGGTTCTCCCGGTGTGGCAAAAACCTCATATGTGGCAATAATTTACATGGTGGGTGCACAGCAGGGCACAAAAGGTAAGAACTAACAGGCCATATGAAGCCTTTCAACTCACAAGTTGCAGCCCACACCCTACTGACTAACTGAGTCCAATGAGTGTTTCAAGAGTCCAATGAGAGCAACATAATTGAGGGAAGTGCACATTCTTGCAGGAGGCTGGTTAATGGTAAATGCAGCTTAGAAGTTCTCAGTGCACTCAGGGCTTAAAGCGCCCTTCATGTTGTAAAGGTGAGTATCAAATTAACTCTTTCATGGCTGCCCGGTATTGGGACTTGAACCCAAACCAAGACACAAATCAGTCTCTTAGTGCATGTAAAAATCTTCTCCCCATTTATTAGACCGCAGTTGCATATATAAAAGACAGTAACATCTTCATCAAAAGGGCGTGACAAGGAGATAGAATACTGTAATGCTATTGGCCATAATAAATTTTACTAGGACATTCTCTAAGACATTCTCCCAAACGGTTAATGAACCATAAACTATATCTTTTCAGACATATCTACAGAATGTACAGAGAATGCCTCCAGAACCAAAACATGATAAGAAGGAGAACATACCAAAGGTCAACCATCTCTCACATGTGCCAAGGAAAAACTTTTACATGCAGGTTACACAAAAATGGCTGAATCATGACATTAGCTGGACAGTGATCAGTGAAGATGTCCACTGTTTGGTTCTCCCGGTCCAAGATGGCCACTGTATCTAAAATGGCTGACAGTATGCAAGATCACGTCAGAAACCAGCGTGATCTCCTTAACACAGAGTATAGCTGCACATGGAGAAGAGAAGAGGCTACAGTGTGGTGCAGGGAGAAGAAGAGCTAGGAAAAGAGAATATTTATTTTTTTGTCTGGTCTGGGATCTATAGTATTAGTATCAATGAACAGAGAATATATCACGTATACTGTAAATGTCCTTTGGTTTTCTTGTGACTTTAACGTGTCTAACAATGTGGTGTGTTAACTAAGTGACAGTGTTACAGTTCTGACACCAATTATAGACATGGGAAATGACAGGGATAATATAGCATACCTCCCAACTTTTGGGTGTGGGGAAACTACTACCCCTTATCCCCACCCACAAGCATAGTATATTTTCAACCTATCCTCCATGCTCCCTCATATTGTGGCCTTCTGTCCTCCAGGCTCCTCCTGACCTCTATCTTCCTCCTGTAGTCTCATGTCCTCCAGCCTACTCTCATAGCTTCCTGTCCTGCAGCATCCTCCTGTCCTCCAGCCTCCTTCTGTCCTCCAGTCCTCCTCCTGTCAAATCCTGTCCTCCTCCTTTAACCTCATGTACTCCAACTTCCTTCTGTCCTCCAGCCTCCTTTTGTCCTCCAGCTCTCCTCCTGTGGCATACTCCATCCTCCTCCTGTAGCTTCAAGTACTCCAGCTTCCTTCTGTACTCCAGCCTCCCACTGTGGACCCTTATCCTCCAGCTTCCTACTGTGGAGCCTTTTCCCCAGGCTCCTCCTGCAGCCTCCAGTCCTCCAGCCTTCTCCTGTGGCCTCCTGTTTCCCAGCCTCCTCCTGTTCTCCACCCTCCTCCTACAGCCTTCTGTTCTCAAATCATCTCCTATACTCCAATCTCCTCCTGTGGCCCCCTGTCCTCCGGCCTCCTCCTTTGGCCCCCTCTCCTTCAGCCTCCTCCTTTAGCCTCCTTTCTTCCAGTCTCCTCCTGTATCCTCCTGTGGCCTCCTGTCCCCAGCCTCCTCTTGTGGCCCCTGTTCTCTATCCTCACTTATTGTGGCCTCTCTCTCGCTCCTCGTTATTGAAAAAACCTTACTTGTCTTTCCATCATTCCATGCAGTCCTGCTTCCTCCTCTCCCAGGGGCTCTGAGATGACAAGGTGAAGGGGAGTAGACCCTTGGGCAGTAGCTACTCCCATGTAATGGCCCCACCCCCTTTGCTCTACAGCAAAACTGTAGAGGAACCATTGCAAGGTATGTAACGTTTTTTTTCTTTAAAAAGAGAGTCAGCAGGAGCTGGTCTCACCTCCTGGCTCTCGGCTCTGTACCTCTAGTGTAACAGAGAAGAGACCAAGAGGCGGGACATTTTAGGACATCACAGGACACCTAGGATGGCGGGACAGCATCCAAAATTCGAGACTGTCACACTGAATTTGGAAAGGTTGGGAGCTATGATATAGCATGAAGTTGACCCCTATCCATAAATCTATGTTCCAGACCAACTGCCTGTCTGGCAAACTCCACAATCGAGGAACAGTTCCTGTGTACTTCCAAGAATTATCTTTTGGGTATGCCTCTCTTGAGTGTGAGAGGAGGATGGCTCTTTCACCACTGCAGACTATTAATGGCCATGGAAATGGCCTAGAAATGGTTGTATTTCTTTGGCCTGATCCTCTACCTGAATTTTTATATAGAAAAATGCCAAATGTCTAGAGCTTATCTCACTAGTGAGTTTGAAATACATGTCACAGGTATTCAGGTAACCCACAATGCATGGAATTTGCCTATGCACCCTGTCCTGATGACCAAAATATCATCTTGTTACTTGGTCCATTGTTCATGTTCCCCTGTAAAGATGAGGTGCTCCTCCCACCAGCTGAAATAAAGGTTGACATATGTAGGTGACATAGTCAACTGATGGAGGGAGGAATACCGGGCTGCTCCAATGGAGGAACTGGTCTGTTCTTTGTACTGAAGGGATGTGGCAGCACCCTATTGGCTGTCATGTTGGTGGAAAGGAGGAAAGGTTAAATAAGTAGCCTACCCTGGACGCTCACGTACCAGGAGTGCAGACAAGGCAGTTCACTGCCCAAAAGTATATTCATTTGATCATATTAAATCAGTTTATTTATCGAACCTTGGATGAGTGTTTATAAAGAAACCTGTTGGGTATACTTTGAATCTTAGAAATATTTGCTAGTGGAGGCAGGGTTTTATTACCTCAATAAAAAGGTAGCTGCCATAGAAACTTAGAAAGCTGAAGACATCTAGTGGACGTAGTTTGTTATTACCTCTTTAGTAACAAATTCCGGGTAATCCCCGTCTGTTGTTAAGCAAATGCTTCTCTGCAGTCCCACTGACTATGGGCTTTGTATGTAAGATGGCGGCTGGTTCAAGAAGCAGCATTTTTTATCTGTTAAAATATTTTATTCCATCCCCTTATAAAAATTGCTGGACCATTATACAACCTCTTGAGAGCACTCTTATTGTTTCACATAGCTGTTGTTACTCAGTGGTGTCTTATTTCTCAACAGCCTCAAATATAGCAATACATTCATCTGAGCCAGGACATAGCCTCCATTTGTGTGGTATGACTATAAGTCACTTGTATTCATGGATTCATCCGCAGAAAGTGACATGTCTACGCAGGATATTTTTATTGCAGTTGTAATTAGAGATTAACGAGCACTAAAATACTCGGGTGCTTGTTATTCGAGACAGACTTTTCCCGATGCTCGAGTGCTCATCTCGAATAACGAACCCCATTGAAGTCAATAGGAAACTCGAGCATTTTTCAAGGGGACCAAGGGTCTGCACAAGAAAGCTTGGCCAAACACCTGGAAACCTCAGAAAATGATGGAAACACCACGGAAATGGACAGAAAACAGCAGGGGCAGCATGCATGGATGCCTCTGAGGCTGCTTAATCGCACCATTATGCCAAAATTATGGGCAACAGCATGCCATTGACAGAGTGACCAAATGAGGCTAGATAGCATCTAAAACATCCAATAATTGACCCTGACACTATAGAAGACGGCATGCAGAGGTAGCGGCAGCAGCGGCAGGCTAGAGAGTGGAATGGTGACATACCCCAAATGGACTCAAACAACTAAAAAAATTCCTTTTGGGGAGGATAACGTGTAGCACTGTATGTATCAGTATTTTGCCTGGTTAAGGCGGCAGAGAGGAACCAAAGGAGGTGAGCAAGAAGCGCTGAAATGATTTCCTATGTGAATAAAAGGTTGACGGTATATTTAGTCGATAACACAGCATGGTGGCGACATAGTGACCAAGTTCCATAACGTATCTGGTGAAACACCCGAAAAATGAGCCTGAAAGCTCGTTTGATAAGTGGAAGACATGTGGAGGCAGCCGTGGAGACGACTTCCATGATTAAGAGCGACAGTATGGGGCATCCATATTGCACTGCTATGATTGAAACTTCAGGTCTCCAGCATGAAGGCGACAGATGCGCCGAGTTCCATTATGTATCTGGTGAAACACCTGTAAATTCTGCCTGACACAGCTCGTTTGATAGGGGATGATGTGCTGTATTTCCTCTCGCGCTCCAGCGTCTGGGGTATAGACAGTTGAAAGTTGCACATGGAGACATTGGTGGACGCTGTGGAGTATCGTGGAGGCGAAATGGACAGGAAACAGCAGGGGCAGTATGCATGGATGCCTCTGAGGCTGCCTAATCTTAGGATGGAGCTGGCGGTCCGCTGACAGGCGAGCTTTCGCCTGTCCAAGCCCCTGTCTCTCGGCTCCTCCCCACCCAAAATGTGCCTGAGGGCCAGAATCGTTTACTTTGAAAAAATTATAATTTTCGAAGCAGGCGGGGTCGTTTGAATATTTCATCTAGGAATAATTGAATAGCATAGCGGTTCTATTTTTAATTGTTTTTTTCGGAAATGGTTCCATGATTAAGAGCGACAGTATGGGGCATCCATATTGCGCTGCTATAATTGCAACTTCAGGTCTCCAGCATGGCGGCAGCAGATGGGCCGAGTTCCATTATGTATCTAATGAAACACCTGAAAATTCTGCCTGACACAGCTCGTTTGATAAGGGGACAATGTATGGAGGCAATAAAGTAATAGTAGATTAAAGGTGCTGCAGTTAAAACTATGTTAGTTGGATCTTGGGATGGAGCTATCGGTCCATTGCCAGGCGACCTTTCTCCTTTCCAAGCCCCTGCCTCTCGGCTCCTCCCCACCCGAAATGGGCCTGGGGGCCAGAAGGGTTTACTTTGAAAAAATTATAAATTTCAAAGCAGGCGGGGGCTACAAACAGCACTTCTAAGAACCTTTTGTATAAGATCAAGTGTAGTACTGTTCTTATAAGTAATTGGCTTGGTTATGGCGGGTGAGGGGAATGTAAACAGATGCGCAAGAAGCGCTGAAATATTATCGGTAAATGATAAAAGTTTGCCAGTATATTTTGTGGATAACACAGCAGGGTGGCGACAAAGTTAACAAGTTTGATGTGGAAGCAATGAAAACAACCCAAAATTCTGCCTGACACAGCTCGTTTGCTAAGGGGACGATGTATGGAGGAAGCTATATGGACAACTTTGGGAGGCAGCTATGGAGATGGTGTGTGGAGGTAGCAATGGAGACAACGTGTGGAGGCAGCTATAAAGACGACATGTGGAGGCTGCTATGGAGACAATTAAATTTGGATAGTGCCTGTATGTGGCAGTCCAAAAAAGTTTTCAAACCAGAGGACAGAATGGGTGGCCCTCCATAAAAATTAAATACATAGAGTACCTGTATGTGGCACTCCCAAAAATTGTTTTAAACAGAGGACCGGGTTGAGCTTCTTTCACCTGGTGGAGAATGGAAATCCTGAGAAATCCAGGCTTTATTCATCTTGATTAGCGTCAGCCTGTCAGCGCTGTCATTCGACAGGCGTGTACGCTAATCGGTGATGATGCCACCAGCTGCACTGAAAACCCGCTCAGACAACATGCTAGCGGTAGGGCAGGCAAGAACCTCCAAGGCGTACAGCGCCAGTTCGTGCCACATGTCCAGCTTTGAAACCCAGTAGTTGTAGGGACCTGTGTGATCATTTAGGATGATGGTATGGTCAGCTACGTACTCCCTCACCATCTTTCTGTAAAGATCAGCCCTACTCTGCCGAGACTGGGGACAGGTGACAGTGTCTTTCTGGGGTGACATAAAACTGGCAAATGCCTTGTAAAGCGTACCCTTGCCAGTGCTAGACAAGCTGCCTGCTCACCTAATCTCCCTCGCTACTTGTCCCGCAGAAGTACGTCCTCTGCCACTAGCGCTGTCAGAAGGGAAATACTGTTTCAGCTTGTGCACCAGGGCCTGCTGGTATTCGTGCATTCTCACAGTGCTTTCCTCTCCAGGGATGAGAGTGGATAGATTTTGCTTGTACCGTGGGTCCAGGAGAGTGAATACCCAGTAATTGGTGCTGGAATAAATACTTTGAACGCAAGGGTCACGGGATAGGCAGTCTAGCATGAAATCTCTCGCAAGAATTCACTCCCCTCACTGGCCTGACTGTCCATTTCCTCCTCCTCCAACTCCTCCAACTACTCTTCTTCTGCCCATACACGCTGAACAGTGAAGGACTGAGCAATGCTCCCCTCTTCTGTCTCACCAACATTCTCCTCCTCTTCCTCCTCATTCTCCTTCACCTCCTCCGATATGTGCTGAGAAACAGACCTTTGGCTATCAACAAGGGAATCTTCTTCCCCCGTCTCTTGTGACGAGCGCAAAGCTTCCGACTTCATGCTGCCCAGAGAGTTTTTCAACAGGCCAAGCAGCGGGATGGTGAGGCTGATGATGGCGGCATCGCCACTGACCATCTGTGTTGACTCCTCAAAGTTACTCAGCACCTGACAGATATCAGACATCCACGTCCACTCCTCATTGTAGACTTGAGGAAGCTGACTGCCCTGACTACCAGTTCTGGAGGAAGTTGACATCTGGCAGTCTACAATCGCTCTGCGCTGCTGGTAAACTCTGGATAACATGGTTAATGTTGAATTCCACCTCATGGGCACGTTGAACAACAGACGGTGAGCGGGCAGTCAAAGGCGGCGCTGGGCTGCCCTGAGAGTGGCAGTATCTGTGCTCGACTTCCTGAAATGCGCACAGATGCAGCGCACCTTCGTGAGCAAATCTGACAGATTGGGGTATGTCTTGAGGAAACGCTGAACTATCAGATTTAACACATGGGCCAGGCATGGCACATGTGTCAGTCTGCCGAGTTGCAAAGCCGCCACCAGGTTACGGCCGTTGTCACACACAACCATGCCTGGCTTCAGGTTCAGCGGTGCCAGCCACAGATCAGTCTGCGCCGTGATGCCCTGTAATAGTTCTTGGGCGGTGTGCCTTTTATCGCCTAGGCTCAGCAGTTTGAGCACCGCCTGCTGTCGCTTAGCGACGGCACTGCTGCTGTGCCTAGAGCTAGCGACTGATGGCGCCATGCCCACGGATGATAGTTCGGAGGAGGAGGTGGAGGAGGGGTGGGAGGAGGAGGAGGCATAGTAGGCCTTTGAGACCTGGACCGAGGTAGGCCCCGCAATCCTCGGCGTCGGCAGTATATGACCAGCCCCAGGGTCAGACTCGGTCCCAGCCTCCACCAAGTTAACCCAATGTGCCGTCAGCGATATATAGTGGCCCTGCCCGGCAGCACTCGACCACGTGTCCGTGGTCAGGTGGACCTTGTCAGAAACGGCGTTGGTCAGGGCATGGATGATGTTGTCTGACACGTGCTGGTGCAGGGCTGGGACGGCACATCGGGAAAAGTAGTGGCGGCTGGGGACCGAATACCGAGGGGCGGCCGCCGCCATGAGGTTGCGAAAGGCCTCGGTCTCTACTAGCCTATAGGGCAGCATCTCCAGGCTAAGCAATCTGGAGATGTGGACATTAAGGGCTTGGGCATGCGGGTGGGTTGCACTATATTTTCTTTTCCGCTCCAGCGTCTGGGGTATGGAGAGCTGAACGCTGGTGGATGCTGTGGAGGATCGTGGAGGCGACGATGGGGTTTTTGTGCCAGGGTCCGGGGCAGGGGGCTGACTATCAGCTGACACAGGGGAAGGAGCAGTGGTGTGCACGGCCGGAGGTGAACGGGCTTGGTGCCACTGATTCGGGTGTTTAGCATTCTTATGCCTGCGCATACTGGTGGTAGTTAAGCTAGTAGTGGTGGAACCCCTGCTGATCCTGGTTTGGCAAAAGTTGCACACCACAGTCCGTCGGTCATCCGGTGTTTCCTTAAAGAACCTCCAGACTTCTGAAAATCTAGCCCTCGCCGCGGGAGCCCTCGCCACGGGAGCTTCACTACGTGACACATTTGGCGCTGATGCACCTGCTCTGGCCCTGCCTCTCCGTCTGGCCCCACCACTGCCTCTTCCAACCTGTTCTGCTATAGGACTCTCCTCCGTCTCAGAAGCACTGTGTTCACCCGGCCTCTCAACCCAGCTTGGGTCTGTCACCTCATCATCCTCCGATCCCTCAGTCTGCTCCCCCCTCGGACTTCCTGCCCTGACAACAACTTCACCACTGTCTGACAACCGTGTCTCCTCATCGTCGGACACCTCTTTACACACTTCTTCCACTACGTCAAGAAGGTCATCATCACCCACAGACTGCGACTGCTGGAAAACCTGGGCATCGGAAAATTGCTCAGCAGCAACCGGACAAGTGGTTTGTGACTGTGGGAAGGGTCCAGAAAACAGTTCCTCAGAGTATGCCGGTTCAAATGCCAAATTTTCCTGGGAGGGGGCAGACTGGGGGGAAGGAGGCTGAGGTGCAGGAGCTGGAGGAGTGCCGATTTCGGTGACATGGGTGGACTGCGTGGAAGACTGACTGGTGGACAAATTGCTCGAAGCATTGTCGGCAATCCACGACATCACCTGTTCGCACTGTTCTGGCCTCAACAGTGCTCTACCACGAATCCCAGTAACTTGAGACATGATGAACCTAGGGAGTGTAGCTCTGCGGCGTTCCCCTGCTCCCTCATCAGCAGGTGGTGTCTCACCCCACCCAGGACCACGGCCTCTGACCCCTGCAGTAGATGGACGACCACGTCCCCGCCCTCGTCCTCGTCCTCTACCCCTAGCCCTCGGCTTAAACATTTTGAAAATGAAAGTTATATAACTTTAATTTTTTTTTTTACTTTTTTTTGTGTTTTTTTGTGTTTTTTTAGTTTTTTTTTGTGTGTTTTTTAGTTTTTAAAACCAAACAATGCTATCCTTTTGCTATGGCTATTTTCTAGCCAAGTATGAAAGCACACTGCTATGCCAGATGAGATGACGCTGAGTTATGAAAAAATAAACGTAAAATAAAAAGGAAATGGCAGACTGTGCCTAATTGAAATCCAACCCCTAATAAATTATCCCACTTCGGTCTTTGCGATGGATATGTGCGTCACTAAGCGCTAAACACAGCGGTCGCAAGTCTCACTCCAAATTCCTCACAATTGGCTAGTATATGCACTGCAGCAAGGACAGTCACCAGCAGATCAACCAGAAATAAAATATATATAACGCTATTGTAGGCGTAAGTAAGCCGTTTGGATTCTCCTTTGGCTATTTTCTAACCAAGTATGAAAGCACACTGATGAGATGACGCTGAGTTATGAAAAAATAAACGTAAAATAAAAAGAAACTGCCAGACTGTGCCTAATTGAAATCCAACCCCTAATAAATTATCCCACTTCGGTCTTTGCGATGGATATGTGCGTCACTAAGCGCTAAACACAGCGGTCGCAAGTCTCACTCCAAATTCCTCACAATTGGCTAGTATATGCACTGCAGCAAGGACAGCCACCAGCAGATCAACCAGAAATAAAATATATATAACGCTATTGTAGGCGTAAGTAAGCCGTTTGGATTCTCCTTTGGCTATTTTCTAGCCAAGTATGAAAGCACACTGATGAGATGACGCTGAGTTATGAAAAAATAAACGTAAAATAAAAAGAAACTGGCAGACTGTGCCTAATTGAAATAAAACCCCTAATAAATTTTCCCACTTTGGTGTTTGAGGTGGATATGTTTGTCACTAAGAGCTAAACACAACGGTAGCAAGTCCCCCTGCAAATTCCTCACAATATGGTACTAGCTGCACTACTAGTGCCAGCAAGCCCAGCCACAAGCAAACAAAAAAAAAAAAAGTATAACGTTATTGTAGCCCTAAGAAGGGCTGTTGGGTTCTTGTTGAATCACTCCTGCCTAACACTATTCTAATAGAACACCCTAACGCTTTCCCTGACCAGCAGCAGCTCTCTCCCTAGCGGCATCCAGACACAGAATGATCCGAGCAGCGCGGGCAGCGGCTAGTCTATCCCAGGGTCACCTGATCTGGCCAGCCAACCACTGCTATCGACGTGTAAGTGTTCCACGTCATGCTGGGTGGAGTGCAGAGTCTCCTGGCTTGTGATTGGCTCTGTTTCTGGCCGCCAAAAAGCAAAACGGCGGGAGCTGCCATTTTCTCGAGCGGGCGAAGTATTCGTCCGAGCAACGAGCAGTTTCGAGTACGCTAATGCTCGAACGAGCATCATCTCTAATGATTATCAAAGGGCAAATTTATTGTATGTTCAAGAAAATACAAAACACAAACTTAAAAATAATTATATGAAAGCTCCAATTTTTCTTCTTTATTATAAATGACTGTAACTAGAGATGAGCGAGTATACTCATCCGAGCTTGATGCTCGTTCGAGTATTAAGGTACTCGAAACGGCTCGTTGCTCGGACGAGTATTTCCCCTGCTCGAGATCGAGCATTTAATTAAAAAAACACAGTAAAGAACAATGAAGAATAGAATAAAAACAGTGAACACAGTGAACACAGGATCATTTAAGTGAAAAACACAGTGAAAAACACAGTGAAGAATAGATTACAGATGTTCGGCACATCTGCTTACTTGTCGGGAGATACGCGCGGAACGGTGCGAACAAAATAGTATGTGAAGAACAATATATATGTGTGAAGAACACATTGCAGAACACGGTGAGCAGGACAGAGACAACGAGGAGCAGCACAGAGACACCGGGGAGCAGCACAGAGACACCGGGGAGCAGCACGGAGACATGGTGCAGCGGCAGCACGAAGACATGGGGCAGCGGCAGCACGGAGACATCAGGCAGCGGCACGGAGCAGCACAGAGACAGCGGGGCACGGAGACAGCGGGGCACGGAGACAGCGGGGCACGGAGACAGCGGGGCACGGAGACATCAGGGCACGGAGACATCAGGGCACGGAGACAGCGGGGCACGGAGACAGCGGGGCACGGAGACAGCGGGGCACGGAGACATCGGGGCATGAAGACAGCGGGGCACGGAGACAGCGGCAGCACGGAGACATCGGGGCACGGAGACATCGGGGCACGGAGAGAGCGGGGCACGGAGAGAGCGGGGCACGGAGACAGCGGGGCACGGAGACAGCGGGGCACGGAGACAGCGGGGCACGGAGACAGCGGGGCACGGAGACATCGGGGCACGGAGGCAGCGGGGCACGGAGACATCGGGGCACGGAGACATCGGGGCACAGAGACATCGGGGCACGGAGACATCAGGGCCCGGAGACAGCGGGGCACGGAGACAGCGGGGCACGGAGACATCGGGGCACGGAGACAGCGGGGCACGGAGACAGCGGGGCACGGAGACAGCGGGGCACGGAGACATCGGGGCACGGAGACAGCGGGGCACAGACTCAGCGGGGCACGGAGACAGCGGGGCACGGAGACAGCGGGGCACGGAGACAGCGGGGCACGGAGACATCGGGGCACGGAGACATCAGGGCACGGAGACATCAGGGCACGGAGACAGCGGGGCACGGAGACAGCGGGGCACGGAGACAGCGGGGCACGGAGACAGCAGGGCACGGAGACAGCGGGGCACGGAGACAGCGGGGCACAGAGACAGCGGGGCACGGAGACAGCGGGGCACGGAGACAGCGGGGCACGGAGACAGCGGGGCACGGAGACAGCGTATCTCCCGACAAGTAAGCAGATGTGCCGAACATCTGCAATCTATTCTTCACTGTGTTTTTCACTTAAATGATCCTATTCTTCACTGTTCTTCACATCTGCTAACTTGTCGGGAGATAATATACGCGCGGAACAGTGAAGAATAGATTGCAGATGTTTGCATACATCTGCTAACTTATCAGAAGACATTCTTTTTCAATTAATTAACACATTTTATTCCCGAACCATGGTCCCTTTGAAAAATGCTCGAGTCTCCCATTGACTTCAATGGGGCTCGTTATTCGAGACGAGCACTCGAGCATCTGGAAAAGTTCGAGCACTCGAGCATTTTAGTGCTCGCTCATCTCTAACTGTAACTCATTAATTGCTTATTCTACAGCTAGTTATAATAATATAATGGGGGAGAGTCCTGCATCTAACAGATTTTGATAGTGTTGGATTCCCTAATAAATGTCAGAGTTATAACATGGTAGCCAATGTATTTAGTGGTGGCCTATAGGTCTGCCTGTACTATAAAAAAAAAAACTATATTAACAATAATTAAAAATAATTCCCAAAGATTTAAGAATTAAAAGAAACAAACACATATTGGGTACAGCCATAATTACCCTAGTTATACAATCATCAATTTAGTTGTCCTGTGTTGGAAACACCAGGATGGGGTCATTTATCTTAGCATTTTTTTCTATTATGATTTAGAAAGTTGCAAATAAACTATAGACCTGGAAAGGAAAAAGAAAAACTTTAGAAGGTGTTGCAGTAGAGTTTTAAAATTTTGTGCAACTTTTGAGTTAAAAGTCACAAAAACCCCAGCAGGTTAATCTGCCTCATATATCAACCTCAAAGACAAATGAAGTCTAGAGATGAGCGAACATACTCGTCCGAGCTTGATGCTCGTTCGAGCATTAGCGTACTCGAAACTGCTCGTTGCTCAGACGAATACTTCGCCCGCTCGAGAAAATGGCATCTCCCGCCGTTTTGCTTTTTGGCGGCCAGAAACAGAGCCAATCACAAGCCAGGAGACTCTGCACTCCACCCAGCATGACGTGGTACCCTTACACGTCGATAGCAGTGGTTGGCTGGCCAGATCAGGTGACCCTGGAATAGACTAGCCCCTGCTGCGCTGCTCGGATCATTCTGTGTCTGGATGCCGCTAGGGAGAGAGCTGCTGCTGGTCAGGGAAAGCGTTAGGCTGTTCTATTAGAATAGTGTTAGGCAGGAGTGATTCTACAAGAACCCAACAGCCCTTCTTAGGGCTACAATAACGTTATACTTTTTTTTTTTTTATTTGCAGCTAGTACCATATTGTGAGGAATTTGCAGGGGGACTTGCTACCGTTGTGTTTAGCTCTTAGTGACACACATATCCACCTCAAACACCAAAGTGGGACAATTTATTAGGGGTTTGATTTCAATTAGGCACAGTCTGCCAGTTTCTTTTTATTTTACGTTTATCTTTTGATAACTCAGCGTCATCTCATCTGGCATAGCAGTGTGCTTTCATAGTTGGCTAGAAAATAGCCATAGGAGAATCCAAATGGCTTACTTAGGCCTACAATAGCGTTATATATTTTATTTCTGGTTGATCTGCTGGTGGCTGGCCTTGCTGTAGTGCATCTACTACCATATTGTGAGAAATTTGCAGTGAGACTTGCGACCGTTGTGTTTAGCGCTTAGTGACGCACATATCCATCGCAAAGACCGAAGTGGGACAATTTATTAGGGGTTGGATTTCAATTAGGCACAGTCTGCCATTTACTTTTTATTTTACGTTTATTTTTTGATAACTCAGCGTCATCTCATCTGGCATAGCAGTGTGCTTTCATAGTTGGCTAGAAAATAGCCATAGGAGAATCCAAACGGCTTACTTAGGCCTACAATAGCGTTATATATTTTATTTCCGGTTGATCTGCTGGTGGCTGGCCTTGCTGTAGTGCATCTACTACCATATTGTGAGGAATTTGCAGTGAGACTTGGGACCGTTGTGTTTAGCGCTTAGTGACGCACATATCCATCGCAAAGACCGAAGTGGGACAATTTATTAGGGGTTGGATTTCAATTAGGCACAGTCTGCCATTTACTTTTTATATTACGTTTATTTTTTGATAACTCAGCGTCATCTCATCTGGCATAGCAGTGTGCTTTCATACTTGGCTAGAAAATAGCCATAGGAGAATCCAAACGGCTTACTTAGGCCTACAATAGCGTTATATATTTTATTTCTGGTTGATCTGCTGGTGGCTGGCCTTGCTGTAGTGCATCTACTACCATATTGTGAGGAATTTGCAGTGAGACTTGCGACCGTTGTGTTTAGCGCTTAGTGACGCACATATCCATCGCAAAGACCGAAGTGGGACAATTTATTAGGGGTTGGATTTCAATTAGGCACAGTCTGCCATTTACTTTTTATTTTACGTTTATTTTTTCATAACTCAGCGTCATCTCATCTGGCATAGCAGTGTGCTTTCATAGTTGGCTAGAAAATAGCCATAGGAGAATCCAAACGGCTTACTTAGGCCTACAATAGCGTTATATATTTTATTTCTGGTTGATCTGCTGGTGGCTGGCCTTGCTGTAGTGCATCTACTACCATATTGTGAGGAATTTGCAGTGAGACTTGCGACCGTTGTGTTTAGCGCTTAGTGACGCACATATCCATCGCAAAGACCGAAGTGGGACAATTTATTAGGGGTTGGATTTAAATTAGTCTGCCATTTACTTTTTATTTTACGTTTATTTTTTCATAACTCAGCGTCATCTCATCTGGCATAGCAGTATGCTTTCATAGTTAGCTAGAAAATAGCCTTAGCAATAGGATAGCATCGTTTGGTTTTAAAAACTAAAAAACACAAAAAAAAAACAAAAAAAAAACACAAAAAAAAAAAAAAAAAAAATTAAAGTTATAACTTTCATTTTCAAAATGTTTAACCCGAGGGCTAGGGGTAGAGGACGAGGGCGGGGACGTGGGCGTCCAACTACTGCAGGGGTCAGAGGCCGTGGTCCTGGGCGGGGTGAGGATTGCCGACAATGCTTCGAGCAATTTGTCCACCAGTCAGTCTTCCACGCAGTCCACCCATGTCACCGAAATCGGCACTCCTCCAGCTCCTGCACCTCAGCCTCCTCCCCCCCAGTCTGCCCCCTCCCAGGAAAATTTGGCATTTGAACCGGCATACTCTGAGGAACTGTTTTCTGGACCCTTCCCACAGTCACAAACCACTTGTCCAGTTGCTGCTGAGCAATTTTCCGATGCCCAGGTTTTCCACCAGTCGCAGTCTGTGGGTGATGATGACCTTCTTGACGTAGTGGAAGAAGTGTGTAAAGAGGTGTCCGACGATGAGGAGACACGGTTGTCAGACAGTGGTGAAGTTGTTGTCAGGGCAGGAAGTCCGAGGGGGGAGCAGACTGAGGGATCGGAGGATGATGAGGTGACAGACCCAAGCTGGGTTGAGAGGCCGGGTGAACACAGTGCTTCTGAGACGGAGGAGAGTCCTCGACCAGAACAGGTTGGAAGAGGCAGTGGTGGGGCCAGACGGAGAGGCAGGGCCAGAGCTGGTGCATCAGCGCCAAATGTGTCATGTAGTGAAGCTCCCGTGGCGAGGGCTCCCGCGGCGAGGGCTAGATTTTCAGAAGTCTGGAGGTTCTTTAAGGAAACACCGGATGACCGACGGACTGTGGTGTGCAACCTTTGCCAAACCAGGACCAGCAGGGGTTCCACCACTACTAGCTTAACTACCACCAGTATGCGCAGGCATATGAATGCTAAACACCCCACTCAGTGGCACCAAGCCCGTTCACCTCCGGCCGTGCACACCACTGCTCCTTCCCCTGTGTCAGCTGATAGGCAGCCCCCTGCCCAGGACCCTGGCCCAAAAACCCCATCGTCGCCTCCACGATCCTCCACAGCATCCACCAGCGTTCAGCTCTCCATACCCCAGACGCTGGAGCGGAAAAGGAAATATAGTGCAACCCACCCGCACGCCCAAGCCCTTAATGTCCACATCTCCAGATTGCTTAGCCTGGAGATGCTGCCCTATAGGCTGGTAGAGACCGAGGCCTTTCGCAACCTCATGGCGGCGGCCGCCCCTCGGTATTCGGTCCCCAGCCGCCACTACTTTTCCCGATGTGCCGTCCCAGCCCTGCACCAGCACGTGTCAGACAACATCATCCGTGCCCTGACCAACGCCGTTTCTGACAAGGTCCACCTGACCACGGACACGTGGACGAGTGCTGCCAGGCAGGGCCACTATATATCGCTGACGGCACATTGGGTTAACTTGGTGGAGGCTGGGACCGAGTCTGACCCTGCGACTGGTCATATACTCCTCCCACCCCTCCTCCACCTCCTCCTCCGAACTACCATCCGTGGGCATGGCGCCATCAGTCGGTAGCTCTAGGCACAGCAGCAGTGCCGTCGCTAAGCGACAGCAGGCGGTGCTCAAACTGCTGAGCCTAGGCGATAAAAGGCACACCGCCCAAGAACTATTACAGGGCATCACGGCGCAGACTGATCTGTGGCTGGCACCGCTGAACCTGAAGCCAGGCATGGTTGTGTGTGACAACGGCCGTAACCTGGTGGCGGCTCTGCAACTCGGCAGACTGACACATGTGCCATGCCTGGCCCATGTGTTAAATCTCATAGTTCAGCGTTTCCTCAAGACATACCCCAATCTGTCAGATTTGCTCACGAAGGTGCGCCGCATCTGTGCGCATTTCAGGAAGTCCAGCACAGATGCTGCCACTCTCAGGGCAGCGCAGCCCCGCCTCCAACTCCCCGCTCACCGACTGTTGTGCGACGTGCCCACGAGGTGGAATTCAACATTAACCATGTTATCCAGAGTTTACCAGCAGCGCAGAGCGATTGTAGACTGCCAGATGTCAACTTCCACCAGAACTGGTAGTCAGGTCAGTCAGCTTCCTCAAGTCTACAATGAGGAGTGGACGTGGATGTCTGATATCTGTCAGGTGCTGAGTAACTTCGAGGAGTCAACACAGATGGTCAGTGGCGATGCCGCCATCATCAGCCTCACCATCCCGCTGCTTGGCCTGTTGAAAAACTCTCTGATCAGCATGAAGTCAGAAGCTTTGCGCTCGTCACAAGAGACGGGGGAAGAAGATTCCCTTGTTGATAGCCAAAGCACCCTCAGGTCTGTTTCTCAGCGCATATCGGAGGAGGTGGAGGAGGATGAGGAGGAAGAGGAGGAGAATGTTGGCGAGACACAAGAGGGGACCATTGTTCAGTCCTTCACTGTTCAGCGTGTATGGGCAGAAGAAGAGTTGGAGGAGTTGGAGGAGGAGGAAATGGACAGTCAGGCCAGTGAGGGGAGTGAATTCTTGCGCCTTGGTACTCTGGCGCATATGGCAGATTTCATGCTAGGCTGCCTATCCCGTGACCCTCGCGTTCAAAGAATTTATTCCAGCACCGATAACTGGGTATTCACTCTCCTGGACCCACAGTACAAGCAAAATCTTTCCACTCTCATCCATGGAGAGGAAAGGAGTGTGAGAATGCATGAATACCAGCAGGCCCTGGTGCACAAGCTGAAACAGTATTTCCCTTCTGACAGCGCTAGCGGCAGAGTGCGTAGTTCTGCGGGACAAGTAGCGAGAGAGAGTAGGCGAGCAGGCAGCTTGTCCAGCACTGGCAAGGGTACGCTTTACAAGGCTTTTGCCAGCTCTATGTCACCCTAGCAAGACACTGTCACCTGTCCCCAGTCTCGGCAGAGTAGGGCTGATCTTTACAGAAAGATGGTGAGGGAGTACGTAGCTGACCATACCATCGTCCTAAATGATCACACAGCTCCCTACAACTACTGGGCTTCAAAGCTGGACATGTGGCACGAACTGGCGCTGTACGCCTTGGAGGTTCTTGCCTGCCCTGCCACTAGCGTGTTGTCCGAGCGGGTTTTCAGTGCAGCTGGTGGCATCATCACCGATAAGCGTACACGCCTGTCGACTGACAGCGCTGACAGGCTGACGCTTATTAAGATGAATAAAGCCTGTATTTCTCATAATTTCCAATCTCCACCAGGTGAAGGAAGGTCAACCTGAATAATTTATGCACTCCTTCTCCTTATTTTCCTCCTTCTCCTCCTCTTTGTACACTAAAGCAGAGGAAACTGGCTATTTTTTGATAGGGCCCACTGGCTCTAACTATAGTACTCTATGCATTAAATTTTTCTGGAGGGCCACCTACCCGGTCCTCTGTTTTAAACAATTTTCGGCACTGCCACATACAGGCACTCAATCTATTCAATTTTTCTGGAGGGCCACCTACCTACTCCTCTGGTTTGAAAACTTTTTTGGACTGCCACATACAGGCACTCAATCTATTTCATTTTTCTGGAGGGCCACCTACCTGCTCCTCTGGTTTGAAAACTTTTTTGGACTGCCACATACAGGCACTATCCAAATTAAATTGTCTCCATAGCAGCCTCCACACGTTGTCTCCATTGCTACCTCCAAAAGTCGTCCATATAGCTGCCTCCATACATCGTCCCCTTATCAAACGAGGTGTGTCAGGCAGAAATTTGGGTTGTTTTCATGGATTCCACATCAAAGTTGTTAACTTTGTCGCCACCCTGCTGTGTTATCCACAAAATATACTGGCAAACTTTTATGATTAACCAATATTATTTCAGCGCTTCTTGCGCATCTGTTTACATTCCCCTCACCCGCCATATCCCAAAATTATAAGAATGCTACTACACTTAACTTGGTGGAGGCTGGCACTGAGTCTGACCCTGGGGCTGGTCATATACTGCCGACGCCGAGGATTGCGGGGCCTACCTCGGTCCAGGTATCAAAGGCCTACTATACCTCCTCCTCCTCCCACCCCTCCTCCACCTCCTCCTCCTCCGAATTACCATCCGTGGGCATGGCGCCATCAGTCGCTAGCTCTAGGCACAGCAGCAGTGCCGTCGCTAAGCGACAGCAGGCGGTGCTCAATTTCCTGAGCCTAGGCGATAAAAGGCACACCGCCCAAGAGCTATTACAGGGCATTCCACATCAAACTTGTTAACTTTGTCGCCACCCTGCTGTGTAATCCACAAAATATACTGGCAAACTTTTATAATTTACCGATATTACTTCTGCGCTTCTTGCGCATCTGTTTACATTCCCCTCACCCGCCATATCCCAAACTTATAAGAACGCTACTACACTTGATCTTATACAAAAGGTTCTTAGAAGTGCTGTTTGGGGAGTAGCCTAGAGACAGGGGCTTGGATTGGCGAAAACTAGCCTGGCAGCGGAGCTCCATCCCAAGATCCAACTAACATAGTTTTAACTGCAGCACCTTTAATCTACTACTAGTTCACTGCCTCCATACATTGTCCCCTTATCAAACGAGCTGTGTCAGGCAGAATTTTCAGGTGTTTCACCAGATACATAGTGGAACTCGGCGCGTCTGTCGCCGCCATGCTGGAGACCTGCAGTTGCAATCATAGAAGCGCAATATGGATGCCCCATACTGTCGCTCTTAATCATGGAAGTCCTCTCCATGGCTGCCTCCAAATGTCGTCCCCTTATCAAACAAGCTGTGTCAGGCTCATTTTTCGGGTGTTTCACCAGATACGTTATGGAACTTGGTCACTATGTCGCCACCATGCTGTGTTATCGACTAAATATACCGTCAACCTTTTGTTCACAGAGGAAATAATTTCAGCGCTTCTTGCTCACCTCCTTTGGTTCCTCTCTGCCACCCATTGGTTTGAAGCCTGAGTCCATTTAGGGTATGTCGCCATGCCACTCTCTAGCCTGCCGCTGCTGCCGCTGCCTCTGCATTCCGTCCCCTATAGTGTCAGGGTCAATTATTGGATGTTTTAGATGCTATCTAGCTTCATTCTGTCACTTTGTCATGGCCATGCTGTTGCCCATAATTTTGGCATAATGGTGCGTTTAAGCAGCCTCAGAGGCATCCATGCATGCTGCCCCTGCTGTTTCCTGTCCATTTCCGTGGTGTTTCCATCCTTTTCTGAGGTTCCCAGGTGTTTGGCCAAGCTTCCCTGTGCAGAGCCTTGGTCCCCTTGAAAAATGCTCGAGTCTCCCTTTGACTTCAATGGGGCTCGTTATTCGAGACGAGCACTCGAGCATCGGGAAAAGTTCGTCTCGAATAACGAGTACCCGAGCATTTTAGTGCTCGCTCATCTCTAATGAAGTCCAAAACCGCCAATTTTTTTTTATCAATTTGATTAACCAAGGAAACTTACTCATAGACCCAGGCTTTGTGACTGTTGTCTTCTTCTTATATGTGTTATCCTTCTAAAATTATCTTTTAGTCTGGGTAGCTAACCTAGCCCCTTTTGATCTGACTTTGTGACAGCCTGTAATGAGAGCATAGAACTGGGCTGAAAGCTAGGTGGAGGGCAGACATGACCATCGGGGCTGGGAGGGGATAGAAAATGGAGATTGGATCACGGTTTAAACACTTTTTAAATTTTATAGCCGAAGCTCTTGCGGCTGCAAAGAGTAATAAGTGTTTAAACCACGATACAGTGGTTTAGGACACTGATGAATGTAAGCTTCGGGACCAGCTCACCCTGAGCTGGTGCTCGGTATATGCATCTTACACCTACCACTTCAAGTGGTAGGTTTCCTTTAAGATTAGATTGTATCTTCAATAATTTAATAACGCTGTGACCTTCACCATTTCCAACTACAATTGTGAATTGCATGTTTTTTAGTTAGGTGGTGGTAGGCAGCTTTTTCTTTCTTCTCTTAGCCCATTTTCTCCTGAGTCAGCCCTTGCTTGGTCATGCCAGATCAAAAAGGGGCCAAGCAAGAAGTCCATGGATGAGAAATATAAGAAGATTTCCACAGTCATTCTATGCCTGGATCTATGAGTAAGTGTCCCGAGTTTATCATGCTGGATTTTGATGGTAGATTTCCTTAAAAGTAATAAAGACCTCAGGCTAAACTAAGTTCTCAGCACCATGGTGTTAATGTGGGACGCTGCTGTTTGGAGTTATGCCACATTGTTGTGATAATAAAAGGTTAAAGGTTCCAGGATGATGTGTATTAAGAATGACAGTACTTAAATTTGCATCAAATATTTATAAAAGGGCAATGGATAGCCTTGTGTGTGCAAATGGTCACTAAAATCTTTGAAACTTTTCAATAGTCAGGTAGATGGAAAATTAAGTATTGTATGTGAGCTGGGTTCCACCAATTTGACAATGAAACAAACATTTACTGTATGTCATACAGCTAGTGGACAGTAAACTAAGAAAAGTGTATCAGCCTCTTTGAACCCAGTGATATGCACATTCCAAGACACTCAACTGGTAAAAGCAATCCTAACTATATACTCAAGTATAAGCCGAGTTTTTCAGCACATAAAATGTGCTGAAAAATACAAACTCGAGTGACAAAAAACCGACTCAAGAAAAAAAAAGAAAAAAAATCAAAACTCACCTTTCCGACGCCCCCCGCAGGTCTTCTGTGCGATCCGTCAGTCAGTCGCAGGTCCGTACGACGTCACAAGCACTGAAGTCAGCCGCCGCCGCTACAATAGTATTGTTTGTGCTGGCAGCCGCACGGACCTGCCGCTGACCGACAGACCACACAGAAGACCCAAGGGGGCTGCCGGAAAGGTGAGTTTTGATAATTATTTTTTTTAATCAACGGGGCACAGGGGCTGGCAGGCTATATATTGGGGCACAGTGGCTGGAAGGCTATATACCGGGGCACGAGCTGGAAGGCTATATATCGGGGCACAGTGGCTGCCAGGATATATATCGGGGCACAGGGGCTGGCAGGCTGTATCCCGGGGTACAGGGGCTGGCAGGCTGTATACCGGAGAACAGGGGCTGGAAGGCTATATACCGGGCACAGGGGCTGGCAGGCTATATACTGGGGCACAGGGGCTGGCAGGCTATATACTGGGGCACAGGGGCTGGAAGGCTATATACTGGGGGAGCAGGGGCTGGCAGAATGTATACTGGAGCACAGGGGCTGGCAGGGTGTATACTGGGGCAGGTGCTGGCAGAATACATACTGGGGCAGGGACTGGCTGGCTATGTACTGGGGCAGGGGCTGGCAGGGTATATACTGGGGGGCAGGGGCTGGTTGGCTATATACTACTGGGGGCTGACTCACTATATACTGGGGGGCTGCTGACTACCTACTACTGGGGCTATATACTGGGGGGTTGTAACTAGAGATGAGCGAGCACTAAAATGCTCGGGTGCTCGTTATTTGAGACAAACTTTTCCCGATGCTCGAATAACAAGCCCCATTGAAGTCAAAGGGAGACTCGAGCATTTTTCAAGGGGACCAAGGCTCTGCACAGGGAAGCTTGGCCAAACACCTGGGAACCTCAGAAAAGGATGGAAACACCACAGAAATGGACAGGAAACAGCAGGGGCAGCATGCATGGATGCCTCTGAGGCTGCTTAATCGCACCATTATGCCAAAATTATGGGCAACCGAATGAGGCTAGATAGCATCTAAAACATGCAATAATTGACCCTGACACTATAGGGGACGGCATGCAGAGGCAGCGGCAGCAGCAGCAGGCTAGAGAGTGTCATGGCGACATACCCTAAATGGACTCAGGCTTCACCAAAGGAGGTGAGCAAGAAGCGCTGAAATGATTTCCTATATGAACAAAAGGTTGACGGTATATTTAGTCGATAACACAGCATGGTGGCGACATAGTGACCAAGTTCCATAACGTATCTGGTGAAACACCCCAAAAATGAGCCTGACACAGCTCTTTTGATAAGGGGACGACATGTGGAGGCAGCCATGGAGACGACTTCCATGATTAAGAGCGACAGTATGGGGCATCCATATTGCGCTGCTATGATTGCAACTTCAGGTCTCCAGCATGGCGGCGACAGATGGGCCGAGTTCCACTATGTATCTGGTGAAACACCTGAAAATTCTGCCTGACACAGCTCGTTTGATAAGGGGATGATGTGCTGCATATCCTCTCGTGCTCCAGCTTCTGGGGTATAGAGAGATTAAAGTTTCGCATGGAGACATTGGTGGATTCTGTGGAGGATCGTGGAGGCAAAATGGACAGTAGACAGCAGGGGCAGCATGCATGGATGCCTCTGAGGCTGCCTAATCTTGGGATGGAGCTGGCGGTCCACTGCCAGGCAAGCTTTCGCCTGTCCAAGCCCCTGTCTCTCGGCTACTCCCCACCCAAAATGGGCCTGGGGGCCAGAAGCGTTTACTTTGAAAAAATTATAATTTTCAAAGCAGGCCGAGTCGTTTGAATATTTCACCTTGGAATAATGGAATAGCATAGTGGTTCTATTTTTAATTGTTTTTTCGGAAATGGTTCCATGATTAAGAGTGACAGTATGGGGCATCCATATTGCGCTGCTATGATTGCAACTTCAGGTCTCCAGCATGGCGGCGACAGATGGGCCGAGTTCCACTATGTATCTGGTGAAACACCTGAAAATTCTGCCTGACACAGCTCGTTTGATAAGGGGACAATGTTTGGAGGCAGTGAAGTAGTAGTAGAGTAAAGGTGCTGCAGTTAAAACTATCTTAGTTGGATCTTGAGATGGAGCTGGCGCTCCGCTGCCAGGCGAGCTTTCGCCTATCCAAGCCCCTGTCTCTCGGCTACTCAACAAACAGCACTTCTAAGAACCTTTTGTATAAGATCAAGTGTAGTAGTGTTCTTATAAGTTTGGGTTATGGCGGGTGAGGGGAAAGTAAACAGGTGCGCAAGAAGCGCTGAAATAATATCGGTAAATGATAAAAGTTTGCCAGTATATTTTGTGGATTACACAGCAGGGTGGCGACAAAGTTAACAAGTATGATGTGGAAGCCATGAAAACAACCCAAAATTCTGCCTGACACAGCTCGTTTGCTAAGGGGACGATGTATGCAGCTATATGGACGACTGTTGGAGGCAGCTATGGTGATGACGTGTGGAGGTAGCAATGGAGACAACGTGTGGAGGCAGCTAAAAAGACGACGTGTGGAGGCTGCTATGGAGACAATTGGATAGTGCCTGTATGTGGCAGTCCAAAAAAGTTTTCAAACCAGAGGAGCAGGTAGGTGGTCCTCCAGAAAAATTTTAAAGATTGAGTGCCTGTATGTGGCACTCCCAAAAATTGTTTGAAACAGAGGACCGGGAAGGTGGCCCTCCAGAAAAATTAAATACATAGAGTAATATAGCTAGAGCCAGTTGGCTCTGGCAAAAAATAGCTAGTTTCCTCTGCTTTAGTGTACAAAGAGGAGGAGAAGGAGGAAAATGAGGAGGAGGAGTGCATACATTATTCAGGTTGAGCTTCTTTCACCTGGTGGAGAATGGAAATCCTGAGAAATCCAGGCTTTTTTCATCTTGATAAGCGTCAGCCTGTCATCGCTGTCAATTGACAGGCGTGTGCGCTTATCGGTGATGATGCCACCAGCTGCACTGAAAACCCGCTTGGACAACACGCTAGTGGCAGGGCAGGCAAGAACCTCCAAGAGTTCGTGCCACATGTCCAGCTTTGAAACCCAGTAGTTGTAGGGAGCTGTGTGATCATTTAGGACGATGGTATGGTCAGCTACGTACTCCCTCACCATCTTTTTGTAAAGATCACTCCTACTCTGCCGAGACTGGGGACAGGTGACAGTGTCTTGCTGGGGTGACATAAAACTGGCAAAGGCCTTGTAAAACGTACCCCTGCCAGTGCTGGACAAGCTGCCTGCTCGCCTACTCTCCCTCGCTACTTGTCCCGCAGAAGTACGCCCTCTGCCGCTAGCGCTGTCAGAAGGGAAATACTGTTTCAGCTTGTGCACCAGGGCCTGCTGGTATTCATGCATTCTCACACTCCTTTCCTCTCCAGGGATGAGAGTGGAAAGATTTTGCTTGTACCGTGGGTCCAGGAGAGTGAATACCCAGTTATCGGTGCTGGAATAAATTCTTTGAACGCGAGGGTCACGGGATAGGCAGCCTAGCATGAAATCTGCCATATGCGCCAGAGTACCAACGCGCAAGAATTCAATCCCCTCACTGGCCTGACTGTCCATTTCCTCCTCCTCCAACTCCTCTTCTTCTGCCCATACACGCTGAACAGTGAAGGACTGAACAATGGTCCCCTCTTCTGTCTCGCCAATATTCTCCTCCTCTTCCTCCTCATCCTCCTCCACCTCCTCCGTGAAGCCCTGTAATAACTCTTGGGCGGTGTGCTTTTTATCGCCTAGGCTCAGCAGTTTGAGCACCGCCTGCTGTCGCTTAGCGATGGCACTGCTGCTGTGTCTAGAGCTACCGTCTGATGGCGCCATGCCCACGGATGGTAATTCGGAGGAGGAGGAGGTGGAGGAGGGGTGGGAGGAGGCATAGTAGGCCTTTGAGAACTGGACTGAGGTTGGCCCTGCAATCCTCAGCGTCGGCAGTAAATGACCAGCCCCAGGGTCAGACTCAGTCCCAGCCTCCACCAAGTTAACCAAATGTGCCGTCACCGATATATAGTGGCCCTGCCCGGGAGCGCTCGTCCACGTATCCGTGGTTAGGTGGACCTTGTCAGAAACGGCGTTGGTCAGGGCACGGATGATGTTGTCTGACACGTGCTTGTGCAGGGCTGGGACGGCACATTGGGAAAAGTAGTGGCGGCTGGGGACCGAATACCGCGGGGCGGCCGCCACCATGAGGTTTCGAAAGGCCTCGGTCTCTACCAGCCTATAGGGCAGCATCTCCAGTCTAAGCAGTTTGGAGATGTGGACCTTAAGGGTTTGGGCGTGCGGGTGGGTTGTACTATAATTCCTTTTCCTCTCCAGCGTCTGGGGTATGGAGAGCTGAACGCTGGTGGATGCTGTGGAGGATCGTGGAGGCGAAGATGGGGTTTTCGCACGGGAGGTGTTTGGGCCGGGGTCTTGGGCAGGGGGCTGACTAGCAGATGACACAGGGGAAGGAGCAGTGGTGTGCCCGGCCGGAGGTGAACGGGCTTGGTGCCATTGAGTGGGGTGTTTAGCATTCAGATGCCTGTGCATACTGGTGGTAGTTAAGCTAGTAGCGGTGGAAGCCCTGAGGATCCTGGTTTGGCACAGGTTGCACACCACAGTCCGTCGGTCATCCGGTGTTTCTTTAAAGAACCTCCAGACTTCTGAAAATCTAGCCCTCGCCACGGGAGCTTGACTACGTTAAACATTTGGCGCTGATGCACCAGCTCTGGCCCCGCCTCTCCGTCTGGCCCCACCACTGCCTCTTCCAACCTGTTCTGGTATAGGACTCGCCTTAGTCTCAGAAGCACTGTGTTCACCCGGCCTATCAACCCAGCTTGGGTCTGTCACCTCATCATCCTCCGATCCCTCAGTCTGCTCCCCCCTCGGACTTCCTGCCCTGACAACAACTTCACCACTGTCTGACAACCGTGTCTCCTCATTGTCCGACACCTCTTTACACACTTCTTCCACTACGTCAATAATGTCATCATCACCCACAGACTGCGACCGGTGGAAAACCTGGGCATCGGAAAATAGCTCAGCAGCAACCGGACAAGTGGTTTGTGACTGTGGGAATGGTCCACAAAACAGTTCCGCAGAGTATGCCGGTTCAAATTCCAAATTTTGGTGGGAGGGGGCAGACTGGGGAGAAGGAGGCTGAGGTGGAGGAGCTGGAGGAGTGCTGATTTCGGTGACATGGGTGGACTGCGTGGAAGACTGACTGGTGGACAAATGGCTAGAAGCATTGTCCGCAATGCACGATATCACCTCTTCGCACTGTTCTGGCCTCAACAGTGCTCTACCACGAGTCCCAGTAACTTGAGACATGATGAACCTAGGGAGTGTAGCTCTGCGGCGTTCCCCTGCTCCCTAATCAGCAGGTGGTGTCTCACTCCGCCCAGGACCACGGTCTCTGACCCCTGCATTAGTTGGACGCCCACGTCCATGCCCTCGTCCTCCACCCCTAGCCCTCGGGTTAAACATTTTCAAAATTAAAGTGTAAACTGTAATTTTTTTTTTGTTTTTTTGTGTGTTTTTTTTTTTTAAACAAAACGATGCTATCCTATTGCTATGGCTAAATTCTAACCTACACTGACAGCACACAACTGGATTTTGTGCTGTGCCTGATGACTTTGAGTTATAAAAGTAAATAAACGTAAAAAAAAAAAACCCTAATAAATTGTCCCACTTCGGTGTTTGAGGTGGATATGTGTGTCACAACGGTCGCAAGTCTCCCTGCAAATTCCTCACAATATGGTACTAGCTGCACTACTAGTGGCAGCAAGCCTAGCCTCAAGCAAACCAAAAAAAAAGTAAAATATAACGCTATTGTAGGCCTAAGTAAGCCGTTGGCGTTCTCCTATGGCTATTTTGTAGCCTACACTGAAAGCACACTGCTTTGCCTGATTACTTTGAGTTATAAAAGTAAATAAACGTAAAAAAAATAAATAAATCAGCAGACTCTGCCTAATTCAAATAAAACCCCTAATAAATTGTCCCACTTCGGTTTTTGAGGTGGATATATGTGTCACTAAGAGCTAAACACAGCGGTCGCAAGTCTCCCTGCAAATTCCTCACAATATGGTACTAGCTGCACTACTAGTGGCAGCAATCCTAGCCTCAAGCAAACCAAAAAAAAAGTAAAATATAACGCTATTGTAGGCCTAAGTAAGCCGTTGGCGTTCTCCTATGGCTATTTTGTAGCCTACACTGAAAGCACACTGCTTTGCCTGATTACTTTGAGTTATAAAAGTAAATAAACGTAAAAAAAATAAATAAATCAGCAGACTCTGCCTAATTCAAATCAAACCCCTAATAAATTGTCCCACTTCGGTGTTTGAGGTGGATATGTGTGTCACTAAGAGCTAAACACAACGGTCGCAAGTCTCCTTCAAATTCCTCACAATATGGTACTAGCTGCACTACTAGTGGCAGCAAGCCCAGCCACAAGCAAATTAAAAAAAAATATATATAACGTTATTGTACCCTAAGAAGGGCTGTTGGGTTCTTGTAGAATCACTCCTGCCTAACACTATTCTAATAGAACACCCTAACGCTTTCCCTGACCAGCAGCAGCTCTCTCCCTAACGGCATCCAGACAGGGAATGATCCGAGCAGCGCGGGCAGGGGCTAGTCTATTCCAGGGTCACCTGATCAGGCCAGCCAACCACTGCTATCGACGTGTAAGGGTACCACGTCATGCTGGGTGGAGTGCAGAGTCTCCTGGCTTGTGATTGGCTCTGTTTCTGGCCGCCAAAAATCACAACGGCCGGAGATGCCATTTGTTCGAGCTGGCGAAATACTCGTCCGAGCAACAAGCAGTTTTGAATACGCTAATGCTCAAACGAGCATCAAGCTCGGACGAGTGTGTTCGCTCATCTCTAGCTGTAACCAATGCATTTCCCACCCGCGGCTTATACTCGAGTCAATAGGTTTTCCCAGGTTTTTGTGGTAAAATTAGGGGTCAGCTTATACTCGAATATATATGGTACATAAAGTGTCCTATGAAGGACCAGATCATGGACAAAATGAGACACACAAGAAACAAGACTTATACATGATCATATCTATAATATTTTATTAGAAAGTTATTTCGGGAGAGTGTTTCCCAATCTTTTTAGATCTCTGAAATTAATTTAGCTATGGGCACAGCATGATGCCTCTAGGGATGAGCCCATCTTTTTGTTGGTTTGTTGATTCAGTACGAATGTGCGATTTTTCAGGCACCAGATTGAATCTGAATCTTTTCCATTTTGCCTCAGATAAATCTTTCAAAATGGGATCTCACTAAAACTGTGCTTCATCCCAGAGCTAAGGGAGGGGGAAGGGAATGGGAAAATAAAAAAAAAAATTGTAAAAAAGTTGAAAAATGTGTATTCATAAGAACTAGGATAGGGGAGACTTATGCCAATTTACCCAAGTGAAGCAACCTTGGTTTGGATCAATTTGCTTTGGACCCAAAATGAATCTTTGGTTTGGGCTTCTGGTAATCATATTTTGGACAATTTGCTCATCTCTAAATGCCCATTTAAATTCACTGACTCAGTATACACTCACTGGCCACTTTATTAGCTACACCATGCTAGTAACGGGTTGGATCCCCTTTTGCATTCAGAACTACCTCAATTCTTCGTGGCATAGATTCAACAAGGTGCTGGAAGCATTCCTCAGAGATTTTGGTCCATATTCACATGATGGCATCACACAGTTGTCGCAGATTTGTCGGCTGCACATTCATGATGCGAATCTCCCGTTCCACCACATCCCAAAGATGCTCTATTGGATTGAGATTTGGTGACTGTGGAGGCCATTTGAGTACTGTGAACTCATTGTCATGTTCAAGAAACCAGTCTGAGATGATTCCAGCTTTATGACATGGCGCATTATCCTGCTGAAAGTAGCCATCAGATATTGGGTACATTGTGGTCATAAAGGGATGGACATGGTCAGCAACAATACTCAGGTAGGCTGTAGCGTTGCAACTATGCTCAATTGGTACCAAGGGGCCCAAAGAGTGCCAAGAAAATATTCCCCACACCATGACACCACCACCACCAGCCTGAACCGTTGATACAAGGCAGGATGGATCCATGCTTTCATGTTGTTGACGCCAAATTCTGACCCTACCATCCAAATGTCACAGCAGAAATCGAGACTCATCAGACCAGGCAACGTTTTTCCAATCTTCTACTGTCCAATTTCGATGAGCTTGTGCAAATTGTAGCCTCAGTTTCCTGTTCTTAGCTGAAAGGAGTGGCACCCGGTGTGGTCTTCTGCTGCTGTAGCCCATCTGCCTCAAAGTTCGACGTACTGTGCGTTCAGAGATGCTCTTCTGCCTACCTTGGTTCTAACGGGTGTCGATTTGAGTCACTGTTGCCTTTCTATTAGCTCGAAGCAGTCTGCCCATTCTCCTCTGACCTCTGGCATCAACAAGGCATTTCCGCCCACAGAACTGCCACTCACTGGATGTTTTTTCTTTTTCGGACCATTCTCTGTAAACCCTAGAGATGGTTCTGCGTGAAAATCCCAGTAGATCAGCAGTTTCTGAAATACTCAGACCAGCCCTTCTGGCACCAACAACCATGCCACGTTCAAAGGCACTCAAATCCCCTTTCTTCCCCATACTGATGCTCGGTTTGAACTGCAGGAGATTGTCTTGACCATGTCTACATGCCTAAATGCACTGAGTTGCCGCCATGTGATTGGCTGATTAGAAATTAAGTGTTAACAAGCAGTTGGACAGGTATACCTAATAAAGTGGCCGGTGAGTGTATTATCCCCTAACAGAATAATTCCCCTTATGAACTGCACACAATATAGCATCTGAGTATCTAGTCAAAGTATATTTTTTTGTATCTCCTAAAGCCAGACAAATAATATAATGTTGTAAAAGTGACCGCCATACTAGATTTGTACCATAAAAAAAAAAAGTAATACTTGCCAGGTCCTATTTCGTGGATAGAAGGAACATGAACCTTCTAGCGCCTACTGGCACCAGGATGTACTATAATGTCCTGGTGCTCCGGAGAGCAAGGGGGTGCATGGAGAGAGAGCTTTTTCTATACATAGAAAAATACAGCAGACACCTGCCTGTTATTGTCGTGGTCGGTGCTGGCATGGTTCACAGAAGTCAACATGTTAAGTGCCGTGGTCTAACCCGTGTCATAATCCCGCAGTCTAACACCTAAAAATTCTGGCTATGGGCACAGCCATCTTGGTTGACCAATTCCCTCCCCCGTGACATCATTGGAGGGTGAATCAGTTGCCATGTATAAAGATCTATGATGCCATGAACAATGATCTCCAGCCAACGGCTGGCTATTAGAGATAATGGGGCAGATTTATCAAACTATTTGAAAGTCAGAATATTTCTAGTTGCCCATGGCAACCAATCACAGCTCCCCTTTAAAATATTCATGAGCACTGGTAAAATGAAAGCTGAGCTGTGATTGGTTGCCAGGGGCAACTAGAAATATTCTGACTTTCAGATCCATAACAAAATACTAAATCTCATTAGTTTTTTACATTCTTTTAGAGTAAACACTACTATAAGCGCTTGGCAATTTCCATCTGCCCTATTGAGATGTATAGAGCAGAACTGTCATGCACGGCTGTCTGCTCCATTACTCTCATGTAGTCCGACTGAGGAAAGTGGGACCCCATTGGGCCCCTTGTTTTTGTGATCTGTGGGGGTCTCATCACTGATAACTTGTACTCAGGATACGGTATCCCGTGGAGGCCCCAGTACAGGGCTGAAACACGTCGCAAGAATAAAGCTCTTCAATTGGAACCAGATTGTCCGGTATCATTCACCGAACGAGCGCCTGTCCGCCCATCACTCACTCCACGGGATACCGTATTCTATATTCACTCGACGAAGTGGCTCCCTGGGTACACTCGACACGAGTCTAAAGGCTGGACGGGCTGCCATTATCACCTTCAATACTTAAGGCTCACATCTCATCTGAAACCAGGTGAGAGTCAGTATTTTACCATTACATGTTTATATTGTCATCGTAAGATATCACACTAGGGTAGCGCCCTTCTTTTGTGCTTGTCCCCCGGTGTTTTAACACGCAAGAACTTTGCGGTTAACACCACATCCCAGGTTTACTATTAACTTGTACTCAGGGGAAAACCCCCTGAAGTACCACTTATAGATCAGCTTCCTTGATGTTTCTTGGTGGTTGGAACATTTGGATGTGGGGGTGGTCAGGGAGAAAGCATGATTCCATGTGGATGAATCATATGTCTTATTCAGTTCTTGTTTCCATTATTACCTGGAAGGGCAGTTTTTTCTTTATGGTAAAGTAACATTGTTTCCTTATACCCTTTACTTATACCCTTCTTTGTCAGAGTCTTTTTGTGAAAGCAGTAATTAACCCCTTCCCGCACCTTGACATCATTCTACATCTTAGGATGCGGGTAGTTCCTGCTTCTTGAGCTTCTGAGCCCAGGTGATCGCTGTGGGATCCCCGCAGTACGTGGTAGTCCGGATCCCGCAATAACAGTCGGGATTGCCACTATCGCGACTGTTTAACCCTAAAGTGCATTGGTGCAATGATCGGGATCCTCTGTCCATGGCACGGAGGTGCCAGTAGTTGCATTGGCAACCCTGAGGTCCGATAAGGACTCCAGGGCTGCCTTAAGTAGCAGCCTGTTAGGATCATGCCTACTATGTATTATTTGGCAATAACTGCATTGGCACATCATTTATCCAAATCAAGCCTTTACTCTGTTGAATTATGTGAGTTTTTTATTGATGTAACAAGATATTTATCAACACACAATTTCTTTTCATTTGATGGTATTTTCTTTTTACAGATTAGAGGGGCGCCAATGGGGGCACGTTTTTCTCCCTCGTTGGAGAACCTCTTTATGTCCTAATGGGAGGAGGAGTTTATTATTTATTCAGAACAAAATCCATTTTTGGGGAGCATTGCCTGGTACGGGTGATACATCGATGACATACTCATTGTGTGGTCGGGAGATGTGTCGTCCGTGCCAGGCCATGTTACCCATTTGAATACTAACAACGTTAATCTGAATTTCACTTTTGATTTCAATAAAAATGAGGTAGCCTTTTTGGACCTCATGTTGACAGGATGTCCATCAGAGAAACGAGTCAGAACAACATTGTTTAGGAAAAAGACGGCAGGGAATACAGTCTTGAGTGCCAACAGTAGCCATCCAGCACATACACTAAAGGCTATACCCGTGGGCGAGTTCATCAGACTCAGAAGAGCCTGAATAGACAAGGAGGATTTTCTGAATCAAGCCAAAATCCTTAGTCAGAGATTAATGTCTAGGGATTATCCCAAGTCGTCCATCGATAGAGCGTCAAAAAATCGTCAGACCCTTCTGGAACCTAACAAAAATAGAAACAGCACCAATAGGTTTAAATATTCCAAAGTCACTTTTTCAACACAATATAACATTGACTTTCCTCAAATAATAGGGATTTTTAAAAAAAAATCTTCCAATCTTATACCAAGATGACAGATTGATCTCAATACTAAAAACGGTTGTAATTTTGTTTCCAAAAAAGGTCCCACCTTATCCCCAAGTCTCTTCCAAAATTACACAAATAGTGATAATAAGAAAACTTGGTTGATCACAAAGGGCTTTTACCCTTGTGGATCTGTGCGATGCAATGTATGCCAACATGCAAAACAGACAGTTTCCTTTTCATTTGATAAAGATGTCAGACCACACACAATAGAAACTTTTATTAATTGCAGTTCCACATTCATAGTTTATGTGATAACATGGGAAACCTGTAATATGTCCTATGTAGGATGTACCACAAGGAAATTAAAGATATGGATTGCGGAACATCTACGGGACTGCTCCAAAAGTATAGAAAATAACATGTCTGGAGCATCCAGACATTTCGCCACTGTACACATAGGAGATGTTTCTTCGTTCCGTTTTTTTGGGTTGGAGAAAATCCATATAGGGAAAAAAGGAGGAGACATGCGCAGGGTCCTTTTAAAACTTGAGGCGTTTTGGATCTTTAAACTGGGCACAAGAGCCCATTTAGGACTGAATTTGAGATTGGATCTTTCTTTCTTTATTAGGATATACATTAGAGATGAGCGAGCACTAAAATGCTCGGGTACTCGTTATTCGAGACGAACTTTTCCCGATGCTCGAGTGCTCGTCTCGAATAACGAGCCCCATTGAAGTCAATGGGAGACTCGAGCATTTTTCAAGTGGACCAAGGCTCTGCACAGGGAAGCTTGGCCAAACACCTGGGAACCTCAGAAAAGGATGGAAACACCACGGAAATGGACAGGAAACAGCAGGGGCAGCATGCATGGATGCCTCTGAGGCTGCTTAATCGCACCATTATGCCAAAATTATGGGCAACAGCATGGCCATGACAGAGTGACAGAATGAAGCTAGATAGCATCTAAAACATCCAATAATTGACCCTGACACTATAGGGGACGGCATGCAGAGGCAGCGGCAGCAGGCTAGAGAGTGTCATGGCGACATACCCTGAATGGACTCAGGCTTCAAACCAATGGGTGGCAGAGAGGAACCAAAGGAGGTGAGCAAGAAGCGCTCAAATAATATCGGTACATGATAAAAGTTTGCCAGTATATTTTGTGGATTACACAGCAGGGTGGCGACAAAGTTAACATGGAAGCCATGAAAACAACCCAAAATTCTGCCTGACACAGCTCGTTTGATAAGGGGACCATGTATGGAGGCAGTGAACTAGTAGTAGATTAAAGGTGCTGCAGTTAAAACTATGTTAGTTGGATCTTGGCATGGAGCTGGCGCTCCGCTGCCAGGCGAGCTTTCGCCAATCCAAGCCCCTGTCTCTAGGCTACTCCCCAAACAGCACTTCTAAGAACCTTTTGTATAAGATCAAGTGTAGTAGCGTTCTTATAAGTTTGGGATATGGCGGGTGAGGGGAATGTAAAGAGATGCGCAAGAAGCGCATGATGCGCATGGAGCTGGCGCTCCGCTGCCAGGTGAGCTTTCGCCAATCCAAGCCCCTGTCTCTAGGCTACTCCCCAAACAGCACTTCTAAGAACCTCTTGTATAAGATCAAGTGTAGTAGCGTTCGTATAAGTTTAGGATATGGCGGGTGAGGGGAATGTAAACAGATGCGCAAGAAGCGCTGAAATAATATCGGTAAATGATAAAAGTTTGCAAGTATATTTTGTGGATTACACAGCAGGGTGGCGACAAAGTTAACAAGTTTGATGTGGAATGCCCTGTAATAGCTCTTGGGCGGTGTGCCTTTTATCGCCTAGGCTCAGCAGTTTGAGCACCGCCTGCTGTCGCTTAGCGACGGCACTGCTGCTGTGCCTAGAGCTACCGACTGATGGCGCCATGCCCACGGATGGTAATTCAGAGGAGGAGGAGGTGGAGGAGGGGTGGGAGGAGGAGGAGGCATAGTAGGCCTGAAACACCTGGACCGAGGTAGGCCCCGCAATCCTCGGCGTCGGCAGTATATGACCAGCCGCAGGGTCAGACTCGGTCCCAGCCTCCACCAAGTTAACCCAATGTGCCGTCAGCGATATATAGTGGCCCTGCCCGCAGCACTCGTCCACGTGTCCGTGGTCAGGTGGACCTTGTCAGAAACGGCGTTGGTCAGGGCACGGATGATGTTGTCTGACACGTGCTGGTGCAGGGCTGGGACGGCACATCGGGAAAAGTAGTGGCGGCTGGGGACCGAATACCGAGGGGCGGCCGCCGCCATGAGGTTGCGAAAGGCCTCGGTCTCTACTAGTCTATAGGGCAGCATCTCCAGGCTAAGCAATCTGGAGATGTGGACATTAAGGGCTTGGGCGTGCGGGTGGGTTGCACTATATTTGCGTTTCCGCTCCATTGTCTGGGGTATGGAGAGCTGAACGCTGGTGGATGCTGTGGAGGATCGTGGAGGCGACGATGGGGTTTTTGTGGCAGGGTCCTGGGCAGGGGGCTGACTATCAGCTGACACAGGGGAAGGAGCAGTGGTGTGCACGGCCGGAGGTGAACGGGCTTGTTGCCACTGAGTGGGGTGTTTAGCATTCATATGCCTGCGCATACTGGTGGTAGTTAAGCTAGTAGTGGTGGAACCCCTGCTGAGCCTAGTTTGGCAAATGTTGCACACCACAGTCCGTCGGTCATCCGGTGTTTCCTTAAAGAACCTCCAGACTTCTGAAAATCTAGCCCTCGCCGCAAGAGCCCTCACCACGGGAGCTTCACTAGTTGACACATTTGACGCTGATGCACCAGCTCTGGTCCTGCCTCTCCGTCTGGCCCCACCACTGCCTCTTCCAACCTGTTCTGGTCGAGGACTCTCCTCTGTCTCAGAAGCACTGTGTTCACCCGGCCTATCAACCCAGCTTGGGTCTGTCACCTCATCATCCTCCGATCCCTCAGTCTGCTCCCCCCTCGGACTTCCTGCCCTGACAACAACTTCCCCACTGTCTGACAACCGTGTCTCCTCATCGTCGGACACCTCTTTAGACACTTCTTCCACTACGTCAAGAAGGTCATCATCACCCACAGACTGCGACTGGTGGAAAACCTGGGCATCGGAAAATTGCTCAGCAGCAACCGGACAAGTGGTTTGTGACTGTGGGAAGGGTCCAGAAAACAGTTCCTCAGAGTATGCCGGTTCAAATGGCAAATTTTCCTGCGAGGGGGCAGACTGGGGGGGAGGAGGCTGAGGTGCAGGAGCTGGAGGAGTGCCGATTTCGGTGACATGGGTGAACTGCGTGGAAGACTGACTGGTGGACAAATTGCTCGAAGCATTGTCGGCAATCCACGACATCACCTGTTCGCACTGTTCTGGCCTCAACAGTGCTCTACCACGAGTCCCAGTAACTTCAGACATGAACCTAGGGAGTGTAGCTCTGCGGCGTTCCCCTGCTCCCTCATAAGCAGGTGGTGTCTCACCCCGCCCAGGACCACGGCCTCTGACCCCTGCAGTAGTTGGACGCCCACGTCCCCGCCCTCGTCCTCTACCCCTAGCCCTCGGGTTAAACATTTTGAAAATGAGAGTTATAACTTTAATTTTTTTTTAACTTTTTTTTGTGTTTTTTTGTTTTTTTTTGTGTTTTTTAGTTTTTAAAACCAAACGATGCTATCCTATTGCTATGGTTATTTTCTAGCCAAGTATGAAAGCACACTACTATGCAAGATGAGATGACGCTGAGTTATTAAACAAAATAAACGTAAAATAATAAAGGAAATGGCAGACTGTGCCTAATTGAAATCCAACCCCTAATAAATTTTCCCACTTCGGTCTTTGCAATGGATATGTGCGTCACTAAGCGCAAAACACAGCGGTCGCAAGTCTCACTACAAATTGCTCACAATTTGCTAGTAGATGCACTGCAGCAAGTACAGCCACCAGCAGATCAACCAGAAATCAAATATATATAACGCTACTGTAGGCGTAAGTAAGCCGTTTGGATTCTCCTATGGCTATTTTCTAGCCAAGTATGAAAGCACACTACTATGCCAGATTAGATGACGCTGAGTTATTAAACAAAATAAACGTAAAATAAAAAAGGAAATGGCAGACTGTGCCTAATTGAAATCCAACCCCTAATAAATTTTCCCACTTCGGTCTTTGCAATGGATATGTGCGTCACTAAGCGCAAAACACAGCGGTCGCAAGTCTCACTACAAATTGCTCACAATTTGCTAGTAGATGCACTGCAGCAAGTACAGCCACCAGCAGATCAACCAGAAATCAAATATATATAACGCTACTGTAGGCGTAAGTAAGCCGTTTGGATTCTCCTATGGCTATTTTCTAGCCAAGTATGAAAGCACACTACTATGCCAGATGAGATGACGCTGAGTTATTAAACAAAATAAATGTAAAATAAAAAAGGAAATGGCAGACTGTGCCTAATTGAAATCCAACCCCTAATAAATTTTCCCACTTCGGTCTTTGCAATGGATATGTGCGTCACTAAGCGCAAAACACAGCGGTCGCAAGTCTCACTACAAATTGCTCACAATTTGCTAGTAGATGCACTGCAGCAAGTACAGCCACCAGCAGATCAACCAGAAATCAAATATATATAACGCTACTGTAGGCGTAAGTAAGCCGTTTGGATTCTCCTATGGCTATTTTCTAGCCAAGTATGAAAGCACACTACTATGCAAGATGAGATGACACTGAGTTATTAAAAAAATAAACGTAAAATAAAAAGTAAATGGCAGACTGTGCCTAATTGAAATCAAACCCCTAATAAATTTTCCCACTTTGGTGTTTGAGGTGGATATGTGTGTCACTAAGAGCTAAACACAACGGTAGCAAGTCCCCCTGCAAATTCCTCACAATATGGTACTAGCTGCAAATAAAAAAAAAAAGTATAACGTTATTGTAGCCCTAAAAAGTGCTGTTGGGTTCTTGGAGAATCACTCCTGCCTAACAGTAAGCTAATAGAACACCCTAACGCTTTCCCTGACCAGCAGCAGCTCTCTCCCTAGCGGCATCCAGACACAGAATGATCCGAGCAGCACGGGCAGCGGCTAGTCTATCCCAGGGTCACCTGATCTGGCCAGCCAACCACTGCTATCGACATGTAAGGGTACCACGTCATGCTGGGTGGAGTGCAGAGTCTCCTGGCTTGTGATTGGCTCTGTTTCTGGCCGCCAAAAAGCAAAACGGCGGGAGCTGCCACTTTCTCGAGCGGGCGAAGTATTCGTCCGAGCAACGAGCAGTTTCGAGTACGCTAATGCTCGACCGAGCATCAAGCTCGGACGAGCATGTTCGCTCATCTCTAATATACATCCTTTTTGAGATCCCCTCTGTGAAATTAATATGTTTTGTTCATACAAAGGAATATACCTGTATACATTTTTCTGCATACCTTGTTCTTTGGCATGTTTTTGCATATCTTTTTCTTCAGCGTTTTCTGTATTGATACTTACCTTTCCAGCTAAAGTAATGAGTTTTGCCATGCAATGTTGTAACATTAATGTATTTAATGGCTTTTATATTCTCTGTTGTTGCTGTATACTACAATTGAATAAAGATTGTGTTTTGATATTGGTAATTTGATGCATCGCTTTCTCTTTTAAAAAATTTTGAGACATTTGAGAATTGTTAGTTATAATATTACTTGGGTGCTAGATTATCTGCCTGAAAAGCAGAACATTTTGAACTTTGAAAATGAATCATTTTTAGAAAGTTTTGCAAATTTCTAACACCACAGCTGCCGGCGCCCACCATCAGGACGCCGACAAGATTTTATTATTTTCTCAACTCTCCTGAAATTAGTTGAGATATTTAGAGTGGGAGAAAATACGATGTAGTGCAAAGAATCAGCTGATACATTGACATTTCAGTTAGATCTTAGACTAGTGAGAAGTGTTTGCTGGTGGTTCCCTATTTAAACAAACATAGGGCCGACTGTTTTATCTGTTGTCATACATACTCCATCTCTTCACTTCCAGTCTTTTTCCTTGTATGGCACACCTATGCTTTGTCAGTGATGTAATTGATGCTCATCTATACTGACATAGTTTTGGATGTGATCCTACAAAAAAAGAGTTTTTCTTAAGGTCTCTAAGGGTGTTGTATATTCACTAAGGGTGACACCTCATTGATATAAGAAATATCCCTCCCCCTTACTTTTTACGTACGCCTAATAAGTATTAAGTTTTATATCTTCCCTTTCCGTTTATTTCAGTGATATGTATTTGAGTCTTACACGGAATTCCTATTACCTATAAGTAGTCAGTGAAGTATTAGAACAGAAGGGGTTAAATACAGACTTATGTTTGCTCCCTTGCCATTTTATATTTTGTATCATTTCCCTTAGTTTAAGGTATTTGAAGAAGTCATTTTTTGGTATTTTGTTTTTTTTCTCTTAGACATTATTTGTAGCGATTATACCAGAGGATATCCAGTTGGAGAAGTCTATTTTGGGAAATATTCTTTGGATCGTTTCTATAGGGAGGTCTAATAAATTAGGAGACATTAGTTCTCATGTAGGGAAGTTTATATTCCAAAATTGTAGTCCTGCTTTAACAGTAGGAGAAATGCATTTGGGGATTTTCTTGTTATTGCTATTTGTCATAGAAGTGACTGTATATTTTTTTGGTTTAATAAGTCTGTTTCAATTTTTGCCCATTGCTTGGAGGTCTCACTGTTCCACCAAGCTTTGATTTGGTCTAGCAGGGCAGCTTGGTAATATGCTTTGATGAAGGGGTTATGTAATCCTCCTTTGTGCAAGGGTAAATATAAAACTTTTGCTGCCACCCTAGCTTTCTGGGATTTCCATAAATATTTCTGTAGGGCTTGTTGCATACGTGATTGTGTAGTGGATGACACATAAACTGTGATATATTCGAAAGAAAATCTAAAATTTTTGCTAAAAGTAATTTTATTTGCCGCAATCCTGCCAGGAAAATTGGGTAAGTAGAGAAAGATTGAATGTACTTCTGTAATTGAATAATTAATGAATAATTGGTAGATACAAAATTTTTTAACGGATAAGTTAGGGTGATTCCAAGGTATGGTATTTTCCCTTTAGCCCAAGTGTATAAGAAGTTAGCTTCTAGGATCTCTTGAGTTTCTTGCGGAATACCCATGTTTAGTATTAGAGATTTAGGTTAATTAATTTTATAGTAGCTTACTGAGCTGAATTCTTTGATTGTTTTGAAAATGTGTGTAGGTGAGTTTTCTGGAGAAGTTACACAGATGATCATGTATTCGGCAAAAAGGCCAATGCAATGATCCGTATTGCCTTTTTGTAGTCCTCATATGTGTGGGGATTTTAAGACATATTGGGGTAGATTTATCGAACTGTCTGAAAGTCAGAACATTTCTAATTGCCCATGGCAAACAATCACAGCTCTCCTTTAAAATATGCATGAGCACTGGTAAAATGAAAACTGAGCTGTGATTGGTTGCCATGGGTAACTAGAAATATTCCGACTTTCAGACAGCTTAATAAATCTGCCCCATTGTGCTGGAGGTTCCATTACAAGTGTGAATATTAATGTGGAAAGCGGACATTCCTGACGGGTTCCGTTAGATATTCCAAAGTAGTTGGAAATGGATCCTGTCTAGAGATGAGCGAACATACTCGTCCGAGCTTGATGCTCGTTCGAGCATTAGCGTACTCGAAACTGCTCGTTGCTCGGACAAATACTTCGCCCGCTCGATAAAATGGCATCTCCCGCCGTTTCGCTTTTTGCGGCCAGAAACAAAGCCAATCACAAGCCAGGAGACTCTGCACTCCACCCAGCATGACGTGGTACCCTTACACGTCGATAGCAGTGGTTGGCTGGCCAGATCAGGTGACCCTGGAATAGACTAGCCGCTGCCCGCGCTGCTCGGATCATTCTGTGTCTGGATGCCGCTAGGGAGACAGCTGCTGCTGGTCAGGGAAAGCGTTAGGGTGTTCTATTAGAATAGTGTTAGGCAGGAGTGATTCTACAAGAACCAAACAGCCCTTCTTAGGGCTACAATAACGTTATACATTTTTTTTTTTTATTTGCTTGTGGCTGGGCTTGCTGGCACTAGTAGTGCAGCTAGTAACATATTGTGAGGAATTTGCAGGGGGACCTGCTACCGTTGTGTTTAGCTCTTATTGACACACATATCCACCTCAAACACCGAAGTGGGACAATTTATTAGGGGTTTGATTAGAATTAGGCAGAGTCTGCTGATTTTTTTTTTTTTTTTTACCTTTATTTCATTTTATAGCTCAAACTCATCTTGCAAAGCAGTGTGCTTTCAGTGTAGGCTACAAAATAGCCATAGGAGAACCCCAACGGCTTACTTAGGCCTACAATAGCGTTATATTTTCCTTTTTTTTGTTTGCTTGTGGCTGGGCTTGCTGGCATCAGTAGTGCAGCTCGTACCATATTGTGAGGAATTTGCTGGGAGACCTGCGACCGGTGTGTTTATCTCTTAGTGACACGCATATCCACCTCAAACACCGAAGTGGGACAATTTATTAGGGGTTTGATTAGAATTAGGCAGAGTCTGCTGATTTATTTTTTTTTTTATACCTTTATTTCATTTTATAGCTCAAACTCATCTTGCAAAGCAGTGTGCTTTCAGTGTAGGCTACAAAATAGCCATAGGAGAACCCCAACGGCTTACTTAGGCCTACAATAGCGTTATATTTTCCTTTTTTTTGTTTGCTTGTGGCTGGGCTTGCTGGCATCAGTAGTGCAGCTCGTACCATATTGTGAGGAATTTGCTGGGAGACCTGCGACCGGTGTGTTTATCTCTTAGTGACACGCATATCCACCTCAAACACCGAAGTGGGACAATTTATTAGGGGTTTGATTAGAATTAGGCAGAGTCTGCTGATTTATTTTTTTTTTATACCTTTATTTCATTTTATAGCTCAAACTCATCTTGCAAAGCAGTGTGCTTTCATTGTAGGCTACAAAATAGCCATAGGAGAACCCCAACGGCTTACTTAGGCCTACAATAGCGTTATATTTTCCTTTTTTTTGTTTGCTTGTGGCTGGGCTTGCTGGCATTAGTAGTGCAGCTAGTACCATATTGTGAGGAATTTACTGGGAGACCTGCGACCATTGTGTTTAGCTCTTAGTGATACGCATATCCACCTCAAACACCGAAGTGGGACAATTTATTAGGGGTTTGATTAGAATTAGGCAGAGTCTGCTGATTTTTTTTTTTTTATACCTTTATTTCATTTTATAGCTCAAAGTCATCAGGCACAGCACAAAATCCAGTTGTGTGCTGTCAGTGTAGGTTAGAAACTAGCCATAGCAATAGGATAGCATCGTTTTGTTAAAAAAAAATTAAAAATAAAAAAAATAAACACAAAAACAAAAAAAAATTAAAAGTTTACACTTTAATTTGGAAAATGTTTAACCCGAGGGCTAGGGGGTAGAGAACGAGGGTGTGGACGTGGGCGTGCAACTACTGCAGGGGTCAGAGGCCGTGGTCCTGGGCGGATTGAGACACCACCTGCTGATGGGGGAGCAGGGGAACGCCGCAGAACTACACTCCCTAGGTTCATCATGTCTCAAGTTACTGGGACTCGTGGTAGAGCACTGTTGAGGCCAGAACAGTGCGAAGAGGTGATGTCGTGGATTGCGGACAATGCTTCTAGCCATTTGTCCACCAGTCAGTCTTCCACGCAGTCCACCCATGTCACCGAAATCAGCACTCCTCCAGCTCCTCCACCTCAGCCTCCTTCCCCCCAGTCTGCCCCCTCCCAGCAAAATTTGGCATTTGAACCGACATACTTTGAGGAACTGTTTTCTGGACCCTTCCCACTGTCACAAATCACTTGTCCGGTTGCTGCTGAGCTATTTTCCGATGCCCAGGTTTTCCACCGGTCGCAGTCTGTGGGTGATGATGACATTATTCACGTAGTGGAAGAAGTGTGTAAAGAGGTGTCGGACGATGAGGAGACACGGTTGTCAGAGTGAAGTGGTGAAGTTGTTGTCAGGGCAGGAAGTCCGAGGGGGGAGCAGACTGAGGGATCGGAGGATGATGAGGTGACAGACCCAAGCTGGGTTGATAGGCCGGGTGAACACAGTGCTTCTGAGACAGAGGCGAGTCCTATAGCAGAACAAGTTGGAAGAGGCAGTGGTGGGGCCAGACGGAGAGGCAGGGCCAGAGCTGGTGCATCAGCGCCAAATGTTGCCCGTAGTCAAGCTCCCGTGGCGAGGGCTAGATTTTAAGAAGTTTGGAGGTTCTTTAAAGAAACACCGGATGACCGACGGACTGTGGTGTGCAACCTTTGCCAAACCAGGATCAGCAGGGGTTCCACCACTACTAGCTTAACTACCACCAGTATGCGCAGGCATATGAATGCTAAACACCCCACTCAATGGCACCAAGCCCGTTCACCTCCGGCCGGGCACACCACTGCTCCTTCCCCTGTGTCATCTGCTAGTCAGCCCCCTGCCCAGGACCAAGGCCCAAACACCTCCCGTGCGAAAACCCCATCTTCGCCTCCACAATCCTCCACAGCATCCACCAGCGTTCAGCTCTCCATACCCCAGACGCTGGAGCGCAAAAGGAAGTATAGTGCAACCCACCCACACGCCCAAGCCCTCAACGTCCACATCTCCAAGTTGCTTAGCCTGGAGATGCTGCCCTATAGGCTGGTAGAGACCGAGGCCTTTCGAAACCTCATGGCGGCGGCCGCCCCTCGGTATTCGGTCCCCAGCCGCCACTACTTTTCCCGATGTGCCGTCCCAGCCCTGCACAAGCAAGTGTCAGAGAACATCATCCGTGCTCTGACCAACGCCGTTTCTGACAAGGTCCACCTGACCACGGACACGTGGACGAGTGCTGCCGGGCAGGGCCACTATATATCGCTGACGGCACATTGGGTTAACTTGGTGGAGGCTGGGACCGAGTCTGACCCTGGGGCTGCTCATATACTGCCGACGCCGAGGATTGCGGGGCCTACCTTGGTCCAGGTCTCAAAGGCCTACTATGCCTCCTCCTCCTCCCACCCCTCCTCCACCTCCTCCGAATTACCATCCGTGGGCATGTCGCCATCAGTCGGTAGCTCTAGGCACAGCAGCAGTGCCATCGCTAAGCGACAGCAGGCGGTGCTCAAACTGCTGAGCCTAGGCGATAAAAGGCACACCGCCCAAGAGCTATTACAGGGCAGCACGGCGCAGACTGATCTGTGGCTGGCACCGCTGAACCTGAAGCCAGGCATGGTTGTGTGTGACAACGGCCGTAACCTGGTGGCGGCTCTGCAACTCGGCAGACTGACACATGTGCCATGCCTGGCCCATGTGTTAAATCTCATAGTTCAGCGTTTCCTCAAGACATACCCCAATCTGTCTGATTTGCTCACGAAGGTGCGCCGCATCTGTGCGCATTTCAGGAAGTCCAGCACAGATGCTGCCACTCTCTTGATCTTATACAAAAGGTTCTTAGAAGTGCTGTTTGGGGAGTAGCCTAGAGACAGGGGCTTGGATTGGCGAAAGTTCGCCTGGCAGCGGAGCGCCAGCTCCATCTCAATATCCAACTAACATAGCTTTAACTGCAGCACCTTTAATCTACTACTAGTTCACTGCCTCCATACATCGTCCCCTTATCAAACGAGCTGTGTCAGGCAGAATTTTCAGGTGTTTCACCAGATACATAGTGGAACTCGGCCCATCTGTCGCCGCCATGCTGGAGACCTGAAGTTGCAATCATAGCAGCGCAATATGGATGCCCCATACTGTCGCTCTTAATCATGGAACCATTTCCGTAAAAACAATTAAAAATCGAACCACTATGCTATTCCATTATTCCTAGGTGAAATATTCAAACGACCCGGCATGCTTTGAAAATTATAATTTTTTCAAAATAAACGCTTCTGGCCCCCAGGCCCATTTTGGGTGGGGAGGAGCCGAGAGACAGGGGCTTGGACAGGCGAAAGCTCGCCTGGCAGTGGACCGCCAGCTCCATCCCAAGATTAGGCAGCCTCAGAGGCATCCATGCATGCTGCCCCTGCTGTTTCCTGTCCATTTTGCCTCCACGATCCTCCACAGCGTCCACCAATGTCTCATTTCAACTCTCTATACCCCAGACGCTGGAGCACGAGAGGATATGCAGCACATCATCCCCTTATCAAATGAGCGGTGTCATGCAGAATTTTCAGGTGTTTCACCAGATACATAGTGGAACTCGGCCCATCTGTCGCCGCCATGCTGGAGACCTGAAGTTTCAATCATAGCAGCGCAGTATGAATGCCCCATACTGTCGCTCTTAATCATGGAAGTCGTCTCCATGGCTGCCTCCACATGCCGTCCCCTTATCAAAAGAGCTGTGTCAGGCTCATTTTTGGGGTGTTTCACCAGATACGTTATGGAACTTGGTCACTATGTCGCCACCATGCTGTGTTATCGACTAAATATACCGTCAACCTTTTGTTCACATAGGAAATCATTTCACCCCCTTTGGTGAAACCTGAGTCCATTTAGGGTATGTCGCCATGAGACTCTCTAGCCTGCCACTGCTGCCGCTGCCTCTGCATGCCGTCCCCTATAGTGTCAGGGTCAATTATTGCATGTTTTAGATGCTATCTAGCCTCATTCGGTCAATCTGTCATGGCCATGCTGTTGCCCATAATTTTGGCATAATGGTGCGATTAAGCAGCCTCAGAGGCATCCATGCATCCTGCCCCTGCTGTTTCCTGTCCATTTCCGTGGTGTTTCCATCCTTTTCTGAGGTTCCCAGGTGTTTGGCCAAGCTTCCCTGTGCAGAGCCTTGGTCCCCTTGAAAAATGCTCGAGTCTCCCATTGACTTCAATGGGGCTCGTTATTCGAGACGAGCACTCGAGCATCGGGAAAAGTTCGTCTCGAATAACGAGCATTTTAGTGCTCGCTCATCTCTAATCCTGTCATGTTGTGGTATAGTGCTTAAATTAAGGTAATAAATTGGAGAGTAAACCAAATTCCTTGAGAGTTTCCTTCATGTACTGCCAGTGGAATCCATCGAAAGCCTTCTCTAGTGTAAGGAGCAGAGAAGGCATTCCGCTTGGCTACAATAATAATGAAGCGTCTAGTTGCATCTAGTGTCTGTCGGCCTTTAAAAAATCCTGCTTGATCATAATTCACTACACTAGGAATGAAATCTACCAGCATGTTAGCTAGGATTTTTGAGTATACCCACAGGTCTGAATTCAGTAGTGAGATTGGCCTGAAATTGGCTGGTGATGTTTTCCTGGTTTAAGAAGCATGCCTTTTATTGCTTCTAACATTTTTTTGGGGAAGTAATGTAAGTGAAATATACTGTTACATACCTTAGTCATGTATGGAGTAAAATATTTCTGGTATTTTAAAAAAAAGTTAGTAGGGAGTCCGTCAGGGCCAGGTGATTTGTTATGTTTCAATGATGAAATTACTTTGGTAATTTCTTATTCTCAAATTGCTTTTTCTAATAAAGCTTGATGTGGTTTAGGGGTATTAGGTAATCTGGCTTTTTTTTAGCAAGGATTTTAGTTCATCTAGGTTTGGTTGAGGAGTTAATGTATCATTTTGTAGGTTGTAGGTAGAGATGAGCGAGCACTAAAATGCTCGGGTACTCGTTATTCGAGACGAACTTTTCCCGATGCTCGAGTGCTCGTCTCGAATAACGAGCCCCATTGAAGTCAATGGGAGACTCGAGCATTTTTCAAGGGGACCAATGATCTGCACAGGGAAGCTTGGCCAAGCACCTGGGAACCTCAGAAAAGGATGGAAACACCACGGAAATGGACAGGAACCAGCAGGGGCAGCATGCATGGATGCCTCTGAGGCTGCTTAATCGCACCATTATGCCAAAAGTATGGGCAACAACATGGCAATGACAGAGTGACCGAATGAGGCTAGATAGCATCTAAAACATCCAATAATTGACCCTGACACTATACGGGACTATGCAGAGGCAGCGGCAGCAGCGGCAGGCTAGAGAGTGTCTTGGCAACATACCCCAAATGGACTCAGGCTTAAAACCAATGGGTGGCAGAGAGGAACCAAAGGAGGTGAGCAAGAAGCGCTCAAATAATATCGGTACATGATAAAAGTTTGCCAGTATATTTTGTGGATTACACAGCAGGGTGGCGACAAAGTTAACAAGTTTGATGAGGAAGCCATGAAAACAACCCAAAATTCTGCCTGACACAGCTCGCTTGATAAGGGGACCATGTATGGAGGCAGTGAACTAGTAGTAGATTAAAGGTGCTGCAGTTAAAACTATGTTAGTTGGATCTTGGGATGGAGCTGGCGCTCCGCTGCCAGGCGAGCTTTCGCCAATCCAAGCCCCTGTCTCTAGGCTACTCCCCAAACAGCACTTCTAAGAACCTTTTGTATAAGATCAAGTGTAGTAGCGTTCTTATAAGTTTGGATTCTGGCGGGTGAGGGGAATGTAAACAGATGCGCAAGAAGCGCTGAAATAATATTGGTAAATGATAAAAGTTTGCCAGTATATTTTGTGGATTACACAGCAGGGTGGCGACAAAGTTAACATGGAAGCCATGAAAACAATCCAAAATTCTGCCTGACACAGCTCGTTTGATAAGGGGACCATGTATGGAGGCAGCTATATGGACTACTTTTGGAGGCAGCTATGGCGATGACGTGTGGAGGTAGCAATGGAGACAACGTGTGAAGGCAGCTAAAAAGACGACGTGTGGAGGCTGCTATGGAGACAATTTAATTTGGATAGTGCCTGTATGTGGCAGTCCAAAAAAGTTTTCAAACCAGAGGAGCAGGTAGCTGGTCCTCCAGAAAAATTACATAGATTGAGTGCCTGTATGTGGCACTCCCAAAAATTGTTTAAAACAGAGGACAGGGTAGTTGGCCCTCCAGAAAAATTAAATACATAGAGTACTATAGCCAGAGCCAGTTGGCCCTGGCAAAAAAATAGCCAGTTTCCTCTGCTTTAGTGTACAAAGAGGAGGAGAAGGAGGACAATGAGGAGGAGGAGTGCATACATTATTCAGGTTCAGCTTCTTTCACCTGGTGGAGAATGGAAATGCGGAGAAATCCAGGCTTTATTCATCTTGATAAGCGTCAGCCTGTCAGCGCTGTCAGTCGACAGGCGTGTACGCTTATCGGTGATGATGCCTCCAGCTGCACTGAAAACCCGCTCGGACAACACGCTAGCGGCAGGGAAGGCAAGAACCTCCAAGGCGTACAGCGCCAGTTCGTGCCACATGTCCAGCTTTGAAACCCAGTAGTTGTAGGGAACTGTGTGATCATTTAGGACGATGGTATGGTCAGCTACGTACTCCCTCACCATCTTTCTGTAAAGATCAGCCCTACTCTGCCGAGACTGGGGACAGGTGACAGTGTCTTGCTGGGGTGACATAAAACTGGCAAAGGCCTTGTAAAGCGTACCCCTGCCAGTGCTGGACAAGATGCCTGGTCGCCTACTCTCCCTCGCTACTTGTCCCGCAGAAGTACGCCCTCTGCCGCTAGCACTGTCAGAAGGGAAATACTGTTTCAGCTTGTGCACCAGGCAGCTTAGCATGAAATCTGCCGTATGCGCCAGAGTCCCAACGCGCAAGAATTCACTCCCCTCACTGGCCTGACTGTCCATTTCCTCCTCCTCCAACTCCTCTTCCTCTGCCCATACACGCTGAACAGTGAAGGACTGAACAATGGTCCCCTCTTCTGTCTCGCCAACATTCTCCTCCTCTTCCTCCTCATCCTCCTCCACCTCCTCCGATATGCGCTGAGAAACAGACCTAAGGGTGCTTTGGCTATCAACAAGGGAATCTTCTTCCCCCGTCTGTTGTGACGAGCGCAAAGCTTCCGACTTCATGCTGACCAGAGAGTTTTTCAACAGGCCAAGCAGCGGGATGGTGAGGCTGATGATGGCGGCATCACCACTGACCATCTGTGTTGACTCCTCAAAGTTACTCAGCACCTGACAGATATCAGACATCCACGTCCACTCCTCATTTTAGACTTGAGGAAGCTGACTGACCTGACTACCAGTTCTGGTGGAAGTTGACATCTGGCAGTCTACAATCGCTCTGCGCTGCTGGTAAACTCTGGATAACATGGTTAATGTTGAATTCCACCTCGTGGGCACGTCGCACAACAGTCGGTGAGCGGGCAGTTGGAGGCGGCGCTGCGCTGCCCTGAGAGTGGCAGCATCTGGGCTGGACTTCCTGAAATGCGCACAGATGCGGCGCACCTTCGTGAGCAAATCAGACAGATTGGGGTATGTCTTGAGGAAACGCTGAACTATGAGATTTAACACATGGGCCAGGCATGGCACATGTGTCAGTCTGCCGAGTTGCAGAGCTGCCACCAGGTTACGGCCGTTGTCACACACAACCATGCCTGGCTTCAGGTTCAGCGGTGCCAGCCACAGATCAGTCTGCGCCGTGATGCCCTGTAATAACTCTTGGGCGGTGTGCCTTTTATCGCCTAGGCTCAGCAGTTTGAGCACCGCCTGCTGTCGCTTAGCGATGGCACTGCTGCTGTGCCTAGAGCTACCGACTGATGGCGCCATGCCCACGGATGGTAATTCAGAGGAGGAGGTGGAGGAGGGGTGGGAGGAGCAGAAGGCATAGTAGGCCTTTGAGACCTGGACCGAGGTAGGCCCCGCAATCCTCGGTGTCGGCAGTATATGACCAGCCCCAGGGTCAGACTCGGTCCCAGCCTCCACCAAGTTAACCCAATGTGCCGTCAGCGATATATAGTGGCCCTGCCCGGCAGCACTCGTCCACGTGTCCGTGGTCAGATGGACCTTGTCAGAAACGGCGTTGGTCAGGGCACGGAGGATGTTCTCTGACACGTGCTTGTGCAGGGCTGGGACGGCACATCGCGAAAAGTAGTGGCGGCTGGGGACCGAACACCGAGCGGCGGCCGCCGCCATGAGGTTTCGAAAGGCCTCGGTCTCTACCAGCCTATAGGGCAGCATCTCCAGGCTAAGCAACTTGGAGATGTGGACGTTGAGGGCTTGGGCGTGTGGGTGGGTTGCGCTATACCTCCTTTTGCGCTCCAGCGTCTGGGGTATGGAGAGCTGAACGCTGGTGGATGCTGTTGAGGATCGTGGAGGCGAAGATGGGGTTTTCGCACGGGAGGTATTTGGGCCGGGGTCTTGGGCAGGGGGCTGACTAGCAGATGACACAGGGGAAGGAGCAGTGGTGTGCCCGGCCGGAGGTGAACGGGCTTGGTGCCATTGAGTGGGGTGTTTAGCATTCAGATGCCTGTGCATACTGGTGGTAGTTAAGCTAGTAGTGGTGGAACCCCTGCTGAGCCTGGTTTGGCAAAGGTTGCACACCACAGTCCGTCGGTCATCCGGTGTTTCTTTAAAGAACCTCCAGACTTCTGAAAATCTAGCCCTCGCCACGGGAGCTTGACTACGGGCAACATTTGGCGCTGATGCACCAGCTCTGGCCCTGCCTCTCCGTCTGGCCCCACCACTGCCTCTTCCAACCTGTTCTGCTATAGGACTCGCCTCCGTCTCAGAAGCACTGTGTTCACCCGGCCTATCAACCCAGCTTGGGTCTGTCACCTCATCTTCCTCCGATCCCTCAGTCTGCTCCCCCCTCGGACTTCCTGCCCTGACAACAACTTCACCACTGTCTGACAACCGTGTCTCCTCATCGTCCGACACCTCTTTACACACTTCTTCCACTACGTGAATAATGTCATCATCACCCACAGACTGCGACTGGTGGAAAACCTGGGCATCGGAAAATAGCTCAGCAGCAGCAGGACAAGTGGTTTGTGACTGTGGGAAGGGTCCAGAAAACAGTTCCTCAGAGTATGCTGGTTCAAATGCCAAATTTTGGTGGGAGGGGGCAGACTGGGGGGAAGGAGGCTGAGGTGGAGGAGCTGGAGGAGTGCCGATTTCGGTGACATGGGTGGACTGCGTGGAAGACTGACTGGTGGACAAATGGCTAGAAGCATTGTCCGCAATCCACGACATCACCTCTTCGCACTGTTCTGGCCTCAACAGCGTTTTACCACGAGTCCCAGTAACTTGAGACATGATGAACCTAGGGAGTGTACCTCTGCGGCGTTCCCCTGCTCCCCCATCAGCAGGTGGTGTCTCACCCCGCCCAGGACCACGGCCTCTGACCCCTGCAGTAGTTGGACGCCCACGTCCACGCCCTCGTCCTCTACCCCTAGCCCTCGGGTTAAACATTTTCCAAATTAAAGTGCAAACTTGAAAAAAAAAAATTTTTGTGTTTATTTTTTTTTAGTTTTTTATTTTTTTTAACAAAACGATGCTATCCTATTGCTATGGCTAGTTTCTAACCTACACTGACAGCACACGACTGGATTTTGTGCTTTGCAAGATGAGTTTGAGCTATAAAATGAAATAAAGGTAAAAAAAAAAAAAAATCAGCAGACTCTGCCTAATTCTACTCAAACCCCTAATAAATTGTCCCACTTCGGTGTTTGAGGTGGATATGCGTGTCACTAAGAGCTAAACACAACGGTCGCACGTCCCCCTGCAAATTCCTCACAATATGGTACTAGCTGCACTACTAGTGCCAGCAAGCCCAGCCACAAGCAAACAAAAAAAAGGAAAATATAACGCTATTGTAGGCCTAAGTAAGCCGTTGGGGTTCTCCTATGGCTATTTTGTAGCCTACAATGAGAGCACACTGCTTTGCAAGATAAGTTTGAGCTATAAAATGAAATACAGCTAAAAAAAAAAAAAATCAGCAGACTCTGCCTAATTCTACTCAAACCCTTAATAAATTGTCCCACTTTGGTGTTTGAGGTGGATATGCGTGTCACTAAGAGCTAAACACAACGGTCGCAAGTCCCCCTGCAAATTCCTCACAATATGGTACTAGCTGCACTACTAGTGCCAGCAAGCCCAGCCACAAGCAAACAAAAAAAAAGGAAAATAGAACGCTATTGTAGGCCTAAGTAAGCCGTTGGGGTTCTCCTATGGCTATTTTGTAGCCTACAATGAGAGCACACTGCTTTGCAAGATGAGCTTGAGCTATAAAATGAAATACAGCTAAAAAAAAAAAAAATCAGCAGACTCTGCCTAATTCTACTCAAACCCCTAATAAATTGTCCCACTTCGTGTTTGAGATGGATATGTGTGTCACTAAGAGCTAAACACAACGGTAGCAAGTCCCCCTGCAAATTCCTCACAATATGATACTAGCTGCACTACTAGTGCCAGCAAGCCCAGCCACAAGCAAATAAAAAAAAAAAAAGTATAACGTTATTGTAGCCCTAAGAAGGGAGAGAGCTGCTGCTGGTCAGGGAAAGCGTTAGGGTGTTCTATTAGCTTACTGTTAGGCAGGAGTGATTCTCCAAGAACCCAACAGACCTTTTTAGGGCTACAATAACGTTATACTTTTTTTTTTTTATTTGCAGCTAGTACCATATTGTGAGGAATTTGCAGGGGGACTTGCTACTGTTGTGTTTAGCTCTTAGTGACACACATATCCACCTCAAACACCAAAGTGGGAAAATTTATTAGGGGTTTGATTTCAATTAGGCACAGTCTGCCATTTCCTTTTTTATTTTACGTTTATTTTTTTAATAACTCAGTGTCATCTCATCTTGCATAGTAGTGTGCTTTCATACTTGGCTAGAAAATAGCCATAGGAGAATCCAAACGGCTTACTTACGCCTACAGTAGCGTTATATATATTTGATTTCTGGTTGATCTGCTGGTGGCTGTACTTGCTGCAGTGCATCTACTAGCAAATTGTGAGCAATTTGTAGTGAGACTTGCGACCGCTGTGTTTTGCGCTTAGTGACGCACATATCCATTGCAAAGACCGAAGTGGGAAAATTTATTAGGGGTTGGATTTCAATTAGGCACAGTCTGCCATTTCCTTTTTTATTTTACATTTATTTTGTTTAATAACTCAGCGTCATCTCATCTGGCATAGTAGTGTGCTTTCATACTTGGCTAGAAAATAGCCATAGGAGAATCCAAACGGCTTACTTACGCCTACAGTAGCGTTATATATATTTGATTTCTGGTTGATCTGCTGGTGGCTGTACTTGCTGCAGTGCATCTACTAGCAAATTGTGAGCAATTTGTAGTGAGACTTGCGACCGCTGTGTTTTGCGCTTAGTGACGCACATATCCATTGCAAAGACCGAAGTGGGAAAATTTATTAGGGGTTGGATTTCAATTAGGCACAGTCTGCCATTTCCTTTTTTATTTTACGTTTATTTTTTTAATAACTCAGTGTCATCTCATCTTGCATAGTAGTGTGCTTTCATACTTGGCTAGAAAATAGCCATAGGAGAATCCAAACGGCTTACTTACGCCTACAGTAGCGTTATATATATTTGATTTCTGGTTGATCTGCTGGTGGCTGTACTTGCTGCAGTGCATCTACTAGCAAATTGTGAGCAATTTGTAGTGAGACTTGCGACCGCTGTGTTTTGCGCTTAGTGACGCACATATCCATTGCAAAGACCGAAGTGGGAAAATTTATTAGGGGTTGGATTTCAATTAGGCACAGTCTGCCATTTCCTTTTTTATTTTACGTTTATTTTGTTTAATAACTCAGCGTCATCTCATCTGGCATAGTAGTGTGCTTTCATACTTGGCTAGAAAATAGCCATAGGAGAATCCAAACGGCTTACTTACGCCTACAGTAGCGTTATATATATTTGATTTCTGGTTGATCTGCTGGTGGCTGTACTTGCTGCAGTGCATCTACTAGCAAATTGTGAGCAATTTGTAGTGAGACTTGCGACCGCTGTGTTTTGCGCTTAGTGACGCACATATCCATTGCAAAGACCGAAGTGGGAAAATTTATTAGGGGTTGGATTTCAATTAGGCACAGTCTGCCATTTCCTTTTTTATTTTACGTTTATTTTTTAAATAACTCAGTGTCATCTCATCTTGCATAGTAGTGTGCTTTCATACTTGGCTAGAAAATAACCATAGGAGAATCCAAACGGCTTACTTACGCCTACAGTAGCGTTATATATATTTGATTTCTGGTTGATCTGCTGGTGGCTGTACTTGCTGCAGTGCATCTACTAGCAAATTGTGAGCAATTTGTAGTGAGACTTGCGACCGCTGTGTTTTGCGCTTAGTGACGCACATATCCATTGCAAAGACCGAAGTGGGAAAATTTATTAGGGGTTGGATTTCAATTAGGCACAGTCTGCCATTTCCTTTTTTATTTTACGTTTATTTTGTTTAATAACTCAGCGTCATCTCATCTGGCATAGTAGTGTGCTTTCATACTTGGCTAGAAAATAGCCATAGGAGAATCCAAACGGCTTACTTACGCCTACAGTAGCGTTATATATATTTGATTTCTGGTTGATCTGCTGGTGGCTGTACTTGCTGCAGTGCATCTACTAGCAAATTGTGAGCAATTTGTAGTGAGACTTGCGACCGCTGTGTTTTGCGCTTAGTGACGCACATATCCATTGCAAAGACCGAAGTGGGAAAATTTATTAGGGGTTGGATTTCAATTAGGCACAGTCTGCCATTTCCTTTTTTATTTTACGTTTATTTTTTTAATAACTCAGTGTCATCTCATCTTGCATAGTAGTGTGCTTTCATACTTGGCTAGAAAATAGCCATAGGAGAATCCAAACGGCTTACTTACGCCTACAGTAGCGTTATATATATTTGATTTCTGGTTGATCTGCTGGTGGCTGTACTTGCTGCAGTGCATCTACTAGCAAATTGTGAGCAATTTGTAGTGAGACTTGCGACCGCTGTGTTTTGCGCTTAGTGACGCACATATCCATTGCAAAGACCGAAAGGGGAAAATTTATTAGGGGTTGGATTTCAATTAGGCACAGTCTGCCATTTCCTTTTTTATTTTACGTTTATTTTTTTAATAACTCAGTGTCATCTCATCTTGCATAGTAGTGTGCTTTCATACTTGGCTAGAAAATAGCCATAGGAGAATCCAAACGGCTTACTTACGCCTACAGTAGCGTTATATATATTTGATTTCTGGTTGATCTGCTGGTGGCTGTACTTGCTGCAGTGCATCTACTAGCAAATTGTGAGCAATTTGTAGTGAGACTTGCGACCGCTGTGTTTTGCGCTTAGTGACGCACATATCCATTGCAAAGACCGAAGTGGGAAAATTTATTAGGGGTTGGATTTCAATTAGGCACAGTCTGCCATTTCCTTTTTTATTTTACGTTTATTTTTTTAATAACTCAGTGTCATCTCATCTTGCATAGTAGTGTGCTTTCATACTTGGCTAGAAAATAACCATAGGAGAATCCAAACGGCTTACTTACGCCTACAGTAGCGTTATATATATTTGATTTCTGGTTGATCTGCTGGTGGCTGTACTTGCTGCAGTGCATCTACTAGCAAATTGTGAGCAATTTGTAGTGAGACTTGCGACCGCTGTGTTTTGCGCTTAGTGACGCACATATCCATTGCAAAGACCGAAGTGGGAAAATTTATTAGGGGTTGGATTTCAATTAGGCACAGTCTGCCATTTCCTTTTTTATTTTACGTTTATTTTTTTAATAACTCAGTGTCATCTCATCTTGCATAGTAGTGTGCTTTCATACTTGGCTAGAAAATAGCCATAGGAGAATCCAAACGGCTTACTTACGCCTACAGTAGCGTTATATATATTTGATTTCTGGTTGATCTGCTGGTGGCTGTACTTGCTGCAGTGCATCTACTAGCAAATTGTGAGCAATTTGTAGTGAGACTTGCGACCGCTGTGTTTTGCGCTTAGTGACGCACATATCCATTGCAAAGACCGAAGTGGGAAAATTTATTAGGGGTTGGATTTCAATTAGGCACAGTCTGCCATTTCCTTTTTTATTTTACGTTTATTTTTTTAATAACTCAGCGTCATCTCATCTGGCATAGTAGTGTGCTTTCATACTTGGCTAGAAAATAGCCATAGCAATAGGATAGCATCGTTTGGTTTTAAAAACTAAAAAACACAAAAAAAAACAAAAAAACACAAAAAAAAAGTTAAAAAAAAATTAAAGTTATAACTCTCATTTTAAAAATGTTTAACCCGAGGGCTAGGGGTAGAGGACGAGGGCGGGGACGTGGGCGTCCAACTACTGCAGGGGTCAGAGGCCGTGGTCCTGGGCGGGGTGAGACACCACCTGCTTATGAGGGAGCAGGGGAACGCCGCAGAGCTACAGTCCCTAGGTTCATGTCTGAAGTTACTGGGACTCGTGGTAGAGCACTGTTGAGGCCAGAACAGTGCGAACAGGTGATGTCGTGGATTGCCGACAATGCTTCGAGCAATTTGTCCACCAGTCAGTCTTCCACGCAGTCCACCCATGTCACCGAAATCGGCACTCCTCCAGCTCCTGCACCTCAGCCTCCTCTCCCCCAGTCTGCCCCCTCCAAGGAAAATTTGGCATTTGAACCGGCATACTCTGAGGAACTGTTTTCTGGACCCTTCCCACAGTGACAAACCACTTGTCCTGTTGCTGCTGAGCAATTTTCCGATGCCCAGGTTTTCCACCAGTCGCAGTCTGTGGGTGATGATGACCTTCTTGACGTAGTGGAAGAAGTGTCTAAAGAGGTGTCCGACGATGAGGAGACATGGTTGTCAGACAGTGGGGAAGTTGTTGTCAGGGCAGGAAGTCCGAGGGGGGAGCAGACTGAGGGATCGGAGGATGATGAGGTGACAGACCCAAGCTGGGTTGATAGGCCGGGTGAACACAGTGCTTCTGAGACAGAGGAGAGTCCTCGACCAGAACAGGTTGGAAGAGGCAGTGGTGGGGCCAGACGGAGAGGCAGGGCCAGAGCTGGTGCATCAGCGCCAAATGTGTCACGTAGTGAAGCTCCCGTGGCGAGGTCTCCCGCGGCGAGGGCTAGATTTTCAGAAGTCTGGAGGTTCTTTAAGGAAGCACCGGATGACCGACGGACTGTGGTGTGCAACCTTTGCCAAACCAGGATCAGCAGGGGTTCCACCACTACTAGCTTAACTACCACCAGTATGCGCAGGCATATGAATGCTAAACACCCCACTCAGTGGCACCAAGCCCGTTCACCTCCGGCCGTGCACACCACTGCTCCTTCCCCTGTGTCAGCTGATAGTCAGCCCCCTGCCCAGGACCCTGCCACAAAAACCCCATCGTCGCCTCCACGATCCTCCACAGCATCCACCAGCGTTCAGCTCTCCATACCCCAGACGCTGGAGCGGAAACGCAAATATAGTGCAACCCACCCGCACGCCCAAGCCCTTAATGTCCACATCTCCAGATTGCTTAGCCTGGAGATGCTGCCCTATAGGCTAGTAGAGACCGAGGCCTTTTGCAACCTCATGGCGGCGGCCGCCCCTCGGTATTCGGTCCCCAGCCGCCACTACTTTTCCCGATGTGCCGTCCCAGCCCTGCACCAGCACGTGTCAGACAACATCATCCGTGCCCTGACCATTGCCGTTTCTGACAAGGTCCACCTGACCACGGACACGTGGACGAGTGCTGCCGGGCAGGGCCACTATATATCGCTGACGGCACATTGGGTTAACTTGGTGGAGGCTGGGACCGAGTCTGACCCTGCGGCTGGTCATATACTGCCGACGCCGAGGATTGCGGGGCCTACCTCAGTCCAGGTGTTTCAGGCCTACTATGCCTCCTCCTCCTCCCACCCCTCCTCCACCTCCTCCTCCTCCGAATTACCATCCGTGGGCATGGCGCCATCAGTCGGTAGCTCTAGGCACAGCAGCAGTGCCGTCGCTAAGCGACAGCAGGCGGTGCTCAAACTGCTGAGCCTAGGCGATAAAAGGCACACCGCCCAAGAGCTATTACAGGGCATCACGGCGCAGACTGATCTGTGGCTGGCACCGCTGAACCTGAAGCCAGGCATGGTTGTGTGTGACAACGGCCGTAACCTGGTGGCGGCTCTGCAACTCGGCAGACTGACACATGTGCCATGCCTGGCCCATGTGTTAAATCTGAGAGTTCAGCGTTTCCTCAAGACATACCCCAATCTGTCTGATTTGCTCACGAAGGTGCGCCGCATCTGTGCGCATTTCAGGAAGTCCAGCACAGATGCTGCCACTCTCAGGGCAGCGCAGCGCCGCCTCCAACTGCCCGCTCACCGACTGTTGTGCGACGTGCCCACGAGGTGGAATTCAACACTGACCATGTTATCCAGAGTTTACCAGCAGCGCCGAGCGATTGTAGACTGCCAGATGTCAACTTCCACCAGAACTGGTAGTCAGGTCAGTCAGCTTCCTCAAGTCTACAATGAGGAGTGGACGTGGATGTCTGATATCTGTCAGGTGCTGAGTAACTTTGAGGAGTCAACACAGATGGTCAGTGGCGATGCCGCCATCATCAGCCTCACCATCCCGCTGCTTGGCCTGTTGAAAAACTCTCTGATCAGCATGAAGTCGGAAGCTCTGCGCTCGTCACAAGAGACGGGGGAAGAAGATTCCCTTGTTGATAGCCAAAGCACCCTTAGGTCTGTTTCTCAGCGCATATCGGAGGAGGTGGAGGTGGAGGAGGATGAGGAGGAAGAGGAGGAGAATGTTGGCGAGACACAAGAGGGGACCATTGTTGAGTCCTTCACTGTTCAGCCTGTATGGGCAGAAGAAGAGGAGTTGGAGGAGTTGGAGGAGGAGGAAATGGACAGTCAGGCCAGTGAGGGGAGTGAATTCTTACGCGTTGGTACTCTGGCGCATATGGCAGATTTCATGCTAGGCTGCCTATCCCGTGACCCTCGCGTTCAAAGAATTTATTCCAGCACCGATTACTGGGTGTTCACTCTCCTGGACCCACGGTACAAGCAAAATCTTTCCACTCTCATCCCTGGAGAGGAAAGGAGTGTGAGAATGCATGAATACCAGCAGGCCCTGGTTCACAAGCTGAAACAGTATTTCCCTTCTGACAGCGCTAGCGGCAGAGTGCGTAGTTCTGCGGGACAAGTAGCGAGGGAGAGTAGGCGAGCAGGCAGCTTGTCCAGCACTGGCAAGGGTACGCTTTACAAGGCTTTTGCCAGCTTTATGTCACCCCAGCAAGACACTGTCACCTGTCCCCAGTCTCGGCAGAGTAGGGCTGATCTTTACAGAAAGATGGTGAGGGAGTACGTAGCTGACCATACCATCGTCCTAAATGATCACACAGCTCCCTACAACTACTGGGTTTCAAAGCTGGACATGTGGCACGAACTGGCGCTGTCCGCCTTGGAGGTTCTTGCCTGCCCTGCCGCTAGCGTCTTGTCCGAGCGGGTTTTCAGTGCAGCTGGTGGCATCATCACCGATAAGCGTACACGCCTGTCGACTGACAGCGCTGACAGGCTGACGCTTATTAAGATGAATAAAGCCTGGATTTCTCATAATTTCCAATCTCCACCAGGTGAAGGAAGCTCAACCTGAATAATTTATCGACTCCTCCTACTCCTCATTTTCCTCCTTCTCCTCCTCTTTGTACAGTAAAGCAGAGGAAACTGGCTATTTTTTGACAGGGCCCACTGGCTCTAGCTATAGTACTTTATGCATTTAATTTTTTTGGAGGGCCACCTACCCGGTCCTCTGTTTTAAACAATTTTTGGGAGTGCCACATACAGGCACTCAATCTATTCAATTTTTCTGGAGGGCCACCTACCCGGTCCTCTGTTTTAAACAATTTTTGGGAGTGCCACATACAGGCACTCAATCTATTCAATTTTTCTGGAGGGCCACCTACCTGCTCCTCTGGTTTGAAAACTTTTTTGGACTGCCACATACAGGCACTCAATCTATTCCATTTTACTGGAGGGCCACCTACCTGCTCCTCTGGTTTGAAAAGTTTTTTGGACTGCCACATACAGGCACTCAATCTATTCAATTTTTCTGGAGGGCCACCTACCCGCTCCTCTGGTTTGAAAACTTTTTTGGACTGCCACATACAGGCACTCAATCTATTCCATTTTACTGGAGGGCCACCTACCTGCTCCTCTGGTTTGAAAAGTTTTTTGGACTGCCACATACAGGCACTCAATCTATTTCATTTTTCTGGAGGGCCACCTACCCGCTCCTCTGGTTTGAAAACTTTTTTGGACTGCCACATACAGGCACTCAATCTATTTCATTTTTCTGGAGGGCCACCTACCTGCTCCTCTGGTTTGAAAACTTTTTTGGACTGCCACATACAGGCACTATCCAAATTAAATTGTCTCCATAGCAGCCTCCACACGTTGTCTCCATTGCTACCTCCAAAAGTCGTCCATATAGCTGCCTCCATACATCGTCCCCTTATCAAACGAGGTGTGTCAGGCAGAAATTTGGGTTGTTTTCATGGATTCCACATCAAAGTTGTTAACTTTGTCGCCACCCTGCTGTGTTATCCACAAAATATACTGGCAAACTTTTATCATTTACCAATATTACTACAGCGCTTCTTGCGCATCTGTTTACATTCCCCTCACCCGGCATATCCTAAACTTATAAGAACGCTACTACACTTGATCTTATACAAAAGGTTCTTAGAAGTGCTGTTTGGGGAGTAGCCTAGAGACAGGGGCTTGGATTGGCGAAAGCTCGCCTGGCAGCAGAGCGCCAGCTCCATGCGCATCATGCGCTTCTTGCGCATCTGTTTACATTCCCCTCACCCGCCATATCCCAAACTTATAAGAACGCTACTACACTTGATCTTATACAAAAGGTTCTTAGAAGTGCTGTTTGGGGAGTAGCCTAGAGACAGGGGCTTGGATTGGCGAAAGCTCGCCTGGCAGCGGAGCGCCAGCTCCATGCCAAGATCCAACTAACATAGTTTTAACTGCAGCACCTTTAATCTACTACTAGTTCACTGCCTCCATACATGGTCCCCTTATCAAACGAGCTGTGTCAGGCAGAATTTTGGGTTGTTTTCATGGCTTCCATGTTAACTTTGTCGCCACCCTGCTGTGTAATCCACAAAATATACTGGCAAACTTTTATCATGTACCGATATTATTTGAGCGCTTCTTGCTCACCTCCTTTGGTTCCTCTCTGCCACCCATTGGTTTGAAGCCTGAGTCCATTTAGAGTATGTCGCCATGCCACTCTCTAGCCTGCCGCTGCCGCTGCCTCTGCACGCCGTCCCCTATAGTGTCAGGGTCAATTATTGGATGTTTTACATGCTATCTAGCTTCATTCTGTCACTCTGTCATGGCCATGCTGTTGCCCATAGTTTTAGCATAATGGTGCGATTAAGCAGCCTCAGAGGCATCCATGCATGCTGCCCCTGCTGTTTCCTGTCCATTTCTGTGGTGTTTTCATCCTTTTCTGAGGTTCCCAGGTGTTTGGCCAAGCTTCCCTGTGCAGATCTTTGGTCCCCTTGAAAAATGCTCGATTCTCCCATTGACTTCAATGGGGCTCGTTATTCGAGACGAGCACTTGAGCATCGGGAAAAGTTCGTCTCGAATAACGAGTACCCGAGCATTTTAGTGCTCGCTCATCTCTATTCTTTATACTTTTTGTTTTTTAAATAGTGGTTGTTTATTCTCCATATTACACTGGGAGTGGTGCTCAATGGGCCATAGAGTAGTATTAAACTCTCCCACTAATATAGTAGAGTTTGTTTTGTTTTTCTCAATGTTTGATTTGAATATCTTTTGCTAATTATTTGGGGCATAAATCGACAAAGTGTATAGGCTAAGTTATTTATGGCACAATTGAGAAGAATATATCTTCCTTTTTTGTTTATTGAGGGGTTGTTCATAGTAAACGAAAGAGAATTGCGGATGGCTATAGACACTCCTCCCTTCTAGTTTGGTGCTGGCACTACAAAGATATGGGAAAAAAATTTGTTTTTAAACCTGTGCATCTTTTGTAGACATAAAATATCAGCTTTAAGGATTTTTGTCTCTTTCCAGACCAAAGATCTCTTAAAGGGTTTAAATCTTTAACATTTAAAGATACTATGTTAAACACCATATTTAACCAAAAAATGCAAGTCTACTTTAGCAGCTAAATCTTGAGTACCTAGTGGTGATTTGTGTTTAAGTCGTAATAGTCATACTTTTATAGTGTGACTGAAATTATGGTAGACAATTATGCAAGAAACTGAAAACAAGCTTAACAGTGCAGTCATTGAGATGACCCAAAACAGTGATGTAACAGTATACACAATTACAGAGTATGGGAGACTCAGTGTTGAGATATTTAGAGGGGAGTGTTCCCACAGTCATCTATAGTCAGTTTGACAGGTATTTAACAGGGTTTGCACTGGGATTGTGTCGCACGGGTTTTGACACAGCCGTGTACAGGCGGTCACCTACTTAAGGACACCGGACTTACAGACGACCCTTAGTTAAAGACAGACTCCTCTGCCCACTGTGACCTCTGGTGAAGCTCTCTGGATGTTACTATATTCCCAGGCTGTAATGATCAGCTGTAAGGTGTCTGTAATGAAGCTTTATTGATAATCCTTGGCCCTATTACAGAAAAACATTTTGAAACTCCAATTGTCACTGGGGAAAACATTTTTTTTTCTGGAGCTACAATAATAAATTATACAGTTTGATTAAATTCTCTTCTTCTAGGAAGAGTAGCTTCTTAAAGATCTGAAGAAGAAGATGTTTTGAAATCTTTGAAGAAGTTACAGACTACTACCGGATGCTTCCATTAGCTTTTCTTTTATGTGGAAAAAGTGTATTCTTGCTATGACATCCCTTGGTACCGATTGAGGGAGAGATTTAGGCTTGGGTACGCGATGAACTCTATCTAAAATAAGGTCGCTTTCTGAGGTGTTGGGGAGCAGATTAGCGAATAAATAAGAAAGCCTAGTAGATCTTCCGTTTTGACATTTTCTGCAATTCCTCTAAATCTTATGTCGTTCCTTCTGGAACAGTCTTCCGGATCAGCAATTTTATTTTTGAGAGATGATATTTCTTCTTATACAGAGTTGGTAACATCCACCATTTTGTTGTGTGCAGTGGTGATCAATGTGGGATGTTGTGTTACCCAGTCCCACTATTTTTTGTTGTAAGTTAGAGAAAACTGAATGTAGTTCAGAGTGTATTTATACCTTTAGATCACCAATTAGTGCTCTTATTAAATTCTCTGTAATAGAGTTATTCTGGGTTATCACATTGTTCTCTTGCTCTCCTATTTGAGATGCTACATAGTATGCTTTATATTTCTCCTGTTCTGCACATGTTCTCCCCTTCTTGCTAGCAGGATTCAGCATGCTGCTTACTGGTGATGGGGCTTGGGCAGCTAATGCAGATCTTGTAGAGATAATGCTGATCTGGAGTGAGCTGGCTGCTGTCTTTGCTGCACTTACCCTTGCTGGAGACGACCCCCTGCTGGTGAGTATAAGGTCCTCCTGCTCTTCCACTATGGTGCCGTTGCCTTCTTGGGGTGACCGGAGAGCGAACTTGAAGGTGGAGAGCTTTGATGGACTCTTTTTTGCCCTTTTCTTTGCTGCCTGGGACATTGGGGACATTTCCCTAGGCTTACCCATGGTTATGGTGACGGTAAATATGAACCAGTAAGCTGATGCCTCGGCCTTGGAGCTACTCGCTCACATGTCCAGCTCCATGCACCGCTAGCCACGACCCTCCCCTAGAAAAGTTTACACAATAAAGATAATTTTTAACCTTGCACACCACCCAGCATGACGTGGTACCCTTACACATCGATAGCAGTGGTTGGCTGGCCTGATCAGGTGACCCTGGAAAAGACTAGCCCCTGCCCGCGCTGCTTGCATCATTCTCTGTCTGGATGCCGTTAGGGAGAGATCTGCTGCTGCTGCAGGGATAGCATTAGGGTGTTATATTAGCTTACTGTTAGGCAGGAGTGATTCTACAAGAACCCAACAGCCCTTGTTATGGCTAGAATAGCGTTATATATATATATTTTTTGATTGCTTGTGGCTGGGCTTCCTGGCACTAGTAGTGCAGCTAGTACCATTTTGTGAGGAATTTGCAGGGAGACTTGGGAACGTTCTATTTAGCTCTTAGTGACACACATATCCATCTCAAACACCTAAGTGGGACAATTTATTAGGGGTTTGATTGAATTAGGCACAGTCTGACAATTTTTTTTTTTTTCAAAACTTAAAGTGACAGGCACACCACAAAATCCAGTTGTGTGCTGTCAGTGTAGGTTAGAAACTAGGCATACAAGAACCCAACCGGCTTTCTTAGGGCTACAATAGCGTTATATACATATATATTGTTGATTTGCTTGTGGCTGGCACAGTCTGCTTTTTCTTTTTTACTTTTCTTTTTTTTTATAACTCAAAGTCATCAGGCACAGCACAAAATCCAGTTGTGTGCTGTCAGTGTAGGCTAGAAACTAGCCATGCGAGAACCCAACCGGCTTTCTTAGGGCTACAATAGCGTTATATATATATATATATTTTTTTTTTTTATTTGCTTGTGGCTTGCCGTGCTGGCACTAGTAGTTCAGCTAATACCATATTGTGACGAATTTGCAGGGAGTCTTGCGAACGTTCTGTTTAGCTCTTAGTGACACACATATCCATCTCAAACACCTAAGTGGGACAATTTATTAGGGGTTTGATTGAATTAGGCACAGTCTGCTTTTTCTTTTTTTTTTTTACTTTTAATATTTTTTATAACTCAAAAGTCATCAGACACAGCACAAAATCCTGTTGTGTGCTGTCAGTGTAGGTTAGAAACTCGCCATAGCAATAGGAAAGCATCGTTTTGTTAAAAAAACAAAAACACAAAAAACCACAAAATTTTTTTTTACATTTTACACTTTAATTTTGAAAATGTTAAACACAAGGGCTAGGGGTAGAGGACGAGGGCGTGGGCGTCCATCTACTGCAGGGGTCAGAGGCCGTGGTCCTGGGCGGGGTGAGACACCACCTTCTGATGAGGGAGCAGCGGAACGCCGCAGAGCTACACTCCCTAGGTTCATGTCTCAGGTTACTGGGACTCGTGGTAGAGCACTTCTGAGGCCAGAACAGTGCGAACAGGTGATGTCGTGGATTGCGGACAATGCTTCTAGCCATTTGTCCACCAGTCAGTCTTCCACGCAGTCCACCCATGTCACCGAAATCAGCACTCCTCCAGCTCCTCCACCTCAGCCTCCTTCCCCCCAGTCTGCCCCCTCCCAGGAAAATTTGGCATTTGAACCAGCATATTCTGAGGAACTGTTTTCTGGACCCTTCCCACAGTCACAAACCACTTGTCCGGTTGCTGCTGAGCTCTTTTCCGATGCCCCGGTTTTCCACCGGTCGCAGTCTGTGGGTGATGATGACATTGTTGACGTAGTGGAAGAAGAGTGTAAAGAGGTGTCGGACGATGAGGAGACACGGTTGTCAGACAGTGGTGAAGTTGTTGTCAGGGCAGGAAGTCCGAGGGGGGAGCAGACTGAGGGATCGGAGGATGATGAGGTGACAGACCCAAGCTGGGTTGATAGGCCGGGTGAACACAGTGCTTCTGAGACGGAGGCGAGTCCTCGACGAGAACAGGTTGGAAGAGGCAGTGGTGGGGCCAGAGCTGGTGCATTAGCGCCAAATGTTTCACGTAGTGAAGCTCCCGTGGTGAGGGCTAGATTTTCGGAAGTCTGGAGGTTCTTTAAAGAAACACCGGATGACCAACGGACTGTGGTGTGCAACCTGTGCCACACCAGGATCAGCAGAGGTTCCACCACTACCAGCTTAACCACCACCAGTATGCGCAAGCATATGAATGCTAAACACCCCACTCAATGGAACCAGGGCCGTTCACCTCCGGCCGGGCACACCACTGCTCCTTCCCCTGTGTCATATGCTGCCTCTCCTAGTCAGCCCCCTGCCCAGGATCCCAGCCCAAACACCTTCCATGCGAAAACCACACCTTCGCCTCCACGATCCTCCACAGCATCCACCAATATCTCCATGCGCAGTGTTCAGCTCTCCATACCCCAGACGCTGGAGCACAAGAGGAAGCACAGTGCAACCCACCCACACGCCCAAGACTTCAACGTCGACATCTCCAAATTACTTAGCCTGGAGATGCTGCCCTGTAGGCTGGTAGAGACCGAGGCCTTTCGCAACCTCATGGCGGAAGCCGTCCCTCGGTATTCGGTCCCCAGCCAACACTACTTTTCCCGATGTGCCGTCCCAGCCCTGCACCAGCACATGTCAGACAACATCATCCGTGCCCTGACCAACGCCATTTCTAACAAGGTCAACCCGACCATGGACACGTGGACGAGTGCTGTCGGGCAGGGCCACTATATATCGCTGACGGCTCATTGGGTTAACTTGGTGGAAACTGGGACCGGGTCTGACCCTGGGGCTGCTCATATACTGCCGACGCCGAGGATTGCGGGGCCTTCCTCGATCCAGGTTTCTCAGGCCTACTATTCCTCCTCCTCCTCCGACCCCTCCTCCACCTCCTCCTCCAAATTACCATCCGTGGGCATGGCGCCATCAGTCGATAGCTCTAGGCACAGCAGCAGTGCCGTCGCTAAGCGACAGCAGGCGGTGCTCAAACTGCTGAGCCTAGGCGATAAAAGGCACACCGCCCAAGAGCTATTACAGGGCATTACGGTGCAGACTGATGTGTGGCTGGCACCACTGACCCTGAAGCCAGGCATGGTTGTGTGTGACAACGGCCGTAACCTGGTGGCGGCTCTGCAACTCGGCAGACAACACGTGCCATGCCTGGCCCATGTGTTAAATCTCATAGTTCAGCGGTTCCTCAAGACATTCCCCAATCTGTCTGATTTGCTCACGAAGGTGCGCCGCATCTGTGCGCATTTCAGGAAGTCCAGCACAGATGCTGCCACTCTCAGGGCAGCGCAGCGCCGCCTCCAAATGCCCGCTCACCGACAGTTGTGCGACGTGCCCACGAGGTGGAATTCAACATTAACCATGTTATCCAGAGTTTACCAGCAGCGCAGAGCGATTGTAGACTGCCAGATGTCAACTTCCACCAGAACTGGTAGTCAGGTCAGGAGGAGTCAACACAGATGGTCAGTGGCGATGCCGCCATCATCAGCCTCACCATCCCGCTGCTTGGCCTGTTGAAAAACTCTCTGGTCAGCATGAAGTCAGAAGCTTTGCGCTCGTCACAAGAGATGGGGGAAGAAGATTCCCTTGTTGATAGCCAAAGCACCCTCAGGTCTGTTTCTCAGCACATATTGGAGAAGGTGGAGGAGGATGAGGAGGAAGTGGAGGAGAATGTTGGCGAGAAAGAAGAGGGGAGCATTGCTCAGTCCTTCACTGTTCAGCATGTATGGGCAGAAGAAGAGGAGTTGGAGGAGTTGGAGGAGGAGGAAATGGACAATCAGGCCAGTGAGGGGAGTGAATTCTTGCGAGTTGGGACTTTGCCGCATATGGCAGATTTCATGCAAGGCTGCCTATCCCATGACCCTCGCGTTCAAAGAATTTATTCCAGCACCAATTACTGGGTATTCACTCTCCCGGACCCACAGTACAAGCAAAATCTTTACACTCTCATCCCTGGAGAGGAAAGGAGTGTGAGAATGCATGAATACCAGCAGGCCCTGGTGCACAAGCTGAAACAGTATTTCCCTTCTGACAGCGCTAGCGGCAGAGGGCGTAGTTCTGCGGGACAAGTAGCAAGGGAGAGTAGGCGAGCATGCAGTTTGTCCAGCACTGGCAGGGGTACCCTTTACAAGGCCTTTGCCAGTTTTATGTCACCCCAGCAAGACACTGTCACCTGTCCCCAGTCTCGGCAGAGTAGGGCTGATCTTTACAGAAAGATGGTGAGGGAGTACGTAGCTGACCATACCATCGTCCTAAATGATCACACAGCTCCCTACAACTACTGGGTTTCAAAGCTGGACATCTGGCATGAACTGGCGCTTTACGCCTTGGAGGTTCTTGCCTGCCCTGCCGCTAGCGTGTTGTCTGAGCGGGTTTTCAGTGCAGCTGGAGGCATCATCACCGATAAGCATACACGCCTGTCGACTGACAGCGCTGACAGGCTGATGCTTATCAAGATGAATAAAGCCTGGATTTCTCAGGATTTGCATTCTCCACCAGGTGAAAGAAGCTCAACCAGAATAATGTATGCACTCCTCCTCCTCATTTTCCTCCTTCTTCTCCTCTTTATACACTAAAGCAGAGGAAACTGGCTATTTTTTGCCAGGGCCAACTGGCTCTAGCTATAGTACTCTATGCATTTCATTTTTCTGGAGGGCCACCTATCCGGTCCTCTGTTTTAAACAATTTTTGGGAGTGTCACATACAGGCACTCAATCTATTTAATTTTTTCTGGAGGACCACTTACCTGCTCCTCTGGTTTGAAAACTTTTTTGGACTGCCACATCCAAATTTAATTGTCTCCATAGCAGCCTGCACACGTCGTCTTTATAGCTGCCGCCAAACGTTGTCTCCATTGCTACCTCCACACGTCATCTCCATAGCTGCCACCAACAGTCGTCTAGATAGCTGCCTCTAATAATTGTCCCCTTAGCAAACAAGCTGTGTCAGGCAGAATTTTTGGGTTGTTTTCACAGTTTCCACATCAAACTTGTTAACTTTGTCGCCACCCTGCCTTGTTATCCACAAAATATACCGCCAATCTTTTATCATTTACCGATATTATTTCAGTGCTACTTGCGCATCTGTTTACGTTCCCCTCCCCCGCCATAACCAGGCCAATTACTTATAAGAACAGTACTAATCTTGATCTTATGCAAAAGGTTCTTAGAAGTGCTGTTTGTAGCCCCCGCCCGCTTTGAAAATTATAATTTTTTCAAAGTAAACGCTTCTGGCCCTCGGGCCCATTTTGGGTGGGGAGGAGCCGAGAGGCAGGGGCTTGGACAGGCGAAAGCTCACCTGGCAGCGGACCGCAAGCTCCATCACAAAATCCAACAAACATTGTTTTAACTGCAGCACCTTTAATCTACTACTACCTTACTGCCTCCATACATCGTCCCCTTAGCAACGAGCTGTGTCAGGCTACATTTTCGGGTGGTTTATCAGATACATAATGGAACTCGGGCCCATCTGTTGCCGCCATGCTGGAGGCCTGAAGTTTCAATCATAGCAGCGCAAAATGGATGCCCCATACTGTCGCTCTTAATTATGGAACCATTTCCAAAAAATATTCAAACGACCCCGCCTGCTTTGAAAATGATAATTTTTTCAAAGTAAATGCTTCTGGCCCCAGGCCTATTTTGGGTGGGGAGGAGCCGAGAGGCAGGGGCCTGGACAGGCAAAAGCTCACCTGGCAGCGTACCGCCAGCTCCATCCCAAGATTAGGCAGCCTCAGAGGCATCCATGCATGCTGCCCCTGCTGTTTCCTGTCCATTTCGCCTCCACGATCCTCCACAGCATCCATCAATGTCTCCATGCGCAACTTTCAACTGTCTATACCCCAGACGCTGGAGTGCGAGAGGAAATACAGCACATCATCCCCTTATCAAACGAGCTGTGTCAGGCAGAATTTTCGGGTGTTTCACCAGATACATAATGGAACTCGGCCCATCTGTCGCCTCAATGCCGGAGACCTGAAGTTTCAATCATAGCAGCGCAATATGGATACCCCATACTGTCGCTCTTAATCATGGAAGTCGTCTCCATGGCTGCCTCCATACATCGTCCCCTTCTCAAACAAGCTGTGTCAGGCAGAATTTTCGGGTGTTTCACCAGATACATAATGGAACTCGGCCCATCTGTCGCCGCCATGCTGGAGACCTGAAGTTTCAATCATAGCAGCGCAATATGGCTGCCTCCACATGTCGTCCCCTTAGCAAACGAGCTGTGTCAGGCTCATTGTTCGGGTGTTTCACCAGATACGTTATGGAACTTGGTCACTATGTCGCCACCATGCTGTGTTATCGACTAAATATACCATCAACCTTTTGTTCACATAGGAAATCATTTCAGTGCTTCTTGCTCACCTCCTTTGGTTCCTCTCTGCCACCTTAACCAGGCAAAATACTGATACGTACAGTGCTACAAGCTATCCTCGCCAAAAGGAATTTTTTAAATTGGTTTGAAGCCAGAGTCCATTTGGGGTATGTCGCCATGCCACTCTCTAGCCTGCCGCTGCTGCCTCTGCATGCCATCCCCTATAGTGTCAGAGTCAATTATTGGATGTTTTAGATGCTATCTAGCCTCACTCGGTCACTCTGTCATCGCCATCCTGTTGCTCATAATTTTGGCATAATGGTGCGATTAAGCAGCCTCAGAGGCATCCATGCATGCTGCCCCTGCTGTTTCCTGTCCATTTCTGTGGTGTTTCCATCATTTTCTGAGGTTTCCAGGTGTTTGGCCAAGCTTCCCTGTGCAGAGCCTTGGTCCCCTTGAAAAATGCTCGAGTCTCCCATTGACTTCAATGGGGTTCGTTCTTCGAAACGAGCACTCGAGCATCGGAAAAAGTCCGACTCGAGTAACGAGCACTCAAGCATTTTAATGCTTGCTCATCTCTAGTTCTTAACACTTGTTTACAATCATTTAACTTTAGTACTTAGAAAAAGTTAACAAAAAGATTTTTCCTCCCTCTACTTTACACCACCACAGAATGGTAGATCAGCATTCATTTTGGTATAATATCATTGGAAAAATTGGGGCACTAGTTGTGTCAAGTGAACCTATTTGTTAAAAATAGTTTTTTTTCCAGCTGCAGGAGCAAACAAACCCAACCCAATTGATTGCAAATGCTAAAATGGAAGTGAATTGTAGCAGTAGATCTAGTTCTACAACAATGTAGGACAATAATATTACACAAAGAAGAATACATACCCTGTGTGAAAGTCTTTGTAAGATTTTTAATGGGAAATACCAAGGAATCTTCTGCAACAACCACATCAGGTCTGTCCGAAAAATAGTCATCTAGATGTTTTCTGGAATCAAAGCCATGAACATGGTAGAGCTTAGTGGAGCTGGAATCCATATTCTAATCCTGACTCTGCAATGGACGGAATCCCTCTATCCCAGGGTTCATGCTCTTTATATATCAATAACTGGGGATTTATTTGCAAACTGTGTTTGTAAAAATCACCTATCAGGATGTTATTCGCTGTGGGAGGCAGCCCGGGGAACACGTTTTATAAAAAACTTACTGATCCTGTCTGAGGGTATACAAAAAAAAAATAGAAAGCAAAGAGAAAGAACTGTACATCCCCCTTCTATATATTCCACTCTGTTCTAACCCAGGGTGCCTCCATCTCACAGTAGGGACCTTAATTAGCATATTAAAAATAACTTCTCTCTTAGATCAACAAATTCATTATCTACTCAACATAGCAAGAATACTTAAAGGGGTTGTCCACTTTCAGCAAATATTTTATATTGTTTGTTTAATGAAAAGTTATACAATTTTCCAATATACTGTCTGTATCAATTCCTTATAGTTTTCTAGATCTCTGCTTGCTGTCCTTCTACAGGAAGTTTACTTCCGGTGGATATAATTTGTCCATGGTGATGTGATGGACATGCAGGTGCAGGAGCTGTTATTATCACAGAGAGTAATAGGATTTGTGTGATACTAACAGCTTGTGAAACCTGTATGTCCATTACATCACCATGGACAAATTTGGGGCAGATTTATCAAGCAGTCTGAAAGTCAGAATATTTCCAATTGCCCATGGCAACCAATCACAGCTCCCCTTTAAAATATTCATGAGCACTGGTGAAATGAAAGCTGAGCTGTGATTGGTTGCCATGGCAACTGGAAATATTCTGACTTTCAGACTGCTTGATAAATCTGCCCCATTATATCCACTGGAAGTAAACTTAGAAGCTTCCTATAGAAGGACAGCAAGCTGAGATCTAGAGAACCATGAGGAATTGATACAGACAGTAAATTGGAAAGTTGTAGAACTTTTCATTGCACAAACAATATCAAATATTTGCTGAAAGTGGACAACCCCTTTAAGTCAAACCAAATGGGTTTTATCAGAAAATAATATAAAGAAAATATAGAGATTTTACAAGCCCCCACATATTTATAATATAAGGTCTAATATATCATATGATACCTTTAAAACACACATATTATTTACAGATGTAGCATTGGTATGCAGGGGCGGACTGACCATATAACCCACCAGGGAAATTCCCAGTGGTCCAACTGGTCCTGGGCTGGTCCTGACTGGTGGAGTCGGTCTAAGAAGTAGTATATGTATAGGGTAATTACCCCATCTGTTCTTCTTCTCACCAAGAGACTGAGTTGAACAATTAGTCTTTAGTTCTTAACAATTGTTTACAATCATTTAATTTATACAATCATTTAATTTAAGAGATCAGTGTACTCCATAAAGGTTTATGGCAAGCTATCCGAGAAATAAAAGACTTAACCCCGATTTACTCTAGTAACTCCCCAATAGTGCCACTGGACCTACTACCTCAATTGGTCTGCCCCCTCAGGAAAGAAATCCAGCCCTTCTGGGATCGACTGAGGCACATTTCTATTGCAGAATTTTTTGACGGACAGAACCAAATAGATACAAACTACTTAACACAAAAAACAGGCCTTATCCTCACAAACTTCCTGCAACACAACGACTTCACTACAGTCTATAATAAATTTCTAACAAAAGCATCTAGTGGGGCAGAGCACACATGGCTAGAAAAGTTAGCAACAAAAAACCCCTTACACAAAAAACTACTTGCAGATACCTACCATGAACTCTTAATGCTCTGCAATACGAAAAAAAACAAACTTTTTGGTTCAATGGGAGGAAGAACTACAAGTTGATTTCTCAGAAGAAGAATGTAGACAGATTTTGAAGTCTACCAATGGGTTCTCAAAATGCATTAGAATCAAAGAAAATTCATACAAAATAACTACTAGATGTTACAAAACCCCTCAATGGCTCCATAAAGTATTCAGGAATATTTCTGACAAATGTTGGAGATGTGAAAAAGAAGTGGGAAGTTTGCTGCACATTTGGTGGTCATGCTCAGCCATTCAAGAATTCTGGAAGGAGGTATTAGAAGTAATAGACAAGTTAGGTAATAAACCAATTCCCCGAGACCCAAGTGTAGTTCTATTATGGAAGCACACACCCGAGTTCATTCCACGAAACAACGACTTAGTACTTACTACTGACAGCAGCCAAACTACTTATCCCCCGCCACTGGAAAACAAATTGGGTCCCAACCCTCTCCCAATGGAAAAACATAGTACAAGAATTATACAGATTTGAGGAAATAGCCCATTGGGAGAGGGGCACACAGTCAAGGTTCCTAAAAATTTGGCACCCGTGGAAAGAATATATCAAAGCCCAAACTCCCCCTCCCCCGCCCCCGCCCCTAACACCTATACCTCCCCCTATACCCAAGCATGCATTTATAAGAATATATTAGTTCGTAGAAGCTAGCCACTTAACACCACAAGTTTAGTTAGCAGTTCTTAGAGTTTTTGGATGTTTAGCCTGATTGTCCCAATAATATGCAACCAAGAACCAAACTAGAATCCAGCAAAAGAAGTTAACAAAACGTGTGATGCTAAATTACATATGTACATAGAGATGAGAAATATATGTTGCGAGCGATATCTATGACACTAAAGTCACCCATATCTTAGTGTATATGTGAAGCTTCACACTGAATGTCTTGGATTGTATATTTTGTGCAAAAAAGGAAAATGTACATTACTTGATGTGTCAAAGATTTATATTATTCAATGTACTCAATAAAAACAGTTTTAAAACAAAACAATCATTTAATTTACGTAAAACAGTTAACAAAAAGATTATTCCTCCCTTCACTTTCCACCGCCACAGAATGGTAGATGAGTAGAGATGAGCGAACACTAAAATGCTCGGGTACTCGTTATTCGAGACGAACTTTTCCCGATGCTCGAGTGCTCGTCTCGAATAACGAACCCCATTGAAGTCAATGGGAGACTCGAGCATTTTTCAAGGGGACCAAGGCTCTGCACAGGGAAGCTTGGCCAAACACCTGGGAACCTCAGAAAAGGATGGAAACACCACGGAAATGGACAGGAAACAGCAGGGGCAGCATGCATGGATGCCTCTGAGGCTGCTTAAACGCACCATTATGCCAAAATTATGGGCAACAGCATGGCCATGACAGAGTGACAGAATGAAGCTAGATAGCATCTAAAACATGCAATAATTGACCCTGACACTATAGGGGACGGCATGCAGAGGCAGCGGCAGCAGGCTAGAGAGTGTCATGGCGACATACCCTAAATGGACTCAGGCTTCAAACCAATGGGTGGCAGAGAGGAACCAAAGGAGGTGAGCAAGAAGTGCTCAAATAATATCGGTACATGATAAAAGTTTGCCAGTATATTTTGTGGATTACACAGCAGGGTGGCGACAAAGTTAACATGGAAGCCATGAAAACAACCCAAAATTCTGCCTGACACAGCTCGTTTGATAAGGGGACCATGTATGGAGGCAGTGAACTAGTAGTAGATTAAAGGTGCTGCAGTTAAAACTATGTTAGTTGGATCTTGGCATGGAGCTGGCGCTCCGCTGCCAGGCGAGCTTTCGCCAATCCAAGCCCCTGTCTCTAGGCTACTCCCCAAACAGCACTTCTAAGAACCTTTTGTATAAGATCAAGTGTAGTAGCGTTCTTATAAGTTTAGGATATGCCGGGTGAGGGGAATGTAAACAGATGCGCAAGAAGCGCATGATGCGCATGGAGCTGGCGCTCCGCTGCCAGGCGAGCTTTCGCAAATCCAAGCCCCTGTCTCTAGGCTACTCCCCAAACAGCACTTTTGTATAAGATCAAGTGTAGTAGCGTTCTTATAAGTTTAGGATATGGCGGGTGAGGGGAATGTAAACAGATGCGCAAGAAGCGCTGAAATAATATCCCTAAATGGTAAAAGTTTGCAAGTATATTTTGTGGATTACACAGCAGGGTGGCGACAAAGTTAACAACTTTGATGTGGAATCCATGAAAACAACCCAAATTTCTGCCTGACACACCTCGTTTGATAAAGGGACGATGTATGGAGGCAGCTATATGGACGACTTTTGGAGGTAGGAATGGAGACAACGTGTGGAGGCTGCTATGGAGACAATTTAATTTGGATAGTGCCTGTATGTGGCAGTCCCAAACATTTTTCAAACCAGAGGAGCAGGTAGGTGGCCCTCCAGTAAAATGGGATAGATTGAGTGCCTGTATGTGGCAGTCCCAAAAATTGTTCAAACCAGAGGAGCAGGTAGGTGGCCCTCCAGTAAAATGGAATAGATTGAGTGCCTGTATGTGGCAGTCCCAAAAATTGTTCAAACCAGAGGAGCAGGTAGGTGGCCCTGCAGTAAAATGGAATAGATTGAGTGCCTGTATGTGGCAGTCCCAAAAATGTTTCAAACCAGAGGAGCAGGTAGGTGGCCCTCCAGTAAAATGGGATAGATTGAGTGCCTGTATGTGGCAGTCCCAAAAATGTTTCAAACCAGAGGAGCAGGTAGGTGGCCCTCCAGTAAAATGGGATAGATTGAGTGCCTGTATGTGGCAGTCCCAAAAATGTTTCAAACCAGAGGAGCAGGTAGGTGGCCCTCCAGTAAAATGGGATAGATTGAGTGCCTGTATGTGGCAGTCCCAAAAATGTTTCAAACCAGAGGAGCAGGTAGGTGGCCCTCCAGTAAAATGGAATAGATTGAGTGCCTGTATGTGGCAGTCCCAAAAATTGTTCAAACCAGAGGAGCAGGTAGGTGGCCCTCCAGTAAAATGGGATAGATTGAGTGCCTGTATGTGGCAGTCCCAAAAATGTTTCAAACCAGAGGAGCAGGTAGGTGGCCCTCCAGTAAAATGGAATAGATTGAGTGCCTGTATGTGGCAGTCCCAAAAATTCTTCAAACCAGAGGAGCAGGTAGGTGGCCCTCCAGTAAAATGGAATAGATTGAGTGCCTGTATGTGGCAGTCCCAAAAATTGTTCAAACCAGAGGAGCAGGTAGGTGGCCCTCCAGTAAAATGGGATAGATTGAGTGCCTGTATGTGGCAGTCCCAAAAATGTTTCAAACCAGAGGAGCAGGTAGGTGGCCCTCCAGTAAAATGGAATAGATTGAGTGCCTGTATGTGGCAGTCCCAAAAATTCTTCAAACCAGAGGAGCAGGTAGGTGGCCCTCCAGTAAAATGGAATAGATTGAGTGCCTGTATGTGGCAGTCCCAAAAATTGTTCAAACCAGAGGACCGGGTAGGTGGCCCTCCAGAAAAATGGAATAGATTGAGTGCCTGTATGTGGCACTCACAAAAATTGTTTCAAACAGAGGACCGGGTAGGTGGCCCTCCAGAAAAATTAAATGCATGAAGTATAGCAAGAGCCAGTGGGCCCTGTCAAAAAATAGCCATTTTCCTCTGCTTTACTGTACAAAGAGGAGGAGAAGGAGGAAAATGAGGAGGAGGAGGAGGAGTGGATCAATTATTCAGGTTGAGCTTCCTTCACCTGGTGGAGATTGGAAATTCTGAGAAATCCAGCCTTTATTCATTTTAATAAGCGTCAGCCTGTCAGCGCTGTCAGTCGACAGGCGTGTACGCTTATCGGTGATGATGCCACCAGCTGCACTGAAAACCCGCTCGGACAAGACGCTAGCGGCAGGGCAGGCAAGAACCTCCAAGGCGTACAGCGCCAGTTCGTGCCACATGTCCAGCTTTGAAACCCAGTAGTTGTAGGGAGCTGTGTGATCATTTAGGACGATGGTATGGTCAGCTACGTACTCCCTCACCATCTTTCTGTAAAGATCAGCCCTACTCTGCCGAGACTGGGGACAGGTGACAGTGTCTTGCTGGGGTGACATAAAGCTGGCAAAAGCCTTGTAAAGCGTACCCTTGCCAGTGCTGGACAAGCTGCCTGCTCGCCTACTCTCCCTCGCTACTTGTCCCGCAGAACTACGCACTCTGCCGCTAGCGCTGTCAGAAGGGAAATACTGTTTCAGCTTGTGCACCAGGGCCTGCTGGTATTCATGCATTCTCACACTCCTTTCCTCTGCAGGGATGAGAGTGGCAAGATTTTGCTTGTACCGTGGGTCCAGGAGAGTGAACACCCAGTAATCGGTGCTGGAATAAATTCTTTGAACGCGAGGGTCACGGGATAGGCAGCCTAGCATGAAATCTGCCATATGCGCCAGAGTACCAACGCGTAAGAATTCACTCCCCTCACTGGCCTGACTGTCCATTTCCTCCTCCTCCAACTCCTCCAACTCCTCTTCTTCTGCCCATACACGCTGAACAGTGAAGGACTCAACAATGGTCCCCTCTTGTGTCTCGCCAACATTCTCCTCCTCTTCCTCCTCATCCTCCTCCACCTCCACCTCCTCCGATATGCGCTGAGAAACAGACCTCAGGGTGCTTTGGCTATCAACAAGGGAATATTCTTCCCCCGTCTCTTGTGACGAGCGCAAAGCTTCCGACTTCATGCTGACCAGAGAGTTTTTCAACAGGCCAAGCAGCGGGATGGTGAGGCTGATGATGGCGGCATCGCCACTGACCATCTGTGTTGACTCCTCAAAGTTACTCAGCACCTGACAGATATCAGACATCCACGTCCACTCCTCATTGTAGACTTGAGGAAGCTGACTGACCTGACTACCAGTTCTGGTGGAAGTTGACATCTGGCAGTCTACAATCGCTCTGCGCTGCTGGTAAACTCTGGATAACATGGTCAGTGTTGAATTCCACCTCGTGGGCACGTCGCACAACAGTCGGTGAGCGGGCAGTTGGAGGCGGCGCTGCGCTGCCCTGAGAGTGGCAGCATCTGGGCTGGACTTCCTGAAATGCGCACAGATGCGGCGCACCTTCGTGAGCAAATCAGACAGATTGGGGTATGTCTTGAGGAAACGCTGCACTATCAGATTTAACACATGGGCCAGGCATGGCACATGTGTCAGTCTGCCGAGTTGCAGAGCCGCCACCAGGTTACGGCCGTTGTCACACACAACCATTCCCGGCTTGAGGTTCAGCGGTGCCAGCCACAGATCAGTCTGCGCCGTGATGCCCTGTAATAGCTCTTGGGCGGTGTGCCTTTTGTCGCCTAGGCTCAGCAGTTTGAGCACCGCCTGCTGTCGCTTAGCGACGGCACTGCTGCTGTGCCTAGAGCTACCGACTGATGGCGCCGTGCCCACGGATGGTAGTTCGGAGGAGGAGGTGGAGGAGGGGTGGGAGGAGGAGGAGGCATAGTAGGCCTGAAACACCTGGACCGAGGTAGGCCCCGCAATCCTCGGCGTCGGCAGTATATGAGCAGCCCCAGGGTCAGTCTCGGTCCCAGCCTCCACCAAGTTAACCCAATGTGCCGTCAGCGATATATAGTGGCCCTGCCCGGCAGCACTCGTCCACGTGTCCGTGGTCAGGTGGACCTTGTCAGAAACGGCGTTGGTCAGGGCACGGATGATGTTGTCTGACACGTGCTGGTGCAGGGCTGGGACGGCACATCGGGAAAAGTAGTGGCGGCTGGGGACCGAATACCGAGGGGCGGCCGCCGCCATGAGGTTGCGAAAGGCCTCGGTCTCTACTAGCCTATAGGGCAGCATCTCCAGGCTAAGCAATCTGGAGATGTGCACATTAAGGGCTTGGGCGTGCGGGTGGGTTGCACTATATTTGCGTTTCCGCTCCAGCGTCTGGGGTATGGAGAGCTGAACGCTGGTGGATGCTGTGGAGGATCGTGGAGGCGACGATGGGGTTTTTGGGCCAGGGTCCTGGGCAGGGGGCTGACTAGCAGCTGACACAGGGGAAGGAGCAGTGGTGTGCACGGCCGGAGGTGAACGGGCTTGTTGCCACTGAGTGGGGTGCTTAGCATTCATATGCCTGCGCATACTGGTGGTAGTTAAGCTAGTAGTGGTGGAACCCCTGCTGAGCCTGGTTTGGCAAATGTTGCACACCACAGTCCGTCGGTCATCCGGTGTTTCCTTAAAGAACCTCCACACTTCTGAAGATCTAGCCCTCGCCGCAAGAGCCCTCACCACGGGAGCTTCACTAGTTGACAGTGGCGCTGATGCACCAGCTCTGGCCCTGCCTCTCCGTCTGGCCCCACCACTGCCTCTTCCAACCTGTTCAGGTCGAGGACTCTCCTCCGTCTCAGAAGCACTGTGTTCACCCGGCCTCTCAACCCAGCTTGGGTCTGTCACCTCATCATCCTCCGATCCCTCAGTCTGCTCCCCCCTCGGACTTCCTGCCCTGACAACAACTTCCCCACTGTCTGACAACCGTGTCTCCTCATCGTCGGACACCTCTTTACACACTTCCACTACGTCAAGAAGGTCATCATCACCCACAGACTGTGACTGGTGGAAAACCTGGGCATCGGAAAATTGCTCAGCAGCAACCGGACAAGTGGTTTGTGACTGTGGGAAGGGTCCAGAAAACAGTTCCTCAGAGTATGCCGGTTCAAATGGCAAATTTTCCTGGGAGGGGGCAGACTGGGGGGGAGGAGGCTGAGGTGCAGGAGCTGGAGGAGTGGGGATTTCGGTGACATGGGTGGACTGCGTGGAAGACTGACTGGTGGTGGACAAATTGCTCGAAGCATTGTCAGCAATCCACGACATCACCTGTTCGCACTGTTCTGGCCTCAACAGTGCTCTACCACGAGTCCCAGTAACTTCAGACATGAACCTAGGGAGTGTAGCTCTGCGGCGTTCCCCTGCTCCCTCATCAGCAGGTGGTGTCTCACCCCGCCCAGGACCACGGCCTCTGACCCCTGCAGTAGTTGGACGCCCACGTCCCCACCCTCGTCCTCTACCCCTAGCCCTGGGGTTAAACATTTTTAAAATGAGAGTTATAACTTTTTTTTTTTTTTTACTTTTTTTTTTTTTTTTTGTGTGTTTTTTTTGTGTTTTTTGTTTTTTTTTGTGTTTTTTGTTTTTTTTTGAGTTTTTAGAACCAAACAATCCTATCCTATTGCTATGGCTATTTTCTAGCCAAGTATCAAAGGAAGCACACTACTATGCCAGATGAGATGACACTGAGTTATTGCCTAATAGAAATCCAACCCCTACTGAATTTTGCCACTTCAGCCTTTGCTATGGATATGTGCGCCACTAAGCGCAGAACACAGCGGTCGCAAGTCTCACTACAAATTGCTCAGAATTGGCAAGTACATGCACTGCAGAAACTACAGCCACCAGCAGATCAACCAGAAATCAAATATATAGAATGCTACTGTAGGCTTCAAGAAGCTATTTGTATTCTCCTATGGCTATTTTCTAGCCAAGTATCAAAGGAAGCACACTACTATGCCAGATGAGATGACACTGAGTTATTGCCTAATAGAAATCCAACCCCTACTGAATTTTGCCACTTCAGCCTTTGCTATGGATATGTGCGCCACTAAGCGCAGAACACAGCGGTCGCAAGTCTCACTACAAATTGCTCAGAATTGGCAAGTACATGCACTGCAGAAACTACAGCCACCAGCAGATCAACCAGAAATCAAATATATAGAACGCTACTGTAGGCTTCAAGAAGCTATTTGTATTCTCCTATGGCTATTTTCTAGCCAAGTATCAAAGGAAGCACACTACTATGCCAGATGAGATGACACTGAGTTATTGCCTAATAGAAATCCAACCCCTACTGAATTTTGCCACTTCAGCCTTTGCTATGGATATGTGCGCCACTAAGCGCAGAACACAGCGGTCGCAAGTCTCACTACAAATTGCTCAGAATTGGCAAGTACATGCACTGCAGAAACTACAGCCACCAGCAGATCAACCAGAAATCAAATATATAGAACGCTACTGTAGGCTTCAAGAAGCTATTTGTATTCTCCTATGGCTATTTTCTAGCCAAGTATCAAAGGAAGCACACTACTATGCCAGATGAGATGACACTGAGTTATTGCCTAATAGAAATCCAACCCCTACTGAATTTTGCCACTTCAGCCTTTGCTATGGATATGTGCGCCACTAAGCGCAGAACACAGCGGTCGCAAGTCTCACTACAAATTGCTCAGAATTGGCAAGTACATGCACTGCAGAAACTACAGCCACCAGCAGATCAACCAGAAATCAAATATATAGAACGCTACTGTAGGCTTCAAGAAGCTATTTGTATTCTCCTATGGCTATTTTCTAGCCAAGTATCAAAGGAAGCACACTACTATGCCAGATGAGATGACACTGAGTTATTGCCTAATAGAAATCCAACCCCTACTGAATTTTGCCACTTCAGCCTTTGCTATGGATATGTGCGCCACTAAGCGCAGAACACAGCGGTCGCAAGTCTCACTACAAATTGCTCAGAATTGGCAAGTACATGCACTGCAGAAACTACAGCCACCAGCAGATCAACCAGAAATCAAATATATAGAACGCTACTGTAGGCTTCAAGAAGCTATTTGTATTCTCCTATGGCTATTTTCTAGCCAAGTATCAAAGGAAGCACACTACTATGCCAGATGAGATGACACTGAATTATTGCCTAATAGAAATCCAACCCCTACTGAATTTTGCCACTTCAGCCTTTGCTATGGATATGTGCGCCACTAAGCGCAGAACACAGCGGTCGCAAGTCTCACTACAAATTGCTCAGAATTGGCAAGTACATGCACTGCAGAAACTACAGCCACCAGCAGATCAACCAGAAATCAAATATATAGAACGCTACTGTAGGCTTCAAGAAGCTATTTGTATTCTCCTATGGCTATTTTCTAGCCAAGTATCAAAGGAAGCACACTACTATGCCAGATGAGATGACACTGAGTTATTGCCTAATAGAAATCCAACCCCTACTGAATTTTCCCACTTCAGCCTTTGCTATGGATATGTGCGCCACTAAGCGCAGAACACAGCGGTCGCAAGTCTCACTACAAATTGCTCAGAATTGGCAAGTACATGCACTGCAGAAACTACAGCCACCAGCAGATCAACCAGAAATCAAATATATAGAACGCTACTGTAGGCTTCAAGAAGCTATTTGTATTCTCCTATGGCTATTTTCTAGCCAAGTATCAAAGGAAGCACACTACTATGCCAGATGAGATGACACTGAGTTATTGCCTAATAGAAATCCAACCCCTACTGAATTTTCCCACTTCAGCCTTTGCTATGGATATGTGCGCCACTAAGCGCAGAACACAGCGGTCGCAAGTCTCACTACAAATTGCTCAGAATTGGCAAGTACATGCACTGCAGAAACTACAGCCACCAGCAGATCAACCAGAAATCAAATATATAGAACGCTACTGTAGGCTTCAAGAAGCTATTTGTATTCTCCTATGGCTATTTTCTAGCCAAGTATCAAAGGAAGCACACTACTATGCCAGATGAGATGACACTGAGTTATTGCCTAATAGAAATCCAACCCCTACTGAATTTTCCCACTTCGGTCTTTGCTATGGATATGTGTGCCACTAAGAGCTAAACACAACGGTAGCAAGTCCCCCTGCTAATTCCTCACAAAATGGTAAAAGATGCAAATTAAAATAAAAAAAGTAGAACGTTATTGTAGCCCTAAGAAGGGCTGTTGGGTTCTTTGAGAATCACTCCTGCCTAACAGTAAGCTAATAGAACACCCTAACGCTTTCCCTGACCAGCAGCAGCTCTCTCCCTAGCGGCATCCAGAGACAGAATGATCCGAGCAGCGCGGCCAGCGGCTAGTCTATCCCAGGGTCACCTGATCTGGCCAGCCAACCACTGCTATCGACGTGTAAGGGTACCACGTCATGCTGGGTGGAGTGCAGAGTCTCCTGGCTTGTGATTGGCTCTGTTTCTGGCCGCCAAAAAGCAAAACGGCGGGAGCTGCCATTTTCTCGAGCGGGCAAAGTATTCGTCCGAGCAACGAGCAGTTTCGAGTACCCTAATGCTCGACCGAGCATCAAGCTCGGACGAGCATGTTCGCTCATCTCTATAGATGAGTATTCATTTAGGTAGCATATCATTTGAAAAATTGGGGCACTAGTTGTGTCAAGTGGTTCTACTGCTATTAAATCTAATACATTACATGTTTGTGTGATAAAAAAAGGCTGGATTCTAAGACAAATATTATTCATGTTACTCCGCTACTTGACAGCTCTGTGTGAACCAACTGATCACAGACTGTAACGTCGGCAAGCAGCAGTAGTATAATAGTTCTATTTTTGTACACAGGCGGCAATATTATAGTAGTTATATTCTTGTACATGGGGGGGCAGTATTAAAGTAGTTATAATCTTGGACATGGGGGGGCAGTATTATAGTAGTTATATTCCTGTACATAGGGGCAGTATTATAGTAGTTATATTCTTGTACATAGGGGACAGTATTATAGTAGTTATATTCTTGTACATAGGGGGCAGTATTATAGTAGTTATATCCTTGTACATAGGGGGCAGTATTATAGTAGTTATATTCTTGTACATAGGGGCAGTATTATAGTAGTTATATTCTTGTACATAGGGGGCAGTATTATAGTAGTTATACTCCTGTACATATGGGGCAGTATTATAGTAGTTATATTCCTGTACATAGGGGGCAGTATTATAGTAGTTATATTCTTGTACATAGGGGACAGTATTATAGTAGTTATATTCTTGTACATAGGGGAAATCATTAGGGAGCAGTATTGTAATATATTTTACTTATGGGCAGCATTATAGTAGTTCTTGTTTATTGGAGAAGTTATTGTGGTATTTTTTGTGCTGTACATGTTGATTTAGACCATCTTTAAACAGTTTGTGTGGAGTTATATCACATCACATGGTCACGTCTACTTGTTGGTACCGCCCACAGAATGGGTCCACTTTTACAGTTTTTTCCAGGGCCATGTTGAATTCCCAGTCGGCCCCTGCTGGTATGTACAAATGTACAGATGTAGTACTGTAGATGTCACTAATCTCTGTGTTACTGACTGACGTACTAGTGTGTGAGGCAGTTCTCCAGATATATATTGTCAGTGAGCCGGTGATTCTGTGTGAGGACGTTATTAATTGCTATTAATGTTGTCAGCATATTCCCATCAGGTTGTAAAAACCTTTGAAAGATTTCACTTTAATAGTTCAGGATTTCAATTTTCGCAGGTACCGTATTTTCCGGGCTATTAGGCGCACCGGACTATAAGGCGCATTAGTAATAAACGCCTTATATATGGAATAATTCCATATTTAAACCAAAAAACAAAAGGGGAAGGTAAGTAGGTAAGTATCACATCCCAAAACGTAATAGTTAATTTAACCCCTTAGCGCTCTGCGCCGTAGCTGTACTGTGCTGAGTCCCGCGATTAGCGCTCAGCGCAGTACAGCTACTGCGCAGAGACGATGCCGGTTCAGCACTGCACAGCAGCCGAACCGGCATCGTTAGCCGCAGGATTTCAGCGGTGATTTACCGCTGACATCCCCGGCTAACACCCGCGGTCGGAGTGGGCTCCGATCGCGGGTGTTTAACCCGTTGAATGCCGCGGTCAACGCGACCGCGGCATTTAACATGCCTTCTGGGGGTCTTCACCCCACGATCGGCCCCCCGCACCGTTTTCGGGGGGGGGGGGGCGATCACTGTTTTGGCACCTCTGGGGTCCGATCGGGACCCCAGAGAAGCCTGAAGGCATTGCCTTTAAGATGGCGTCTGTGACGTCATCTTAAAGGCAAAGTGTCAGCCTATGCATCTGCAAAGGCTGACACTGCTAATACCCTGCAATACATCAGTATTGCAGAGTATTATCATGAACAAGCAATCAGATGATTGCTTGTTCATATCCCATGGTGGATCATGTAAAAAAATGTAAAAAAAAATGTTTTTCAATAAAAAATTACTTTATAAATCACTAAAAATGCCCATAAGCCCCAAAACATATAAAGAGACATATAACGCTCAAAAAAGTCTAAATCATAACACAAACCCCACATATATAGTATCATCGCGTCCGTAACAATCCATAGAATAAAATTAAATAACTATTGAACCCATATGATGAACGCCGTAAAAAAACGTTAAAAACGCGCTAAAAATTATGATTTTTACCTATTATATCCCACTAAAAATGCAATAAAAAGTGATCAACAAAACATATGTACTCCAAAATGATACTGTTGCAAAGAACAACATGTCCCGCAAAAAACAAGCCATGAACCAGCTCTGTAGCCAAAAACGTTACAATGTTATGCCACTTGGAAGACGGCGATGCAAAAATGATAGATTTTTCCCCACATTAGGGTTTTATTTGGCAAATTTAGTAAAACATAAGAAAAAATATTCATGTCTGGTATCCCCGTAATCGTATCGACCCATAGAATAAATATAACATGATTATTAGGCTATACGGTGAACACGAAAAAAAAAAAAAAGGGTAAAAAATCCAGTACAGAATTGATGCTTTTCTACTCATGACCTCAAAAAAAGTTCCTAAATTTTCAACAATAGGTTATACCAACCCCAAAATGGTAAGACTGGAAAAAGCATCTCGTCCCGCAAAAAAAATGCCGTCACATGGCCCAAATAACGGAAAAGCGAAAATTTTATAGCCTTCAAAAGGGGGCAACGAGAAAACTAAAATCCTGGCAGCTGCAGGGTGCTCCTTCCCTTCTGCGCCTCGCTGTGCCCCCCACAAGTAACGGCCACATGTGGGGGGTCGCTGCACTCAGGAGAAATTGTAGAACAAATTTTATGGTGAGATTTCTCTTTTTATCTTTTGGAAATGTGTAAATTTTAGGGCTAAATGAACGTATAACCGACAAAATTTGACCATTCTAAATTTCACCGCCATTTTGATTCAATTACTATGAAGATCTCAAGGGGTTAACAATCTTTGTAAATGCTGTTTATGATAGTTTGAGGGGTGCAGATTTGAAAATGGGTTGGTTATATAGGGGGGGGGTTTTGTTGCTAAATATCTAAAATTTGATTTCAAACAGTATTTATCCCCAAAATAGTCAATTCTGAAAATACGAAAAATCGCTATTCGATTTGTAGGCCGCGTGACGTCACAATAAATTATCCAAACATTTCAAAAATTATGAAAATGTAAAGTAGACAAATGGGAAATGTTATTCTGCAAGTTATTTAGGTGGTAAATCGATCTGCCTGAAAACACGGTGATTTTGAAAATGGCGAATTTTTCTAAAAATTCATAATTTTTTTCTTTTTTTTGTAAATAAACTCAAAACTTATCAGCCAAAATTTACCACTAAAATGAAGTACAACATGTGGGGAAAAAACTATCTCAGAATCGCTTTGATAAGTAACAGTGTTCAAAAGTTATAACCATATAAAGAGACGCAGGTCAGAATCTAAAAAATGGGACTGAGCCTTAAGCTGTAAAATGGCTGCGTCCTTAAGGGGTTAAGAAAGGAAAGACAGCGGATGTGTAAATAAAATCAATTTATTAATTCATCAAAAAAAAAAAAACATTTAAAAACCCAATGGAGGGGATATAACAATATAGGACTCTCCTCAAGGGGGTATACCTCAAATGAATAACAAAACGGAACTAGTAAAAAATAATACTAAATAAGGCTGCCAATACAACATGTATGCACAAAGCTAATATCAAATTGATGCTCTAGAAACAAATAAAGTGCAGAGTGCCAAAAATCACAAAAATCAATGGGCCATTAGGCTCTGTAGTGTATAGTGGATGCAATGGCAAACAGTGTCTCTACCATATGTAAAAAATTAATTAATACAAATAAATATATTTGGAAAGATCAAATGAAGTAAGAGAGACACAGCAATAATGACATACAATACACAAAGATAAAGTGCACAGGTAAAGTGCTGAGTGCAAAGTGTTAGCAGCCAAAGATGTAAGCAAGTAGGGTCAAATGAATGAAACAAAGTAAAGCGTCATATTACCTAATGAAATGCATGAGGAGGAGAGCCCATTAATGCCCCACGCGTATCGCCCGTCTAGCGGGCTTCCTCAGGAGATAAAGGAAGGGAAATAAACCCAGGTATTTAAAGGGTCTGGAAACGCCTCCAGGGGTGTGGTTCACGCGCCGCGCCGCCTCCCGCAGTGTGGATGCGTGTCAAAAATGCGTTCCAACATTTTACTAAGCCCGGAGTACTGCCGGGTCAAAGTTGCATTGCGGTGGATTGGGATACCTGTATGTGTCTCGAAACATAAGACAAGATCTAATGCAAACGGTGTGAACTCCTTCCGGCTCACATTGGCCCGGAGTGCAAGCTTCACACAGAAGTTGCCAAGCAACGGGGGGCGGACCCAGGACGTGATGTGAGTGTCCGGGCCGCTGTTTAACAAGGGAAAAACAGAAAACGGAGTTATTATGGAAATAAATACAGTTCAAATAATTATGTGCCTGTTGAATGAGGCCTCTTGCACACTAGCGTTGCGTTTCACGTCAGGGTGCAATGCGTGAAAAAATGACGTTTTGGCTGCGTTTTTGTTCCATTTTTCCTTGGAGTAATTTGCGTTTTTTTTGCGTTTTCGGCGCATTTTTGACGCGCGATTCAATGGGAGACTCGAGCATTTTTCAAAGGGACCATGGTTTGGGATTAAAATGTGTTATTTAATTGAAAAATAATGTCTTCTGATAATTTGCAAACATCTGCGATCTATTCTTCACTGTTCCGCGCGTATATTATCTCCCGACAATTTAGCAGATGTGAAGAACAGTGAAGAATAGAATAAAAACAGTGAACACAGTGAACACAGTGAACACAGTGAACACAGGATCATTTAAGATAAAAACACAGTGCAGAACACAGTGCAGAATAGATTACAGATGTTCGGCACATCTGCTTACTTGTCGGGAGATACGCGCGGAACGGCGCGAACAAAATAGCATGTGAAGAACAATATATATGTGTGTGAAGAACACATTGCAGATGTTTAAATACATCTGCAATGTGTTCTTCACACATATATATTGTTCTTCACATGCTATTTTGTTCGCACCGTTCCGTGCGTATCTCCCGACAAGTAAGCAGATGTGCCGAACATCTGTAATCTATTCTGCACTGTGTTCTGCACTGTGTTTTTATCTTAAATGATCCTGTGTTCACTGTGTTCACTGTTTTTATTCTATTCTTCACTGTTCTTCACTGTGTTTTTTTAATTAAATGATCGTTCGCGAGCAGGGGAAATACTGTTATTCTGGTCACCTAGCAACCCTTACGTTTAAAACGCATTGCACTCGCATTGCACTTGCAATGATTGCGAGTGCAATGCGTTCTTGATGCATCTCCATAGACTTGAATGGGGCGTGAAAATTGCGCGTGACTCGCAAAAATAGAGCATGCTGCGATTTTGACGCGCGTGCAAACGAACGCAAGCACGCGCGTCAAAAACAACGCTAATGGAGAAAGACCCATTGAATACAATGGGACAGAGTGCAATGCGAGTTCTGAGCGTCAAATGCACGCGCAGAACTCGCGCGTGAAAAACGCCAGTGGAGAAGGGGCCTAAGTTGCAAGCTGTGAGTACATGGCGACAAAAATAATTCCATATATAAGGCGCACCGAACTATAAGGCGCAGGGTCCGGGGGCATGGCGGAGGTCCGGGGGCGTGGCAGGCAAACGGAGCAGAGACAGACCCGGCAAGAGGTGAGCGGTCTCCGGGGAAGGGGGTCCGTTCAGGTGGAGGAGGGCAGCGGACCCTACTTACATAGGTCCCCGCTACCGGAGAGAGCAGATCTCCAGCAGGAACTGCAGACCACGGCAGAAGTTGGTTCGCGCTATGGCGCCTGTTGTTCGTGCCGCGTGGTCTGCAGTTCCCGCTGGAGATCTGCTGTCTCCGGTCTCCGGTAGCGGGGACCTATGTAAGTAGGGTCCGCTGCCCTCCTCCATACATAGGGCGCACCAGACTATAAGGCGCACTTTGGATTTCTAAGGAAATCCTAGGTTTTTATGTGCGCCTTATAGTCCGGAAAATACGGTACAAAAATGTTAGAAATGGCGACCACATATAGAATATTGGTGCACAGAAAGTGCATTGTCCGTCTATAATGCAGTGTGCGGCTTTTCACTAAATTTGTGCACCTGAAATCATGAATGTGTCGCTTCCCCGCTAAGGTCCTACAGAGTTCACCATCTTTTTTGTAATACACCTTTAACATAGGACATGCAACACAATTTCAATGTTAAATACCGTGCTGAGTCCGAATCAATCGTACTGTCCGAGGGCACACCCCTTAATTTGTGTCACATGGAAGCCTGCGCAGCTGCGCCACAAAAGCATTGTGTGTGCCACAATCACAGCACATACACTTCTTAAATACCTGTGCTAGCCTTTTTAGCCCCGACAAAGGTGCACAGTCCGACAAAAGTGCCATTTTCGAAATTCAAAATAACCCCGTTTTCAGGCAGATCGATTTACCACCTAAATAACTTCCCGAATAACATTTCCCATTTGTCTACTTTACATTTTCATAATTTTTGAAATGTTTGGATAATTTATTTTGACGTCACGCGGCTTACAAATTCAATAGCGATTTTCCGTATTTTCAGAATTGACTATTTTGGGGATAAATACAGTTTGAAATTAAATTTTACATATTTAGCATCAAAAACCCCTATATAACCAACCCATTTTCAAATCTGCACCCCTCAAGCTATCAGAAACAGCATTTACAAAGATTGTTAACCCCTTGAGATCTTCATAGTAATTGAATCAAAATGGCGGTGAAATTTAGAATGGTCAAATTTTGTCGGTTATACGTTCATTTAGCCCTAAAATTTACACATTTCCAAAAGATAAAAAGAGAAAACCCACCATAAAATTTGTTCTACAATTTCTCCTGAGTGCAGCGACCCCCCACATGTGGACATTACTTGTGTTATGGGGGCACAGCGATGTGCAGAAGGGAAGGAGCACCCTGCAGCTGCCAGGATTTTAGTTTTCTCGTTGCCCCCTTTTGAAGGCTATAAAATTTTCGCTTTTCCGTTATTTGGGCCATGTGAAGGCAATTTTTTTGCGGGATGAGATGCTTTTTCCAGTATTTCCATTTTGGGGTTGGTATCACCTATTGTTGAAAATTTTTTGTGTTCACCTTATAGCCTAACAATCATGTTATCTTTATTCTATGGGTCGATATGATTACGGGGATACCAGACATGAATATTTTTTCTTATGTTTTACTAAATTTGCCAAATAAAACCCTAATGTGGGGAAAAATCTATCATTTTTGCATCGCCGTCTTCCAAGTGGCATAACATTGTTACGTTTTTGGCTACAGAGCTGGTTGATGGCTTGTTTTTTTGCGGGACATGTTGTACTTTGCAACAGTATCATTCTGGAGTACATATGTTTTGTTGATCACTTTTTATTGCATTTTTAGTGGGATATAATAGGTAAAAATCCTAATTTTTGGCTGGTTTTTAACGTTTTTTTTTACGGCGTTCATCATATGGGTTCAATAGTTATTAAGTTTTATTCTATGGATTGTTACGGATGCGGTGATACTATATATGCGGGGTTTGTGTTATGATTTAGACTTTTTTTTTTTTTTAAATATTTTTTTTTTTTTTAAATAAATTTTTATTCAATTTTTCCACATATCGAAATACAACAAGGCTAAGTATCATTACATAAACAGACATTTGACACATTACCATCATAAAGTTGCCTTAATGGCTACCAAATATAATCACTCATTATTTGTATTTGGTTCCTTTAGTCATATAGCCATCTTTGCTTAGCTTCTGACTCCAAATCCATGGCATTTCTTGTTTCCATCTTTCTTTTTGTTCGATCTTAAATCTGATATACTTAGACAATCTCATACCCTGTTGTTATTCAGTATTAATGAGTTTTTATATATAACTAAACTTTTACATGTAATAACAACCAAACCAAAAACCTAAACCTACTGGGCACACTTAGAGTTCCTCCTCCTTCCCGAGGGAGAAGGACCTTATGTTACTCAATTACATTTCCCCTCAGATATGGATACCTATATCTTGTTGTCCCGCATGTCAAATCCAAGTAGTTTAACCATAGCATAAGGTCGGTTATTAATCCTTACTATGCCGAGATTCCTGGGATCTCAGGTGTCAGATTGGGGTGGAGACTTGACCATGGATCCCACATATCGTGAAATCTTAGCAGAGAGCCTTCCCTAAGAGCGAGCAATTTCTCATAAGTCCAATGCTCCGCTAGAACCTCTGTGAGTGAAAGTGCAGATGGTGGCAATATATTTTTCCATCCTCTAGCAATAAGCAGTTTTGCTGTTAATAGAATGTGCCCAATTATTTTCCTTCTATTTTTTGGTATATTTGTGATTCCTACTCCCAGCAGAGCTAGAGATGGTTTAGGGAATATTTTCATATTGGCTACTTTGGAACACATTTTAAATACTTTTTTCCAATATAAGTTTAGTTTCGTACATCCCCAGAATATGTGGAGTAGAGTACCTCTTTCCCCACATTCTCTCCAGCACAGGTCTGACGCCCCTATATAGATTTTTGCTATCCTACTGGGGACCAGGTACCACCTTGATATTAGTTTCTGATGAACTTCCATTATACTTGCTGAATGAGATGCTTTGGACGCCCAGTAAGTGGCCTGTTTCCATTCTACATTATTAATTTCCCTGCCCAAATCCCTCTGCCATTTCACCAAAGATGCCATTGGGAATGGGGAATCAAAAGCACCCAGCATATTGTACGTAGTTCTGACAGATTTAAACGCCCTACTTTTTTGATTATTTAACAATTTGGCTAATTGATCCGGCAGTTCTAGCTCTGGTTTCTTAAGGTCTTTCAGCCATTTTTTGACCTGGGAATACAATAGGAAGTCCGATGCATTTAAAGAATATACTTCTCTTAGTTGTTGGAAGGGTCTAATATTTCCCCCTTCAAACAAGTCGCTTACTGTTTGTATGCCCTTGTACATCCAGTGAAGGATTGGTAGATTTGGATTAAGTATTTTCAGAGCCCCTATGGGAATGGGGATCACCTTTTTTAATGGATAGGTAGCCTGTACCTCTTTTTTTGCTAGTTTCCATGTCTCCACTGATGTACGAATAGTCGGAGTGGAATGGGAGGGGTAACGGAATATCCTCCCAGGCTGCATGAGTTATCAATATGGTGCGGAGGTCGACATCCCCTGCTAGATGCTTTTCTATAGATGGCCAAGAGGATGCCTCGGAATCCCCAACCCACTCTTTACACTGTTGCAGTGTGATTGCTCTATAGTAAGAATGGAGGTTTGGGACTCCCATGCCTCCCTCCGCTCTAGGAGTCTGTAAGATTTTAAGGCTCACTCTAGGTTTGCCTCCTTTCCATATGAAAAGCGACATTTGTTTTTGAAATTTATCTATTATGTGTTTTGGGATAGGTATAATCATTGTTCTGAAAGCGTACAGGATTTTTGGAAGGATCAACATTTTATAGAGGATTATTTTCCCCAACCATGAGTGTTCCTTCCTGTTCAAGTCTGTCAGATCTTTTTGTAGCTTCTCTAGCAAGGAGATAAAGTTTATTGAGATCATTTTGCTAAGGGGGATACATATTCGGATTCCCAGATATGGAATACTTTCCTTTTCCCATCTAAACGGGTATGTCTGTGTTATTATTTTTTTCATGGAATTTGGGATATTGCTTCCCAAAAGGAGTGATTTGCTAGCGTTCACTTTGTAGTAAGAGACTTCCCCAAACTTTTCAATTTCCCCCACTGCAAACTTTAAAGATTTTACCGGGTCTGATACCGCCAGAACTACATCATCGGCGAACAGGCCAATTTTATGTTGTCTAGGTCCCACCCGAATCCCTTCGATATTTGGGTTGGATCTAATGGACTCCGCCAGCGGTTCCATAATCATAACGAAGATCAAGGGGGATAGAGGGCACTCCTGGCGGGTTCCATTTGTGATGTTGAAAGAATCTGAAAGATATCCATTCGCCAATACCCTAGCCCAAGGCTTGGTATACAAAGCTTTTATTGCGTTTAGAATGGGGCCTTTAAAACCATATTTTTCCAGTGTAGCAAAAGCAAATCCCCAGTGAATCCTGTCGAATGCCTTCTCTGCGTCCAGGGTAAGGAGCAGAGAAGGCATTCTAGATAATTCCATAACTGCTACCAGGTTCAAGATTCTCCTTGTGCCATCTGGGGCCTGTCTCCCCTTTGTAAATCCCACCTGGTCATTGTGAATTAAACCCGGGAGGACTTTGAGAATTCTATTGGCCAATAGTTTCGCGTAGAGTTTAAAAGCGAAATTGGTCTGAAATTTGCAGGGGTTGTAGGGTCCTTCCCTGGTTTGGGAAAAGTGACAATAGTTGCTTCAAGCATTTCTGGCAGCATTATACCCTGTTTCAATGCACTATTAAAGGCTTGGGTCATGTAGGGCCCCAAGATATGGTGGAATGTCTTATAATATTCGTTTCCAAAGCCTATAGAGATGGGGCTATTTAGGCTTTCAAGCTGATCCGCTTGCAGTACGGGGGCATAAATTTTTCCGAGGAAGGCTTTAATGGCACTAGGGGTAGGTTGGTGCGTCTTAGGGTCATTTTTTAAGTTATATTCTTCTTCAGGGGGTGGGTTTCTTTTGTTAAGGGTTGGTTTGTTCTGATCAGGTAGGGAATGTCTGTTTTAGTCCTGGGGGGTTTAGTTCTAGAGGCCATTAATCTACTAGGTTTGTTATAAGTAGAGTAATAAGATGCTTTTGCCCCTGTCAGCTGTTTATTATATTGAGATAGGAGGGCTGCTCTCAAGGATTGTCTAGCCTCCATTAATGCTGTATATTTCTCCTGATCGTTTTCCCTTTGGAGATCTTGTTCTAGAGCCTTAATTTTATGAATCCATTTATCTATTTCTTTCTCACGGGATTTCTTGTGCTGTGCATTTATTTGCATTAGCGAGCCTCTGACTACTATTTTATGCGCTACCCATAACTCCTCTGGAGAAATGCCCTCCACATTGTTCTTATCAAAGAATTCCCTCATGTCTTTTTCTATTTTCTTTTTGAATAAAGGCAAGTGGAAAAAGAAGGGATTGTTTCTCCATTTTCGCGTGGGTAATAGCTTTGGGGATAGAGTAACCTCTAAGAAAATCGGTGAATGGTCAGACCATGTGGTTGTTCCTATTTCTGACGATTGCACCCATGATAATGTCTCTCTATCTGTAAGGAATAGATCTATTCTGGAGAAGGATCTATGTCTATGTGAGAAAAAGAAAATTCCTTATTAGTGGGATTAAGACATCTGAAACAATCGTATAGGCCTTCTTTCGTTAGCCAATGTCCCAGGGAAGGGGGGGATAGCCTGCCCTTATTAGTGGAGTCTAGTTTGGGGTCTGGTACTAAATTGAAGTCTCCACAAATGATCACATGACCTTCTTGAGTTTCTCTAGTTACTTTTAAAATTTTTCTTAAGAAGCTGAGTTGCCTTCTATTTGGGCTGTACACATTGACCACATTGTAAAACGTACAGAGTTCATAGAGCAGATTAGGACAATATATCTCCCTCCCTCATCTATTTTAGTTTTATGTACCTCAAACCTGACCGTATCCCTTACTGCTATACATACCCCTGCAACCTTTGTCTCTGAGTTGGCCATATAAATATGAGGGAATTTGTTGTGTATAAATTTGGGGCATTTGTCCCTAGCAAAATGGGTCTCTTGTACGCATATAACGTCAACTTTATTTTTAAGTGCATCCTTCCACACTGATGTTCTTTTAAATGGGGAGTTGAGGCCCTTTGCGTTAAGACTCATTATTTTAACCGCCATACCCAAGAATGAATTTTGATGAACCACTGACTATGCTGGGATCTTCCCATTGTAACTGTAGCATCATCTGAGGAATAAATATGTAGTGTGCCCTGTTTCAACAACCCACAAAAACAGTAACAGTATCTTTGGAACCTGTTGGCGACAGAGGGGACAAGTAAATCCTGCTGCCATCGCCTCACGATGGTTCCATAAACATTAAGTAAACAAAACCAAACTTTACTGGTTAGCAACTTAGATGTAGGTCTTATCATTCCCTACACACGTATGGGTAAAGTTCACCTTGGGCCTTTTCGGCCTGAAGAATAATTCTGTTCGCAGATTGTATAGTTCCTTTCAGGCGACTTCACAGTCCTTGGATACTGCTTGCGGTCGTGCCTTCTCTTGATGAAGTGGAGGGTCCTTAATCCTGATTCCCCATGCATTCAGAAGTGGAGGACCTTCTTCAGGTTGTGCCAAAATGTGGGTTATTCCGTCTTTCCTCACCACCAGCTTCGTTGGGAACCCCCACTTATATTGGATGTTATTCTCCCTCAATATTGCTGTTGTTGGACCAAATTTCTTCCGCGCCTGCAGAGTGGCTTGAGAAAGATCTATGAACAAGCAGATATCAGAGAATGGTTCTGGAAGAGATGACATTTTGCGAGAAGCATACATAAGTTGTTCCTTAACATGGAAATAATGCAGCCTTGCTATTGTGTCTCTCGGGAGGTTTTCCTGGATGGACTTAGGCTTAGGCAGTCTATGTGCTCTATCTATCAGGAATTCTTGTTTTGGTACATTTGGCAAGACTGTAGAGATTAGTTGGGAAAGATATTCGTTTAAGTCTGCTGGAGAGACCGTCTCGGGGATCCCTCTAAATTTAACATTATTCCTCCTTCCCCTATCTTCCATGTCAGCCATTTTAAGTTTGATTTTTTCCACTTCTTCTTCCAAATTGTAGTGTCATGCGGTCTAGATGAGAAGAAGTCGGTAAGTCTTTTAGGACCTGATTTAGCCGTTCTTTTCCTAGTCATCATTCTTCAGGCGGCTTTTTGCTGATATTTCCAAGGTTTCTGGGTTGCTTTCAGTCTCTGTTTTGAAGTCGCTAGCAGGCCTAGAGACGGAGCTCTCCCTCACATGTACGTCTCAGTGCACATCCAGGCCACACCCCCCGATTTAGACTTTTTTGAGCGTTATATGTCTCTTTATATGTTTTGGGGCTTATGGGCATTTTTAGTGATTTATAAAGTTATTTTTTATTGAAAAACATTTTTTTTTACATTTTTTACTTGACCCACCATAGGACATGAACAAGCAATCATCTGATTGCTTGTTCATGATAATACTCTGCAATACTGATGTATTGCAGGGTATTAGCAGTGTCAGCCTTTGCAGATGCATAGGCTGACACTTTGACTTTAAGATGACGTCACCGACGCCATCTTAAAGGCACTGCCTTCAGGCTTCTCTGGGGTCCCGATTGGACCCCAGAGGTGCCATAGCAGCGATCGTCCCCCCGAAAACGATCGTGAGGTAAAGACCCCCGGAAGGCAGGTTAAATGCCGCGATCTTGTTGACCGCGGCATTTAACGGGTTAAACGCCCGCGATCGGAGCCCACTCCAACCGCGGGTGTTAGCCGGGGATGTCATCGGTAGATTACCGGTGAAATCCCATGACCCCCCTGTGCAGAGCTGAACCGGCATTGTCTCTGCGCAGTAGCTGTACTGCCCTGAGCGCTATTCGCGGGACTCAGCGCAGTACAGCTACGGCGCTGAGCGCCAAGGGGTTAAGGTAATGGGGGGAATGGAATACAATGATAGATTACTAAACTTGTTCTGAGGGGACCATTGCCATAGACAGGGATTCTTTACTGTAAGAGCAGTGAGACTGTGGACCACTCTGCCACAGGAGGTTGTTATGGCAGATTCTTTGTACATGTTCAAGAGAGGCCTGAATGTCTTTCTGGAGTGCATTTATATCAAATTGTATCAGGGATATATTCTGACCTTCATATTAGGGGTCAAAAATTAATTTTTCTCTGCTTTGGGCCAATTGGCATCAGCATTGCAGGGGTTTTGTCATTATCTGGATCAACATGGTATAATTGAAAAAAATAGGTTAGAAATTTTGATGGCCTGATTTTTTCTACCCTTATTTGCTATGATACTATTAAATTGCTAAAGATACTATTAAATTACTAAAAGCTGCAAGCTCTTGCGAGAAGGACCCTCACTCCCACCACTCATACTCTGTAATATCTTATTTTATTTGTATAGGTCCCCTATGATTTGTAAACTGCTACAGAATATGATTGCACTGTATAAATATAGATTATTATATTATTAAATTTTTTTCCTGCTGACCCAATTGTGTAGAATCTCAAGACACAGAATATCAAAATACTAAAAATATGAGTAGAATATTTTGTTAAAAAAAAAAAAAAAAGATGTAATACTTTTTATCATGATGACCTGAGGAAAATATGGCAGCTAGTTTTTTTTTCTTTTTACAACAAATAAATTAACCCCTTATCCAACAATTTTTCCAGCCAAAAGTTCTGGAGATTAAAGAGGGGATACAATGAATATACTTGACTGTAAGACCCTCATATTCCTCATCATGTTTAATGACTGTTAAATATTATCACGAGAAATTTCCACCCTCTGCTCTTCACCACTGCAGGGTGGTGGATTATTATTAAAGGGGTTTTCCCATCTGCGCATTTACATTTAATTGAATTCATTTTCCATATGTGAACATTTCTTCAATTGGATGTTATTAAAAAAAATGTTCCTGTGTGAAGATAATTTCTCATAAATGTAGTCATGTTGTCCCTTAGAAACGAGATAACTTCCTCAGATACGACCACCTCATATTTTGGCAGCAGTGGCCAGATATGTGCTATTGGGCCCTGCCTGGCTTCAGCAATCATTACCACAGGATGGCTGTGAGACATGCAGTAACTCCTCGGACATTTCATATACAATAACCTTTTGTTTCTTTGTGCAATCCCCTCCAGCAGAGGTGACCGTATCCAAGGAAGCTATCTCGTTTCTAAGGGCTAATAAGACTACATTTATGAGAAATTATCTTGACACAGGAACATTTATTTTAATAACATCCAATTGAAGAAATGTTTACATATGGCAAATTAATTCAATTAAAAGTAAATGCCCAGATGGGAACGCCCCTTTAAGTACAATATCATCTGAGATGCTGTTAGTGTTGTAAGGAAGGAATTAGCTTGGTAATAAAAATATAAAAATAATTCAACATAGAAAAATCTATTCACAATGTGAAAGTACCATATATATTCATGAATTGGGTGCCCAGAGTTTAAGCCGAGGTACCTACTTTTACCAGGAAAAACTGTAAGTACAAGCCTAGGATGTGAAATGCAGCCACTACTCTCTCATAAAGTGTCCAGTAATCTCCCATCATGAATGAAATGTCCATAATTAATAAAATGTTCAGCAGAGTGCCCCCGTAAATGTAATGTTCAGCAGAGTGCCCCCATAATGTAATGTCCAGCAGAGTGCCCCATTAATAAAATGTTCATCAGAGTGCTCCCATTAATTTAATGTCCAGCAGAGTGCCCCCATAATGTAATGTCCAGCAGAGTGCCCCTTAAGACAAAGTTCACAGTAAATAAAGAAAGATGGCACTACTCCTATCCACAAGATCGAGGGGTAGGTTGTCACACTTGGGAGTGCATGGGTTCCATATATGTGGAGGTATATATCCTCAGTGGTGCTCAAATCCTCAAAACATGAACCAAAAGTCCAAACAACGAAAATGCAATGTAGAAAGCAAGGATGACACTCACCAAATAGTAGTTGTGGTTATCTTCTTTTTTATTTCATCAAGTATATATACTCACAAAAAATAGGTGCGGGGGAGGGAGTGGGAGCTGGACGCCCAAAGGAGGGCAACGGCCGTTTCGCGCTGTGCTGCGCTTCTTCCGGCCCTGAAGGTGAAGTGATTAAAAGCCGTAGGGTTTTTAAATGCTGGTGGATCACTTGGACACTCCCACAAGGGGAGTATCCGATGGCCACGCTCTTTGGAGTAGGCTGATGGCACCCTGAACTCTGTGACCAATCGAGGGATGAAAAACACACGATTGGAGAAAGAAACAGCTGGGCTTACCTCTTGTGCATTGGGTCATTTCACCTGCCGCGTGTGACGTATCCTCACCACCAATTGTGGGTCCCGGCGGGCGCTAGCCTATTCGTCCTAAAACCGGACCGAGGCCCCGCCCCTTCCGGTATTCCACACGTGGGGTTTGTCACGTGCACGGACAATTTGTCTAATCCCCTTTTCTTCCTGGTCATGTGACTCGTTGCCTCGACAACAAGGCACGGCGTCACTACACCAAGGTGATCGAGGGTTTTTCTGACACTGTCCGTAGCTAGGGAGTAGACCACGCTGTGCACTATAAAGAGGCATGTAGCCCGCAAATACAAAAGAGTAGGTTGTGCCATGCACCTTGCCTTAAAGGAAACCTACCACTTGTAGTGGCAGGTTTCTGATGGAAATACCGGGCACCAGCTCACCAGCCCGGGCACCATGCGCGCGGCTCTCATTCACTTCCTATGTAGCCGCGCGCACGGTAAGCGCCGAGCGCTTACCTGCCTGCGCCGGCTATAAAGTTTAAAATGTGTTTTAAACCGCGATACCGCGGTTTAAAACACTAACGAAAATAAGCTCCGGCACCAGCTCACCCTGAGCTGGTGCCCGGTATTTCCATCAGAAACCTGCCACTACAAGTGTTAGGTTTCCTTTAAGTCTCCTATTATATCATATAGTGCATTACAAACCTGTATCTAAACGGCATATATTAAAAACAAAAAGGTGAGCGACACCTATAGAAATCACGTTACTAGAGATGAGCGAGAGAAATGCTCGGGTACTCGTTATTCGAGACGAACTTTTCCCGATGCTCGAGTGCTCGTCTCGAATAACGAGCCCCATTGAAGTCAATGGGAGACTCGAGCATTTTTCAAGGGGACCAAGGCTCTGCACAGGGAAGCTTGGCCAAACACCTGGGAACCTCAGAAAAGGATGGAAACACCACGGAAATGGACAGGAAACAGCAGGGGCAGCATGCATGGATGCCTCTGAGGCTGCTTAATCGCACCATTATGCCAAAATTATGGGCAACAGCATGGCCATGACAGAGTGACAGAATGAAGCTAGATAGCATCTAAAACATCCAATAATTGACCCTGACACTATAGGGGACGGCATGCAGAGGCAGCGGCAGCAGGCTAGAGAGTGTCATGGCGACATACCCTAAATGGACTCAGGCTTCAAACCAATGGGTGGCAGAGAGGAACCAAAGGAGGTGAGCAAGAAGCGCTCAAATAATATCGGTACATGATAAAAGTTTGCCAGTATATTTTGTGGATTACACAGCAGGGTGGCGACAAAGTTAACAAGTTTGATGTGGAAGCCATGAAAACAACCCAAAATTCTGCCTGACACAGCTCGTTTGATAAGGGGACCATGTATGGAGGCAGTGAACTAGTAGTAGATTAAAGTTGCTGCAGTTAAAACTATGTTAGTTGGATCTTGGCATGGAGCTGGCGCTCCGCTGCCAGGCGAGCTTTCGCCAATCCAAGCCCCTGTCTCTAGGCTACTCCCCAAACAGCACTTCTAAGAACCTTTTGTATAAGATCAAGTGTAGTAGCGTTCTTATAAGTTTGGGATATGGCGGGTGAGGGGAATGTAAACAGATGCGCAAGAAGCGCTGAAATAATATCGGTAAATGATAAAAGTTTGCCAGTATATTTTGGGGATTACACAGCAGGGTGGCGACAAAGTTAACAAGTTTGACGTGGAATGCCCTGTAATAGCTCTTGGGCGGTGTGCCTTTTATCGCCTAGGCTCAGCAGTTTGAGCACCGCCTGCTGTCGCTTAGCGACGGCACTGCTGCTGTGCCTAGAGCTACCGACTGATGGCGCCATGGCCATGGATGGTAATTCGGAGGAGGAGGAGGTGGAGGAGGGGTGGGAGGAGGAGGAGGTATAGTAGGCCTTTGAGACCTGGACCGAGGTAGGCCCCGCAATCCTCGGCGTCGGCAGTATATGACCAGCCCCAGGGTCAGACTCGGTCCCAGCCTGCACCAAGTTAAGTGTAGTAGCGTTCTTATAAGTTTGGGATATGGCGGATGAGGGGAATGTAAACAGATGCGCAAGAAGCGCTGAAATAATATCCCTAAATGGTAAAAGTTTGCCAGTATATTTTGTGGATAACACAGCAGGGTGGCGACAAAGTTAACAACTTTGATGTGGAATCCATGAAAACAACCCAAATTTGTGCCTGACACACCTCGTTTGATAAGGGGACGATGTATGGAGGCAGCTATATGGACGACTTTTGGAGGTAGCAATGGAGACAACGTGTGGAGGCTGCTATGGAGACAATTTAATTTGGATAGTGCCTGTATGTGGCAGTCCAAAAAAGTTTTCAAACCAGAGGAGCAGGTAGGTGGCCCTCCAGAAAAATTGAATAGATTGAGTGCCTGTATGTGGCACTCCCAAAAATTGTTTAAAACAGAGGACCAGGTAGGTGGCCCTCCAGAAAAATTAAATGCATAAAGTACTATAGCTAGAGCCAGTGGGCCCTGTCAAAAAATAGCCAGTTTCCTCTGCTTTAGTGTACAAAGAGGAGGAGAAGGAGGAAAATGAGGAGGAGGAGGAGTGCATAAATTATTCAGGTTGAGCTTCCTTCATGTTAAATATTATTGATGAACAATATTCTAATTTGGGTGTGAAAATGTACTCAAGAGTTGATCAAGCACAACAGGGTCAATGAGATACAAATGTGAGGATTAAAATACAAATGGAGAGTAAGTGGGAAATAATCATGAGTGAAAGATCAGGACCATATATGGGCAGCATTGGTGTTGTATGTACATTCTTGACATATACCTAAAAAAACCTATGGAAGGAAGCAACCTTCCCCCAACCACATCCATATGGCTTTACTATATAATGGTCTCTGTGTTAGCTGGTCATAAAGGAATGTTACCATATATGGTTATGGACAAGGCCAATGGAGGAGTTTGGCTCACAATGTAACTCTATAGGACTGTACTCTTTATAAGTGACTCTGTCCAAGGGGGATGGGTACATTGAGCATATCACACACACCAAGCTCGCTCACACACGCTGACATATGGAGGAGATTTAAGGACACAAGATGGAGATGAATGGAGGAAGAAAGACCAACACAAGATGATGAAACCTTCACCAGAACATAATTTCAAGGACTGACTGACTTTACTACATGACTAATAATCTGCACAAGTATTCTGTATTCTGCAACCTGGACGGCGACAATAAACGTAACTTTTTATAATAATTATCCTGAGTCCTTCTATTTTTGGAAGAACAAACTAAAGTATGCGGGAAAGATTTTATATTCAATACGATAATTTATTACATTTACAATATTCTAATTTTTGTGTGAAAATGTACTCAAGAGTTGATCAAGCACAACATGGTCAATAAGATACAAATGTGAGGATTAAAATACAAATGGAGAGTAAGTGGGAAATAATCATGAGTGAAAGATCAGGACCATATATGGGCAGCATTGGTGTTGTATGTACATTCTTGACATATACCTAAAAAAACCTATGGAAGGAAGCAACCTTCCCCCAACCACATCCATATGGCTTTACTATATAATGGTCTCTGTGTTAGCTGGTCATAAAGGAATGTTACCATATATGGTTATGGACAAGGCCAATGGAGGAGTTTGGCTCACAATGTAACTCTATAGGACTGTACTCTTTATAAGTGACTCTGTCCAAGGGGGATGGGTACATTGAGCATATCACACACACCAAGCTCGCTCACACACGCTGACATATGGAGGAGATTTAAGGACACAAGATGGAGATGAATGGAGGAAGAAAGACCAACACAAGATGATGAAACCTTCACCAGAACATAATTTCAAGGACTGACTGACTTTACTACATGACTAATAATCTGCACAAGTATTCTGTATTCTGCAACCTGGACGGCGACAATAAACGTAACTTTTTATAATAATTATCCTGAGTCCTTCTATTTTTGGAAGAACAAACTAAAGTACGCGGGAAAGATTTTATATTCAATACGATAATTTATTACATTTGGCGGGCCAGCCTACGACTTTGTTTTTTAAATTTTTTTATATTCTCCTAACACTTGCAAAAGGGGGAATTCCAATTGACTCTCATGTTGGTGCAAGTGTTAGAGAAATCAACAAAGAAGAATCTATAGGAGTGATGCACGTGATCTTTCCCAGACGTACTACAGACGGTGGCCTGAGGAGGACAATAGGTGCAGGATCCAAGGTTGTAAGTATGGAAATCATTGATTCTTTTAATAAGAAATGTAACTTAGAGTTTAAGTCTGTGCCTAGTGATCAGTCAGATCTAGAAACTGTTTGGTTAAGTTTATATGATGAATGCCGAAAGGAGAATAAAAAGATAGAAAGTAAACGTGTTTCTGTCAGTAAAGACAAAGAGAAATTGAGAAACATTCTGCAGATGGTAAAAGTCTATCATCAGGCAGTGCTGGACAGATCCATAGTCAGGAGCTCTAGTTCTACTCTTAATACAGATAATGTGATCTGTGAGGAGATGGATCGTGCAGGTAATACATGTGATGATGTAACTCAGCAGAATGATCAGGGACAGGTCTGTGTTCTCTCTGCTGGAGGTGACTCTGTGTCTGTAGACCTAGAAGAGTCTTTTCAAAGACAGATATTGGAGATGAAAGAATCCAGTTTAAAGTTAAAAATGCAGAAACATTTAGTAAATCTGAGCAAAGAGGTTCCCACATATGATGAAAAAATCCATGTGTGCAGGAATCATGAAATCTTTGAGAGTTTTGTGGAGAAATTTGATTTATCCAATGAACAGAAAAATCAGTTGTTTAAAATGTGGCTTCCTCTAAAGTTTATGAGACGATTAGAATCAGAACATTTACTTGATGACGAGTCTAGGGAGTGGTCACATGACAGTGACATAGACAGATTAAAGAAGTTACTCTGGTGCACTACAAGTGACAGCATGCCTTCTTATGAGATTTTACACGAAATGAAAATTGGTAGAAAGGAATGTACCTTCTCATTTATGTCAATGTTTGAGAGGACGTGTAATGCGATTGGAATTTGTAATCCTCGCTCAATAGTGAGAGAATTTATTAAGAAATTTACATTCCTTAATGCTGCTGCACTTGTATTTGCTTCAGATCAATCTTCTTTATTAGATGCTACAAAATTTTTTGATAATATTAGAAAGTATCAGAGAAAGAACAAATCACAGAATCAGAGAGAGAGTATAGACAGAACAGAGGCAGATGGTTATAGAAAGTCATACAAGAGAACCCTGCCTGAGCAAACACAAGAAGAATATACTCCTAGAAGAAAGGTATATACTCTAAGGAGAAAGTGGGACAAAGTCTACGAGGAACATAGAAATCTGCATGTAGCAAGGAAACCTTACAACATGATTACTGAATCTGCTCCACCTAGTAATTCCCTGTTACCTGTAAGTAAAGAAATCATTCAGTGTGAATTGTCTAATTGTAAAGACAATGTAATCGGAGAAGAGAAAGGGCCAGATGTACAGGATAGATCATCAGAAATATCCAAGGCTTTGGTAAACAAAGCTAAAAATATTCAGGAGAAGGAAGTCCCCAGAAGTGATGTCTCCTCAGTCATTGAGAGCAAATTAGACAAAATACAATATTGTGAATTTATGAATGAATCCACCAAATCCATGTATCATAGGAAGGACACATTGCTGAGGATATTCAATGATATTCTAGAGGGAAAGATTTTTAGACATGGGTTGGGTATTGGCTGAGAATATACCCCTGTATATTACTGACTACTATTGGTATAATGACTACAGCTTGTTAATGGACATGGTTTTAAGATAAGAGGTTTGAACAAAACATATAGTTCTGGGATTTATGTGACAATAACCTTATCAGTGTATTGTGCACATTATTCTATTTCTATATGGGCAAAGTAGTGTCATACCTGATGTTATACCGCGGCCTGAATAAGGTGATGTGATAGCAGTATCGTGTTTTAGTTAGTAAAGTCTTAGTTAAGCATTTATTACATCTCTAAACATGTAGAAGTCAATATAAATTATTCATCTAACTCTCAATATGTAAAATTATTGTTGGATTGAATATATTTTTAATATTGTTCCTATTTTTTCTTAAAAAAAAAAAAAGATACAGGAAAGAAGCAGCAATGCAGTAAAGATCTTCTGGTGTTAATGCGATAGAGAAATTGATTACAGTGATTGAATAAGAGAAATAATCAATTAGAGATAAAATGATTAAATAAAATTAAACAATGTGTAACTTGTACATCATACAGAGATGCTGCTGCCTGGTTTACTCTTCTGCATGAGCATGAATAACACATACTTATATCTTGAGCTCTGGCCATACATATATGTCATTGTCTATGTGTGTCTGTGATTGTTGTATCCTGTGATCTGCAGATCTGTGACGTCTATTGTCAGGCCTGAGAATAAAAATTGTTTGTCTTTTATGTTATTTGTTGTCCAAAATGAAGTACTTCATGTCTAAAGTGAAATTGTGGTTAAATAATGGTAAATGGTAAATTTAAGAGTTCATTAATGGACAATGAACAAGTCCATATACATCAGTATATGAGGAATGTGTGAAGACTCTGTATAATGATGGCAGCTGCAATGAAGGATGAATAACAGGACTATAACCTCTATGGTAGTAGGAAAAATGACGTGTGATGGAATATTTTTGAATTTGTTTTTCATCTATTTATGTATCAATTTATGGATTTAAGTTTTGGGGATTTTACTTTTATTGGTTTTCTATGACTTACATAAATGAACACACATAACACTTACATTCTTATACATACACACAACGTTATATATGGACATTAAGGGAACATATGTGATGTATCTTTGTTTTTTTTTGGGGTATATTTGACAAAATATGTAATGACTGACCATCTATAATATTACAAGGATGCTTACCCGCTGAAATTCAGTAGGATTAGGTTTCAGTCAAGAAGGGTCTATGGCAGTGATGGCGAACCTTTTAGAGCCTCAGTGCCGAAACTTTAACCAAAAGCCAAATATTTATTGCAAAGTGCCAGCACAGCAATTTAAGCAGTAATGTATTTCTCCTTGTTCATTGACAACTTTCCATTGTTCAGCCTCCTAAGGAAACCAATGCAGTTGAAAGGAGGAGGGCAAATTTTCCTATCATTGTAGGAAGATTCTGCAGGCAGATTCTTTGAGTTCTGTCTGGTGAACTTCATTATGTGGTGATGGCCTGGGTGCCCACAGAGAGGGCTTCGAGTGCCACCTCTGGCACCAGTGCCATAGGTTCGCCACCACTGGTCTATGGTATAATGTATGCAGTAAGATCACTGACAATGCATACTGAGGAACTGGAAGTTCATTGGTTGACAGGGATGAATAATATATGTGAAAGGTTATCCATACTAAATTCAGTTTGGAATTAAAGAAGAAGGGTAGGATATTGCATACGGGAACAATACAATACGCAATACAGTAAGAGTATGGTTTTAATTCAAAAGACAAAATGGTTGTTCCGAAAAAGAATGGAACATTGAAGTGTGATTAAATAAATATTTGGGTTATATGCATATTTGATTAAAGGTATTAGGGTAATCTTAAGGTATTCATTAAATAAATGGCTCTTGTTCTTGAATTCAACTAATAAGGAATCACATGATGTACCGAAAATTCAACAGGATTCCTAACATTTGTCAATGTGATAGTTATTATTGATAATATTTGTTGTTTTAAGCAGTATTTAATAAACAATGTTATATTAGTTATTAGTAACAAAAATGAATGATATGGTTCACTGTGATCGTTAGTCAGGTATAATCACCGATTTTGGGTGTAGATTTAGGGCAAAAGAAGATTTCTTCAATCAAGTCTCCAAATAAATGGAAAAGACTTCGAGATTTATTATGGATCAAAGACTGATGCTTACAATTTCAAGTGCTATAAATCCCATGAAGGTAAAGAATTGATGTGCAGATGTCTTAGGTAACAACATGAAGGAGCTAATGTTACACCTTATGGACTTATCTGATGGACTGTGTTATCACTAAATGAATGACAGCTGATATTATAATGCATCCAGATGACAATAATTGGACTGAGATTGTTTTGGTCAAACATGTCACCAAACCGGTGAGAAAAGGGTTATTGATACAACTGTGACTAAGGTTAGACTTTGCTACTGAAGGAGACATTGTCAATGTTAACCCTTGCATTGCCATCACAGCTGTTTCAGTGAAGAAGCACTGATGACTCCCAGGGGGAACTCAAATTACAACAATTATTTTTGAGTCAAGTAAATTCCAAGGAGGTGACTGCTGTACGGATATCATAGGTTCATGTTCCTTACGGAGACTTTGGTTTTACATCTATATCTTTCTAAGATTTTGTGGTACATACTGGAAGAAACTAACAACAAGGAAATGTAATTAAAGGTTTCTGCACATAATAATCTATCAATAGTAATAATAAGGCATCTACATACTAAAGACGGTGTAACTAATCCTTCTACTGGACAAGAAGATGATGACCATGAGAAGATGACAAGAAGCTTCATCTACTTTAGATTTAGTATAGTCTATCAATTTATTTGTATTTTGATCACAGTACACCATAACATTTATTAATATCATAATTTGTAGAAATGAGATAATATTGATTGATATTCATATAAGGACAATTTATTTATTATGGACATTCTAATCAAAAGGAAGAAAAATCATCTGATGATTCATTGGTGAATATTGTTAGTGGATTTTGAGGGATTGAACAGATGTATCTCACCCTCAAGAGGGGGAAATGTTAAATATTATTGATGAACAATATTCTAATTTGGGTGTGAAAATGTACTCAAGAGTTGATCAAGCACAACATGGTCAATGAGATACAAATGTGAGGATTAAAATACAAATGGAGAGTAAGTGGGAAATAATCATGAGTGAAAGATCAGGACCATATATGGGCAGCATTGGTGTTGTATGTACATTCTTGACATATACCTAAAAAAACCTATGGAAGGAAGCAACCTTCCCCCAACCACATCCATATGGCTTTACTATATAATGGTCTCTGTGTCATAAAGGAATGTTACCATATATGGTTATGGACAAGGCCAATGGAGGAGTTTGGCTCACAATGTAACTCTATAGGACTGTACTCTTTATAAGTGACTCTGTCCAAGGGGGATGGGTACATTGAGCATATCACACACACCAAGCTCGCTCACACACGCTGACATATGGAGGAGATTTAAGGACACAAGATGGAGATGAATGGAGGAAGAAAGACCAACACAAGATGATGAAACCTTCACCAGAACATAATTTCAAGGACTGACTGACTTTACTACATGACTAATAATCTTCACAAGTATTCTGTATTCTGCAACCTGGACGGCGACAATAAACGTAACTTTTTATAATAATTATCCTGAGTCCTTCTATTTTTGGAAGAACAAACTAATGTACGCGGGAAAGATTTTATATTCAATACGATAATTTATTACACTTCACCTGGTGGAGATTGGAAATTATGAGAAATCCAGGCTTTATTCATCTTAATAAGCATCAGCCTGTCAGCGCTGTCAGTCGACAGGCGTGTACGCTTATCGGTGATGATGCCACCAGCTGCACTGAAAACCCGCTCGGACAAGATGCTAGCAGCAGGGCAGGCAAGAACCTCCAAGGCGTACAGCGCCAGTTCGTGCCACATGTCCAGCTTTGAAACCCAGTAGTTGTAGGGAGCTGTGTGATCATTTAGGACGATGGTATGGTCAGCTATGTACTCCCTCACCATCTTTCTGTAAAGATCAGCCCTACTCTGCCGAGACTGGGGACAGGTGACAGTGTCTTGCTGGGGTGACATAAAGCTGGCAAAAGCCTTGTAAAGCGTACCCTTGCCAGTGCTGGACAAGCTGCCTGCTCGCCTACTCTCCCTCGCTACTTGTCCCGCAGAACTACGCACTCTGCCGCTAGCGCTGTCAGAAGGAAAATACTGTTTCAGCTTGTGCACCAGGGCCTGCTGGTATTCATGCATTCTCACACTCCTTTCCTCTCCAGGGATGAGAGCGGAAAGATTTTGCTTGTACCGTGGGTCCAGGAGAGTGAATACCCAGTAATCGGTGCTGGAATAAATTCTTTGAACGCGAGGGTAACGGGATAGGCAGCCTAGCATGAAATCTGCCATATGCGCCAGAGTCCCAACGCGCAAGAATTCACTCCCCTCACTGGCCTGACTGTCCATTTCCTCCTCCTCCAACTCCTCCAACTCCTCTTCTTCTGGCCATACACGCTGAACAGTGAAGGTCTGAGCAATGCTCCCCTCTTGTGTCTCGCCAACATTCTCCTCCTCTTCCTCCTCATCCTCCTCCACCTCCTCCGATATGCACTGAGAAACAGACCTGAGGGTGCTTTGGCTATCAACAAGGGAATCTTCTTCCCCCGTCTCTTGTGACGAGCGCAAAGCTTCCGACTTCATGCTGATCAGAGAGTTTTTCAACAGGCCAAGCAGCGGGATGGTGAGGCTGATGATGGCGGCATCGCCACTGACCATCTGTGTTGACTCCTCAAAGTTACTCAGCACTTGACAGATATCAGACATCCACGTCCACTCCTCATTGTAGACTTGAGGAAGCTGACTGACCTGACTACCAGTTCTGGTGGAAGTTGACATCTGGCAGTCTACAATCGCTCTGCGCTGCTGGTAAACTCTGGATAACATGGTTAATGTTGAATTCCACCTCGTGGGCACGTCGCACAACAGTCGGTGAGCGGGCAGTTGGAGGCGGCGCTGCGCTGCCCTGAGAGTTGCAGCATCTGTGCTGGACTTCCTGAAATGCGCACAGATGCGGCGCACCTTCGTGAGCAAATCTGACAGATTGGGGTATGTCTTGAGGAAACGCTGAACTATCAGATTTAACACATGGGCCAGGCATGGCACATGTGTCAGTCTGCCGAGTTGCAGAGCCGCCACCAGGTTACGGCCGTTGTCACACACAACCATGCCTGGCTTCAGGTTCAGCGGTGCCAGCCACAGATCAGTCTGCGCCGTGATGCCCTGTAATAGTTCTTGGGCGGTGTGCCTTTTATCGCCTAGGCTCAGCAGTTTGAGCACCGCCTGCTGTCGCTTAGCGACGGCACTGCTGCTGTGCCTAGAGCTAGCGACTGATGGCGCCATGCCCACGGATGGTAGTTCGGAGGAGGAGGTGGAGGAGGGGTGGGAGGAGGAGGAGGCATAGTAGGCCTTTGAGACCTGGACCGAGGTAGGCCCCGCAATCCTTGGCGTCGGCAGTATATGACCAGCCCCAGGGTCAGACTCGTTCCCAGCCTCCACCAAGTTAACCCAATGTGCCGTCAGCGATATATAGTGGCCCTGCCCGCAGCACTCGTCCACGTGTCCGTGGTCAGGTGGACCTTGTCAGAAACGGCGTTGGTCAGGGCACGGATGATGTTGTCTGACACGTGCTGGTGCAGGGCTGGGACGGCACATCGGGAAAAGTAGTGGCGGCTGGGGACCGAATACCGAGGGACGGCCGCCGCCATGAGGTTGCGAAAGGCCTCGGTCTCTACTAGCCTATAGGGCAGCATCTCCAGGCTAAGCAATCTGGAGATGTGGACATTAAGGGCTTGGGCGTGCGGGTGGGTTGCACTATATTTTCTTTTCCGCTCCAGCATCTGGGGTATGGAGAGCTGAACGCTGGTGGATGCTGTGGAGGATCGTGGAGGCAACGATGGGGTTTTTGTGCCAGGGTCCTGGGCAGGGGGCTGACTATCAGCTGACACAGGGGAAGGAGCAGTGGTGTGCACGGCCGGAGGTGAACGGGCTTGGTGCCACTGAGTGGGGTGTTTAGCATTCATATGCCTGCGCATACTGGTGGTAGTTAAGCTAGTAGTGGTGGAACCCCTGCTGATCCTGGTTTGGCAAAGGTTGCACACCACAGTCTGTCGGTCATCCGGTGTTTCCTTAAAGAACCTCCAGACTTCTGAAAATCTAGCCCTCGCCGCGGGAGACCTCGCCACGGGAGCTTCACTACGTGACACATTTGGCGCTGATGCACCAGCTCTGGCCCTGCCTCTCCGTCTGGCCCCACCACTGCCTCTTCCAACCTGTTCTGGTCGAGGACTCTCCTCCGTCTCAGAAGCACTGTGTTCACCTGGCCTCTCAACCCAGCTTGGGTCTGTCACCTCATCATCCTCCGATCCCTCAGTCAGCTCCCCCCTCGGACTTCCTGCCCTGACAACAACTTCACCACTGTCTGACAACCGTGTCTCCTCATCGTCGGACACCTCTTTACACACTTCTTTCACTACGTCAAGAAGGTCATCATCACCCACAGACTGCGACTGGTGGAAAACCTGGGCATCGGAAAATTGCTCAGCAGCAACCGGACAAGTGGTTTGTGACTGTGGAAAGGGTCCAGAAAACAGTTCCTCAGAGTATGCCGGTTCAAATGCCAAATTTTCCTGGGAGGGGGCAGACTGGGGGGGAGGAGGCTGAGGTGCAGGAGCTGGAGGAGTGCCGATTTCGGTGACATGGGTGGACTGCGTGGAAGACTGACTGATGGACAAATGGCTCGAAGCATTGTCGGCAATCCACGACATCACCTGTTCGCACTGTTCTGGCCTCAACAGTGCTCTACCACGAGTCCCAGTAACTTCAGACATGAACCTAGGGAGTGTAGATCTGCGGCGTTCCCCTGCTCCCTCATCAGCAGGTGGTGTCTCACCCCGCCCAGGACCATGGCCTCTGACCCCTGCAGTAGTTGGACGCCCACGTCCCCGCCCTCGTCCTCTACCCCTAGCCCTCGGGTTAAACATTTTGAAAATGAAAGTTATAACTTAAATTTTTTTTTTACTTTTTTTTGTGTTTTTTTTTGTTTTTTTTTGTGTTTTTAAGTTTTTAAAACCAAACGATGCTATCCTATTGCTATGGCTATTTTCTAGCCAAGTATGAAAGCACACTGCTATGCCAGATGAGATGACGCTGAGTTATGAAAATATAAACGTAAAATAAAAAGTAAATGGCAGACTGTGCCTAATTTCAATCAAACCCCTAATAAATTGTCCCACTTCGGTCTTTGCGATGGATATGTGCGTCACTAAGCGCTAAACACAACGGTCGCAAGTCTCACTGCAAATTCCTCACAATATGGTAGTAGATGCACTACAGCAAGGCCAGCCACCAGGAGATCAAACAGAAATAAAATATATAACGCTATTGTAGGCCTAAGTAAGCCGTTTGGATTCTCCTATGGCTATTTTCTAGCCAAGTATGAAAGCACACTGCTATGTCAGATGAGATGACGCTGAGTTATGAAAAAATAAACGTAAAATAAAAAGTAAATGGCAGACTGTGCCTAATTTCAATCAAACCCCTAATAAATTGTCCCACTTCGGTCTTTTGCGACGGATATGTGCGTCACTAAGCGCTAAACACAACGGTCGCAAGTCTCACTGCAAATTCCTCACAATATGGTAGTAGATGCACTACAGCAAGGCCAGCCACCAGCAGATCAACCAGAAATAAAATATATAACGCTATTGTAGGCCTAAGTAAGCCGTTTGGATTCTCCTATGGCTATTTTCTAGCCAACTATGAAAGCACACTGCTATGCCAGATGAGATGACGCTGAGTTATGAAAAAATAAACGTAAAATAAAAAGAAACTGCCAGACTGTGCCTAATTGAAATCCAACCCCTAATAAATTATCCCACTTCAGTCTTTGCGATGGATATGTGCGTCACTAAGCGCTAAACACAGCGGTCGCAAGTCTCACTCCAAATTCCTCACAATTGGCTAGTATATGCACTGCAGCAAGGACAGCCACCAGCAGATCAACCAGAAATAAAATATATATAACGCTATTGTAGGCGTAAGTAAGTCGTTTGGATTCTCCTTTGGCTATTTTCTAGCCAAGTATGAAAGCACACTGATGAGATGACAATGAGTTATGAAAAAATAAACGTAAAATAAAAAGGAAATGGCAGACTGTGCCTAATTGAAATCCAACCCCTAATAAATTTTCCCACTTCGGTCTTTGCGATGGATATGTGCGTCACTAAGCGCTAAACACAGCGGTCGCAAGTCTCACTCCAAATTCCTCACAATTGGCTAGTATATGCACTGCAGCAAGGACAGCCACCAGCAGATCAACCAGAAAAAAAATATATATAACGCTATTGTAGGCGTAAGTAAGCCGTTTGGATTCTCCTTTGGCTATTTTCTAGCCAAGTATGAAAGCACACTGATGAGATGACGCTGAGTTATGAAAAAATAAACGTAAAATAAAAAGAAACTGGCAGACTGTGCCTAATTGAAATCAAACCCCTAATAAATTTTCCCACTTTGGTGTTTGAGGTGGATATGTGCGTCACTAAGCGCTAAACACAACGGTCGCAAGTCTCACTGCAAATTCCTCACAATATGGTAGTAGATGCACTACAGCAAGGCCAGCCACCAGCAGATCAACCAGAAATAAAATATATAACGCTATTGTAGGCCTAAGTAAGCCGTTTGGATTCTCCTATGGCTATTTTCTAGCCAACTATGAAAGCACACTGCTATGCCAGATGAGATGACGCTGAGTTATGAAAAAATAAACGTAAAATAAAAAGAAACTGCCAGACTGTGCCTAATTGAAATCCAACCCCTAATAAATTATCCCACTTCAGTCTTTGCGATGGATATGTGCGTCACTAAGCGCTAAACACAGCGGTCGCAAGTCTCACTCCAAATTCCTCACAATTGGCTAGTATATGCACTGCAGCAAGGACAGCCACCAGCAGATCAACCAGAAATAAAATATATATAACGCTATTGTAGGCGTAAGTAAGTCGTTTGGATTCTCCTTTGGCTATTTTCTAGCCAAGTATGAAAGCACACTGATGAGATGACAATGAGTTATGAAAAAATAAACGTAAAATAAAAAGGAAATGGCAGACTGTGCCTAATTGAAATCCAACCCCTAATAAATTTTCCCACTTCGGTCTTTGCGATGGATATGTGCGTCACTAAGCGCTAAACACAGCGGTCGCAAGTCTCACTCCAAATTCCTCACAATTGGCTAGTATATGCACTGCAGCAAGGACAGCCACCAGCAGATCAACCAGAAATAAAATATATATAACGCTATTGTAGGCATAAGTAAGCCGTTTGGATTCTCCTTTGGCTATTTTCTAGCCAAGTATGAAAGCACACTGATGAGATGACGCTGAGTTATGAAAAAATAAACGTAAAATAAAAAGAAACTGGCAGACTGTGCCTAATTGAAATCAAACCCCTAATAAATTTTCCCACTTTGGTGTTTGAGGTGGATATGTGTGTCACTAAGAGCTAAACACAACGGTAGCAAGTCCCCCTGCAAATTCCTCACAATATGGTACTAGCTGCACTACTAGTGCCAGCAAGCCCAGCCACAAGCAAACAAAAAAAAAAAAGTGTAACGTTATTGTAGCCCTAAGAAGGGCTGTTGGGTTCTTGTTGAATCACTCCTAACACTATTCTAATAGAACACCCTAACGCTTTCCCTGACCAGCAGCAGCTCTCTCCCTAGCGGCATCCAGACACAGAATGATCCGAGCAGCGCGGGCAGCGGCTAGTCAATCCCAGGGTCACCTGATCTGGCCAGCCAACCACTGCTATCGACGTGTAAGGGTACCACGTCATGCTGGGTGGAGTGCAGAGTCTCCTGGCTTGTGATTGGCTCTGTTTCTGGCTGCCAAAAAGCAAAACGGCGGGAGCTGCCATTTTCTCGAGCGGGCGAAGTATTCGTCCGAGCAACGAGCAGTTTCGAGTACGCTAATGCTCGAACGAGCATCAAGCTCGGACGAGTATGTTCGCTCATCTCTAATAGAGAGAAATATTTGGGAAGAATAGATTATAGATAGATAGATAGATATAGAAAAGCAAAAAAACAGCAGCACAGTCCTTAGTAATGAAATATAGCGGGTGCTATCCTTCCACTCACACCAGTCTGAGTGGGTAATATATCCAAAGCAAAGAAAAACGGCAGCACTCCAATGTTGTGAACAAACAAGCGTGTTTATTCCACCTCCAGCAACGTTTCGGCTGTTAGCTCAGCCTTTGTCAAGCTTGACAAAGGCTGAGCTAACAGCCGAAACGTTGCTGGAGGTGGAATAAACACGCTTGTTTGTTCACAACATTGGAGTGCTGCCGTTTTTCTTTGCTTTAGATAGATAGATAGATAGAAAGCTTCTACTAGAGGCTCGTGTTAGAGATCTGGAGGAAGATATTGCACGGCTGCGAGCAATTGACAATCTTGAGAGGAGTATGCTGCTCACTGAGCAAGCAATAAGCGGGGTAGGGTGGAGAGGAAAGCCAGCAGGGCCAGGTGGGTAGCTGGGTTACTATAAATAGAGGGAGTAGGAAGGGGTCAAAGAAAAGGAAGGCCAACTCTGACTCTGAACATCCAAGCAAAATTGCAAAATTGTGCAATGATGTAAGGACGTCAGTGTCAGAAATGGCAGCCCTAGCGGATCCTGCTCTCCCTCACAGCCGGGGGAGCAGACCAGCTAGTAGTAGGGTGGATGGGAGTGCAGGCAAGCCAAGGCAGCTAGTGGTTGTAGGGGACTCTATAATCAGGAAGACGGATAGAATAATTTGTCGCCAAGACCGCCTCAACCGAATGGTTTGCTGTCTCCCTGGTGCCAGGGTTCGGCATGTGGTGGAAAGGGTGGATAAATTACTGGGAGGGGCTGGGGATGACCCAGCTGTCGTGGTCCATGTTGGTACCAATGACAGAATAGATGGTAGGTGGAGGAGCCTGAAGAATAATTTTAAAGAACTAGGTTCAAAGCTTAAGGAAAGGACCTCCAAGGTAGTATTCTCCGGAATCCTACCTGTGCCATGCGCTACACAGAGCAGACAGCGGGAGCTCAGGGAGTTAAATGCATGGCTCAGATCCTGGTGTAGAGCAGAGGGATTTGGGTTCCTAGAGCACTGGGCTGACTTTACATTGGGGTACAAGCTGTTTTCCGCAGATAACTTGCACCTAAATGGAAGGGGGGCTGCTGTGCTGGGGGAGAAGATCCTAGCAGGGGTGGCGGAGTATTTAAACAAGGATCAGGGGAGGAGGAAAAGGAAGACACTGAAGGGGTAGACAGGTCAGAGAGGGGGCAGGTTATGTTGGTGGGTGGTGAGGTGGGCGGTGTATGTGGGACCAAGGCGGTGGATAAGGAGATCCACAAGTTGCAGAACAGTGGTGAGGATATATGTGCCAGTAAAATTACTTTAAATCAGATAAATAACTGTGGAAAATTAAATTGTATGTTCACAAATGCCAGAAGTATCACAGGCAAAATGGGCGAGCTTGAGGCTCTGATATTAGAGGAACAGTTAGATGTTGTTGGTGTAGTAGAGACATGGCTTGATGCATCGCATGATTGGGGTGTTAATATTCAAGGTTTTACACTCTTTCGGAAAGACAGGGCAAATAGGAGGGGAGGTGGTGTATGTCTGTATGTCAGAAGAGACTTAAAAGCGATTGTGAATGAGTCAGTGGTCTCAGAAGAGTGTGAGGAGGCTGAAACTTTGTGGGTCGAAATTCAAAGCCGAGAGAGCTTTGAGAAAATTGTTTTGGGTGTAATTTATAGACCCCCTAACATCTCTGAGGAAATAGAGGGTCACCTATATAAACAGATGGAGCGGGCTGCACAGGAGGGGACCGTAGTGATAATGGGAGACTTTAACTTTCCAAATATAAATTGGGGTCAGGGCTCGTCTTCATCTATGAAGGGGAAACATTTTATGAACATTCTTCAGGATAATTTTATGGTGCAGCTGGTAGAAGATCCCACAAGAGGTGACACATTGTTGGACCTAGTGATTTCTAACAATGAGGAGATTGTCCAAAATGTCAGTGTCAGGGAACCCCTTGGGAACAGCGATCATAATATAATTATTTTCATCTTAAACGTTAAAAAGCAGAAACAGGTGGGAAAATCGAAAACTTTGAATTTTAAGAGGGCCAATTTCCAGAAATTCAGGGCTGCAATACAGGATATAGACTGGGATCAGATACTGTCACATGGTGATACTAATGTTAAATGGGAGAAATTCAAATCTATCCTGGGTTTTTATACTTCTAAATTTATTCCAATAGGTAACAAGTATAGACGGGCTAGATCACATCCCGCGTGGCTTACAGCTACAGTTAAAAGGGCAATTAATGAGAAAAAGAGGGCATTTAAAAAATATAAATCTGATGGGTCACCAGAGGCTTTCAATACTTACAAAAAACTTACCAAAATCTGTAAAAAAGAAATCAAATCAGCCAAAATACAAAATGAAAGACAGGTGGCTAAAGATAGCAAAACAAATCCCAAGAATTTTTTTAAGTATATCAATGCAAAAAAAAATGGGTCAGAACAGGTTGGACCCCTTTATTCTGAAAATGGGGCATCGGTGACTGGAGACCAAGAGAAGGCGGTTACTTAATAGGTTTTTTAGCTCCGTTTATACAATAGAAGAGAGAACTTCTGACTTGGGTGGTGCCAGTGCGGGTCATGCACCCTGTAATATACTAGACTGGCTAAATGTAGACATTATCCAATCTAAGCTCAATAAAATCAATGTGTACAAAGCTCCTGGACCTGATGCGTTACACCCCAGAGTTCTTAAAGAACTCAGTTCTGTTATTGCTGTACCACTGTCTAAAATCTTCAGGGATTCCGTAATGTCTGGTGTGGTGCCAAGTGACTGGCGCAAGGCAAATGTGGTGCCAATATATAAAAAGGGCTCTAGAACTTCGACAGGCAATTACAGACCTGTAAGCTTAACTTCCATTGTGGGGAAAGTATTGGAAGGGTTAGTAAAAGACTACATACTGGAGTATGTGACATCAAATAGAATAATAAGTGATAGCCAGCATGGGTTTACTAAGAATAGAAGTTGTCAAACTAACCTTATCTGCTTCTATGAAGAGGTGAGCAGATGCCTGGATGGAGGAGCAGCTGTGGATATTGTGTTCTTGGACTTTGCAAAGGCATTTGACACTGTTCCTCATAGACGCCTGATGGGTAAAATTAGGGCTATTGGTTTGGCAGAAATCATTTGCAATTGGATTGAAAACTGGCTGAAGGATCGTATCCAGAGAGTCGTGGTCAATGATTCCTACTCGGAATGGTCACCAGTTATGAGTGGTGTACCTCAGGGTTCTGTGCTTGGCCCACTACTATTTAATATATTTATTACTGATATAGAGGTAGGAATTAATAGCACTGTGTCTATTTTTGCAGATGACACCAAACTGTGTAGTGTAATACAGTCTATGGAGGATGTTCATAGGCTGCAGGGTGACTTGGACAAACTGAATGTTTGGTCATCCACTTGGCAAATGAGGTTTAATGTGGATAAATGTAAGGTTATGCACCTGGGGGCCAATAATCCAAAGGCAAAATATGTCCTTGGGGGAGTAAATCTGGGAGAGTCCCTTGTTGAGAAGGACCTGGGGGTACTAGTAGATCATAAATTGAATAACAGCATGCAATGTCAATCAGCTGCCTCTAAAGCTAGTAGGATCTTGTCGTGTATCAAAAGTGGTATGGACTCTCATGATAGGGATGTAATATTACCCCTGTACAAGGCACTGGTTCGGCCTCACCTGGAATATGCTGTCCAGTTCTGGGCACCGGTCCATAAAAAGGATGCCCTGGAGCTGGAGAGGGTTCAACGTAGAGCCACAAAAATGATAAGGGGTATGGAGGGTCTTAGTTATGAGGAAAGATTAAAACAACTAGATTTATTTAGTCTGGAAAAGAGACGACTACGAGGGGACATGATTAATTTATTTAAATATATGAATGGTCCATACAAAAAATATGGTGGTAAGTTTGCAGCCAGATCTTGTGCAGTGAGCTCTGCAGATTTTTGTGGCAGATAACTTTTAAAAAAGCATTAGCAAAGCGAGTGTATGAGCTTAGCGGCGAGTGTGCATTGATCTGAAGTGTGTGCAGTGTCTTAAGTGTGACTTACGTTTAAGGGAAGGAATACTTTTTGGATCCAGCAACAAATAGATAAGTGCATCTACATTTTTTATTTCCTGATATTCATTGTGTGATTTTTATTGCAACCAAGTAGATCTGAAGGTATTTTACTTGCATAATCTGTATATTGTGTGGGGGGTATAGGGAGGCAGTCACCTTGCTTATCTGGACAGTATAGTCACAGGTGCTGCCTAAGTAATAGTGGGGTGTGGCTATCTAATTAGCAGCCTTTATATACTTCTGTGGTCAGTTTGTTTGGTGGTTTGCAGCCAGATCTTGTGCAGTGAGCTCTGCAGATTTTTGTGGCAGATAACTTTTAAAAAAGCATTAGCAAAGCGAGTGTATGAGCTTGGCGGCGAGTGTGCATTGATCTGAAGTGTGTGCAGTGTCTTAAGTGTGACTTACGTTTAAGGGACTTAAGTTTGAGGGACGTAAGCATGTAACTGCTGTGTTCTGTGTTACTTTGACTGTAAATTCTTCTTTCTGTGCATAATTCTATTGTAATCCCCATTAGAACAATGGACTCCATAAGTGGCATTGCTACACGGTGTACATCCTGTGCCATGTATGCTTTCCTTGAACAGCCGTTCGAGGGGGAATACTGCTGTGTGGGGTGTGTGAAAATTGCTCACCTGGAAGCCCAGATTCTGGATCTAAATGAGCAAGTTTCAAGGCTGCGGGCAATTGATAATATGGAACGAAGTTTGCTGCTCCTGGAGCACAAACTCTCTGGGGAAGATGGGTGTGGGGAGGGAAGTATGGAGGTGCAGAGTGAGGGGGCAGCTAGTTGGGTAACATGTAGAAGGCGGGGTAGAGGGAAGAGTTGTAGAGAGTCTAGTCCTGATCTGGTGCACCCCAATAAGTTTGCCAGGCTGGCGGATGAGGGGGATATCAGCTCTGGGGTAGCAATGCTGCAGAAAGATGTGGCCGCTAGCAACCAGGGGAATGTGTGCTCCAGTAAGAAGGGTAATGGGAGCAGAGGCAAGGTCAGACAGGTGCTGGTAGTGGGAGATTCGATTATTAGGGGAACACACAGGGCAATCTGTCACAAAGACCGTGCATACCGAACAGTGTGTTGTTTGCCGGGTGCTCGGGTTCGGCATGTTGCGGATCGGGTTGATGGATTACTGGGAGGGGCTGGTGAGGAACCAGCGGTCATGGTCCACATTGGCACTAATGACAAAGTAACAGGTAGGTGGAAGGTCCTTAAAAATGATTTCAGAGATTTAGGCCATAAGCTCAGGGCAAGGACCTCAAAGGTAATTTTCTCCGAGATACTGCCTGTACCACGTGCCACACCAGAAAGGCAGCGGGAGATCAAGGAGGTAAATAAGTGGCTCAAAAGTTGGTGTAGGAAGGAGGGGTTTGGGTTCATGGAGAACTGGGCTGACTTTTCTGTGGGCTACAGGCTCTACAGTAGGGATGGGCTGCACCTCAATGGGGAGGGGGTTGCTGTTTTAGGGGAAAAAATGGCTAGAAGGTTGGAGGAGTGTTTAAACTAGAGACCTGGGGGGAGGGCAACTACACTTGTGCAGGGCAAATAGACGGTGTACATAGAGAGCTGGGACGAGCCATAGTCCATGGGGGAGGAAGGGGGGCTGGAATGAGATTGGGGAATAAGGACAAAAGGAATACGGACAGGGAAAACCATATAAAGTGTATGTACACAAATGCCAGAAGCCTCACAAACAAAATGGAGGAACTAGAACTCTTGATGTTGGAACGGAAATATGATATAGTGGGTATCAGCGAGACATGGCTGGACAGTAGCTATGACTGGGCTGTTACTATAGATGGTTATAGTCTTTTTAGAAAGGATCGTATAAATAAAAAAGGGGGAGGGGTTTGTTTATATGTGAATTCTTGCCTCAAGCCCGTCCTGCGAGATGACATCAGTAACGCAAATGTGGAGTCCCTATGGGTGGAGATAAGAGGAGGGAAAAAGAATAATAAAATATTACTAGGGGTTTGTTATAAGGCTCCAAATATAATGGAGGCAGCAGAGGAAATGCTGATAAGTGAAATGGATGCGGCTTCAAAGCATGGTGAAGTACTTATCATGGGGGACTTCAATTACCCAGATATTGACTGGGGGGCAGAAACCTGCAGGTCCTTCAAAGGTAGCAGGTTCTTGTCAACAACAAAAGACAATTACCTGTCGCAACTAGTCCTGGAGCCAACAAGAGGGGGGGCACTGCTGGACCTTATCCTTACCAACAGACCTGATAGGGTATCAAAACTACAGGTTGGGGGGAACCTGGGGAATAGTGATCATAATATCATTGATTTTGTATTACGCTTTACTAAGCACGTTAGTGAAGGGGCAACCAACACTCTAAACTTCAGGAGGGCAAAGTTTCATCAACTAAGGGAAGACCTTAAAGGCATAGACTGGGATAATGCTCTCAAAGACAAAAGCCCCCCCCAAAAATGGGACTTTTTCTCATATATTCTGAAAAAGTCCTGTGAGAAACACATACCTTATGGGAAAAAGCATAAAAGGAACAAGAAAAAGCCTATGTGGCTAACTAGTCTTGTAAGGAAAGCAATAAGTGAGAAAGATAAAGCGTTTAAGGTGCTAAAACGTGAAGGTAGCGATGAGGCATTACAGGATTATAGAGAGAAAAATAAATCCTGTAAAAAGCAGATAAAGGCTGCAAAAATAGAGACTGAGAGAAATATTGCCAGGGAGAGCAAAAATAATCCCAAATTATTTTTCAAGTATATAAATGATAAGAAACTAAAAACAGAGAGTGTGGGTCCCCTTAGAAACAACATGGGGGTCATGGTGGAAGGAGATGAGGAAAGGGCCAATCTACTGAATGTCGCCTTCTCAACTGTCTTTACCCAGGAAAATCCCCTGGTGGAAGACACAATGAGGAATAATGTAAATTCTTTTTATAATGTCAACAGTTTAACCCAGGAAGAGGTACGGCGCCGCCTCGCATCCACTAAGATAGATAAATCACCTGGGCCAGATGGCATACACCCCCGGGTTCTGCATGAATTATGTACGGTGATAGACAGACCGTTATTTTTAATATTTGAAGATTCACTGAGGACTGGTTATGTTCCACAGGAATGGCGCATAGCAAATGTGGTACCAATATACAAAAAAGGATCAAATAGCGATCCTGGAAACTACAGACCCGTAAGTCTAACTGCTGTGGTGGGGAAAATATTTGAGGGGTTTATTAGAGATGCTATCCTGGAGTATCTCACTGTGCACAACCTTATAACCCAGCGTCAGCATGGGTTTATGAGAGATCGCTCCTGTCAGACTAATCTGATTGGTTTCTACGAGATCTGGGGGACGCTGTGGATGTTGTATATCTGGACTTTTCAAAGGCATTTGACACCGTGCCACATAAAAGGTTGGTATATAAAATGAGACTGCTGGGAGTAGGAGAAAATCTGTGTATCTGGGTAAGTAATTGGCTTAGTGATAGAAAACAGAGGGTGGTCATTAATGGCACATTCTCAGATTGGGTTGATGTTACCAGTGGAGTGCCACAGGGGTCAGTATTGGGGCCACTTCTTTTTAATATTTTTATTAATGACCTTGTAGTGGGTTTACACAGTCAAGTTTCAATATTTGCAGATGATACTAAGCTGTGTAAAGTAATAAATACTGAGGTCGATAGTTTAGCATTACAGAGGGATTTGTGGAAGCTTGAGGGATGGGCAGAGAAATGGTTGATGAGGTTTAATGTAGATAAATGTAAAGTTATGCACTTGGGCCATGGAAACAAAAAGTATAATTATGTTCTAAACGGTCAATTACTTAGTAAAACTGAAGCTGAAAAGGACTTGGGCGTATTGGTGGATGGTAAACTTAATTTTAGTGACCAGAGCCAGGCGGCTGCTGCTAAAGCAAATAAAATAATGGGATGTATCAAGAGAGGAATAGATTCTCATGATAAAGACATAGTTCTGCCCTTATACAAATCCCTGGTCAGACCACACATGGAATATTGTGTACAGTTTTGGGCACCAGTGTATAAAAAGGATATAGTAGAGCTGGAACGGGTGCAGAGGAGAGCAACCAGGATTATTAGGGGAATGGGGGGACTAGAATACAATGACAGATTACAAAATTTGGGATTATTCAGTTTAGAAAAAAGACGACTGAGGGGAGACCTCATTACAATGTACAAATACCTGAACGGACAGTACAAGGATCTCTCCAAAGATCTTTTTATACCTAGGCCTGTGACCAGAACAAGGGGGCATCCTCTACGCCTAGAGGAGAGGCGATTCTACCATCACCATAGACAAAGGTTCTTTACTGTAAGAGCAGTGAGACTATGGAACTCTCTGCCGCAGGAGGTTGTTATGGCCAACTCTATGTACATGTTCAAGAGAGGCCTGGATGACTTTCTGGAGAGCAAAAATATCACGGGTTATGGGGATAAAACATTTATTTAATTCTTGAAGGTTGGACTTGATGGACTTGCGTCTCCTTCCAGCCTTATATACTATGATACTATGAAGTTGTTTCAGATTAGATCAAATCAAAAGACGAGGGGGCACTGTCTCCATCTGGAGAAAACCAGGTTTAATCACCGGAGGCGACAGGGCTTTTTTACTATGAGAACTGTCACTCTGTGGAATAGCCTGCCTCAGGCGCTGGTCACAGCAGGGACAGCAGAGAGCTTTAAGAAGGGTCTAGATGCCTTTTTACACCTAAATAACATTGCTGGTTATGTTATATAGAATTGTTTCCCCCCAATCCCTTTCTCATCCAATCCCTTCCCTTCCTTGGTTGAACTTGATGGACAAGTGTCTTTTTTCAACCGTATAAACTATGAAACTATGAAAGAAGATAGAAGTTATACAAGTAGGCAGAGTTACAATAGCTAGATATTCATGTACCTTTTATAGGCAGCAGCACAGAGTTTCTAAGCTTTACTGTGGCAGTCACAGGCAGGAACTATTTAGCAGCTGCACACTGTGGTCGGATCTTCTGTTCCTGCTGCTTTTGTGTTCCTCTCCCCTCAGCCAAATCCCGACTGGCCAGGAGTTAGGTATTTGTGCTTTGCTCTCACAAAGCAGAGCAGCTTCTCCCCCACAGAGCTGCTGGATGCCCCCTCAAAGTTACTGCAGGATGTGTTTGATCCTTGGTGGAGAGCAGCAGCGAGAACACAGACCCCTGCTGCTGCTGCTCCCCCACCAATCAGCGAGGGCTCTGCACGGGGGGCGGGGCTCTTCTCTCTCTGTCATGCTGCCGGCCCAATGTGTGTCATTCGGCCCCAGAGGGTCCCGGCCCACCGGGAACTTCCCCGGCAGATTGTATGGCCAGTCCGCCCCTGGACTTATGGGTTTCAAACTCCTTTACATTGCGTTCTTAGTCGTGGTTTAAAGCATTGCAAGCACAAACACATTTAAAAAGAAAGGAAACAACATAGATGAAAAGAATTACCACTGATTGACATGTATGTGAGCAAAACCCACTGCTCTCGACATGCGTACCAAGAAAGACTTCAGATATGTGTATAACATATAAAAATGCAGAATAACAGGAAACGTATGATACAATAATCAATATGAATACAGTAAATCTGTTCTATTTTTAAGCCCCTTTGGATTTCTGGTTTCTAGGTTGAGAATCCAAAAGACTTCTCTATTACATAATTTGCAATCCCTATCACTGCCTCTTAAAGTAGACTTTACTTCCTCAATTCCTATTACTGAGAGAGTGGACAAATCACCCCCATGTGTATGTAAAAAATGGTTTGATAAACTAGAAATGTATTTGTCACAAGAGGTAGAGCTATCAGATACATGTTCACCTATTCATTTTTTAAGGGGCATATCGTACTGCCCTGCAAGTTACGTAATAGGGAAACCTATTTATCCATGAAAAAATAAATGTAAGTTTCAAACGAATAATTTCGAGTGCTGAACACAATTTCCTTCATCTGCCTTATAAATATATTTTGACCAATTTGGTAAGCCTTTGACATTATACATAAAGCCCATGTAAGTTTCATTTTATCATAGGAGGAAAACTCCACTGTGATAGATGATCTCCATGGTATTTTACTGAATATACCTACCAAGAAATTTGCCTCATTTTGCTCCTGATACCAGTTGTGAGAATACAGCATTGGGCTGTACATTTAACTGAGCTAATGTCAACACTAACTGGTTTAACGACAATGGGGGTCATTTACTAAGGGCCCGGTTCGCGTTTTCCCGACATGTTACCCGAATATTTCCAATTTGCACCAATTTTCCCTGTATTGCTCCGGGTTTTTGGCGCACGCGATTTCATTGTGGCGCATTGGCACCGGCATGCACGTGATGGAAATCGGGGGGAAACCGTTGCATTTTTTAAAAAAAAGTGCCGCGGGACACGCGCTTACCTTCACCAGGTATATTATGGTGCATTCCGGTGGACCTCGGGGAACTTCAGCGCAGCAGCGACATCTGGTGGACGTCGGAGGAACTGCCTTAGTGAATCGCAGGAAGACCTGAATCCACCGCAGAGAACGCACCGCTGGATCACGAATGGGCCGGGTAAGTAAATCTGCCCCATTGAGTTTAATATGCCCCTACAGAGTTAACCTGGAGGCATTACATTGTCAGGAGCTTACTGATCAGGTGAGGAGTTGATTGGTGGCACCAGGGAACTAATGTGGTGCTTCAAAGGACCACCTCCGCTCCCCGATCAGCTGACTGATCAGCTGATCACTTGACTGATCGCCCAACTGATCAGATAATCCCTCAACTGACCTCATTGGGGAGTGGCTGGGGCATAGAGGCTCTAAATAACCACAGCAGAAGCGGGCACCACGGCCATACTAGTGCTGGAGGCTATGCCCTACGCCAGTTAGTTTAGTCCTGTAATCCCTGAGATAGCTAGTTATGCGGCTGTTTTCCTTGGTTGGATGAAATCGCTAACCGGTGGCCATACAATATACTGCTATGGGCTAGCAGTTTTTGACATCTGTCATGAGCTGTTCGAATATTAGTTGTTAGTGTTTGACCAGCAGAAATACATCAGGTGTAAACAGGGAGCTATTTGAAACTGGTTCCTCCGGATAATGGGACCGAGGTTCATTGGAGGCAATGTACAGGATAGCATCAGATGTTGAATATATTAACTATCTTTAATATATCCCTTTCTCTGGAACCAAAACAGGTCCAGGAGGTAGGGTGTTATTTCGGGATAGACAACCCAGCCCATTTAGTGAGCAGGGCCACAGCGTTCATTAGAGAAGTAGTGCAGACAGAAGTACACATATAAATTTTAACACCTGGGTAATTTAACCCTATAGCTGTTTTAACTCTGCCCTTTATGTCTATTACACACAATCGGCATATTGCGAAACTATGACCCATGCTAAGATAAATACAGTTGCCCTTTCTTTTTATCTATTTCCAATAAAGGTTACATTTTAATATCCCTCACTTTTAAAAATTTGATTGAATGGGGGGCGTGGCTTGGCCGCAGGAGAAGATGGCCGCGTAATCAGGGAGCTCCGTCCTGCTACAGCTAATTAAGCGAACATACCGCCGACAGATACCCCGCATTTACCACCAAAGTCCGCCAGAATGACGGGACAGAACACGGGAACAAACGGGAAGAGAAGAATCCCGAAAGAAACCCAGCAAAAGGCAATCGGACATTACATCCCGCCGGATCAGCCGAAAGTTAAAGATGGCGCCGAACGGAGGAAGCACTACAGTAACAGCGCAGAGCAGCGCGACACAATAGGAAAAGAAGCACACAGAACACAATCTAGACTCCCCAGACCCAGCAACTCGCCATCTGTGTCTAACATACCTGAGAAAGGAAGCGCTGACACAAGGAGCCAAAAAAACAAATCCATGGGGAAAACGTCACCAGCTCTAACTGAAGAAGAATACAGCATGCCTCCCCTTCAGCTGCAGCTGCAGAACAGCTCAGAGAGCTCCTTTTCATCTCAGCAAGGGCAAGAGTTTGGAGACACATCACCCAGCATCAGCCCAATAAAGCATAAAGTCCGCAGACAAGAAGAACCAAGAGAACAGGAGGTAAGCTTAATGCCTCATACAGATACACAGGCACCCACTACACCAGACAGCTTTTTAACTATTCAAACATCAGAAAAGACTGTGTCTGAATGTAAGCTAAAAGAAAAGCTTGAGGCATTCAAATTATCTCTACAAAGGGACTTATCCAAATTAATATCTCTTTTACAATATTCACTAAACAGCATGGGCGAGAGAGTGTCGCATGAAGAAGACAAAATGGCGTCAATAACTAACGCACATAACGAATTGGTCGACTCACACAATGACCTAGAAGATAAAATCACACTTATACAAGCAAAATTGACAGACCATGAAGATAGAGATAGACGCAACAACGTTAAACTGCGTGGAATACCAGAAACAGTGCCAGGCATACATTTACGCTCATATGTGCAACGGTTAACAAAAACAATACTGCCAGAATTAGCAGAATACGAGTTGTGCATAGATCGGGCACACAGAGTACCGAAACCGAGTACACTACCAGAATCAGTACCTAGGGACGTGCTGGCACGATTCGCCTTTTTCCATGTAAAAGAACAACTAATGACAAAAACAAGGAATATGGATAATCTGCCATCACCATATGAGTCTGTTAAACTATTTGTGGATTTATCTGCAGCCACACTACAGGCACGCAGAGAATTAGCCCCCATAACAGCAGCACTCAGAAAGAGTAACAGACCATATAGATGGGGATTTCCCACAAAAATTTTGGTCAAACACCAAAACGCCCTAATACCTATTAAAAACTTGATAGAAGGATACACTTTACTGAAAAAATGGGGAATCCCATATGAAGAAAACCTCACGACAAGGAAGAAAAAGGACTTAGAAATAATAGACCCGGATTGGAACAAAGCAGGCTAATATGGCTCAAAAATAGTATCAGAGACATTAAAGTCGCTGCAGCAGGACACTACTTAAGTCTCCTTATTACGTTTCCACGAAAAAAGAGACCCCATTGAAGTACTACGATGAAAGATAGTACAACTTCTATTAAATGTTATTTTTCTTTATTGGTTAAATTACAGAATGTTAAAGATACCATGGTAATTGTCCACACCGTAAAGGTTAATGCAGTAATTAATACAGATATGAAAACCAGGTCCAGGTCTCCCATCCAATACACTAATATAAAAATGTTACACGCAATCTCAAACCAAATAAATGGGAATTAAGATATTATCACTAAACACAAAGGGATTGAATAGTCCTTATAAAAGATCCTTACTATGGAAGGAAACTCTGCAACAAAAAGCAGACATCATATGCATTCAGGAAACTCATATTAGTGAAAGCAATCCACCTAAAATATCACATACACTATTCCCCACTATCATACATTCATCATTTCCCAAAAAGAAAAGAGGCGTACTGATAGGGTTTAGATCATCCCTAGCAATTTCTATAGAATATAAAGAAATAGATCCTCAAAGTAGATTCATTATCTTAGTCTGCACTATCAATAACTTGCCATATACGATTATTAACATTTATGCCCCACAAAAAAGGCACAAATCCTTCCTGGAAAAAATAATCAAAAAAATCAAACAGCATAAAAAAGGAGAAGTAATAATATGTGGTGATTTTAATACAATAAACCACACATCATTCGACACTACACCAAAAACCCCTCATAGGAACTTCACACTTAATACATGGCTATGGCAAAATGACCTACATGATGCGTGGAGAACACTTCACACAACGGAAAAAGACTATACTTTTTACTCTGCAAGGCATCAAACATACTCTAGAATAGATATGTTTATAGTAGAACAGTCCTTATTGGACAGAATAGAAGACACTAGCATTGGGTCAATACACTGGGCGGACCACGCTCCCATAACATTAACTATTTCTGACCAACTATGCAACATAAATGACTTTATATGGAAAGCAAACACAACCAATTTCTCAGACCCGAAAATTGCAGAATTTCTAGAAACAGCATCAAAAGAATTTATGCATTACAACACTAAAGAAAACACTAACTTTTTCTCAGTGTGGATAACGCATAAAGGATTTATAAGAGGCGAACTTATAAAAATAGGCATTAGACAAAACAAAAAAAGAAATAGGGATATAAAAAATATCTCTACCAAAATAGCAACTTTAGAAAATGTACATAAAGCGAACCCTACATATGCAATTTATACCGAACTTGCAAAAGCAAGGGACCATCTCAGAAACCTATACTTACACAACTATTCACATTCATTGAAAAAGCTAAAGATAAAATACTATTCACAAGATCAAAAGGCAGGGGCATTACTAGCCAAGAAACTAAAACAAAGAACAAAACAATCAAAAATACCATATGTTAAACACCCCCAAACAAAAGAAAAAATTATGCTACCTAGGGGAATAACAGAGGCATTTAAATCATATTATTCCAGCCTTTACAACCTGAAAGAGGACCCTACTACCCATGTACCAACTAAAGAGGAGATAAATAAATTCCTTAAAGAAATATCCCTTCCAGGCATATCTGAGGTTCAATTACAAACACTAAATAACCCGATTAGCGAAGAGGAAATTCTAAAAACAATCAAATCCCTCCCAAATGGCAAAGCACCCGGACCAGATGGTCTGCCAGGAGAATTCTATAAAAAATTTGCCCCTACTATGATTCCACACCTAAGCAAATTATTCGCACTAGCAGCAGAACAGGGAGAATTCCCAGGAGAAATGTTATCGGCACTAATAATAACCCTGCCGAAGCCGGGGAAACCAAATGACGAAACCTCTAACTTCAAACCAATCTCCCTATTAAACCATGACGTAAAAATATACGCTAAAATCTTGGCAGAGAGGCTAAAAGATATAGTACCAACACTAATAAGATCAGACCAAGCAGGATTTACAAAAGGGAGGCAAGTACCAGATAACTCCAGAAAAATTATAAACATCCTACAACAATGTGAAAACTCTAAACTACAAGCTCTGTTTTTAACTGTCGACGCCGAAAAAGCGTTCGACAGAGTAAACTGGGACTACGCCTTTGCAGTCCTAAAAAAATTTGGAATTGAGGGTAGAATATATACAGCTATAAGAGCCCTATACTCAAATCCAGAAGCACAAGTATTTGTGAACGGACTATTATCAACATCTTTTAAACTATCAAATGGTACGAGACAAGGGTGCCCTCTGTCGCCAATTTTTTTCATTTTATCACTAGAACCACTAGCAGAACTCATTAGGAAAAACCAACACATCAAAGGAATTCCTATAGGAGACACAGACAACAAAATAACACTATTTGCAGATGACATCATCCTGACACTTAGCAACCCTAACATTTCTCTCCCACATGCCCTTCAAATAATGAATGATTTTAGTAAGGTGTCATATTATAAAATTAACAAAAGCAAATCTCAAAGTCTACCAATAAACATACCATTGCAACATGAAAAAGCACTTAAACAAAAATACGACCTGGACTGGCAAGATCACAATATAGAATACTTAGGGATAAAAATCACTAACCCTACTAATACTCTTTATCAGACCAACTATATTCCCCTCTTGAAAGATATAGATAAAGACCTGGAAAAATTCTCAAAAACCATCTTAACGTGGTGCGGAAGAATAGCAGCATACAAAATGATGGTACTCCCTCGCTATTTATTCCTTTTTAGGACTTTAAATATACCCATTCCAGAATCTTTCTTCAGAAAGGCGAATACACAAATGTCCAAGTTCATATGGGCGGGGAACAAACCAAGAGTAGCCCGGGGAATAATGACAAAGTCAAAAACAATGGGAGGCCTGGGTTTACCAGATCTCCAGAATTATTACTACGCCACAATCCTTGATCAAGCAAGCAATTGGTGGAAAGAACCCACAGACAAACAATGGATCAAACAAGAATGCTTTTTCAAGAGAAACCAACCTCTACAGCTAAGATTATTCAATGGAATGTGGGGAAAAAAAAACCCATCTACGAATATCCTCACACCGACAGAGCATGGCAAGAGTTGCTCAACTCACGGAAAAAAGTAGCGACAAACTTTCCCCTAAGCAAAATTCCAATAGCATTCTTAAAGTACAACATTGAAAATCTAGACCTATCAACATGGACAAGCAAAGGAATTAAGACATTACAAGACATATGGGGCCAAAAAGACATACTACCTTTCCGAGCCATAGAAGCAAAATATGAGCTCCCAGCAATAGATGTTCTTCTATACCTGAGAATAAGAAACACCCTACAGGATAAAGGACTAGCACCACCGCAATTGGATCCACAAATTTCAAACTATCTAGAGAAATCGGCTCCCAAGACAAAAGGCATATCTTTTTTTTATAATTTATTACAAGAATCCCCACCACAAAAAAAACTACCATATATGTACAAATGGGAAAGAGATTTACAAACATCCTTCACTTTAGCACAATGGAAAACACCACTGGCTTTAACACAATCTACCTTTAGATGTGTGTCGCATCAAGAAGCAATAATTAAGACTATGCATAGGTGGTACTTCACCCCAACTAGATTGAACACAATCTACAATACCACGTCACCCTTGTGCTGGCGTGGATGTGGGAAAAGAGGGACACTACTACATATCTTATGGGAATGCCCAAAAATCACTCCACTATGGAATACAATATCAAATTTGTTATCATCATTTTGCAACAAAACAACTAAACTTTCACCCGAGCAAGCCCTTTTGCTCATCAACATAAATGAAATCGACAACAAAAACAGTGCGCTAATCGCCCACATTGTCATGGCAACCAAGCTAATAATCACCCGCCACTGGAAAGACCCTATATGTCCGGACAGTAATGAAATCATAAGACAAATCAACACAACACATGCTTATGAACAAGCCATAGCAAAGCAAAACAATAGAGTATCACAATTCACCGCCAAATGGGAGACATGGACTAAGAGCTCGTTCTATGAAGAATAAGAGTAAATAACACCCCGAAAACCTGGAAGCATACCTGGACAAAGACCTAAAGAAAATGAACAGCAAGTTGTCTTTATTGTTATTAGTCGTTTCAGTTATAGTATGGTTCAACATACAGTAACATCACACAGACTGAACAATGGAATTAAGTTCAGCCTGGGTGAAACCCGAGAAGAATTAGAAGATAAATAAGCATTAACTAACAAAACTAACTACCCAATATGCAAACATCCAGTATATAGAAATGCATATATATTTAGAATATAGGGAAAAGAAACATTGTAAACGTATTACTTCTCGACTGTATGTATGTTTGGGAAAAATTCTGAATAAAAATTTACATAAAAAAAAAAAAATTTGATTGAATCAATAGGGTTAAATATACAATAATCAGTATTTCATTCTTTATGATCACTTACCAATCAACAAGCAACAGACACAAAGTTTAATGCTTTATTTTATTTAACTATATCAAGTAGGTCAGCATATGGGTTGTCTTTTATAGAACTAAAAAGCAAATAAAGAACAGAGTAACAATGCGAAAGAAAATAATATCACATTTTATAGTGTTTAAGCGATAAGACTAAGTATTAGCAGGAAAGTTCTCAAAAACACAACATTGCATTTTTTCATTTGATTATTTCTGATATTCAGATGTATTGCAAATAAACTAAAAACATGCTGACCTCATATATTACTATTCTTCCTTATTGGCTGTTATACATATCACCCTCTTAACATGGGAAGTGTCAACTGTTGTGAGATCTTCAATAATAAAATTTTCTGCAGTGAGAGCCTTCCTAACAAAATCCTCAGTGTATTTGAATACATTGAGTTTCTCCTCCCCAACTTTTATATATGTTGCATTCAAAGCCCCAAATAACAGGAGGTGTCCTCCAGTTTTTAGCAGCCTTAAGAACTTCCTGAGATATCTTTTGTAATCCTTCTCGTCTTTGCTGATAACATCCAAAAGACCAGCACTGATGACAGCATCTGCTGGTGGCAGGGTTTTTGGCTGTGTCATATTTTCCTTCTCAGGGTCAATTTTTAAAAGGCTTTGAATTGTTGGTTTTCCGTGGTCACTAAGAAAAAATCGAAATAAAAAGAATTCTCAGTCAACATGAAAAGGATGGCAAGAGATTGAGTTACAAAATAACTAATATTTCACCTGTTTCCTTCTTTCTGCACATGAAGCTTTCCTGTGTCCACCAATATTTTCATATCCTTGAAGTCTCTTTCTCTGGCCTTTAAAACTATGATGTCTTTAAAATACTTATTGGCTGTGTACAAGTGATCAACTAGGCAACCAATGCTGAGGTCAATCAAGAGACCTTCTTTACCATGGCCTAAAAAAAGAAAGTTGATTAAAAATATATCTTAGAAAACATTGTGACACCTGTTAAATGTATGGTGTGACGGAATATATGATTATCAAAAGGTAACTTTATTGTATTTTCAAGACACAATAAGAAAAAAACCCGCAAACTTAAAAAATAATTACCATATACGCTGCGTTTTTCAGCACAAAAAATGTGCTGAAAAACCCTACCTCGGCTTTCATTCAAGTATTTAAAAAAACAAAATGTGTACTCACCTTCCAACGCCCACCTCCCCCGGCAGGTCCTCCTCTTTTCAGGGATGTCTGGCATCGGTTCTGTGCCAGTGCGCAATCTATCGCAGGCATCATGACATCAGCCGCTCGCTGACATTCTAATGTGTGCGACATTGCCAACCATTATGATGTCAGAAAGTGGTTGACATCATGGTGTGTGCGACAGACCGGCTGCTGGCTGTTATCTAAGGAGGACAGGGGCTGCAGCCTGTATACAAGAGGCAGTGGCTGCAAGCTGTATACTGGAAGCAGGGGCTGCAGGCTGTATACTGGAGGCAGGGGCTGCAGGCTGTATACTGGAGGCAGGGGCTGCAGGCTGTATACTAGAGGAAGGGGCTGCAGGCTGTATACTAGAGGCAGGGGCAGCAGGCTGTATACTGGAAGCAGGGGCTGCAGGCTGTATACTGGAGGCAGGGGCTGCAGGCTGTATACTGGAGGCAGGGGCTGCAGGCTGTATACTAGAGGAAGGGGCTGCAGGCTGTATACTGGAGGCAGGGGCTGCAGGCTGTATACTGGAGGCAGGGGCAGCAGGCTGTATACTAGAGGCAGGGGCTGCAGGCTGTAAACTGGAGGCAGGGGCTGCAGGCTGTATACTGGGGGCAGGGGCTACAGACTGCATACTGCGGGCAGGGGCTGCAGGATATATACTGGGGACAGGGGCTGCAGGACATATACTAGAGCAAAGGGCTAGCTATATACTGGGGGTATGAGATGGCTGTCTATTTACTGGGAGCAAGGAGCTTCTTGCTATATACTGGGGCATGGGTTGGCATGCTTTATACTAGTCTTATACTTGAGCAAATAGGTTTTCCCAGTTTTTATGTTAAAATTAGGGTTCTCGGCTTATACTTGGGTATATACAGTATATGAAAGCTCCAACTATTCTTCTTTCATATAAATGATTGTAACTCATTCATTCCCGGTTCTATAACTACTCTAATAATATAATATAATAGAGGAGAGTCCTTAGAACCTATATGCATCTAACTGATTTTGTTATGGTTAGATTCCCTAATGGTGTCATAGTCATTACATGGTATCATAGGTGAATCCTCACCCACTAGTGGAAAATAGTGTGAAGTGGCCCTAGTGATCAGTGCGTACCTGTAGCTTAGGAATAATTGCTGCAACTAGTTGGTCCTGGTGTGTAAATGTCACGGCTTAGAATCTGTTTCTCCACACCAAATATTGCAGACTTCGCATAACCTTCTTAAAATCTTATGATTTATTAATCTCATAAATCATGTGACAAAGGGAAAATGTTTTTTAGAGAAAAATTCTTCAAACAACAACTTTTTATGAATTGCTTCAGGAGGGGTCCAGTTTTTTGTTGCAAATAAACTATAGACCTGACCAGGCATAGCAAAAACTTGAGAAGTTGTTGCAGTAGAGTGCGAGAATTTTGTGTGAGTTTTTAGGTAATAGTTGCAAAAACCCAGCAGACTAAGCTGTCTAATATATCAACCTCTAAGACAAATCAAACAAGTCCAAAACCCAGAAAAGACAAACTTTTGTATTTCAATTTGATCAACCATGGACACATATTCATAGATCCAGGTACTGTGACGTTGGTAGTAGAGATGAGCGAACATGCTCGTCCGAGCTTGATGCTCGGTCGAGCATTAGGGTACTCGAAACTGCTCGTTGCTCGGACGAATACTTTGCCCGCTCGAGAAAATGGCAGCTCCCGCCGTTTTGCTTTTTGGCGGCCAGAAACAGAGCCAATCACAAGCCAGGAGACTCTGCACTCCACCCAGCATGACGTGGTACCCTTACACGTCGATAGCAGTGGTTGGCTGGCCAGATCAGGTGACCCTGGGATAGACTAGCCGCTGGCCGCGCTGCTCGGATCATTCTGTCTCTGGATGCCGCTAGGGAGAGAGCTGCTGCTGGTCAGGGAAAGCGTTAGGGTGTTCTATTAGCTTACTGTTAGGCAGGAGTGATTCTCAAAGAACCCAACAGCCCTTCTTAGGGCTACAATAACGTTCTACTTTTTTTATTTTAATTTGCATCTTTTACCATTTTGTGAGGAATTAGCAGGGGGACTTGCTACCGTTGTGTTTAGCTCTTAGTGGCACACATATCCATAGCAAAGACCGAAGTGGGAAAATTCAGTAGGGGTTGGATTTCTATTAGGCAATAACTCAGTGTCATCTCATCTGGCATAGTAGTGTGCTTCCTTTGATACTTGGCTAGAAAATAGCCATAGGAGAATACAAATAGCTTCTTGAAGCCTACAGTAGCGTTCTATATATTTGATTTCTGGTTGATCTGCTGGTGGCTGTAGTTTCTGCAGTGCATGTACTTGCCAATTCTGAGCAATTTGTAGTGAGACTTGCGACCGCTGTGTTCTGCGCTTAGTGGCGCACATATCCATAGCAAAGGCTGAAGTGGGAAAATTCAGTAGGGGTTGGATTTCTATTAGGCAATAACTCAGTGTCATCTCATCTGGCATAGTAGTGTGCTTCCTTTGATACTTGGCTAGAAAATAGCCATAGGAGAATACAAATAGCTTCTTGAAGCCTACAGTAGCGTTCTATATATTTGATTTCTGGTTGATCTGCTGGTGGCTGTAGTTTCTGCAGTGCATGTACTTGCCAATTCTGAGCAATTTGTAGTGAGACTTGCGACCGCTGTGTTCTGCGCTTAGTGGCGCACATATCCATAGCAAAGGCTGAAGTGGGAAAATTCAGTAGGGGTTGGATTTCTATTAGGCAATAACTCAGTGTCATCTCATCTGGCATAGTAGTGTGCTTCCTTTGATACTTGGCTAGAAAATAGCCATAGGAGAATACAAATAGCTTCTTGAAGCCTACAGTAGCGTTCTATATATTTGATTTCTGGTTGATCTGCTGGTGGCTGTAGTTTCTGCAGTGCATGTACTTGCCAATTCTGAGCAATTTGTAGTGAGACTTGCGACCGCTGTGTTCTGCGCTTAGTGGCGCACATATCCATAGCAAAGGCTGAAGTGGCAAAATTCAGTAGGGGTTGGATTTCTATTAGGCAATAACTCAGTGTCATCTCATCTGGCATAGTAGTGTGCTTCCTTTGATACTTGGCTAGAAAATAGCCATAGGAGAATACAAATAGCTTCTTGAAGCCTACAGTAGCGTTCTATATATTTGATTTCTGGTTGATCTGCTGGTGGCTGTAGTTTCTGCAGTGCATGTACTTGCCAATTCTGAGCAATTTGTAGTGAGACTTGCGACCGCTGTGTTCTGCGCTTAGTGGCGCACATATCCATAGCAAAGGCTGAAGTGGCAAAATTCAGTAGGGGTTGGATTTCTATTAGGCAATAACTCAGTGTCATCTCATCTGGCATAGTAGTGTGCTTCCTTTGATACTTGGCTAGAAAATAGCCATAGGAGAATACAAATAGCTTCTTGAAGCCTACAGTAGCGTTCTATATATTTGATTTCTGGTTGATCTGCTGGTGGCTGTAGTTTCTGCAGTGCATGTACTTGCCAATTCTGAGCAATTTGTAGTGAGACTTGCGACCGCTGTGTTCTGCGCTTAGTGGCGCACATATCCATAGCAAAGGCTGAAGTGGCAAAATTCAGTAGGGGTTGGATTTCTATTAGGCAATAACTCAGTGTCATCTCATCTGGCATAGTAGTGTGCTTCCTTTGATACTTGGCTAGAAAATAGCCATAGCAATAGGATAGGATTGTTTGGTTCTAAAAACTCAAAAAAAAACAAAAAACACAAAAAAAAACAAAAAACACAAAAAAAACACACAAAAAAAAAAAAAAAAAGTAAAAAAAAAAAAAAAGTTATAACTCTCATTTTAAAAATGTTTAACCCCAGGGCTAGGGGTAGAGGACGAGGGCGGGGACGTGGGCGTCCAACTACTGCAGGGGTCAGAGGCCGTGGTCCTGGGCGGGGTGAGACACCACCTGCTGATGAGGGAGCAGGGGAACGCCGCAGAGCTACACTCCCTAGGTTCATGTCTGAAGTTACTGGGACTCGTGGTAGAGCACTGTTGAGGCCAGAACAGTGCGAACAGGTGATGTCGTGGATTGCTGACAATGCTTCGAGCAATTTGTCCACCACCAGTCAGTCTTCCACGCAGTCCACCCATGTCACCGAAATCCCCACTCCTCCAGCTCCTGCACCTCAGCCTCCTCCCCCCCAGTCTGCCCCCTCCCAGGAAAATTTGCCATTTGAACCGGCATACTCTGAGGAACTGTTTTCTGGACCCTTCCCACAGTCACAAACCACTTGTCCGGTTGCTGCTGAGCAATTTTCCGATGCCCAGGTTTTCCACCAGTCACAGTCTGTGGGTGATGATGACCTTCTTGACGTAGTGGAAGTGTGTAAAGAGGTGTCCGACGATGAGGAGACACGGTTGTCAGACAATGGGGAAGTTGTTGTCAGGGCAGGAAGTCCGAGGGGGGAGCAGACTGAGGGATCGGAGGATGATGAGGTGACAGACCCAAGCTGGGTTGAGAGGCCGGGTGAACACAGTGCTTCTGAGACGGAGGAGAGTCCTCGACCTGAACAGGTTGGAAGAGGCAGTGGTGGGGCCAGACGGAGAGGCAGGGCCAGAGCTGGTGCATCAGCGCCACTGTCAACTAGTGAAGCTCCCGTGGTGAGGGCTCTTGCGGCGAGGGCTAGATCTTCAGAAGTGTGGAGGTTCTTTAAGGAAACACCGGATGACCGACGGACTGTGGTGTGCAACATTTGCCAAACCAGGCTCAGCAGGGGTTCCACCACTACTAGCTTAACTACCACCAGTATGCGCAGGCATATGAATGCTAAGCACCCCACTCAGTGGCAACAAGCCCGTTCACCTCCGGCCGTGCACACCACTGCTCCTTCCCCTGTGTCAGCTGCTAGTCAGCCCCCTGCCCAGGACCCTGGCCCAAAAACCCCATCGTCGCCTCCACGATCCTCCACAGCATCCACCAGCGTTCAGCTCTCCATACCCCAGACGCTGGAGCGGAAACGCAAATATAGTGCAACCCACCCGCACGCCCAAGCCCTTAATGTGCACATCTCCAGATTGCTTAGCCTGGAGATGCTGCCCTATAGGCTAGTAGAGACCGAGGCCTTTCGCAACCTCATGGCGGCGGCCGCCCCTCGGTATTCGGTCCCCAGCCGCCACTACTTTTCCCGATGTGCCGTCCCAGCCCTGCACCAGCACGTGTCAGACAACATCATCCGTGCCCTGACCAACGCCGTTTCTGACAAGGTCCACCTGACCACGGACACGTGGACGAGTGCTGCCGGGCAGGGCCACTATATATCGCTGACGGCACATTGGGTTAACTTGGTGGAGGCTGGGACCGAGACTGACCCTGGGGCTGCTCATATACTGCCGACGCCGAGGATTGCGGGGCCTACCTCGGTCCAGGTGTTTCAGGCCTACTATGCCTCCTCCTCCTCCCACCCCTCCTCCACCTCCTCCTCCGAACTACCATCCGTGGGCACGGCGCCATCAGTCGGTAGCTCTAGGCACAGCAGCAGTGCCGTCGCTAAGCGACAGCAGGCGGTGCTCAAACTGCTGAGCCTAGGCGACAAAAGGCACACCGCCCAAGAGCTATTACAGGGCATCACGGCGCAGACTGATCTGTGGCTGGCACCGCTGAACCTCAAGCCGGGAATGGTTGTGTGTGACAACGGCCGTAACCTGGTGGCGGCTCTGCAACTCGGCAGACTGACACATGTGCCATGCCTGGCCCATGTGTTAAATCTGATAGTGCAGCGTTTCCTCAAGACATACCCCAATCTGTCTGATTTGCTCACGAAGGTGCGCCGCATCTGTGCGCATTTCAGGAAGTCCAGCCCAGATGCTGCCACTCTCAGGGCAGCGCAGCGCCGCCTCCAACTGCCCGCTCACCGACTGTTGTGCGACGTGCCCACGAGGTGGAATTCAACACTGACCATGTTATCCAGAGTTTACCAGCAGCGCAGAGCGATTGTAGACTGCCAGATGTCAACTTCCACCAGAACTGGTAGTCAGGTCAGTCAGCTTCCTCAAGTCTACAATGAGGAGTGGACGTGGATGTCTGATATCTGTCAGGTGCTGAGTAACTTTGAGGAGTCAACACAGATGGTCAGTGGCGATGCCGCCATCATCAGCCTCACCATCCCGCTGCTTGGCCTGTTGAAAAACTCTCTGGTCAGCATGAAGTCGGAAGCTTTGCGCTCGTCACAAGAGACGGGGGAAGAATATTCCCTTGTTGATAGCCAAAGCACCCTGAGGTCTGTTTCTCAGCGCATATCGGAGGAGGTGGAGGTGGAGGAGGATGAGGAGGAAGAGGAGGAGAATGTTGGCGAGACACAAGAGGGGACCATTGTTGAGTCCTTCACTGTTCAGCGTGTATGGGCAGAAGAAGAGGAGTTGGAGGAGTTGGAGGAGGAGGAAATGGACAGTCAGGCCAGTGAGGGGAGTGAATTCTTACGCGTTGGTACTCTGGCGCATATGGCAGATTTCATGCTAGGCTGCCTATCCCGTGACCCTCGCGTTCAAAGAATTTATTCCAGCACCGATTACTGGGTGTTCACTCTCCTGGACCCACGGTACAAGCAAAATCTTGCCACTCTCATCCCTGCAGAGGAAAGGAGTGTGAGAATGCATGAATACCAGCAGGCCCTGGTGCACAAGCTGAAACAGTATTTCCCTTCTGACAGCGCTAGCGGCAGAGTGCGTAGTTCTGCGGGACAAGTAGCGAGGGAGAGTAGGCGAGCAGGCAGCTTGTCCAGCACTGGCAAGGGTACGCTTTACAAGGCTTTTGCCAGCTTTATGTCACCCCAGCAAGACACTGTCACCTGTCCCCAGTCTCGGCAGAGTAGGGCTGATCTTTACAGAAAGATGGTGAGGGAGTACGTAGCTGACCATACCATCGTCCTAAATGATCACACAGCTCCCTACAACTACTGGGTTTCAAAGCTGGACATGTGGCACGAACTGGCGCTGTACGCCTTGGAGGTTCTTGCCTGCCCTGCCGCTAGCGTCTTGTCCGAGCGGGTTTTCAGTGCAGCTGGTGGCATCATCACCGATAAGCGTACACGCCTGTCGACTGACAGCGCTGACAGGCTGACGCTTATTAAAATGAATAAAGGCTGGATTTCTCAGAATTTCCAATCTCCACCAGGTGAAGGAAGCTCAACCTGAATAATTGATCCACTCCTCCTCCTCCTCCTCATTTTCCTCCTTCTCCTCCTCTTTGTACAGTAAAGCAGAGGAAAATGGCTATTTTTTGACAGGGCCCACTGGCTCTTGCTATACTTCATGCATTTAATTTTTCTGGAGGGCCACCTACCCGGTCCTCTGTTTGAAACAATTTTTGTGAGTGCCACATACAGGCACTCAATCTATTCCATTTTTCTGGAGGGCCACCTACCCGGTCCTCTGGTTTGAACAATTTTTGGGACTGCCACATACAGGCACTCAATCTATTCCATTTTACTGGAGGGCCACCTACCTGCTCCTCTGGTTTGAAGAATTTTTGGGACTGCCACATACAGGCACTCAATCTATTCCATTTTACTGGAGGGCCACCTACCTGCTCCTCTGGTTTGAAACATTTTTGGGACTGCCACATACAGGCACTCAATCTATCCCATTTTACTGGAGGGCCACCTACCTGCTCCTCTGGTTTGAACAATTTTTGGGACTGCCACATACAGGCACTCAATCTATTCCATTTTACTGGAGGGCCACCTACCTGCTCCTCTGGTTTGAAACATTTTTGGGACTGCCACATACAGGCACTCAATCTATCCCATTTTACTGGAGGGCCACCTACCTGCTCCTCTGGTTTGAAACATTTTTGGGACTGCCACATACAGGCACTCAATCTATCCCATTTTACTGGAGGGCCACCTACCTGCTCCTCTGGTTTGAAACATTTTTGGGACTGCCACATACAGGCACTCAATCTATTCCATTTTACTGCAGGGCCACCTACCTGCTCCTCTGGTTTGAACAATTTTTGGGACTGCCACATACAGGCACTCAATCTATTCCATTTTACTGGAGGGCCACCTACCTGCTCCTCTGGTTTGAACAATTTTTGGGACTGCCACATACAGGCACTCAATCTATCCCATTTTACTGGAGGGCCACCTACCTGCTCCTCTGGTTTGAAAAATGTTTGGGACTGCCACATACAGGCACTATCCAAATTAAATTGTCTCCATAGCAGCCTCCACACGTTGTCTCCATTCCTACCTCCAAAAGTCGTCCATATAGCTGCCTCCATACATCGTCCCTTTATCAAACGAGGTGTGTCAGGCAGAAATTTGGGTTGTTTTCATGGATTCCACATCAAAGTTGTTAACTTTGTCGCCACCCTGCTGTGTAATCCACAAAATATACTTGCAAACTTTTACCATTTAGGGATATTATTTCAGCGCTTCTTGCGCATCTGTTTACATTCCCCTCACCCGCCATATCCTAAACTTATAAGAACGCTACTACACTTGATCTTATACAAAAGTGCTGTTTGGGGAGTAGCCTAGAGACAGGGGCTTGGATTTGCGAAAGCTCGCCTGGCAGCGGAGCGCCAGCTCCATGCGCATCATGCGCTTCTTGCGCATCTGTTTACATTCCCCTCACCCGGCATATCCTAAACTTATAAGAACGCTACTACACTTGATCTTATACAAAAGGTTCTTAGAAGTGCTGTTTGGGGAGTAGCCTAGAGACAGGGGCTTGGATTGGCGAAAGCTCGCCTGGCAGCGGAGCGCCAGCTCCATGCCAAGATCCAACTAACATAGTTTTAACTGCAGCACCTTTAATCTACTACTAGTTCACTGCCTCCATACATGGTCCCCTTATCAAACGAGCTGTGTCAGGCAGAATTTTGGGTTGTTTTCATGGCTTCCATGTTAACTTTGTCGCCACCCTGCTGTGTAATCCACAAAATATACTGGCAAACTTTTATCATGTACCGATATTATTTGAGCACTTCTTGCTCACCTCCTTTGGTTCCTCTCTGCCACCCATTGGTTTGAAGCCTGAGTCCATTTAGGGTATGTCGCCATGACACTCTCTAGCCTGCTGCCGCTGCCTCTGCATGCCGTCCCCTATAGTGTCAGGGTCAATTATTGCATGTTTTAGATGCTATCTAGCTTCATTCTGTCACTCTGTCATGGCCATGCTGTTGCCCATAATTTTGGCATAATGGTGCGTTTAAGCAGCCTCAGAGGCATCCATGCATGCTGCCCCTGCTGTTTCCTGTCCATTTCCGTGGTGTTTCCATCCTTTTCTGAGGTTCCCAGGTGTTTGGCCAAGCTTCCCTGTGCAGAGCCTTGGTCCCCTTGAAAAATGCTCGAGTCTCCCATTGACTTCAATGGGGTTCGTTATTCGAGACGAGCACTCGAGCATCGGGAAAAGTTCGTCTCGAATAACGAGTACCCGAGCATTTTAGTGTTCGCTCATCTCTAGTTGGTAGGCTTCTTATATTTGTTATCCATGGCCTCCATCCTTCTAAAATGAACTTTTAGCCTGAGGGGCTACCCTAGCCCCTTTCTAATCTTGCTTTGTGACAGCCTATAATGCCAGATCACAAAGGGGCCAAGGAAGGAGGCCATGGATAAGAAATATAAGAAGATTACCACAGTCACTGTGCCTGGATCTATGAGTTTCCCTGGTTTATCATTCTGGATTTTGAAGGTAGTTTTCCTTAAGTAATAAAGATCTTAGGCTGAACTATTAAAAGGTCTCAACACTATGGTTTTATGTGGAGTTATGGAGTTATGCCACCTTGTTGTGATAATCAAAGGAAAAAGGTCCCACAATGATGTGTTTTGAGTATCCTAGTGTATGCTGGTGTATTAAATTTGCATCAAATATTTAGAAAAGGGAAATGGACATTTGCGTCCAGACAAACCTGCCCATAACCTTGTGTGCACAAATGGTCACTAAAATCTTGGACCTGGATCTTGGACAAAATGTGACATACAACAAACAAATCTTCATGCATCATCACATCTGATATCTATATTATTAAGAGTTGAATTTCCTTGTATTGCAGGGGAGTGGAAATTAATATAATGTGTATTTTCCTGCTCAGAAGGGATATGTTTTACTAACCCCTTAACGACCTGGCCCTTGTTAATTTTTTCACTTCCATTTTTCACCTTCAAATATCTATATTTTTTTTATTTTTCCACATAAAGAGCTCTGTGATGGCTTCATAGTGACTGTATTAAATATTCCATGCCGTGTACTGGGAAGCAGAAAAAAAATTACAAATGCAGTGAAAATGGTGAAAAAACGCAATTGTGATGTTTTCATCATCATCAGCATCAGTAGAAGCAGCAGCAGGAGCCCACAGAGTGGCACAATGATATAGTGTGGAGGGGGCGTCAGAAGCAGCAGCAGCAGAAGCCCACATAATGGCACAATGATATAGTGTGGAGGTGGCATCAGCAGCAGCAGGAGCCTACTAGGTGGCACAATGATATAGTGTGGAGGTGGCGGACTATTCCAGTCCCTGGTAAAGATGGTAGGAGGCCATGAGATGTAGTCTACACTTCTCTAGTGCCCGGACCAGACAGATTTTGCAGCATTAGTTCCAGGACATGAAGCAGTGTAATGACGTTATTCATCTCGCAGTCCTGGCGACTGACAAATAACGTGGCCTCTTTAAAGGGCTTGAGCAAACGGCAGGTGTCACGCATAAGGTGCAAGTGACTGACATCAAAGTTACACAGGGGAGTACTACGGTCCGCTTGCATCATCCATGTTCCTCCCATTGTCTGTCACCATGGTTATGATTTTTAATTGTCGCAGAGAAAGCCACACATTGATTTCTTGTTGCATGACGTGGAGCAGTTCCTCCCCTGTGTGACTTCGTTCGCACCCGGGCAAACCAGGTATAGAACTGCGTGACACTGCTGTGCCCTGCACATGTGGTATGATGGAGCAGCACTTGTGGAGGCTGAGGTGGTGTTGGAGAAGGAGGAGAAGGAGGCAGACACTGGCGCAGGGGCAGCAGTTTGACAAAGTGGAGGAGAAAGCACCATCTCTTGTGGAAGTTGTTGGTGTGGCTGGGCGGGAAGCACATTCACCCAGTGGGCTGTAAAGGACATGTAGTGGCCCTGACCATAGTTACAGCTCCACACATCCGCGCTGCCGTGCACTTTAGAAGAAACTGATAAGCTCAAGGACTGGCCCACCTTCTGTTGTACATATTGGTGAAGGGCTGGAACAGCCTTTTTGGAAAATAAATTGCGGCTTGGAACTTTCTTGGAACTCTCCACCTCGGTAGTCGCCTCGCTCAACGGCTGCTGGTGACAAGTGTAGCGAGGAGCAGGAGCATATGGACCAAGAGATGATGTCAAAGACAAACAGCTCACTTCGGCAGAGGTGCTGGAGCCTTGACTTGTTAAAAACAGCATGTGTGCCACTAGGTGTTGCTGCTGTTGCTGCACTGCAGGATGGACCACATCTGACACCCATTTCTCCCAGGCCATTGGATGGTGAAGCTGCATGATGCCAACGTTAGCTCCCTGGCCATGCTTCACTTTCTGCCCGCAGATACGACGTATACCCACTCTCGGCTCCTTTGGTGTCTTCACAAAAAACTGCCACACCGTCAAGGTGGTAATTTTACTGCCAACACTCTGCACTGAGCCCCTGTGGCACTGCTTACTTGGACCTGGCTCCCGTCCACACACTGCTGCCACCCTGCTGACTCACGGCCAAATCAGCGACAAGCTGACACTTTCTTCGCCTGACGATGATGAATCCCCTGCTACACCCAGCTCCCAAGTGCGATCAGCTACATCATCGTCAATTTGCGCTTCCCGGTCACTGCTACTCTCGTCACTGGTGTCATTATGCACAGCCTTCTTACTGCAGGAAGCAATGGAAGTCTTCCCCACGTCTTCACTGCCAAGCAGCTGCTGACTGTCCTCAAGCACTTCGATCTCGCTGAATAGTGACGCTGAGCTCAGACCACCTAGTACCTCTGGCTGCAGGAAAGGAACAAGACAGAGGCTGCTTGAGGACAAGTGAGGAACCCACGGACACTTGGCTGGGGTTGTCAGATGTTATATTTGAGGAATTGGATGACCTAGTCAAAAAGGTATGGCAGTGTGCATTATACAGATACCACACAACTGACACTGAATTTCAGCGAAAATCACTGTATAAACTGTGTGGATTTGACACATAAATCTCTCTGTAAACTATAGCCCCAAAAAGGTATGGCAATTTGCGTTATACAGATACCCCACAGCTGACAGTGTAATTTCAGCTGTATAAATAATGTGGATTTCACACGTAAATCTGGCTGTAAACTTTAGCCCCAAAAAAGCATGGCAATGTGCGTTATACAGATACCCCACAACTGACACTGTAATTTCAGCAAAAATCACTGTATAAACTATGTGGATTTCACACGTAAATCTGGCTGTAAACTATAGTCCCAAAAAGGTATGGCAATGTGCGTTATACAGATACCCCACAACTGACACTGTAATTTCAATGATAATCACTGTATAAATTATGTGGATTTGACACGTAAATCTGGCTGTCAACTATTGCCCCAAAAAAGTATGGCAATTTGCATTGTACAGATACCCCACAACTGATACCCAGTGAGAGGTCCACAAATCACTAATGCAGATGCATGAATGTGAAACAGATTTCTTCCTATTCGATTTTGTCACTAAATAGAACTGCTATTTGGGGTATATAGATCCCCCTTAAAGAACATCCAGGGATTGCAGCAAGAATCGCAACTGCACAGTACAGTAGCAGCAGCTAGACGCTACAGACAGCACATGCAGTGTGAAATGCCGAGATTGAAAATGGCTGGGTTTTATAAGGCTGGGTGACATGACATAAGCCTTCCAGTCGCTGATAGGCTTAAAGGTGTGTGGAAAATGTTGGAAGTGTTGCTAAAAGACTACATACAGGAGTATGTGACATCAAATAGTATAACAAGTGACAGCCAGCATGGTTTTACTAAGGATAGAAGTTGTCAGACTACCCTGATCTGCTTCGATGAAGAGGTGAACAGTTGCCTGGACGGGGGAGCGGCTGTGAATATTGTTTTCTTGGACTTTGCAAAGGCGTTTGACACTGTCCCTAACAGACGCCTGATGGGTAAAATAAAGTCTATTGGTTTGGAAGGAATCATTTTCATTTGAAAATGAAAACTGGCTGAAGGATCCAGAGAGTTGTGGTCAATGATTCCTACTCAGAATGGTCCCAAGTTCTAAGTGGTGTACCCCAGGGTTCTCTGCTTTGCCCAATATTATTTAATATATTTATTAATGATATAGAGGTAGGAATTAATAGCACTGTGTCTATTTTTGCAGATGAAACCACGCTGTGTAATGAAATACAGTTTATGTCCCTGGGGGAGTAAATCTGGGAGAATTTCTTGTTGAGGTAACAGTATGCAATGTCAATCAGCTGCCTCTAAAACCCGAAAGATTTTTTCATGTATTTAAAATGGTATGGACTCTTGGGATAGGGTTGTAACATTACCATTGTACAAGGCATCAGTTTGGCCTCACCTGGAATATGCCGTTCAGTTCTGGGCACCAGTCCATAAAAAGGATGCCCTGGAGCTGGAGAGGGTACAACAAAGATCCACCAAAATAATAAGGGATATGAAGGGTCTCAGTTATGAGGAAATATTAAAACAACTAGATTTATTTAGTCTGGAAAAGAGACAACTAAGAGTGGACATGATTAATTTATTTTTACACCTAAATAACATTGATGGTTATGTTATATAGAATTGTTTCCCATAAATCTTTTCCAATCCCTTCCCTTCCTTGGCTGAACTTGATGAAAATGTGTCTTTTTTCAAGAGTATAAACTAAGATACTATGAATACTTGACAGGTCCCATTCCATGAATAGAATTTACACAAACTTTTTAACCCAAACTCACACCAGGATGTACTATAATATTCTGGTGCTGCAAGTAGTGTATGGAGAGCGCTTACATGTTGAGCTCTCTCCATACACAGCGGGTGTTAGCTACATAATGCCTGTCTGTTACTGTTGTGGTCGTTGCTGATAGCAGCAATTTACCTGTTGATTGCCATGGTCTAACCAGACCACAGCACCAAACATTTCTACCTATGGGCACTGCCATCCTGGATGGCCCCTCCCCTGTGACATCATTGGAGGGTGGCTATTAGTTGCTCTGTATAATAATCTTGGTAGGGTTGGGTAACACAGAAGACAGGGGATAGTGTGCCCTGAGCTTGCCCCAACCTCTGTCCCTTCCTATAGCCCCCCCCACGCTAAACCGTGGGGCGACTACTTGAAGACTCGAAATACACTGGATAAGTGTGGGAAGGGAAACACAAACAGACTGACAAACATAAAACACAAAAGAATGGTAAACTAGCCGGAGTCACAATGAGAGGGTACGTCAATAACAAAGTCAGTAAGCAAAGAGTCAATGTCAAAAACTAGCCGAGGTCACAACGATATAGATACAGATACAGAGCGAGTCAACCTAATGCAGAGAGCGAGTGATGAAGGGATTTCAAACACTGGCACAGGTGACTAGTGAAGCTGCAATTTATGCAGCCAGAACCCCACCTCCAGAGCTGGACAACTTCTGGGAATTAACCCCTCATGGTGCAGAATAACCAGGCACCATGCAGAGGTACCACATGTCCCAGCAGTTCCGAACACAACTCCTAGACAGCGCGAGATCTTAGCAGCCGCTGCCCGGGACGAGAGGTGGAGTTTGCGCGGGCATGCGCCGGGGGTCGGAGAATGCTGTTAGCACCACCAGAAGAACCAGAAGTCCCAGCATTCTCCCTAGCGAACCTGACAGTAACCCCCCCCCCCCCATGATGGGGGGCCTCCAGACCCCTAGATCGTAAAGATGGCTTCTGAGGATAGGCCTGATGAAATAACCTGAGTAACCGCGGAGCATGAACATCTCTAGCCGGAACCCAAGACCTATCCTCAGAACCAAAACCTTTCCAATGGACCAGGTACTGCACGGAGTTACCTACCCATCTGGAATTTACAACTTTCTCCACCTCAAATTCCAGATTCCAGATTCCCCTCCACAATAGAGAAGGAGGGTCAGGAAGGGGCAAAACAGGCTCAACATAGCGCTTCAGAAGACTCTTATGGAAGGTGTTATGAACCCGCAACCCTGCTGGAAGAGAAATCTTGAAGGAAACCGGGTTAACAACTTGAGTAACAACAAACGGACCTATAAACCTGGGCGCAAACTTCAAAGAGGGGACCTTCAATTTAAGGTTTTATGTGGATAACCACACTTTATCCCCCACCACAAACGTATCGGAGTTAATGCGCCTTCTTTCATTCTGTTGGACCATAGAATTTTGTGCCCTCTGAATATTCTCCTGAACTTGTGACCAGAGCATGCGCAACTTGGATGTAATAGCTTCCGCCCAAGGAATATTAGAGACAGGCACAGATGAAAAGGAGAAACGAGGATGAAAACCATAATTGCAGAAAAACTGAGAAACCTGAGTGGAAGAATTACAGTGCTAATTAATAGCAAATTCTGCCAACAGAAGGAATTTCACCCACTGGTCCTGACTGTCCGAGACATAGAGTCGCAGATATTGAATCATCTCCTGATTAGAGATGAGCGAACATACTCGTCCGAGCTTGATGCTCGTTCGAGCATTAGCGTACTCGAAACTGCTCGTTGCTCGGACGAATACTTCGGCCGCTCGAGAAAATGGCATCTCCCGCCGTTTTACTTTTTGGCGGCCAGAAACAGAGCCAATCACAAGCCAGGAGACTCTGCACTCCACCCAGCATGACGTGGTACCCTTACACGTCGATAGCAGTGGTTGGCTGGCCAGATCAGGTGACCCTGGAATAGACTAGCCCCTGCCCGCGCTGCTCGGATCATTCTGTGTCTGGATGCCGCTAGGGTGAGAGCTGCTGCTGGTCAGGGAAAGCGTTAGGCTGTTCTATTAGTATAGTGTTAGGCAGGAGTGATTCTACAAGAACCCAACAGCCCTTCTTAGGGCTACAATAACGTTATACATTTTTTTTTTTTAATTTGCTTGTGGCTGGGCTTGCTGGCACTAGTAGTGCAGCTAGTACCATATTGTGAGGAATTTGCAGGGGGACTTGCTACCGTTGTGTTTAGCTCTTAGTGACACACATATCCACCTCAAACACCAAAGTGGGACAATTTATTAGGGGTTTGATTAGAATTAGGCAGAGTCTGCTGATTTTTTTTTTTTTTTACCTTTATTTCATTTTATAGCTCAAACTCATCTTGCAAAGCAGTGTGCTTTCAGTGTAGGCTACAAAATAGCCATAGGAGAACCCCAACGGCTTACTTAGGCCTACAATAGTGTTATATTTTCCTTTTTTTTTGTTTGCTTGTGGCTGGGCTTGCTGGCATTAGTAGTGCAGCTAGTACCATATTGTGAGGAATTTGCTGGGAGACCTGCGACCGTTGTGTTTAGCTCTTAGTGATACGCATATCCACCTCAAACACCGAAGTGGGACAATTTATTAGGGGTTTGATTGGAATTAGGCACAGTCTGCTGATTTATTTTTTTTTTTACCTTTATTTCATTTTATAGCTCAAACTCATCTTGCAAAGCAGTGTGCTTTCAGTGTAGGCTACAAAATAGCCATAGGAGAACCCCAACGGCTTACTTAGGCCTACAATAGCGTTATATTTTCCTTTTTTTTGTTTGCTTGTGGCTGGGCTTGCTGGCATTAGTAGTGCAGCTAGTACCATATTGTGAGGAATTTGCTGGGAGACCTGTGACCGTTGTGTTTAGCTCTTAGTGATACGCATATCCACCTCAAACACCGAAGTGGGACAATTTATTAGGGGTTTGATTAGAATTAGGCACAGTCTGCTGATTTATTTTTTTTTTTTACCTTTATTTCATTTTATAGCTCAAACTCATCTTGCAAAGCAGTGTGCTTTCAGTGTAGGCTACAAAATAGCCATAGGAAAACCCCAACGGCTTACTTAGGCCTACAATAGCGTTATATGTTCCTTTTTTTTTGTTTGCTTGTGGCTGGGCTTGCTGGCATTAGTAGTGCAGCTAGTACCATATTGTGAGGAATTTGCTGGGAGACCTGCGACCGTTGTGTTTAGCTCTTAGTGACACACATATCCACCTCAAACACCAAAGTGGGACAATTTATTAGGGGTTTGATTAGAATTAGGCAGAGTCTGCTGATTTTTTTTTTTTTTTTACCTTTATTTCATTTTATAGCTCAAACTCATCTTGCAAAGCAGTGTGCTTTCAGTGTAGGCTACAAAATAGCCATAGGAGAACCCCAACGGCTTACTTAGGCCTACAATAGCGTTATATTTTCCTTTTTTATTCTTTGCTTGTGGCTGGGCTTGCTGGCATTAGTAGTGCAGCTAGTACCATATTGTGAGGAATTTGCTGGGAGACCTGCGACTGTTGTGTTTAGCTCTTAGTGACACGCATATCCACCTCAAACACCGAAGTGGGACAATTTATTAGGGGTTTGATTAGAATTAGGCAGAGTCTGCTGATTTATTTTATTTTTTTACCTTTATTTCATTTTATAGCTCAAACTCATCTTGCAAAGCAGTGTGCTTTCAGTGTAGGCTACAAAATAGCCATAGGAGAACCCCAACGGCTTACTTAGGCCTACAATAGCGTTATATTTTCCTTTTTTTTGTTTGCTTGTGGCTGGGATTGCTGGCATTAGTAGTGCAGCTAGTACCATATTGTGAGGAATTTGCTGGGAGACCTGCGACCGTTGTGTATAGCTCTTAGTGATACGCATATCCACCTCAAACACCGAAGTGGGACAATTTATTAGGGGTTTGATTAGAATTAGGCACAGTCTGCTGATTTATTTTTTTTTTTACCTTTATTTCATTTTATAGCTCAAACTCATCTTGCAAAGCAGTGTGCTTTCAGTGTAGGCTACAAAATAGCCATAGGAGAACCCCAACGGCTTACTTAGGCCTACAATAGCGTTATATTTTCCTTTTTTTTTCTTTGCTTGTGGCTGGGCTTGATGGCATTAGTAGTGCAGCTAGTACCATATTGTGAGGAATTTGCTGGGAGACCTGCGACCGTTGTGTTTAGCTCTTAGTGATACGCATATCCACCTCAAACACCGAAGTGGGACAATTTATTAGGGGTTTGATTAGAATTAGGCACAGTCTGCTGATTTATTTTTTTTTTTACCTTTATTTCATTTTATAGCTCAAACTCATCTTGCAAAGCAGTGTGCTTTCAGTGTAGGCTACAAAATAGCCATAGGAGAACCCCAACGGCTTACTTAGGCCTACAATAGCATTATATTTTCCTTTTTTTTTGTTTGCTTGTGGCTGGGCTTGCTGGCATTAGTAGTGCAGCTAGTACCATATTGTGAGTCCAGTTTTATGTCACCCCAGCAAGACACTGTCACCTGTCCCCAGTCTCGGCAGAGTAGGGCTGATCTTTACAGAAAGATGGTGAGGGAGTACGTAGCTGACCATGCCATCGTCCTAAATGATCACACAGCTCCCTACAACTACTGGGTTTCAAAGCTGGACATGTGGCACGAACTGGCGCTGTACGCCTTGGAGGTTCTTGCCTGCCCTGCCGCTAGTGTGTTGTCCGAGCGGGTTTTCAGAGCAGCTGGTGGCATCATCACCGATATGCGTACACGCCTGTCGACTGACAGCGCTGACAGGCTGACGCTTATCAAGATGAATAAAGCCTGGATTTATTGGATTTTCATTCTCCACCAGGTGAAAGAAGCTCAACCTGAATAATGTATGCACTCCTCCTCCTCATTGTCCTCCCTTTCCTCCTCTTTGTACACTAAAGCATAGGAAACTGGCTATTTTTTGCCAGGGCCAACTGGCTCTAGCTATAGTACTCTATGTATTTAATTTTTCTGGAGGGCCACCTCCCCGGTCCTCTGTTTTAAGCATTTTTTGGGAGTGCCACATACAGGCACTCAATCTATTTAATTTTTCTGGAGGACCACCTACCTGCTCCTCTGGTTTGAAAACTTTTTTGGACTGCCACATACAGGCACTCAATTTATTTAATTTTTCTGGAGGACCACCTACCTGCTCCTCTGGTTTGAAAACTTTTTTGGACTGCCACATACAGGCACTATCCAAATTAAATTGTCTCCATAGCAGCCTCCACATGTCGTCTTTTTAGCTGGCTCCACACGTTGTCTCCATTGCTACCTCCACACGTCATCGCCATAGCTGCCTCCAAAAGTCATCCATATAGCTGCCTCCATACATGGTCTCCTTATCAAATGAACTGTGTCAGGCAGAATGTTGGGTTGTTTTCATGGCTTCCACATCAAACTTGTTAACTTTGTCGCCACCCTGCTGTGTAATCCACAAAATATACGGGCAAACTTTTATCATTTACCTATATTATTTCAGCGCTTCTTGCGCATCTGTTTACATTCCCCTCACCCGCCATATCCTAAACTTATAAGAACGCTACTACACTCGATCTTATACAAAAGGTTCTTAGAAGTGCTGTTTGGGGAGTAGCCTAGAGACAGGGGCTTGGATTGGCGAAAGCTCGCCTGGCTGCGGAGCGCCAGCTCCATTTCAAGATCCAACTAACATAGTTTTAACTGCAGCACCTTTAATCTACTACTAGTTCACTGCCTCCATACATCGTCCCCTTATCAAACGAGCTGTGTCGGGCAGAATTTTGGGTTGTTTTCATGGCATCCACATCAAACTTGTTAACTTTGTCGCCACCCTGCTGTGTAATCCACAAAATATACTGCCAAACTTTTATCATTTACCAATATTATTTCAGCGCTTCTTGCGCATCTGTTTACATTCCCCTCACCCGCCATATCCTAAACTTATAAGAACGCTACTACACTTGATCTAATACAAAAGGTTCTTAGAAGTGCTGATTTAGTCTGCTGATTTATTTTATTTTTTTACCTTTATTTCATTTTATAGCTCAAACTCATCTTGCAAAGCAGTGTGCTTTCAGTGTAGGCTACAAAATAGCCATAGGAGAACCCCAACGGCTTACTTAGGCCTACAATAGCGTTATATTTTCCTTTTTTTTGTTTGCTTGTGGCTGGGATTGCTGGCATTAGTAGTGCAGCTAGTACCATATTGTGAGGAATTTGCTGGGAGACCTGCGACCGTTGTGTTTAGCTCTTAGTGATACGCATATCCACCTCAAACACCGAAGTGGGACAATTTATTAGGGGTTTGATTAGAATTAGGCACAGTCTGCTGATTTATTTTTTTTTTTACCTTTATTTCATTTTATAGCTCAAACTCATCTTGCAAAGCAGTGTGCTTTCAGTGTAGGCTACAAAATAGCCATAGGAGAACCCCAACGGCTTACTTAGGCCTACAATAGCGTTATATTTTCCTTTTTTTTTCTTTGCTTGTGGCTGGGCTTGATGGCATTAGTAGTGCAGCTAATACCATATTGTGAGGAATTTGCTGGGAGACCTGCGACCGTTGTGTTTAGCTCTTAGTGATACGCATATCCACCTCAAACACCGAAGTGGGACAATTTATTAGGGGTTTGATTAGAATTAGGCACAGTCTGCTGATTTATTTTTTTTTTTACCTTTATTTCATTTTATAGCTCAAACTCATCTTGCAAAGCAGTGTGCTTTCAGTGTAGGCTACAAAATAGCCATAGGAGAACCCCAACGGCTTACTTAGGCCTACAATAGCGTTATATTTTCCTTTTTTTTTGTTTGCTTGTGGCTGGGCTTGCTGGCATTAGTAGTGCAGCTAGTACCATATTGTGAGGAATTTGCTGGGAGACCTGCGACCGTTGTGTTTAGCTCTTAGTGACACACATATCCACCTCAAACACCGAAGTGGGACAATTTATTAGGGGTTTGATTGGAATTAGGCAGAGTCTGCTGATTTATTTATTTTTTTTACCTTTATTTCATTTTATAGCTCAAACTCATCTTGCAAAGCAGTGTGCTTTCAGTGTAGGCTACAAAAAAGCCATAGGAGAACCCCAACGGCTTACTTAGGCCTACAATAGCGTTATATTTTCCTTTTTTTTGTTTGCTTGTGGCTGGGCTTGCTGGCATTAGTAGTGCAGCTAGTACCATATTGTGAGTCCAGTTTTATGTCACCCCAGCAAGACACTGTCACCTGTCCCCAGTCTCGGCAGAGTAGGGCTGATCTTTACAGAAAGATGGTGAGGGAGTACGTAGCTGACCATGCCATCGTCCTAAATGATCACACAGCTCCCTACAACTACTGGGTTTCAAAGCTGGACATGTGGCACGAACTGGCGCTGTACGCCTTGGAGGTTCTTGCCTGCCCTGCCGCTAGTGTGTTGTCCGAGCGGGTTTTCAGAGCAGCTGGTGGCATCATCACCGATATGCGTACACGCCTGTCGACTGACAGCGCTGACAGGCTGACGCTTATCAAGATGAATAAAGCCTGGATTTATTGGATTTTCATTCTCCACCAGGTGAAAGAAGCTCAACCTGAATAATGTATGCACTCCTCCTCCTCATTGTCCTCCCTTTCCTCCTCTTTGTACACTAAAGCATAGGAAACTGGCTATTTTTTGCCAGGGCCAACTGGCTCTAGCTATAGTACTCTATGTATTTAATTTTTCTGGAGGGCCACCTCCCCGGTCCTCTGTTTTAAGCATTTTTTGGGAGTGCCACATACAGGCACTCAATCTATTTAATTTTTCTGGAGGACCACCTACCTGCTCCTCTGGTTTGAAAACTTTTTTGGACTGCCACATACAGGCACTCAATTTATTTAATTTTTCTGGAGGACCACCTACCTGCTCCTCTGGTTTGAAAACTTTTTTGGACTGCCACATACAGGCACTATCCAAATTAAATTGTCTCCATAGCAGCCTCCACATGTCGTCTTTTTAGCTGGCTCCACACGTTGTCTCCATTGCTACCTCCACACGTCATCGCCATAGCTGCCTCCAAAAGTCGTCCATATAGCTGCCTCCATACATGGTCTCCTTATCAAATGAACTGTGTCAGGCAGAATGTTGGGTTGTTTTCATGGCTTCCACATCAAACTTGTTAACTTTGTCGCCACCCTGCTGTGTAATCCACAAAATATACGGGCAAACTTTTATCATTTACCAATATTATTTCAGCGCTTCTTGCGCATCTGTTTACATTCCCCTCACCCGCCATATCCTAAACTTATAAGAACGCTACTACACTCGATCTTATACAAAAGGTTCTTAGAAGTGCTGTTTGGGGAGTAGCCTAGAGACAGGGGCTTGGTTTGGCGAAAGCTCGCCTGGCTGCGGAGCGCCAGCTCCATTTCAAGATCCAACTAACATAGTTTTAACTGCAGCACCTTTAATCTACTACTAGTTCACTGCCTCCATACATCGTCCCCTTATCAAACGAGCTGTGTCGGGCAGAATTTTGGGTTGTTTTCATGGCATCCACATCAAACTTGTTAACTTTGTCGCCACCCTGCTGTGTAATCCACAAAATATACTGCCAAACTTTTATCATTTACCAATATTATTTCAGCGCTTCTTGCGCATCTGTTTACATTCCCCTCACCCGCCATATCCTAAACTTATAAGAACGCTACTACACTTGATCTAATACAAAAGGTTCTTAGAAGTGCTGTTTGGGGAGTAGCCTAGAGACAGGGGCTTGGATTGGCGAAAGCTCGCCTGGCTGCGGAGCGCCAGCTCCATCTCAAGATCCAACTAACATAGTTTTAACTGCAGCACCTTTAATCTACTACTAGTTCACTGCCTCCATACATCGTCCCCTTATCAATCGAGCTGTGTCAGGCAGAATTTTCAGGTGTTTCACCAGATACATAGTGGAACGCGGCCCATCTGTCGCCGCCATGCTGGAGACCTGAAGTTGCAATCATAGCAGCGCAATATGGACGCCCCATACTGTCGCTCTTAATCATGGAACCATTTCCGTAAAAACAATTAAAAATAGAACCACTATGCTATTCCATTATTCCTAGGTGAAATATTCAAACGACCCGGCCTGCTTTGAAAATTATAATTTTTTCAAAGTAAACGCTTCTGGCCCCCAGGCCCATTTTGGGTGGGGAGGAGCCGAGAGACAGGGGCTTGGACAGGCGAAAGCTCGCCTGGCAGTGGACCGCCAGCTCCATCCCAAGATTAGGCAGCCTCAGAGGCATCCATGCATGCTGCCCCTGCTGTTTCCTGTCCATTTTGCCTCCACGATCCTCCACAGCGTCCACCAATGTCTCATTTCAACTCTCTATACCCCAGACGCTGGAGCACGAGAGGATATGCAGCACATCATCCCCTTATCAAACGAGCTGTGTCAGGCAGAATTTTCAGGTGTTTCACCAGATACATAGTGGAACTCGGCCCATCTGTCGCCGCCATGCTGGAGACCTGAAGTTGCAATCATAGCAGCGCAATATGGACGCCCCATACTGTCGCTCTTAATCATGGAAGTCGTCTCCATGGCTGCCTCCACATGTCGTCCCCTTATCAAAAGAGCTGTGTAAGGCTCATTTTTCGGGTGTTTCACCAGATACGTTATGGAACTTGGTCACTATGTCGCCACCATGCTGTGTTATCAACTAAATATACCGTCAACCTTTTGTTCACATAGGAAATCATTTCACCTCCTTTGGTGAAACCTGAATCCATTTAGGGTATGTCGCCATGAGACTCTCTAGCCTGCCACTGCTGCCGCTGCCTCTGCATGCCGTCCCATATAGTGTCAGGGTCAATTATTGCATGTTTTAGATGCTATCTAGCCTCATTCGGTCACTCTGTCATGGCCATGCTGTTGCCCATAATTTTGGCATAATGGTGCGATTAAGCAGCCTCAGAGGCATCCATGCATGCTGCCCCTGCTGTTTCCTGTCCATTTCCGTGGTGTTTCCATCCTTTTCTGAGGTTCCCAGGTGTTTGGCCAAGCTTCCCTGTGCAGAGCCTTGGTCCCCTTGAAAAATGCTTGAGTCTCCCATTGACTTCAATGGGGCTCGTTATTCGAGACGAGCACTCGAGCATCGGGAAAAGTTTGTCTCGAATAACGAGTACCCGAGCATTTTAGTGCTCGCTCATCTCTACTCCTGATTCATCCTCTCGGACTGACCATTAGACTCAGGGTGAAACGCCGATGAGAACGACAAATTCACTTCCAGTCTAGAACAAAATGCTCGCCAAAATTTGGAAACAAATTGTACGCCCCTGTCTGACACAATATCATCTGGTATACCATGGAGGCGTACAGTATTCTGTATAAACAATTCAGCCAACTCTTCAGCTGAAGGTAACTTTTTAATGGAACGAAGTGTCCCATTTTAGAGAAACGGTTCACTACCACCCAAATCACTGTATAGCCTTGAGATGGTGGCAGATCAATGACAAAATCCATAGACGCTTTAGACAATGGCCTGGTGGGAACTGGAAGCGGAAGAAGAGGCCCCTCAGGACGTCTCCTGGGAGTCTTTCCTCATGCACAGACCTGACAGGCTTGGACAAATGTGTGCACATCATTAGTCATGTTAGGCCACCAGTAACTTCTCTTTAAGAGATCCAAGGTACTCCGCATTCCCGCATGACCTGCCAATACCGAGCAATGCGTCTCCTCCAACACTCTCAAACGACAAGAAAGAGGAACAAATAATTTGCCTTCCGGAAGGTCTTTAGGTGCAGATCTTTGTCCTGCTAAAATTTGAGAGGAGATGTGGGAGGAGACAGCTGCCAACACAACCCCTGGAGACAAAATATTACTGTTAGTAGCCTCTGGAAGCTCAGGAGTCCCGAAGCTACGGGACAAGGCATCAGCCTTCACATTTTTTGATCCAAGTCGGTAGGGGACCACAAAATTAAAGCGAAAGAAAAACAAGGCCCACCTAGCCTGACGTGAGTTCAAGCGCTTAGCATTATCCAAATATACAAAATTCTTATGATCCGTGAGCACAGTTATCGGATGAAGAGCTCCCTCCAAAAAGTGTCGCCAGACTTCAAATGCCCATTTAATGGAAAGGAGCTCTCGATTACCAATATCATAATTCCTCTCACAAGAAGAAAACTTTCTAGAGAAATATGCACAGGGCCTAAGTCTGGTGAGAGTGGAGGACCCTTGAGACAACACTGCTCCTCCTACTCCAACCTCGGAGGCTTCAACCTCCACAACAAACGGTAGAGAGAGGTCAGGTTGAACCAAAACTGGGGCTGACGAGAATGCCGCTTTTAGAGTTTCAAAAGCAGAGCAAGCGGCAGGGGACCAATTGTTCGCATCAGCACCCTTACGGGTTAGATCCGTGAGGGGTTTGGCGATCACAGAAAAGTTCTTAATGAAGTTCCGATAATAGTTAGCAAAACCTAAAAAAACGTTGTAAGGCCTTAAGATTGGTAGGCCGAACCCAGTCCGTGAGCGGCTGAACCTTACTCGGATCCATCTGTACATCAGAGGGAGTAACAACATAACCTAAGAAGGAAACCTTCTGGACACAAAAAAAAACACTTTTCCAGCCTAGCAAAGCGGTGGTTTTTGCGCAACCTGGTAAGTACTTGGCGGAGATGTTGCTGGTGGGAAACCATATCAGGAGAGAAAATCAAAATATCGTCCACATATACCACCATAAACACACCGATGTAATCATGAAAGATGGAGTTTATAAACCCTTGAAAAACCGCTGGGGCATTACTCAAACCAAAGGGCATAACCATGTATTCAAAGTGTCCCAAAGTTGTATTAAATGCGGTCTTCCACTCATCCACTTCCCAGATCAGAAAACTTGGGCCCCAAAAACCTGATTTAAGAGATCCGGGATCAAGGGGAGAGGACCTGAGTTTTTTACCGTTACCTTATTTAATTCTCTATAATCAATGCACGGCCGTAAACCACCATCTTTTTTCTCAACAAAAAAGAACCTGGCCCCAGTGGGCGACTCAGAGGGACGGATATGTCCGATTGCCAAACTCTCATCAATATAACTCTTCAGTGACTCCCGTTCTGGTACTGACAGGTTATATATACGACCCTTTGGCAAGCTAGCATCAGGAAGAGGGTCAATTTTACAATCAAACTCCCTGTGAGGAGGAAGGACTTGGGACTAGGGTTTTGAAAACACATCTGAGTAGTCAGAGAGAAAACGTGGAAGACTCTGATCTTCCGCCACTACTGTACATAATGAAACTCTGGTCAGGTGATCCTTACAGAACCCCAATGAACCAGCTCCAGAGTTTCCCAATTAATTACCGGATTATGGATCCGGAGCCAGGGTAAATCAAGAATGACAATTTTCAGACAAATTTTCCATAACTAGGAAAGAACACCATTCTTCATGCATAGCTCCTACCATCAGCTTTATCTGCGGGGTTCGGAATTTAATCAACCCTGCCTGTAGAGGGGTCAAATCCGCACCTGACATCTGGATAGGAGTGGACAATGGAATCAATGATACAGATAACTGAGAGGCAAAATTATAATCAATTAAATTAGTTGCAGCACCTGAATCCAAGAAGGCACGACCAGTACAGGAAACAGATTGAAACTTAACCATACAAGGTAAATACATTCTAGACACAACTGGGAGTACCTGAGCACCTAAGCAGTCCCCTCGATTACTGCTTAGGAGCGGAAGTTTGTCCTGCTGCTGCCTCTTGGAACAGGTGTGCATCTGATCATCAGGACTTCCACAGCAGAAACAAAGATGGCATCTTATTCAGTGTTGCTTCCGCTGTGCAGGAGAGATGCTATCCAGCTCCATGGATTCCAATTCTTGACGGCCTGGAGACAGACTGGCCGCTGGCTGACTGTCAATGGACGCCCGAGGTGATCGCCTGGATCTTAGGCGACGATCAACTCGGATGACCAGAGTCAAAGCTTCATCTAATGTCTGAGGCTCGGCATAAGCTAAGACTAAGTCCTGTACTCGGTCTGACAGTCCGGACATAAATTGGTCTTTTAGGGCACATTTGTTGCATTGCGAGTCAGTCACATACTGTCTGAATTGGGCACAATAATCTTCCGCTGTCAGTTTTCCCTGACACAGAGATCTAAGGTGTGAAACTGCAAGTGCTCGGCGGTCAGGTTCGTCATAAATCTGGCCTAAAGCACAAAACAAAGCGTCGAGAGAAGAGCGGGATGGAGATTCAAGTGGGAGAGAGAAGGCCCAATATTGCGGATCACCGCGCAAAAGAGAAATGATCACGCCCAGCCTTTGTGTCTCAGTGCTTGATGAGTGAGGGCATAAAGAAAAATAAAGTTTACATCCCTCCCTAAATGAAAAAAATTTCTTACGGTCACCAAAAAACAAGTCAGGGAGTGGAACCTTAGGTTCTGGTGCAGGTGGTGGTGTTGTCTGCCCCGAAACCTGCATTTGAAGACGGGCAGACAGACTCTGAAGATGCTTAGTTAAGGTCTGGACCTGAGCGACCACAGCTGACAAAGGCTCCATGGAAAGAGTGAATGTAGCAGGTCGGATACAGGATGCAGACCTATGTGTGGGCCAGTGTTTCTGTTAGGGTTGGGTAACACAGAAGACAGGGGATAGTGTGCCCTGAGCTTGCCCCAACCTCTGTCCCTTCCTATAGCCCCCCCCACGCTAAACCGTGGGGCGACTACTTGAAGATTCGAAATACACTGGATAAGTGTGGGAAGGGAAACACAAACAGACTGACAAACATAAAACACAATGGTAAACTAGCCTGAGTCACAACGAGAGGGTACGTCAATAACAAAGTCAGTAAGCAAAGAGTCAATGTCAAAAACTAGCCGAGGTCACAACGATATAGATACAGAGCGAGTCAACCTAATGCAGAGAGCGAGTGATGAAGGGATTTCAAACACTGGCACAGGTGACTAGTGAAGCTGCAATTTATGCAGCCAGAACCCTACCTCCAGAACCTGATAGGAGCTGGACAACTTCTAGGAATTAACACCTCATGGTGCAGAATAACCAGGCACCATACAGAGGTACCACATGTCCCAGCAGTTCCGAACACAACTCCTAGACAGCGCGAGATCTTAGCAGCCGCTGCCCGGGACGAGAGGTGTAGTTTGTGCAGGTACGCGCCGCGGGTCGGAGAACGCTGCTAGCACCAACAGAAGAACCAGAAGTCCCAGCATTCTCCCTAGCGAACCTGACAGATCTAAAATGCTTGCCATGTATAATTATCTCTAATAGCCAGCCAATGGGTTTTAATCATCAGTAAAATTGCTATATACTGCAATACAGTACCATTGTAGTATACAGTATGAACAATCAGACCCTTCAGGGTTAAATTACCCTAGTGGAATAATAGTAAGAAAAAGTATAACATAGTTAAAAAAATATTTTAAATCTCCCCAGTTCCCCTAGAACACATATAAAAATAAATAAACAGTAAAATTTATAAACATGTTTGGAATAGCCACATCCCAAATGCCCATTCTATCAAAATCTAAAAAATATTTCCGACCCTTGAAACCCTGACGCTAACTAGCACCCAAATTTCGCCATTTTTTTGCCAAGTTTTCCATCCATGAATATTTGAATAAATAGTGATAAAACAGTGATATAGGTTCCAAATTAATATAAGTTAACCCCTTAGCGCTCCGCGCCGTAGCTGTACTGCGCAGCTTCCGACGATTAGCGCTCAGCGCAGTACAGCTACGGCGCGAGCGCATAGGATTTTAGAATTGTCACCACGTCTCGCGACGTGGTGACATCGGGACGAGATTTGGGTGACAGAGGCAGGAGGAGTTCCTGTCTCCGTCACCCGACCAATCAAATCGGTCCCGCCCGCCAATCGCCGTGATTGGCCAGTCAAACCTGACTGGCCAATTACAGCGATTTTGGGCTAAAAAACGTGGTTTTAGCCCCTTCCTCTTCCTCCAGCGGCACCATTTTGGTTTGGTATCGCTGGAGAGAGGAGAGAGCATTACTGTGTGCACCAAAATACACTTTTACACTATAAATAGTGTTCTGATCCTTATCTGATCCCTATTGTTCCCTACAAATTCCCATCCCTATCTGTTTTTTCCTGTGTCCTGTATGTTCCCTGTGTGTTCCCTGTGTGATCCCACGTGTCTTCCGTTTTTCCCTGTCTGTCCCTTCTGAACCCAAACGCACTTTTCAGTGCGCTGTGTTAGCGTTGTTCTGCACTGGACGCACTTTTCAGTGCGCCGTGTGAATAGCGCTGCACAGAATCTTTAGCAGTCTTAGCGGTAGTTAGTTTGTCTTAGGGCAAGCTAGGTGCATTTGTAGCGCCTTTTTGCGCGGTGTACATAGGTTTTTTTTTCGGTGCCTTGTAATATTTTTTTCCAGAGCGCCGTAGGTGTACCCGTACGTAGCTACTTTTTGTGTGTGCCATCTGTGCGGCTGGTCCGTGTGGTTTGGTGTGCATTATCTTTTTTTTTGTGTGCTATCTGTGCGGCTTGTCCGTGCAGTTTAGTGCGCATTATTTTTTTGTGTGCTATCTGTGCGGCTTGTCCGTGTAGTTTAGTGCGCATTATTTTTTGTGTGCCATCTGTGCGGCTGGTCCGTGTGGTTTGGTGTGCATTATCTTTTTTTTGTGTGCCATCTGTGCGGCTTGTCCGTGTAGTTTAGTGCGCATTATTTTTTTTGTGTGCTATCTGTGCGGCTTGTCCGTGTAGTTTAGTGTGCATTATTTTTTGTGTGCTATCTGTGCGGCTTGTCCGTGTAGTTTAGTGCGCATTATTTTTTTTGTGTGCTATCTGTGCGGCTTGTCCGTGTAGTTTAGTGCGCATTATTTTTGGTGTGTGCCATCTCTCCGGCTTGTCCGTGTAGTTTGGTGCGCATTATCTTTTTTTTTTTTGTGTGCTATCTGTGCGGCTTGTCCGTGTAGTTTAGTGCACATTATTTTTTGTGTGTGCCATCTGTGCGGCTTGTCCGTGTAGTTTGGTGTGCATTATATTTTTTTTTTTGTGTGCCTGCTAGACGGTTTATCCGTGTAGTTTGGTGCACATTATCTAATTTTTCTAGTTCTCTATTTTTTTTGTGTGCAATGTCTCAGAAGACATACACCGTGTTGGAGGCATATAACATGCTTGCCTCTGACACCGAGTCAGCTAGTGGGGATGATGGTCCCTTTTACCTATCATCATCCTCCTGCTCATCTTCCAGTGACCTGGAAGGACCCCCAAGAAGGCGCCTTAGGGTTCCAGGGACTTCTGCAGGAGAAGTGTCTGGGACTTCTGCAGGAGAAGCGCCTGGGACTGATGAGGCGCTGCTGAATATTATTATATTTCAGACAAATCTCTACGCTGCACAACATATTGCCCAAAACCCCACGTCCTTTTATGCACAACCCTACAGGTGGACCCCTGTCACTGCAGCAGAGATGCACAAGTATTGGGGCATAATACTACTTATGGGGATAGTAAAGAAGCCTTCAATCAGGGACTACTGGAGCATAGACATACTGTACCACACCCCCATGTTCCGCATGGCAATGAGCAGGATGCGCTTTGAAGCCATCCATAAGTTTTTGCACTACATTGACAACACACAGTGCCCACCCAGAGGTGACCCCAGTTATGATCGGTTATTTAAGGTCAGGCCCATATTAGATCATTTTAGTGCCAAGTTTGCCCAGGCATATACCCCCGCCAAACATGTGAGCATAGACGAGTCCCTAGTTCAATTCAAAGGGAGACTTCACTTCCGCCAATACCTGCCCAATAAGAGGGCAAGGTATGGTGTGAAGATGTATAAGCTGTGCGAAAGTTCATCAGGGTACACATACAAGTTCAGGATATATGAAGGGAAGGACTCCACTATAGTGCCCCCAGAATGCCCCCCCTTCCTGGGTGTTACAGGGAAGATAGTGCACTTTGGATTTAGTGCACCCACTGCTGGACCAGGGCTACCACCTCTACCTGGACAATTTCTACACCAGCACCACCCTGTTCAAGTGCCTCACTTCCAGAAATACTGCGGCATGCGGCACTGTACGCAGAAATCAGAGAGGTCTCCCTAAGTCTCTGCTTGGGCAAAAACTTAAAAGGCACGAAAGCAGGGCACTATGCAGCGACTCTGTATTGTGTGTTAAGTACAAGGACAAGATAGAGGTCCTTGTATTAACCACAATACATGAGCACACCACCACCCCTGTCCCAGTACGAGGTGCCAGTACAGAAGCCCCCAAGCCAGACTGTATTATAGATTATAACAAATACATGGGAGGGGTGGACTTGTCTGACCAGGTGCTTTAGCCGTACAATGCCATGCGGAAGTCGAGGGTGTGGTACAAGAAGCTGGCCGTGCACATCATGCAGATGGCATTGTATAATGCTTATGTGCTGCATCGATATGCCGGCCAGAGGGGAACTTTCCTGGAATTTCAAGAGGTGGTAATAAAGTACTTTCCCTGTTGTTACCCTGTACCCTGTTGTTACCCTGATGCACAGCTTATACATAATGCCGCATGCCGCACCTTCCCTTCTAAGCCCTGCCATGTGCCCAGCCTGTAGATTACTGTCCCGTATGCTTTACCCGGGAAAACATGCATCATGGTTTTTAGGGTGTTTGTCTCCCATGGCAGCAGCTGGGCACAAAATGACATAATGGATATTTTTTACTATGCACTATCCATTATGCACTTTTTCAGGGGTCCACCTGTGGGGTTAAAATGCTAACTATACCCCTAGATCAATTCATGGAGGGGTGTAGTTTCCAAAATAGGGTCAGTTCTTAGGGGTTTCTACTGTACTGGCCCCTATTGGCATCAACAAATCTTTCATGATGCCAAAAAGAAAAAAAAAAAGTACAATGTCTGTGCTCCAACAAGTTATTCCCTTTTGAGCCCTGCCGTGTCTCCATCCTACAGATTATTGCCTCCTATGGGGTATTGCCCTAACCGGGGTAACCCGCAGAATGATTTTTGGGGTGTTTGTCTAAAGTGGCATGAGTTGGGCAAAATACTTTTGTCACTTCAATAGCATATTTGATAAATTGCAATACAATTGTTTCTCTGCACTACTCACTTTGTATTACATTTGAGCCAGCACCTTAGGGGTTAAAATGCTCATACAAGCCTACATACATTCTTTGAGGGGTGCCCTTTCCAAAATGGGTTCACTACTTGGGGGTTTCTATTGTACTGGTACCTCGGGGGTACCCCCCATTACCAATCTAGTGAAAACGAAGCTTGAAAACCTAAATTGTGCTTCTTTCTTCCTGACCCCTGCCGTGTGCCCAGTCTGTAAATTATTGGCACATGTGTGGTATTGCCGTACTCGGGACAACCCGCAGAATGATTTTTGGGGTGTTTGTCTAAAGTGGCATGGGTTGGGCACAGTACATGAGGCACTAAATTGACATTTTTGAGATAAAAACACAATTTTTACTCTGCACCATTTACTTTGCATTCAATTTTGGCCAGCGTGTTGGGGGTTAAAATGCTCATACAAGCCTACATACATTCTTTGAGGGGTGCCCTTTCCAAAATGGGTTCACTACTTGGGGGTTTCTATTGTACTGGTACCTCGGGGGCAGGGGCGCACCTGCCATGAGGCGAGTTGAGACTTTCACCTCAGGGCGGTGCGCCTCCTGGTGGAGGAGGGGGCGGCATTTTGCAGGATGCGAGGCTGCTCCTACTTACAATAGTACTTGCATCATTCAGATGCAAGTACTATTGCTTACAGCACCGCGCAGGACGTCCTGTGCGGCGCTGCTGTGTCACTACCACAGAGGCAGCCTGGAGGAGCCAGGGGGAGGAGGAGGAGGCACGGGAGCGCCACATTCAAACCTGTGGCTGGTCTCCCTGGAGGTGCAGCCCGGGCAAAGCTGACAGGAGAAGCCCCGCCCACCAGCACGGGCCTGCAGCACAGAGGAGACATCTCCATCCACTGCCATGATGTACCCCCTGCCTGACCTGGACATCCTGCTGTATACCAGGTAAGTGACATGTGTATATGTGTGTGTCTTCCCTGTGTTTTGTCATGTGTTTATGTGTGTGTTTTGTTCCCTGTTTATATGTGTTTTGTCATGTATATATGTGTGTACAACATGTCAGGTGTGTGCAGGGCCGGTTCTAGACAAAGTGGGGCCCTTGGCAAAACTAAAAGTGGGGCCCCAAAATAAAACTATTTTATGACCAGTCAGTCAGCAAGAGGCTCCTTTAGTATGGTAAAACAAAGTGTAATATGGGAGAATTTTATAGGAGATAGATAGATGATAGGGAGATTTATGGGCAGCATGGTGGCTCAGTGATTAGCACTACAGCCTTGCAGCGCTGGTCAACATTTGCAAAGGTTTTGTATGTTCTCTCTGCGTCTGCGTGGGTTTCCTCCCACACTCCAAAAAATTACTGGTAGGTTGATTAGACTGTGAGGCCCTTTGGAGAGAGGGACCGATATTTTCTGAAAGCAGACACTTGCCCCATTTTCAAAATTGCATCAAAGAGTTTATAGAAATAGGCGCCTTCATGCAATTTTGATTCAAATTGAAACATTTTATAAAAAAAATACTTGACTTTGATGGCAAAAAAGTTGATCCAAACAGAAAATGTTTACCTTCACATCTCTTAAATGTATTGCATGGACATGTGTAGAGTTCACAAATGTGCGCTATTGATATGTTCACATAAATAAATCCACATAATATCACTAAAACTGTAATAACTAGATATCTGCTTTTCAGCTGGAAATTTTTAGACAGTCACAACCTGCAAAATATATCAATAAAACTGAAAAAAAGGTAAAGGCGCCATAAAACCTATATAATTTTGAAATCAGACAACCAGGCAATGCATTTGGCAATTAACATTCAAAATTTCCTGTAAAATATGTACAAATCCAGAATACTTATATAAGGAAAATATACTTTCCTAAAGCAGTAAGATGTGAGGAGAGCATACATATCCCACACCAAGCAAAACAAAGTGGTGGAGAGGCACCGTGAAAAATCATAGGGTGCAGGTCTTCGTCGGGGTCCGACAACCCCTCCAACAATAGTATAAGGCAAACGGATGAAGCAGCACTCCAGGAAAGGTGAAGTGAAAGTTATTTTTATTCCACCATAGATGCGACGTTTCGTGTCTTGAGAATGTCTTTATAGAAAAGACGAAACGTCGCATCTATGGTGGGATAAAAATAACTTTCACTTCACCTTTCCTGGAGTGCTGCTTCATCCGTTTGCCTTATACATATCCCACACCAATATACTGTATTCACCAAAATATGTGCGCCATTGTATTATCCGCACAATAACAGAACCCTCAGCGCTTCATAAGAATGAGAGTGAGAACGTCATAACATAGGTGTAAATAATGGAGGATGGTGTGAAATAAAAACTTTATTCCAGAACATGTGTGTGTTTTTGGTGTTACATATAACTTTATGGACATGTTCTGGTCGCGGTGTAGTCACATTAGGCGAAGAAGATCAAATGTTCATCGTATCAATCAATTTTCCCAACAAAAAAAAACTATCACAAAATAAAAGGGAATAAGAGAGAAAGGGCCACATTTATCACTTTTGTGCGCCTAAGTGTAGTAGTTGCGCCTAAATTCTGGTGCACTGTTTTCCAGAATTATCACAAGCTACAACCATCTGTGATAAGTTAATTTCCTGCCTCTTATTAATCACTTTACTTTAACACAGTTTAGGCGCAATTTTGGCGCAGTTAAGGCGTAATGTTAGATTCAGGCACTTACATGTGATCCTGCTACAAGCTCCTCTCTGCTTCTCCCACATCCCAGAATGAAGATAACTCTCATAGCAGCACCCAGGTGTGTGACACCCTGCACCCAGTGACCTCCTCAGAAGGGGCTTCTCCTGGAGGGGATCCCCCAGTGCTGGTCTCCTGCTGCACCCCTGTAATTCTGCACAGTATCCCCCTCAGACACACTGGTGATACTGTGCAGAATTACATGGGGGACACTTGTCTGTAGTATCTGCAACATTCTGCAATGTTCTCAGCTCTTGCTGTGAGCTCAGGATTCTGCAGAATGTTTTGTAAATAGAAGGTGATGAACTGTAAATAGAGTGCAGCTCCTGTCTGCAGAGTATCTAATGTCTTTATTATCTCTACTAGTGTCTGCAGTGTCTGGCTGAGATTTGCTGCTAGAAATGAGCTGTTCTGCAAAGGGGCTAAGTGCTTTCTTCTCAGTTAACGCCACCTTCCGGCTGGAGTGTTTTTGCGCCCGTTTTTGCACCTAAATGAAAAGTCGCAAGTGATGAATATCATAAGGCGCAGCAAAACATCTGGATTGCTAGAATAAATGAGGGAAAGCTGGTTATTTTTGCTGCGCAGCTAGTTTGGCGTTTAGTCGCAAAAATGGTGCAAAAACGGTGCGCCTGAATGAAAAAAACGATTGATACATGTGGCCCAAAGTGTGTTCTTAGATAGTTCTGCATAGAGAAGGGTTAAAAACATAAATATTAGTTGATATTATCCATTCTCAAAATATAGTAACATATAAAGTGAATATTTCCATTATCTGTGAGGTGCAGCAGCTCCTGTGTGCAGCAAATGCTCCCTGCAGCCTGATGGCTAAGAATCTGGATTAGGGGGGGTTAATTTCAGGGGCTGTATCTCTGGCTCTGTGACACATAGAACCTTACTTCTTTTTTCCTATGAAAGAAGAGAGTCTCGTGTGTTTCTAAGTTTTAGGAAAACGGAGATAATAACTGTTAAACTGCCGTTGGGAGTGATTTTTATATATAGAAATGTCACCTGATATTCTCACTTTAAACCTGAATAACTCTGGATCCATAGCACCTAGAAACAAAATTCAAGATTCATTTGAAAGAAGAGATTCTCCTCTTTCAGGGGGCCCTGGGCAATTGCCATCTTTGCCTACCCATAGCGCCGGCCCTGGGTGTGTGAATATAGAGGTATGAAATGTAATAGCTGTATTTATAGGTGTAATGTGTGTGTATATAGAGGTATGACATGTAATAGCTGTATATACATGTGTAATGTGTGTGTGTATATATAGGTATGACTTGTAATAGCTGTATATATAGGTGTAATGTGTGTGTATATAGAGGTATGACATGTAATAGCTGTATATACATGTGTAATGTGTGTGTGTATATATAGGTATGACTTGTAATAGCTGTATATATAGATGTAATGTGTGCGTATATAGAGGTATGACATGTAATAGCTGTATATACATGTGTAATGTGTGTGTGTGTATATATAGGAATGACATGTAATAGCTGTATATATAGATGTAATGTGTGTATATAGAGGTATGACATGTAATAGCTGTATATACATGTGTAATGTGTGTGTGTGTGTGTATATAGAGGTATGACATGTAATAACTGTATATACATGTGTAATGTGTGTGTGTATATATAGGTATGACTTGTAATAGCTGTATATATAGATGTAATGTGTGTGTATATAGAGGTATGACATGTAATAGCTGTATATACATGTGTAATGTGTGTGTGTGTATATATAGGAATGACATGTAATAGCTGTATATATAGATGTAATGTGTGTATATAGAGGTATGACATGTAATAGCTGTATATACATGTGTAATGTGTGTGTGTGTGTGTATATATAGAGGTATGACATGTAATAGCTGTATATATAGGTGTAATGTGTGTGTGTATATAGAGGTATGTATACAGCTGTATACAGTGATTGCTGGGGGAGCTGTATACAGTAATTACTGGGGAAGCTGTATATAGTGATTACTGGGGGTACTGTATATAGTGATTACTGGGGGAGCTGTATACAGTGATTGCTGGGGGAGCTGTATATAGTGATTACTGGGGGAGCTGTATATAGTGATTGCTGGGGAGCTGTATATAGTGATTACTGGGGGAGCTGTATATAGTGATTGCTGGGGGAGCTGTATATAGTGATTGCTGGGGGAGCTGTATACAGTGATTGCTGGGGGAGCTGTATACAGTGATTACTGGGGGAGCTGTATATAGTGATTGCTGGGGGAGCTGTATACAGTGGTTGCTGGGGGAGCTGTATACAGTGGTTGCTGGGGGAGCTGTATACAGTGGTTGCTGGGGGAGCTGTATACAGTGGTTGCTGGGGAAGCTGTATATAGTGATTACTGGGGGAGCTGTATATAGTGATTACTGGGGGAGCTGTATACAGTGATTGCTGGGGGAGCTGTATATAGTGATTACTGGGGGAGCTGTATACAGTGATTGCTGGGGGAGCTGTATATAGTGATTGCTGGGGGAGCTGCATATAGTGATTGCTGGGGGAGCTGTATATAGTGATTGCTGGGGGAGCTGTATATAGTGATTGCTAGGGGAGCTGCATATAGTGATTGCTGGGGGAGCTGCATATAGTGATTGCTGGGGGAGCTGAATATAGTGATTGCTGGGGGAGCTGTATATAGTGATTGCTGGGGGAGCTGTATATAGTGATTGCTGGGGGAGCTGTATATAGTGATTGCTGGGGGAGCTGTATATAGTGATTGCTGGGGGAGCTGTATATAGTGATTGCTGGGGGAGCTGTATATAGTGATTGCTGGGGGGCTGTATATAGTGATGGCTGGGGAGAGCTGTATATAGTGATTGCTGGGGGGCTGTATATAGTGATGGCTGGGGGAGCTGTATATAGTGATGGCTGGGGGAGCTGTATATAGTGATTGCTGGGGGAGCTGTGTACATTTTATTATACATGGCTGTACGCTGTATGTATTTTGCATTGCTTTATTTTCACACCAAACCAATATGATGGATCTTGTCCTGACACTCCCTTATATATTACATATATGTTGGGGGGGGGGGGCATCTCTCTATGGCTCGCCTCAGGCAGCAGACAGGCTTGGTACACCCCTGCTCGGGGGTACCCCCCATTACCAATCTAGTTAAAACGAAGCTTGAAAACCTAAATTGTGCTTCTTTCTTCCTGACCCCTGCCCAGTCTGTAAATTATTGGCACATGTGTGGTATTGCCGTACTCGGGACAACCCGCAGAATGATTTTTGGGGTGTTTGTCTAAAGTGGCATGGGGGGGGGGGGCACAGTACATGAGGCACTAAAATGACATTTTTGAGATAAAAACACAATTTTTACTCTGCACCATTTATTTTGCATTCAATTTTGGCCAGCGTGTTGGGGGTTAAAATGCTCATACAAGCCTACATACATTCTTTGAGGGGTGCCCTTTCCAAAATGGGTTCACTACTTGGGGGTTTCTATTGTACTGGTACCTCGGGGGTACCCCCCATTACCAATCTTGTGAAAACGAAGCTTGAAAACCTAAATTGTGCTTCTTTCTTCCTGACCCCTGCCGTGTGCCCAGTCTGTAAATTATTGGCACATGTGTGGTATTGCCGTACTCGGGACAACCCACAGAATGATTTTTGGGGTGTTTGTCTAAAGTGGCATGAGTTGGGCAAAATACTTTTGTCACTTCAATGGCATATTTGATAAATTGCAATACAATTGTTTCTCTGCACTACTCACTTTGTATTACATTTGAGCCAGCACCTTAGGGGTTAAAATGCTCATACAAGCCTACATACATTCTTTGAGGGGTGCCCTTTCCAAAATGGGTTCACTACTTGGGGGTTTCTATTGTACTGGTACCTCGGGGGTACCCCCCATTACCAATCTAGTGAAAACGAAGCTTGAAAACCTAAATTGTGCTTCTTTCTTCCTGACCCCTGCTGTGTGCCCAGTCTGTAAATTATTGGCACATGTGTGGTATTGCTGTACTCGGGACAACCCGCAGAATGATTTTTGGGGTGTTTGTCTAAAGTGGCATGGGTTGGGCACAGTATATGAGGCACTAAAATGACATTTTTCAGATAAAAACGCAATTTTTACTCTGCACCATTTACTTTGCATTCAATTTTGACCAGCGTGTCGGGGGTTAAAATGCTCACCACAACCACCGATAAATTCTTTGAGGGGTCTAGTTTCCGTAATGGTATCATTTATTGGGGGTTTCTATTTCACTGGCACCTCACGGGCCCTGCCAACATGACATGGCACTCCAAATCCAAACGTGTGAAAACGGAGCTGGAAAATCAAAATTTCACTCCTTCCGTTCTCATCCCTTCTGTGCGCCCAGTCTGTAAATTATTGGCACATGTGTGGTATTGCTGTACTCGGGACAACCCGCAGAATGATTTTTGGGGTGTTTGTCTAAAGTGGCACGGGTTGGGCACAGTATATGAGGCACTAAAATTACATTTTTCAGATAAAAACGCAATTTTTACTCTGCACCATTTACTTTGCATTCAATTTTGACCAGCGTGTTGGGGGTTAAAATGCTCACCACAACCACCGATAAATTCTTTGAGGGGTCTAGTTTCCGAAATGGTGACATTTTGGGGGGTTTTCTATTGTACTTTTACTTCAGGGGCTCTTCAATTACACTGTGGCACCACAAAATATTTGCAGCCAAATTGGCCTTCCAAATTCCCAGGATCGCTAACTCTGTTCTGGACATCGCTGTGCGGGGAAACAGCAGCTGACATCCACATGTCTGGTATTGCCGTACTCGTAAGAAGCAGGGCAAGAAATTAGGAATATACATTTACCTCAAATTCCTTCTGAATGTATCCATTTTAGGGCTAAATTGGAAAGATTGAAATCAAAAATTTAAATTTCAAAATTTCCACTCCATTTTCATATGCTTCTGGAAAAATAATTAAAGGGTTAACAGACTTCTTAAATGCTGATTTGAATAGGTTGAGATGTTAGGTTCATAAAATGGTGTTACTTGTGGGGGTATATAGTACAAAATTTCACTCCTTCCGTTCTCATCCCTTCTGTGTGCCCAGTCTGTAAATTATTGGCACATGTGTGATATTGCCGTACTCGGGACAACCCGCAGAATGATTTTTGGGGTGTTTGTCTAAAGTGGCACGGGTTGGGCACAGTATATGAGGCACTAAAATGACATTTTTCAGATAAAAACGCAAGTAATATATACTTGTGGGGGTATATAGTACATAAGTCTTTATAGGGCACTTCCAAACTGAATTGATCACCAAAAAGTTCGCATTTTTTTTAAATTTCAAGAAAATCTGAGAAGTTGCTACTAAAACTTCAAACCTTCTCACATCCATAAAAAAAATGGAAACTTAAAACAAATAATGGATATAAAAAGAAGACCAATGGCAAAAGGTTTCTATCAAAAAAAATTGTGGTATCACTTTTTGTCTAAAAAGTATAACATTTGAAACTTTGAAAATAGTCATTTTTTTCAAATTTTTCCTAAATTTTAGAATTTTTACCCCCCAAAAAAGGAACGGATCACCGAAATGACACTACTAACATAAACTACAATGTCTCACGAGAAAATAATCTCAAAATCACAGAGATATCTTAAAGCGTTGAAAAGTTATTACCACAGGAAGAGACACTGGTCAAATTTCAAAAAAAAGTTGCGAGCCTTAACCTGCAAACAGGCTGCTTCCTTAAGGGGTTAATAGGCCAGCTCGTACACAAAAAGGGTATCTTGCAAAGATCCGTATACTAAAGTGTGAAAAAGTTATTGGCCTCAGAACTTGGCAAAAATGTTTTAATACAAAATGCTTTTATTTTTTTTAAGTCAATCCCAGTGATTGTAGAGACCTGAAGAATAAAATGAAAGGTGTCATTTGGAGCACGGAGTGCAAGCCATAAAATCAGAGTCCACAACAATATGCTGCAAATGTGTTATTTTGTCAATTTATATGTGCATTTTTCAGCTTTCCAGTACATTGTCTGAAATATTAAATGCCACTAAGAAGTGCAATTTGTCTCACAGATAACAAGCCCTCACACATCTCTGTAAACATAAACATCTCTGTAAACATCTCCCTCCCCTCTGTAAATGTAAAATTAAAAAAAAAAATCGCTTTTTGGAATGGAATAAAAAAAAAAACAGAAAAGCATAAACTTAAAAGTCCATGTAGATTTAAACCATAAATATCCAGTTATTTTTAATTCCCTTTCTTATCATTCCCAATATATTTTCCAAATCTTCCGTATAGTATAGTATATGGGAGAAGAAATGAGAAATCCTCAAGCCTTATCTGGATCTAAGCATTCCTAAGAGAAAGGTTTTTTATTATTATCATTGAGAAATCTAAAGAATTTACAAAGACCATTTTGGGTTTACCTGAAAAACAGTTCTCCAGATATTTTTTGAAATCAAAGTCATATAGTTGAAAGGGCTCTTGCATACTGGAATCCATCATCTAATCTTGTAGTTCAGACAAGGTAACATGTGGCTCCAGCAAAGTCTTTATATAAATAGCCGGATGAATGCAAATGATATCACATGAGTTATTCATGAATCAGGCATGTGAACACAAGTAAATACGCCTCAAACCTGTTTAGCTTAGATTTATTTTTTAACCACTTCATGTCTTTAGGATGCAACCAGTTTGTATGTTAACGCTCAGCCATTTTTATAAATCTGACCAGTGTTTCTTTCTATGGTAATAACTAGAGATAAGCGAACACACTCGTCCGAGCTTGATGCTCGTTCGAGAATTAGCGTACTTGAAACTGCTCGTTGCTCGGATGAATATTTCGCCCGCTCGAGAAAATGGCATCTCCCGCCGTTTTGATTTTTGGCGGCCAGAAACAGAGCCAATCACAAGCCAGGACACTCTGCACTCCACCCAGCATGACGTGGTACACTTACACGTCGATTGCAGTGGTTGGCTGGCCTGATCAGGTGACCCTGGAATAGACTAGCCCCTGCCCGCGCTGCTCGCATCATTCTCTGTCTGGATGCCGTTAGGGAGAGAGCTGCTGCTGCAGGGATAGCGTTAGGGTGTTATATTAGCTTACTGTTAGGCAGGAGTGAGTCTACAAGAACTCAACAGCCCTTGTTATGACTAGAATAGTTTTTTTTCTTTGCTTGTGGCTGGGCTTGCTGGCACTAGTAGTGCAGCTAGTACCATATTGTGACGAATTTGCAGGGAGACTTGCGAACGTTCTATTTAGCTCTTAGTGACACACATATACATCTCAAACACCCAAGTGGGACAATTTATTAGGGGTTTGATTGAATTAGGCACAGTCTGCCGATTTATTTATTTATTTTTTTCAAAACTTTTAAAGTCACAGGCACAGCACAAAATCCAGTTGTGTGCTGTCAGTGTAGGTTACAAACTAGCCATACAAGAACCCAAGAGGCCTTCTTAGGGCCACAATAGCATTATATATATATATATATTTTTTTTTTTTTATTTGCTTGTGGCTGGCCTTGCTGGCACTAGTAGTGCAGCTAGTACCATATTGTGACGAATTTGCAGGGAGACTTGCAAACGTTCTATTTAGCTCTTAGTGACACACATATCCATCTCAAACACCTAAGTGGGACAATTTATTAGGGGTTTGATTGAAATAGACACAGTCTGCCAATTTTTTTTTTACTTTTATTTTTTTTTCAAAACTAAAAGTCATCACAGGCACAGCACAAAATCCAGTTGTCTGCTGTCAGTGTAGGTTACAAACTAGCCACAGCAATCATCATCATCATCTTCTGTGGTTGCTGTTTGATTTCTTCTGATCGTTTTGTTTAAAAAAAAAAAACACAAAAAATACAAAAACACAAAGAAAAACACAAATTTTTTTTTACAGTTTACACTTTAATTTTGAAATTGTTGAACCCGAAGGTAGGGGTAGGGGTAGAGGACAAGGGCGTGGGTGTCCAACTAATGCAGGGGTCAGAGGCTGTGGTCCTGGGCGGGGTGAGACACCACCTGCTGATGAGGGAGCAGGGGAACGCCGCAGAGCTACACTCCCTAGGTTCATGTCTCAAGTTACTGGGACTCGTGGTATAGCACTGTTGAGGCCAGAACAGTGCGAACAGGTGATGTCGTGGATTGCGGACAATGCTTCTAGCCATTTGTCCACCAGTCAGTCTTCCACGCAGTCCACCCATGTCACCGAAATCAGCACTCCTCCAGCTCCTCCACCTCAGCCTCCTTCCCCCCAGTCTGCCCCCTCCCAGGAAAATTTGGCATTTGAACCGGCATACTCTGAGGAACTGTTTTCTGGACCCTTCCCAGAGTCACAAACCACTTGTCCAGTTGCTGCTGAGCTCTTTCCCCGCAGTCTGTGGGTGATAATGACATTGTTGATGTAATGGAAGAAGTGTGTAAAGAGGTGTCGGACAATGAGGAGACACGGTTGTCAGACAGTGGTGAAGTTGTTGTCAGGGCAGGAAGTCCGAGGGGGGAGCAGACTGAGGGATCGGAGGATGATGAGGTGACAGACCCAAGCTGGGTTGATAGGCCGGGTGAACACAGTGCTTCTGAGACGGCGGCAAGTCCTCGACGAGAACAGGTTGGAAGAGGCAGTGGTGGGGCCAGACGGAGAGGCAGGGCCAGAGCTGGTGCATTAGCTCCAAATGTTTGACGTAGTGAAGCTCCCGTGGTGAGGGCTAGATTTTCGGAAGTCTGGAGGTTCTTTAGAAACACCGGATGACCGACGGACTGTGGTGTGCAACCTGTGCCACACCAGGATCAGCAGGGGTTCCACCACTACCAGCTTAACCACCACCAGTATGCACAGGCATATGAATGCTAAACACCCCACTCAATGGAACCAAGGCCGTTCACCTCCGGCCGAGCACACCACTGCTCCTTTCCCTGTATCATCTGCTGCCTCTGCTAGTCAGCCCCCTGCCCAAGACCCGGCCCAAAAACCTCCCGTGCGAAAAAACCACACCTTCGCCTCCACGATCCTCCACAGCATCCACCAATGTCTCCATGCGCAGCGTTCAGCTTTCTATACCCCAGACACTGGAGCGCGAGAGGAAATACAGTGCAACCCACCAACACGCCCAAGCTCTCAACGTCCAGATCTCCAAATTACTCAGCCTGGAGATGCTGCCCTATAGGCTGGTATAGACCGAGGCCTTTTGCAACCTCATGGTGACGGCCGCCCCTCGGTATTCGGTCCCCAGCCGCCACTACTTTTCCCGATGTCTCGTCCCAGCCCTGCACCAGAACGTGTCAGACAACATCATCCGTGCCCTGACCAACGCCGTTTCTGACAAGGTCCACCTGACCACAGACACGTGGACGAGTGCTGCCGGGCAGGGCCACTATATATCGCTGACGGCACATTGGGTTAACTTGGTGGAGGCTGGGACCGAGTATGACCCTGGGGCTGGTCATATACTGCCGACGCCGAGGATTGCGGGACCTACCTCGGTCCAGGTCCTACTATGCCTCCTCCTCCTCCCACCCCTCCTCCACCTCCTCCTCCGAATTACCATCCATTGGCATGGCGCCATCAGTTGGTAGCTCTAGGCACAGCAGCAGTGCTGTCACTAAGCGACAGCAGGCGGTGCTCAAACTGCTGAGCCTAGGCGATAAAAGGCACACCGCCCAAGAGCTATTACAGGGCATCACGGCGCAGACTGATCTGTGGCTGGCACTGCTGAACCGGAAGCCAGGCATGGTTGTGTGTGACAACGGCCGTAACCTGGTGGCGGCTCTGCAACTCGGCAGACTGACACATGTGCCATGCCTGGCCCATGTGTTAAATCTCATAGTTCAGCGGTTCCTCAAGACATACACCAATCTGTATGATTTGCTCACGAAGGTGCGCCGCATCTGTGCGCATTTCAGGAAGTCCAGCACAGATGCTGCCACTCTCAGGGCAGCGCAGCGCCGCCCCCAACTGCCCACTCACCGACTGTTGTGCGACGTGCCCACGAGGTGGAATTCAACATTAACCATGTTATCCAGATATCCAGCGCAGAGCGATTGGGACTCTGGCGCATATGGCAGATTTCATGCTTGGCTGCCTATCCCATGACCCTCGCATTCAAAGAATTTATTCCAGCACCGATTACTGGGTATTCACTCTCCTGGACCCACAGTACAAGCAAAATCTTTCCACTCTCATCCCTGGAGAGGAAAGGAGTGTGAGGATGCATGAATACCAGCAGGCCCTGTAGCACAAGCTGAAACAGTATTTCCCTTCTGACAGCGCTTGCGGCACAGGGCGTACTTCTGTGGGACAAGACAAGAGTAGGCGAGCAGGCGGCTTGTCCAGCACTGGCAGGGGTATGCTTTACAAGGCCTTTTCCAGTTTTATGTCACCCCAGCAAAACACAGTGACCTGTCCCCAGTCTCGGCAGAGTAGGGCTGATCTTTACAGAAAGATTGTGGGTTTCAAAGCTGGAGATGTGGCACGAACTGGCGCTGTACGCCTTGGAGGTTCTTGCCTGCCCTGCCACTAGCGTGTTGATAAGCGTACACGCCTGTCGACTGACAGCGCTGACAGGCTGACGCATATCAAGATGAATAAAGCCTGGATTTCTCAGGATTTCCATTCTCCACCAGGTGAAAGAAGCTCAACCTGAATAACTGCCATAACCAAGCCAATTACTTATAAGAACAGTACTACACTTGATCTTATACAAAAGGTTCTTAGAAGTGCTGTTTGTAGCCCCCGCCTGCTTTGAAAATTATAATTTTTTCAAAGTAAACGCTTCCGGCCCCCAGGTCCATTTTGGGTGGGTAGGAGCCGTGAGGCAGGGGCATGGACAGGAGAAAGCTCGCCTGGCAGCGGACCACCAGCTCCATCCCAAGATTAGGCAGCCTCAGAGGCATCCATGCATAATGCCCCTGCTGTTTCCTGTCCATTTTACCTCCACGATCCTCCACAGTGTCCACCAATGTCTCCATGCGCAACTTTCAACTGTCTATACCCCAGACGCTGGAGCGCGAGAGGAAATACAGCACATCATCCCCTTATCAAACGAGCTGTGTCGGGCAGAATTTTCGGGTGTTTCACCAGATACATAATGGAACTCGGCGCATCTGTCGCCGCCATGCTGGAGACCTGAAGTTGCAATCATAGCAGCGCAATATGGATGCCCCATACTGTCGCTCTTAATCATGGAAGTCGTCTCCATGGCTGCCTCCACATGTCGTCCCCTTATCAAACGAGCTGTGTCAGGCTCATTTTTCGGGTGTTTCACCAGATACCTTATGGAACTTGGTCACTATGTCGCCACCATGCTGTGTTATCGACTAAATATACCGTCAACCTATTGTTCACATAGGAAATCATTTCACTGCTTCTTGCTCACCTCCTTTGGTTCCTCTCTGCCGCCTTAACCAGGCAAAATACTGATACATACAGTGCTACACGTTATCCTCGCCAAAAGGAATTTTTAAAATTGGTTTGAAGCCTCAGTCCATTTGGGGTATGTCGCCATGCCACTCTCTAGCCATCCGCTGCTGCTGCTGCCTCTGCATGCCATCTTCTATAGTGTCAGGGTCAATTATTGGATGTTTTAGATGCTATCTAGCCTTATTCGGTCACTCTGTCATCGCCATGCTGTTGCCCATAATTTTGCATAATGGTGCGATTAAGCAGCCTCAGAGGCATCCCTGCATGCTGCCCCTGCTGTTTCCTGTCCATTTCTGTGGTGTTTCCATCATTTTCTGAGGTTTCCAGGTGTTTGGCCAAGCTTCTCTGTGCAGACCCTTGGTCCCCTTGAAAAATGCTCGAGTCTCCCATTGACTTCAATGGGGCTCGTTATTCGAGCCGAGCACTTGAGCATCGGGAAAAGTTTGTCTCGAATAACGAGCACCCAAGCTCGTTCATCTCTAGTAATAACTTTTTAACACTTTAACCTGGGCTGTATTTCTCCAGTCCTGTATCTACAGGCTGTATTTCTGTATAAATACGTGACGTTTTTCATCCGTATGCAGCACGTATTTAACCCGTATTTTATACATGCCCATAGACTTTTAGGGCATACAGAACTGAAATACGGGAGAAAATAGGACATGCTCTATATTTTTATACGGCCAGTATACGGTCCGTACACTCCAGTGTCAAAAACGGCAATATAAATGGTTGGACGTATTGTCCATTGAAATGAATGTGGCCGTATGTAACCCGTAAAAAAACGGTACGTATACGGCCGTTTTTATACGTCCGTGTGAATGTAGCCTAAGTGATGTCGAGATAGTTTTTTCGTGAGAGATTGTAGTTTCTGTTTGTAGTATAATTTAGCTGCTCATTTAGCTTGTTTTGGGGAAAAAATTTAATTTTAGGTTTTAAGTAGAGATGAGCGAGTATACTCGTCCGAGCTTGATGCTCGTTCGAGTATTAAGGTACTCGAAACAGCTCGTTGCTCGGACGAGTATTTCCCCTGCTCGAGATCGAGCATTTAATTTAAAAAACACAGTGAAGAACAATGAAGAATAGAATAAAAACAGTGAACACAGTGAACACAGGATCATTTAAGTGAAAAACACAGTGAAAAACACAGTGAAGAATAGATTGCAGATGTTCTGCACATCTGCTTACTTGTCAGGAGATACGCTGTCCCGGGATCCGCTCCTCTTCTTCCACTGAAGTCTCCCCGATCTCTCTGCGCTGCTCCCCGATAAGGGGTTATCCGGGACCATAAAAATTCACCAGATGCTCCCAGTAGTCATCAATCATCACCCTAATGACCATACCTTACCTTGGTTCAAACTTTGAATCCTCCCTGCATATGGGGTTACACATCAGCCTGCAAATGTTTACAATCTCAGCTTCCTGTATGGACATTTTTGTGCTGCAGAAACTACACTCCCCACAGTGCATTGTGCTGTAAACACAGCAGGGAGTGTATCCACCCATTCCAGCCTACACGGTGCTGGCAACCCCGCGCACTACACCTTCCAGGCTCTGCTGCATCCCGCCTACTACACCTTCCTGTTTCCTACATAGTGCACAGAGAATATTTCATCCTGTCCAGCTACTGATTCTTTCCTTAGCAAAGTGTCAGTCAGGTTTCCAAGACGGCTTTACGGCTTTCACTGTGCGCCGTAGAACGGTCATGCATGGCCGTCTGCTCCATTACTCTGATGAGCAGTGTGCAAGTAATTGCAATTATTTCAGTGCTTGTATACATTTTGTCTTGGGATGTGGGTGGTCACATATGTAATTGAGAGGATTGTCACAAAACAAAAATATTAAATGGACCTCATATTTGCCAATGCTCTCCATTACATGGGGCCAGCCACAGCCCAAGAAAAAAATCACATAAGGGACTGTGCATATATTTTGGTGCGTTCACATATGTCATGGTGGTGGTCACATATGAGTTGTGGGAAGCTCATATTTGATCACCTTCCCATGACATAAGTGAACATGAGTCCAGTAGACAAGAATATGCGGTGGCGGACGAAGGCGATGACGTGCCATGCGCACCCTGGCATGGCAAAGTACTATATACTCCGGGCATGCGCAGTGGTCTCCTCTACTGCGCATGTGCCGGGAAGACGCTGACGAGGGGAAGACGGCCCATCCCTGTGACAAGGGGAGAAGACTCCGCCTATCTGTCCCGGAGGCGGCAACGAATGGTGAAGAGAGCTGTGGATGTGACGTCAGCGGAAGAGAAGACAGAAGAAGATGCAATGTCACGTGACCGGCTCCGGACCGAGCGGAACCAGCCACTTCAGGAACGGTAAGTATATTAGAATGTTAGTCAGGGCACATGTAGTTTTACAGTAGTCAGGAGAACCTAGGTCCCGGACAACCCCTTTAAATGATCCTGTGTTCACTGTTTTTATTCTATTCTTCACTGTTCTTCACATCTGCTAACTTGTCGGGAGATAATATACGCGTGGAACAGTGAAGAATAGATTGCAGATGTTTGCATACATCTGCTAACTTATCAGAAGACATTGTTTTTCAATTAAATAACACATGTTATTCCCGAACCATGGTCCCTTTGAAAAATGCTCGAGTCTCCCATTGACTTCAATGGGGCTCGTTATTCGAGACGAGCACTCGAGCATCAGGAAAAGTTTGTCACGAATAACGAGCACTCGAGCATTTTAGTGCTCGCTCATCTCTAGTTTTAAGTCAATTTTAAGTCTTAAGCTTTACGGGTTTTTTTCTAGAAAACGTTGGCCGTTTGTCTTATTTCTGTTTCCATATTTTTTATGTTTGGTTATTTTTTACATGTATTAGAAGGTTTATAGTTTTAGTAGCAGGTTCTCAGATTTGAAAAAAGATTTCCATTTCGCCTCCACGATCCTCCACAGCGTCCACCAATGTCTCCATGTGCAACTTTCAACTGTCTATACCCCAGACGCTGGAGCACGAGAGGAAATACAGCACATCATCCCCTTATCAAACGAGCTGTGTCAGGCAGAATTTTCGGGTGTTTCACCAGATACATAATGGAACTCGGCGCATCTGTCGCCGCCATGCTGGAGACCTGAAGTTGCAATCATAGCAGCGCAATATGGATGCCCCATACTGTCGCTCTTAATCATGGAACCATTTCCGAAAAAACAATTAAAAATAGAACCGCTATATTATTCCATTATTCTTAGATGAAATATTCAAACGACCCCGCTTGCTTTGAAAATTTTAATTTTTTCAAAGTTAACGCTTCTGGCCCCCAGGCCCATTTTGGGTGGGGAGGAGCCAAAAGACAGGGGCTTGGACAGGAGAAAGCTCGCCTGGCAGCGGACCGCCAGCTCCATCCCAAGATTAGGCAGCCTCAGAGGCATCCATGCATACTGCCCCTGCTGTTTCCTGTCCATTTTACCTCCACGATCCTCCACAGAGTCCACCAATGTCTCCATGCGCAACTTTCAACTGTCTATACCACAGACGCTGGAGCGCGAGAGGAAATACAGCACATCATCCCCATATCAAACGAGCTGTGTCAGGCAGAATTTTCAGGTGCTTCACCAGATACATAATGGAACTCGGCGCATCTGTCGCCGCCATGCTGGAGACCTGAAGTTGCAATCATAGCAGTGCAATATGGATGCCCAATACTGTCGCTCTTAATCATGGAAGTCGTCTCCATGGCTGCCTCCACATGTCGTCCCCTTTTCGGGTGTTTCACCAGATATGTTATGGAACTTGGTCACTTTGTCGCCACCATGCTGTGTTATCGACTAAATATACCGTCAACCTACACTCACTGGCCACTTTATTAGGTACACCATGCTAGTAACGGGTTGGACCCCCTTTTGCCTTCAGAACTGCCTCAATTCTTCGTGGCATAGATTCAACAAGGTGCTGGAAGCATTCCTCAGAGATTTTGGTCCATATTGACATGATGGCATCACCCAGTTGCTGCAGATTTGTCGGCTGCACATCCATGATGCGAATCTCCCGTTCCACCACATCCCAAGGATGCTCTATTGGATTGAGATCTGGTGACTGTGGAGGCCATTTGAGTACAGTGAACTCATTGTCATGTTCAAGAAACCAGTCTGAGATGATTCCAGCTTTATGACATGGCACATTATCCTACTGAAAGTAGCCATCAGATGTTGGGTACATTGTGGTCATAAAGGGATGGACATGGTCAGCAACAATACTCAGGTAGGCTGTGGCGATGCCCAACGATGCTCAATTGGTACCAAGGGGCCCAAAGAGTGCCAAGAAAATATTCCCCACACCCAGGGGCGGACTGGGAATTTAAAATGGCCCTGGAAAAACTATGAAAGTGGCCCCATTTTATGGGCAGAGTCAAAACAAGTGGGTGTGGTCAGATAATGTGGATGGGGTTATAACAGACAAATTGTTGGTAGATGGCATTACTGGAAAAGATGTTCTTGTTTTGCATTAAGTGACTTTAATGTGCAAAGAATGTGACCTGTCGTTCAGTAAATGATGCAAACACACGACCCGATAAGCCTTAAATACCTTTCCCCTGTGCCATACATATACAATTCAGAGAAAGAATATATTGATACTGCCTCCTATGTACAAGAATATTGCTACAATAACACATTTCGAATAACACATTAAATCCTGCCTTCTATATACAAAATAAAACTACTACCATACCTTCTCCCATATACAAGCCAACTACTATAATACTGCCCCCTATGTACAGGAATATAACTACTATAATACTGCCCCTATGTACAAGAATATAACTACTATAATACTGCCCCCTATGTACAGGAATATAACTACTATAATACTGCCCCTATGTACAAGAATATAACTACTATAATACTGCCCCCTATGTACAAGAATATAACTACTATAATACTGCCCCTATGTACAAGAATATAACTACTATAATACTGCCCCCTGTGTACAGGAATATAACTACTATAATACTGCCCCCTATGTACAAGAATAGAACTACTATAATACTGCCACCTGTGTACAAGAATATAACTACTATAATACTGCCCCCTATGTACAAGAATATAACTACTATAATACTGCCCCTACGTACAACAATATAACTACTATAATACTACCCCCTATGTACAAGAATATAACTACTATAATACTGCCCTCTATGTACAAGAATATAACTACTATAATACTGCCCCCTATGTACAAGAATATAACTACTATAATACTGCCCCCTGTGTACAAGAATATAACTACTATAATACTACATATATAAACAGAAGTGAACATGAAAAAAATCAGTATGTATCATATACAGCTACAAAAAACACATGAGATCCTCACCTATTGCATCCAGTGACATCAGGTGACGTATCCCCGGATTGTACTCGTTCCTCATCTTTTCCAATAGTTCCACCATCACCTTGTCTCTTCCTCCAGGTACACAGCTTTCCTGCAGAGTTTACCGCACAGACGTCTTATGTTCTGCACTTTCCCATTGTCCCTTCTTCTGCTACCACTAATACTGTGCCCCAAATACTGTAATAGAGCCCCCTGAAATATTAGCACCACACAAATAGTGCCCCATAATGTAACATACTGTAATAGTATAGGATATCTTATTTCTTCTTTCTCTCCTTTAACCCCCTTAACCCCCCCCCCATAGAATTAATGGCCCTAGCCTGCCCCAGACATAGAATTAATGGCCCCAGCCTACCCCAGAAATAGAATTAATGGCCCCAGTCGGCCCCAGAAAAAGAATTAATGGCCCCAGTCAGCCCCAGAAAAAGAATTAATGGCCACAGTCAGCCCCAGAAAAAGAATTAATGGCCCCAGTCAGCCCCAGAAAAAGAATGAATGGACCCAGCTCGCTCCAGACATAGAATTAATGCCTCCTGACAGCCCAAGATATTGAATAATGCTCCCCCGCACGCCCCAGAGATATAATTAATGCCCCCTGACAGCCCCAAATATAGAATAATGCCCCCCCGCGCCAGACATATAATCAATGCCCCTTGCTAGCCCCAGATATAGAATAATGCCCCCCCAGACATATAATCAATGCCCCTTGCTAGCCCCAGATATAGAATAATGCCCCCCCCAGACATATAATCAATGCCCCTTGCTAGCCCCAGATATAGAATAATGCCCCCCCCCCCGGACATATAATCAATGCCCCCTGCCAGCCCCAGAAATAGAATAAGGCCCCCCTCGCGCGCCCCAGACATATAATCAATGCCCCTTGCATGCCCCAGATATAGAATAATGCCCCCCCCAGACATATAATCAATGCCCCTTGCATGCCCCAGATATAGAATAATGCCCCCCCAGACATATAATCAATGCCCCTTGCATGCCCCAGATATAGAATAATGCCCCTCCCACCCCAGACATATAATTTATGCCCCCTGCCAGCCCCAGATAAAGAATAATGCCCCCCCCACCCCAGATAAATAATAATGCCCCCCCCCCGCCCCAGACATATAATTTATGCCCCCGCCAGCCCCAGATAAAGAATAATGTCCCCCTCCCCGCCCCAGATAAAGATTTAATGTCCCAATTCTATCATTTAAACAAAAAAAACCCATAATACTCACCTCTATGGCGCAGGTTCGTCTCGTCCCCGGTCTTCAGCAGCTTGGTGTAGAGGCGCGGGATAGTGACGTCACTGCTCCGCGCCTCTCACATCAAGCCGCGGAGCTACATGGAGGCAGGCTGACATCTGGTAGGTGTCAGCGCTCCTCCACTGAGTGTATACACAGACGCAGAAGCAGCAGTGCTGCGCTGCATCTGTGTACTAATCTATAGTACCTGCATCGTACGATGCAGGTACTATAGATTAGATGAAAAGTTGAAGGGAGGGAGTGCGGACCGGCCCCGGAAGAGCTCTGCACCGGCCCATTCTCTGTAAACCCTAGAGATGGTTGTGCGTGAAAATCCCAGTAGATCAGCAGTTTCTGAAATACTCAGACCAGCCCTTCTGGCACCAACAACCATGCCACGTTCAAAGGCACTCAAATCACCTTTCTTCCCCATACTGATGCTCGGTTTGAACTGCAGGAGATTGTCTTGACCATGTCTACATGCCTAAATGCACTGAGTTTCCGCCATGTGATTGGCTGATTAGAAATTAAGTGTTAACGAGCAGTTGGACAGGTGTACCTAATAAAGTGGCCGGTGAGTGTATTGTTCACATAGGAAATCATTTCAGTGCTTCTTGCTCACCTCCTTTTGTTCCTCTCTGCCGCCTTAACCAGGCAAAATACTGATACATACAGTGCTACACGTTATCCTCGCCAAAAGGAATTTTTAAAATTGGTTTGAAGCCTGAGTCCATTTGGGGTATGTAGTCATGCCACTCTCTAGCCTGCCGCTGCTGCCGCTGCCTCTGCATGCCGTCTTCTATAGTCTTTATATAGGGTCAATTATTGGATGTTTTAGATGCTATCTAGCCTCATTCGGTCACTCTGTCATCGCCTGTTGCCCATAATTTTGGCATAATGGTGCGATTAAGCAGCCTCAGAGGCATCCATGCATGCTGCCCCTGCTGTTTCCTGTCCATTTCCGTGGTGTTTCCATCATTTTCTGAGGTTCTAAGGTGTTTGGCCAAGCTTCCCTGTGCAGGCCCTTGGTCCCCTTGAAAAATGCTCGAGTCTCCCATTGACTTCAATGGGGTTCGTTATTCGAGACGAGCACTCGAGCATCGGGAAAAGTTCGTCTTGAATAACGAGCACCCGAGCATTTTAGTGCTCGCTCATCTCTAGTAATGAATTCACCATGGACCTAGGATAACTGATTGTTCCTGTCTGTGGATTTCGTATACAGACTTGTTGAAAGACCCTTATCTGTAATATTTACTGTTACGACCAAAAAATGGATGATATTGAAAGAATGTACAATGAAGAATTTAATGTTTTCTTTACTTGTAAATAAATATACAGATAGATGAAGAGATAAATACAGAGATAGATATAAAATATTTTTTGTCACACATTCTATTTGGTTATAGAAAAGAGCAGTTAGTTACTATCCAGGGAAAAGCTGGGGGATGCAGCTAGTGGCTTATAAATTGGCAAAAATACAACCACTTCCCAATCAACAAGCAACAGACACAAAAAGTTTAATGCTTTATTTTATTTAACTGCATCAAGTAAGTCACCATATGGGTTGTCTTTTATAGAACTAAAAAGTAAATAAAGAACAGAGTAACAATGAGAAAGAAAATAATGTTTATGGTGTTTAAGTGATAAGACTGAGTATTAGCACAAAAGTTTTTAAAAATAGAATATTGCATAATTTTTCAAGACTATTTGATTATTTCTTATATTTAAATGTATTGCAAATGAATTAAAGACATGCTGACCTTGTATGTTACTATTTTTCCTTATGGGCTGTAAGAAATATCAGACTCTTAACATGGGGAGTCTCAACTGTTTTCATCTGATCTTCAATAATAAACTTTTCTTTAGTGAGAGCCTTCCTAACAAAATCCTCATTGTAGTTAAATACATTGAGTTTTTCCTCCCCAACTTTCATATATGTTGCATTTATAACCTCAAATAACAGGAGGTGTCCTCCAAGTTTTATAGACTTGCTGATCTTTCTGACCAATTTTAAGGAATTCTTTTCGTCTTTGCTGGTAATATCTAGAAGACCAGCAGTGAAGACAGCATCCGCTGGTGGCAAGGTTTTTGGTTCTGTCATATTTTCCTTCTCAGGGTCAATTTTTAAAAGGCTTTGAATTGTTGGTTTTCCGAGGTCACTAAGGAATAATTGAAACAAAAAGAATTCTCAGTCAACATGAAAAGGATGGCAAGAGGTTGAGTTCCAAAATAACTAATATTTCACCTGTTTGCTTCTTTCTGCACATGAAGCTTTCCTGTGTCCACCAGTATTTTCATATCCTTGAAATCTTTTTCTCTGGCCTTTAAAACTATGGTCTCTTTAAAATACTTATTGGCTGTGGACAAGTGATCAACTAGACAACCAACGCTGAGGTCAATCTAGAGACCTTCTTTACTATGACCTTAAAAAGAAAGTTTAAGTTGATAAAAAAATATATCTTAGAAAACATTGTGACACCTGTTAAATGTAAGGTGTGACAGAATATACGGTTATCAAAGGGCAAATTTATTGTATGTTCAAGAAAATACAAAACACAAACTTAAAAATAATGAAAGCTCCAATTATTCTTCTTTATTATAAATGACTGTAACTCGTTAATTGCTGATTTTACCGCTACTTATTTAATAATATAATGGAGGAGAGTCCTCAGGATCCATATGCATCTAACAGATTTTGATAGTGTTGGATTCCCTAATAAATGTCAGAGTTATAACATGGTAGCCAAGATATTTAGTAGTGGCCTATAGGTCTGCCTGTACTATAAAAAAAACAATATTAACAATAATTAAAAAATAATTCCCAAAGATTTAAGAATTAAAAGAAACAAACACATATTGGGTATAGACATACCTACCCTAGTTATACAATCATCAATTTAGTTGTCCTGTGTTGTAAACACCAGGATGGGGTCATTTATCTTAGCATTTTTTTTCTTTTATGATTTAAAAAGTTGCAAATAAACTATAGACCTGGAAAGGAAAAAAAAAACTTTAGGAGGTGTTGCAGAAGAGTTTTTAAATTTTGCTCAACTTTTGAGTTAAAAGTCACAAAAACCCAGCAGGCTAAGCTGCCTCATATATCAACCTCAAAGACAAATGAAGTCCAAAACTTTAATCAATTTCATTAACCAAGGAAACTTACTTATAGACCCAGGCACTGTGACTGTGGTATTCTTCGTATATGTGTTATCCATGGCCTCCTTCCTTCTAAAATTAACTTTTAGCCTGGGTAGCTAACCTAGCCCCTTTTGATCTGGCTTTGTGACAGCCTGTAATGAGAGCATGGAACTGGGCTGAAAGCTAGGTGGAGGGCAGACATGAACATCAGGGCTGGGAGGGGATAGAAAATGGAGATTGGATCATTTGGGGGGTGGATGCCATGACATAGGACAATAGGGGGTTTGGAACTTGGTGGGTCGAGCTATGTGGGGGTTTATATAAGCTGCTATCTTTGGCAGCACATCTTTGGTGGTTAATAGAGATGAGCGAACATACTCGTCCGAGCTTGATGCTCGTTCGAGCATTAGCGTACTCGAAACTGCTCATTGCTCGGACGAATACTTCGCCCGCTCGAGAAAATGGCAGCTCCCGCCGTTTTGCTTTTTGGCGGCCAGAAACAGAGCCAATCACAAGCCAGGAGACTCTGCACTCCACCCAGCATGACGTGGTACCCTTACACGTCGATAGCAGTGGTTGGCTGGCCAGATCAGGTGACCCTGGGATAGACTAGCCGCTGCCCGCGCTGCTCGGATCATTCTGTGTCTGGATGCCGCTAGGGAGAGAGCTGCTGCTGGTCAGGGTTAGCGTTAGTGTGCAGGTAGATTACTGTTAGGCAGGAGTGATTCTCCAAGAACCAAACAGCCCTTCTTAGGGCTACAATAACGTTATACTTTTTTTTTTTTTGTTTGCTTGTGGCTGGGCTTGCTGGCACTAGTAGTGCAGCTAGTACCATATTGTGAGGAATTTGCAGGGGGACTTGCTACCGTTGTGTTTAGCTCTTAGTGACACACATATCCACCTCAAACACCAAAGTGGGAAAATTTATTAGGGGTTTGATTTCAATTAGGCACAGTCTGCCAGTTTCTTTTTATTTTACGTTTATTTTTTCATAACTCAGCGTCATCTCATCAGTGTGCTTTCATACTTGGCTAGAAAATAGCCAAAGGAGAATCCAAACGGCTTACTTACGCCTACAATAGCGTTATATATATTTTATTTCTGGTTGATCTGCTGGTGGCTGTCCTTGCTGCAGTGCATATACTAGCCAATTGTGAGGAATTTGGAGTGAGACTTGCGACCGCTGTGTTTAGCGCTTAGTGACACACATATCCATCGCAAAGACCGAAGTGGGAAAATTTATTAGGGGTTGGATTTCAATTAGGCACAGTCTGCCATTTCCTTTTTATTTTACGTTTATTTTTTCCTAACTCAGCGTCATCTCATCAGTGTGCTTTCATACTTGGCTAGAAAATAGCCAAAGGAGAATCCAAACGGCTTACTTACGCCTACAATAGCGTTATATATATTTTATTTCTGGTTGATCTGCTGGTGGCTGTCCTTGCTGCAGTGCATATACTAGCCAATTGTGAGGAATTTGGAGTGAGACTTGCGACCGCTGTGTTTAGCGCTTAGTGACGCAGATATCCATCGCAAAGACCGAAGTGGGAAAATTTATTAGGGGTTGGATTTCAATTAGGCACAGTCTGCCATTTCCTTTTTATTTTACGTTTATTTTTTCCTAACTCAGCGTCATCTCATCAGTGTGCTTTCATACTTGGCTAGAAAATAGCCAAAGGAGAATCCAAACGGCTTACTTACGCCTACAATAGTGTTATATATATTTTATTTCTGGTTGATCTGCTGGTGGCTGTCCTTGCTGCAGTGCATATACTAGCCAATTGTGAGGAATTTGGAGTGAGACTTGCGACCGCTGTGTTTAGCGCTTAGTGACGCACATATCCATCGCAAAGACCGAAGTGGGAAAATTTATTAGGGGTTGGATTTCAATTAGGCACAGTCTGCCATTTCCTTTTTATTTTACGTTTATTTTTTCATAACTCAGCGTCATCTCATCTGGCATAGCAGTGTGCTTTCATAGTTGGCTAGAAAATAGCCATAGCAATAGGATAGCATCGTTTGGTTTTAAAAACTAAAAAACACAAAAAAATAACAAAAAACACAAAAAAAAGTAAAAAAAAAATTAAAGTTATAACTTTCATTTTCAAAATGTTTAACCCGAGGGCTAGGGGTAGAGGACGAGGGCGGGGACGTGGGCGTCCAACTACTGCAGGGGTCAGAGGCCGTGGTCCTGGGCGGGGTGAGACACCACCTGCTGATGAGGGAGCAGGGGAACGCCGCAGAGCTACACTCCCTAGGTTCATGTCTCAAGTTACTGGGACTCGTGGTAGAGCACTGTTGAGGCCAGAACAGTGCGAACAGGTGATGTCGTGGATTGCCGACAATGCTTCGAGCAATTTGTCCACCAGTCAGTCTTCCACGCAGTCCACCCATGTCACCGAAATCGGCACTCCTCCAGCTCCTGCACCTCAGCCTCCTCCCCCCCAGTCTGCCCCCTCCCAGGAAAATTTGGCATTTGAACCGGCATACTCTGAGGAACTGTTTTCTGGACCCTTCCCACAGTCACAAACCACTTGTCCGGTTGCTGCTGAGCAATTTTCCGATGCCCAGGTTTTCCACCAGTCGCAGTCTGTGGGTGATGATGACCTTCTTGACGTAGTGGCAGAAGTGTGTAAAGAGGTGTCCGACGATGAGGAGACACGGTTGTCAGACAGTGGTGAAGTTGTTGTCAGGGCAGGAAGTCCGAGGGGGGAGCAGACTGAGGGATCGGAGGATGATGAGGTGACAGACCCAAGCTGGGTTGAGAGGCCGGGTGAACACAGTGCTTCTGAGACGGAGGAGAGTCCTATAGCAGAACAGGTTGGAAGAGGCAGTGGTGGGGCCAGACGGAGAGGCAGGGCCAGAGCAGGTGCATCAGCGCCAAATGTGTCACGTAGTGAAGCTCCCGTGGCGAGGGCTCCCGCGGCGAGGGCTAGATTTTCAGAAGTCTGGAGGTTCTTTAAGGAAACACCGGATGACCGACGGACTGTGGTGTGCAACCTTTGCCAAACCAGGATCAGCAGGGGTTCCACCACTACTAGCTTAACTACCACCAGTATGCGCAGGCATATGAATGCTAAACACCCGAATCAGTGGCACCAAGCCCGTTCACCTCCGGCCGTGCACACCACTGCTCCTTCCCCTGTGTCAGCTGATAGTCAGCCCCCTGCCCAGGACCCTGGCACAAAAACCCCATCGTTGCCTCCACGATCCTTCACAGCATCCACCAGCGTTCAGCTCTCCATACCCCAGACGCTGGAGCGGAAAAGAAAATATAGTGCAACCCACCCGCACGCCCAAGCCCTTAATGTCCACATCTCCAGATTGCTTAGCCTGGAGATGCTGCCCTATAGGCTAGTAGAGACCGAGGCCTTTCGCAACCTCGGTATTCGGTCCCCAGCCGCCACTACTTTTCCCGATGTGCCGTCCCAGCCCTGCACCAGCACGTGTCAGACAACATCATCCGTGCCCTGACCAACGCCGTTTCTGACAAGGTCCAACTGACCACGGACACGTGGACGAGTGCTGCCGGGCAGGGCCACTATATATCGCTGACGGCACATTGGGTTAACTTGGTGGAGGCTGGGACCGAGTCTGACCCTGGGGCTGGTCATATACTGCCGACGCCGAGGATTGCGGGGCCTACCTCGGTCCAGGTCTCAAGGGCCTACTATGCCTCCTCCTCCTCCCACCCCTCCTCCACCTCCTCCTCCGAACTACCATCCGTGGGCATGGCGCCATCAGTCGCTAGCTCTAGGCACAGCAGCAGTGCCGTCGCTATGCGACAGCAGGCGGTGCTCAAACTGCTGAGCCTAGGCGATAAAAGGCACACCGCCCAAGAACTATTACAGGGCATCACGGCGCAGACTGATCTGTGGCTGGCACCGCTGAACCTGAAGCCAGGCATGGTTGTGTGTGACAACGGCCGTAACCTGGTGGCGGCTCTGCAACTCGGCAGACTGACACATGTGCCATGCCTGGCCCATGTGTTAAATCTGATAGTTCAGCGTTTCCTCAAGACATACCCCAATCTGTCAGATTTGCTCACGAAGGTGCGCCGCATCTGTGCGCATTTCAGGAAGTCCAGCACAGATGCTGCCACTCTCAGGGCAGCGCAGCGCCGCCTCCAACTGCCCGCTCACCGACTGTTGTGCGACGTGCCCACGAGGTGGAATTCAACATTAACCATGTTATCCAGAGTTTACCAGCAGCGCAGAGCGATTGTAGACTGCCAGATGTCAACTTCCACCAGAACTGGTAGTCAGGTCAGTCAGCTTCCTCAAGTCTACAATGAGGAGTGGACGTGGATGTCTGATATCTGTCAGGTGCTGAGTAACTTTGTGGAGTCAACACAGATGGTCAGTGGTGATGCCGCCATCATCAGCCTCACCATCCCGCTGCTTGGCCTGTTGAAAAACTCTCTGGTCAGCATGAAGTCGGAAGCTTTGCGCTCATCACAAGAGACGGGGGAAGAAGATTCCCTTGTTGATAGCCAAAGCACCCTTAGGTCTGTTTCTCAGCACATATCGGAGGAGGTGGAGGAGGATGAGGAGGAAGAGGAGGAGAATGTTGGCGAGACAGAAGAGGGGACCATTGTTCAGTCCTTCACTGTTCAGCGTGTATGGGCAGAAGAAGAGGAGTTGGAGGAGGAGGAAATGGACAGTCAGGCCAGTGAGGGGAGTGAATTCTTGCGCGTTGGGACTCATATGGCAGATTTCATGCTAGGCTGCCTATCCCGTGACCCTCGCGTTCAAAGAATTTATTCCAGCACCGATTACTGGGTATTCACTCTCCTAGACCCACGGTACAAGCAAAATCTTTCCACTCTCATCCCTGGAGAGGAAAGGAGTGTGAGAATGAATGCATGAATACCAGCAGGCCCTGGTGCACAAGCTGAAACAGTATTTCCCTTCTGACAGCGCTAGCGGCAGAGTGCGTAGTTCTGCGGGACAAGTAGCGAGGGAGAGTAGGCGAGCAGGCAGCTTGTCCAGCACTGGCAAGGGTACGCTTTACAAGGCTTTTCCCAGCTTTATGTCACCCCAGCAAGACACTGTCACCTGTCCCCAGTCTCGGCAGAGTAGGGCTGATCTTTACAGAAAGATGGTGAGGGAGTACGTAGCTGACCATACCATCGTCCTAAATGATCACACAGCTCCCTACAACTACTGGGTTTCAAAGCTGGACATGTGGCACGAACTGGCGCTGTACGCCTTGGAGGTTCTTGCCTGCCCTGCCGCTAGCGTCTTGTCTGAGCGGGTTTTCAGTGCAGCTATCATCACCGATAAGCGTACACGCCTGTCGACTGACAGCGCTGACAGGCTGACGCTTATTAAGATGAATAAAGCCTGGATTTCTCATAATTTCCAATCTCCACCAGGTGAAGGAAGCTCAACCTGAATAATTTATGCACTCCTCCTCCTCCTCATTTTCCTCCTTCTCCTCCTCTTTGTACACTAAAGCAGAGGAAACTGGCTATTTTTTGACAGGGCCCACTGGCTCTAGCTATAGTACTTTATGCATTTAATTTTTCTGGAGGGCCACCTACCCGGTCCTCTGTTTTAAACAATTTTTGGGAGTGCCACATACAGGCACTCAATCTATTAAATTTTTCTGGAGGGCCACCTACCTGCTCCTCTGGTTTGAAAACTTTTTTGGACTGCCACATACAGGCACTCAATCTATTTCATTTTTCTGGAGGGCCACCTACCTGCTCCTCTGGTTTGAAAACTTTTTTGGACTGCCACATACAGGCACTTGTTAACTTTGTCGCCACCCTGCTGTGTAATCCACAAAATATACTGGCAAACTTTTATCATGTACCGATATTATTTGAGGGCTTCTTGCTCACCTCCTTTGGTTCCTCTCTGCCACCCATTGGTTTGAAGCCTGAGTCCATTTAGGGTATGTCGCCATGACACTCTCTAGCCTGCTGCCGCTGCCTCTGCATGCCGTCCCCTATAGTGTCAGGGTCAATTATTGGATGTTTTAGATGCTATCTAGCTTCATTCTGTCACTCTGTCATGGCCATGCTGTTGCCCATAATTTTGGCATAATGGTGCGATTAAGCAGCCTCAGAGGCATCCATGCATGCTGCCCCTGCTGTTTCCTGTCCATTTCCGTGGTGTTTCCATCCTTTTCTGAGGTTCCCAGGTGTTTGGCCAAGCTTCCCTGTGCAGAGCCTTGGTCCCCTTGAAAAATACTCGAGTCTCCCATTGACTTCAATGGGGCTCGTTATTCGAGACATCGGGAAAAGTTCATCTCGAATAACGAGTACCCGAGCATTTTAGTGCTCGCTCATCTCTAGTGGTTAACAATTGTTTAAGATTAGATTGTATCTTCAATAATTTAATAACGCTGTGACCATCACCATTTCCAACTACAATTGCGTATTGCATGTTTTTAGTTAGGTGGTGGTAGGCAGAATTTTCTATCTTCTCTGGTCATGCCAGATCAAAAAGGAGCCAAGGAAAGAGGCCATGGATCGGAAGCATAAGAAGATTTCTACAGTCATTCTATGCCTGGATCTATGAGTAAGTGTCCCAAGTTTATCATGCTGGATTTTGATGGTAGATTTCCTTAAAAGTAATAAAGACCTCAGGCTAAACTAAGTTCTCAGCACCATGGTGTTAATGGTGTTATCACAACACACATTGTTGTGATAATAAAAGGTTAAAGGTTCCAGAATGATGTGTATTGAGAATGACGGTTTTTGTTGAAATAAATTTGCATCAAATATTTATAAAAGGGAAATGGACAACCATGTGTGTGCAAATGGTCACTAAAATCTTTGAGACTTTTCAATAGTCGGGTAGATGGAAAATTAAGAATGGTATGCGAGCTGGGTTTCACCAGTTTGACAATGAAACAAACATTTACTGTATGTTATACAGCTTGTATACAATAAACTAAGTAAAGTGTATCAGCCTCTTTGAACCCAGTGATATGCACATTCCAAGACACTGCACATTCCAACTGGTAAAAGCAAACCTAACTACCGTATATACTCGAGTATAAGCCGAGTTTTTCAGCCTATACTCGAGTAACAAAAAAACGACTCAAAAAAAAAAAAGAAAAAAAATCAAAACTCACCTTTTAGTAATAGTATTGTGTGTGCTGGCAGCCGCACGGACCTGCTGCTGACCGACAGATCACACAGAGGAGGCCGCCGGAAAAGTGAGTTTTGATTATTATTTTTTTAAATCAACGAGGCACAGGGGCTGGCAGGCTATATATTGGGGCACAGTGGCTGGAAGGCTATATACCGGGGCATGGGCTGGAAGGCTATATATCGGGGCTCAGTGGCTGGCAGGATATATATCAGGGCACAGGGGCTGGCAGGCTGTATATTGGGGCACAGGGGCTGGCAGGCTGCATATTGGGGCACAGGGGCTGGCAGGCTATATACTGGGGCACAGGGGCTGGCAGGCTATATACCGGGGCACGGGCTGGAAGGCTATATATCGGGGCTCAGTGGCTGGCAGGATATATATCAGGGCACAGGGGCTGGCAGGCTGTATATTGGGGCACAGGGGCTGGCAGGCTGTATACCGGGGCACAGGGGGCTGCCAGGCTATATACTGGGGCACAGGGGCTGGCAGGCTGTATATCGGGGCACAGGGGCTGGCAGGCTATATACTGGGGCACAGGGGCTGGCAGGCTGTATATCGGGGCACAGGGGCTGTCAGGCTATATACTGGGGCACAGGGGCTGGCAGGCTGTATATCGGGGCACAGGGGCTGCCAGGCTATATACTGGGGCACAGGGGCTGGCAGGCTGTATATCGGGGCACAGGGGCTGTCAGGCTATATACTGGGGCACAGGGGCTGGCAGGCTATATACTGGGGCACAGGGGCTGGAAGGCTATATACTGGGGGAGCAGGGGCTGGCAGACTGTATACTGGGGCACAGGGGCTGGCAGGGTGTATACTGGGGCACAGGGGCTGGCAGGCTATATACACTGGGTCAGGGGCTAGCAGGCTATATACTGGGACAGGGGCTGTTCAGGCTATATACTGGGGCAGGGGCTGACTGGCTATGTACTGGGGCAGGGGCTGTTCAGGCTATATACTGGGGCAGGGGCTGGCTGGCTATGTACTGGGGCAGGGGCTGGCAGGGTATATACTGGGGGCAGGGGCTGGCTATATACTACTGGGGGCTGGCTGGCTATATACTGGGGGGCTGCTGGGGTTATATACTGGGGGCAGGGGCTGTGACCAATGCATTTCCCACCCTCGGCTTATACTCGAGTCAATAGGTTTTCCCAGGTTTTAGTGGTAAAATTAGGGGTCTCAGCTTATACTTGGGTCGGCTTATACCCGAATATATACGGTATATATATATATATATATATATATATATATATATATATATATATGGTAAATAAAGTGTCCTATGAAGGACCAGCTCATGGACAAAATGAGACACATAAGAAACAAGACTTATACATGATCATATCTATAATATTTTATTAGAAAGTTATTTTGGGAGAGTGTTTCCCAATCTTTTTAGATCCTTGAAATTAATTTAGCTATGGGTACAGCATGATGCCTCTAGGGATGAGCCCATCTTTTTGTTGGTTTGTTGATTCAGTACGAATGTGCAATTTTTCAGGCACCACATTGAATCTGAATCTTTTCCATTTTGCCTCAGATAAATCTTTCAAAATGGGATTTCACTAATACTGCGCTTCATCCCAGAGCTAAGGGAGGGGGAAGGGAATGGGAAAATAAAAAAAAAATTGTAAAAAAGTTAACGAAATTGGATTCTTATGAAAAATGTGTATTCATAAGAACTAGGATAGGGGAGACTTAGGCCAATTTACCCAAGTGAAGCAACCTTGGTTTGGACCAATTTGCTTTGGACCCAAAATGAATCTTGGGTTTGGGCTTCTGGTAATCATATTTTGGACAATTTGCTTATCTCTAAATGCCCATTTAAATTCACCGACTCAGTATATTATCCCCTAAACAGAATAATTCCCCTTATGAACTGCACACAATATAACATCTGAGTATCTAGTCAAAGTATATTTTTTTTGTATCTCCTAAAGCCAGACAAATAATATAATGTTGTAAAAGTGTCCGCCATACTAGATTTGTACCATAAAAGAGGAAAAGTAATACTTGCCAGGTCCTATTTCGTGGATAGAAGGAACATGAACCTTTTAACTCTTACTGGCACCAGGACATACTATAATGTCCTGGTGCTCCAGAGAAGGAGAGGGTGCATGGAAAGAGATCACAGGCTGAGCTTTCTCCATATACTGTGGGTGTCAGCTGTATAATACAGCAGACACCTGCCTGTTATTGTCGTGGTCCGTGCTGGCATGGAAGTCAACATGTTAAGTGCCGCGGTCTAACCCGTGCCATAATCTTGCAGTCTAACACCTAACAATTCTGGCTATGGGCGCAGCCATCTTGGATGACCAATTCCCTCCCCCGTGACATCATTGGAGGGTGAATCAGTTGCCATGTATAAAGATCTATGATGCCATGAACAATGATCTCCAATTTCCAGCCAACGGCTGGCTATTAGAGATAATGGGGCAGATTTATCAAACTATCTGAAAGTCAGAATATGTGTAGTTCCATGGCAACCAATCACAGCTCCCCTTTAAAATATTCATGAGCATGGGTAAAATGAAAGCTGTGCTGTGATTGGTTGCCAGGGGCAACTAGAAATATTCTGACTTTCAGACAGCTTGATAAATCTGCCCCAATCAGTAAAATTGCTATATACTGCAGTAGTGTTGCAGTATATAGTATAAACAATCAGACCCTGCACAAATAAAGTACCCTAGAGGGTCTAAAATAACAGTAAAAAAAATGTTATAAATATTTTAAAAAATAATCATAAACATTTTTGATATCGCCACATCCTAAAATGCCTGTTCTATCAAAATATATAAAAAGATTATTCCCAGCCCTGAAGGCCCGGAAACTGGTGTCCATGCTTCTGAATCACCACTTTTTTGCCATTTTTCCATCCATTAATATTTGAAGAAAAATGACCAAACAATCATAATTCGCCAGCTCGTACCACAAAATATTCCAACTTGCTAGGATCTGTATACCAAAGTGTAAAAAAAATTATTGGACTTTCGCAAAATGGCAATTTTTTTTGGTACAAAACGTTTAAATTTTTTAAAAATCTACTAAAACCTAATAAAACCTGTATACATTTAATATTCCAGTGATTGTACCAAACCAAAGAATAAAAGAGGAGGTGTCATTTGGAGCACAGAATGAAAGCCATAAAAACGCTGCATATGTGTTTTTTCACTTTCAGTTTCACCGCACTCCAGCTCTCCAGCACATTGCATGAAATATTAAATGATGACACTAAGAAGTACAATTTGTTTTGCAGATAACAAGCCCTTACACATCTCTGCAAACATAAACATCTTTATAAACATCTTACTTCCCTCTGTGAGTGTAAAAATAAAAAAGTTATCGCTTTTGGAATGGGGTGTGTGAAAAAACAGAAAATCAAAGTCATTGAAGGTTAAAACCATAAATACCCAGTTATTTTTAATTTCCTTTCTTATCATTCTCAACATTTTTTTCAAAAATTGTGTATTGTAGAGTATATTAGAGAAGAAATGAGAAATCCTCAATTCTTCACTTGCACTGAGCATTCCTAAGAAAAGGGTTTTTTATTATCATTGAGAAAAACTAAGGAATCCTTTGCAAAGACCATTTTGGGTTTACCTGAAAAATGGTCCTCCAGATGTTTTTTGAAATCAAAGTCATATAGTTGAAAAGGCTCTTGCAAACTGGAATCCATCATCTAATCTTGTAGTTCAGACAAGGTAACATGTGGCTCCTGGAAAGTCTTTATATATATATATATATATAGCCAGATGAATGCAAATGATATCACATGAGTTATTAATGAATCAGGCGTGCGAACACAAGTAAATACGCCTCAAACCTGTTAAGCCTGTTAAAGGGGTTTTGCCCACAAAAGAAAATTCTCAAATTTTAATCCCTTAGTGATGTTTTTTTGTTTCAATCATTTTTACTGATTTTGTTAGATAGAGAAACAAGTAACAAGTTACATGTATTACAATGCATTACAATATCCATAATATAAGCAACAAAATACTAAATCTCATTAGTTTTTTACATTCTTTTAGAGTAAAAACTACTATAAGCGCTTGGCAATTTCCATCTGCTCCATTTAGATGTATAGAGCAGAACGGTCATGCACGGCTGTCTGCTCCATTACTCTCATGTACTCCGACTGAGGAACGTAACATTATTTCTTTGCACCATTTACTTATACCCTTCTTTGTCAGAGTCTTATTGTGGAAGAAGTAATTAACCGCTTCCTGCACCTTGACATGATTCTACGTCATATTAAGCAGGTAATTCCTGCACCTTGAGCTCCTGAGCCTGGGCAATCACGGTAGGATCCCAGCAGTATGCGGAAGCCGGGATCCCACAATAACAGTTGGGATCACAACTATTGCGACTGTTTAACCCTAAAGTGCATTGGCGCAATGATCGGGACCCTTTATGCAGGGCACGGTGGTGCTGATAGTTGCAATGCCAACCCTGAGGTCCGATAAGGACTCCAGGGCTGCCTACAGTGGCAGCCTGTTAGGATCATGCTTACTATGTAATATGTTGCAATACATTAGTATTGCAGTATATTACAATGAACAAGTGATCACATGTTCATGTCCCACCCTGGGACAAAATAAAGCGGTGAAAAAAAGTTAAAAAAAAAGGGAAAATAAAAAAATTATTAAAAAACAATTAAAGTCCCCTGAATCACATTCCATGCAATAATCAACTAAAACATAAAAAAGTGAAAATCACCAAAAAACACTCAACATATTGGGTATCACCACGTCTCTAACAAACCGCATGGGTAACACCGTAAAAAAAAGGCAAAAAAAAGGCAAAAAAAAGCACAAAAATTATGAAATTTTCACATATGACCTCATAAAAAGCGCATTAAAAAGTGATTAAAAAAAACATTTACCACGGCATGATACCAAGAAAAAGTACATCTTGTCCCGCAAAAAATAAGCTCTAAAACAGCTCTATAAAAAAAATATATAAATGTTCTGCCCATTGTTACATGGGGATGCAAAGACAAGCTAATTTCTCAAAAAATTTGTTCTATATTCGGCAAAACAAGTTAACCATAAAAAGCTATATAAATGGGGTATTGCCGTAATCGTGACAACCCATAGAATAAAGGTAACTCATTATTTTTATGGTACGGTAAACATCTGGGGAAAAAACTGCTAAAAACCATAAATAAGAATTACTAATTTTTTTAACCACCATCAAGAAAGAGTTAATAAAATCTTATAATTAGCTTTTGGACCCTCCATAAACAACGTACCTGAAAAGTGGATCTCATCCACAAAAAAATAGTCCCCCATATGTCCAAATTACAAAAAAAATAAACATTTTATAGACTGTAAAATGTGACAATGCAGATCTGCTCTGAATGGCGCCTCCTTTCCATACAGCAATCACCACCACATATGGGGCATCCTCATATTCCAGAGATATTGGTTATCAATAGAGATGGGCAAATCGATTGTAATGATTCTAACTTCGGTTAGAAATTCTAACTTCGGTTAGAATTTCAGGAAAAATTCGATTCGCCACGAAGCCGAAGTTTATGCTCATTCGCGGGAACGAAGTTGTTTTTTTTCCCCTCATGTTTCTGCTAAATGGCCGCTAGAACAACGTGTTACATGGGGCAGAGAACTCTGGGAAGGAGAAAGGAACACCCCTGATCTGCAGACCTGTAAGCCAATCAGCGACCGGCAGGTTTATGTGATGTCACACAGCCCTATAAAATCCAGCCATTTTCTATCTCAGCACTTCACACTTCATGTTGTAGCGTCCAGCTGCTGCTATTGTGCTGTGCGATTCTTGCTGCAATCCCTCGCTGTTCTCTAAGGGGGATCTGTATACCCCAAATAGCAGTTCTATTTAGTGACAAAATCGAATAGGAAGAAATCTGTTTGACTTTTATGCCTCTGCAGTAGCGATTGGTGGACTAATACCTGGTTGTTCTTTAAGGAGGATCTGTATACCCCAAATAGCAGTTCTATTTAGTGACAAAATCGAATAGGAAGAAATCTGTTTGACTTTCATGCACTGCAGTAGCGATTGGTGGACCAATCCCTGGTTGTTCTTTAAGGAGGATCTGTATACCCCAAATAGCAGTTCTATTTAGTGACAAAATCGAATAGAAAGAAATCTGTTTGACATTCATGTATCTGCAGTAGTGAGCTGTCAGTTGTGGGGTATCTGTATAACGCACATTGCAATACCTTTTGGGGGCTCTAGTTTACAGCCAGATTTACGTGTGAAATCCACATAGTTTATACAGTGATTTTCGCTGAAATTACACTGTCAGTTGTGGGGTATCTGTATACCGCACATTGCAATACCTTTTGGGGCTCTAGTTTACAGCCAGATTTACGTGTGAAATCCACATAGTTTATACAGTGATTTTCGCTGAAATTACACTGTCAGTTGTGGGTTACCTGTATAACGCACATTGCAATACCTTTTGGGGGCTTTAGTTTAGAGCCAGATTTACGTGTAAAATCCACATAGTTTATACAGTGATTTTCGCTGAAATTACACTGTCAGTTGTGGGGTATCTGTATAACGCATATTACAATACCTTTTGGGGGCTCTAGTTTAGAGCCAGATTTACGTGTGAAATCCACATAGTTTATACAGTGATTTTCGCTGAAATTACACTGTCAGTTGTGGGGTATCTGTATAACGCACATTGCAATACCTTTTGGGGGCTCTAGTTTACAGGCAGACTTATGTGTGAAATCCACGTAGTTTATACAGTGATTTTCGCTGAAATTACACTGTCAGTTGTGGGGTATCTGTATAACGCACATTGCAATACCTTTTGGGGGCTCTAGTTTACAGCCAGATTTACGTGTGAAATCCACATAGTTTATACAGTGATTTTCGCTGAAATTACACTGTCAGTTGTGGGGTATCTGTATAACGCACATTGCAATACCTTTTGGGGGCTCTAGTTTACAGCCAGATTTACGTGTGAAATCCACGTAGTTTATACAGTGATTTTTGTTGAAATTACACTGTCAGTTGTGGGGTATCTGTATAACGCACATTGCAATCACCTTTTGGGGCCTCTAGTTTACTGCCAGATTTACGTGTGAAATCCACGTAGTTTATACAGTGATTTTTGCTGAAATTACACTGTCAGTTGTGGGGTATCTGTATAACGCACATTGCAATACCTTTTGGGGGCTCTCGTTTGCAGACAGATTTACATGTGAAATCCACATAGTTTATACAGTTATTTTCACTGAAATTACACTGTCAGTTGTGGGGTATCTGTATAACGCACATTGCAATACCTTTTGGGGGCTTTAGTTTACAGCCAGATTTACGTGTCAAATCCACATAGTTTATAAACCACTATGTCAGACAGAAAGGTGACAGGTGGAGCAGGCAGAGGTGGCAGCACAGTAAGGGGATGTCGCAGCAGGGGTGACTATGTGAGGCCAGAACTACCGTTGTCATCTAGTGGCAAAATGTTGATCAACAACCCAAAGGTTGTTGAATGGTTGACTAGGTCATCCAATTCCTCAAATATAACATCTAACAACCCCAGCCAAGAGTCTCTAGGTTCCTCTGATACAACAATTAGTTGGCATGGCCCAGGAGCAGGTCAGCGGCCCTCACCTGTCCTCAACCAGGCTCTATCCTGTTCCTTTCCCGCAGCCAGAGAGCTACTAGGTGGTCTGGGCTCAGCGCCACTATTCAGCGAGGACCAAGTGTTTGAGGACAGTCAGCAGCTGCTTTGCAGTGAAGAGGTGGGGCAGACTTCGGCTGCTTCCAGCAGTAGGCAGGCTGTGCATACTGACATCGGTGAGGAGAGTAGCAGTGACTGGGAAATGCAAATTCTCGATGATGTAGCCGATCACACTTGGGAGCCGGGTGTAGCAGGGGATTCATCATCGTCGGGCGATGAGAGTGTCAGCTTGCGGAGCAGGCAGCAAGTCGATACTGTGGCTGTGAGTCAGCAGGTTGGCAGCAGTGCGAGGACGGGAGCCAAACATCCGCGGGGTACAAATCCTGATTTGCAGGCCCAAATAAGCAGTGGCACAGGGGCTCAGTGAGGCAGTGGCAGTAGTAGTCGCTCAGTGCAGAGTGTTGGCGGTAAAATTAACACCTCAGCGGTGTGGCAGTTTTTTGTAAAAGACATCAGAGGAGCCGAGCGTGGGTATATGTCGTAGCTGCGGGCAGAAAGGGAAGCGTGGCCAGGGAGCCAACCTTGGCACCACGGCCCTGCGCCAACACATGCAGCGTCACCATCCAATGGCCTGGGAGAAACGGGTGTCAGATGCGGTCCATCCTGCAGGCGCAGCAACAGCAGCAGCACCTAGTGCCACACATGCTGTTTCAGCAAGTCAAGGCTCCAGCACCTCTGCCGAAGGGAGCTGTTTGACATCATCTCCCGGTCTACACATGGCGCCAGCAGTGGTTGAGCAAGGCGATTACAAAAAGACAACTCTATGCGTCCAGCCATCCTAAGGTGCAGAAGCTGACCGTGCTCTTGTCGAAGTTGTTGGTACTGCAGTCTCTCCCTTTCCAAGTCGTGGACTCTGCACCCTTCAGAGAACTAATGGCTTGTGCCGAACCGAGGTGGAGAGTTCCAAGCCGCAATTTGTTTTCCAAAAGGGCTGTGCCAGCCCTTCACCAATATGTACAACAGAAGGTGGGCCAGTCCTTGAGCCTATCAGTTTCTTCCAAGGTGCACAGCAGCACGGACGTGTGGAGCTGTAATTATGGTCAGGGCTAGTATATGTCCTTTACGGCCCACTGGGTGAATGTGCTGGCTGGCTGCTGCCCCTGCGCCAGTGTCCGCCTCCTCCACCTCCTTCTCCACCACCACCTCAGCCTCCACAAGAGCTGCTCTATCATACCACATGTGCAGGGCACAGCAGTGTCACGCAGTTCTACACCTGGTTTGCCTGGGCGAACAAAGTCACACAGGGGAGGAACTGCTACGCGTCATGCAAGAAGAAATCAATGTGTGGCTTTCTCCGCGACAACTAAAAATCGGAACAGTCAATGGGAAGAACATGGTGTCCGCGCTGCACCTAGGAGGAGGGATGGTCCATGCGCCCTGATGGCGCACGTGTCAACACGTTCAACAAGTTCCTGAAGTCTTACACCCATCTGCAAGACATTCTAAAAATGGCCAGGACACTGTGCACACACTTCAGCCATTCTTACAAAGCCGAGCACACCCTCCTCGAGTTGCAGCACCAAAACTGCCTACCCCAACATAGTCTGATATGCAATGTTTCCACCCGTTGGAATTCCAGCCTCCATATGTTAGACCGCCTGTATGAACAGAGAAATCCATTAATGATTTTTTGATGATGCAAGCGGACCTTAGTACTCCCCTGTGTAACTTTGATGTCAGCCACTGGCAGCTCATGCGTGACACCTGCCGTTTGCTCAGGCCTTTTGAAGAGGCCACGTTATTTGTAAGTCGCCAGGACTGCGGGATGAATAACGTCATTCCACTGCTTCATGTCCTGCATGTCCTGGAACTCTTGCTTCAAAACTGTCTGGTCAGGGCAATGGAGAAGTGGAGACTACATCTCATGGCCACATGAGTCCGCTGGGGGCTGAACTGGAGGAGGAGGAGGGGAACATTGGAGAACAAGCAGAGTCTGGTGCAATTTGTGGTTTTTGTACTCAGGTGACAGGAGAGGAGGAGCAGGAGCATCCGGAGGAGGTAGAAGATGAGGCAGATGACCCAGAAGCACCGTGCCAGTATACTGTGGATATGGAGACCGGGAGTCCATCAGAGTCACTTGCGCAGATGGCCCGCAGCATGCTGCTTTGCCTAACTAGTGACAGCCGAATAGTCAACATCCGGCATAGGGATTACTTTTGGCTCTCCACCCTCTTGGACCCTCTCTACCGGTCCAAAATGGGTGACTTTTTTCCTGCTGCTGAGAGGAAGGAACAACTGGCATACTATAGAAAAATACGGAGCACACAGTTGTCCGCTGCCTGTGTGCGCCATTGTCCATCCTCTGTCAGGTCTGATCGAGGGATTCCTGGCAGTCATTGCTCACGTACTACTACCACGGCTGCTGTGGGGAGCTGGGGGGGGGGGGGGTAGGAGCAGTAGCAGTTCCATCAACAGTCGCTTAAGTCTGGATTCCTTAATGAGCAATTTCCTTCACCCGCCTAGTGAGGAGGGTAGCCGCCACCGGCAGCAGGACTTGAAGCAGACCCTGCACCAGCAGGTGGTGGCCTACTTGGACAGCACTTTACCACCTGAGGTAGAGGATCCCATGGACTACTGGGCAGCCAAACTTGATGTGTGGCCGCAACATGCAGAGTTTGCAGTAGAGAAGCTGTCCTGCCCAGCCAGTAGTGTGGCATCAGAGCTGGTGTTCAGTGTGGCGGTGGCCATCGTTACCCCCAGGAGAACCCGCTTGTCCACCCATAATGTGGAGACACTGACCTTTGTTAAGATGAATCAGGCTTCGATCGGGCATCAGATTAGATCAGCCATGACGCCTCCTCCAAACATTGAGAAATGAGTTGGGGTTCTAACTACCTGCCTCAGCTACAATTCTGATGCTGCCACCCGCCTGATGTCACACATCTGCTGCTAGTTGCACCATCTGCCTCCTACCATCTTTACCAGGGACTGGAATTGTCCGCCACCTCCACACTACATCATGGTGCCACTCTGCAGACTCCTGCTGCTTCTGATGCCACCTTCACACTATATCATTGTGCCACTCTGCGAGCTCCTGCTGCTGCTGCTTCTGATGCCGCCTTCACACTATATCATTGTGCCACTCTGCGGGCTCCTGCTGCTTCTGATGCCGCCTTCACACTTTATCATTGTGCCACTCTGCGGGCTCCTGCTGCTGCTTCTGATGCCGCCTTCACACTATATCAATGTGCCACTCTGCGGGCTCCTGCTGCTGCTGCTTCTGATGCCACCTTCACACTATATCATTGTGCCACTCTGCGGGCTCCTGCTGCTGCTGCTTCTGATGCCGCCTTCACACTATATCATTGTGCCACTTTGCAGGCTCCTGCTGCTTCTGATGCCGCCTTCACACTATATCATTGTGCCACTCTGCGGGCTCCTGCTGCTGCTGCTTCTGATGCCACCTTCACACTATATCATTATTCCACCAACACACTATATCATTGTGCCACTCTGTGGGCTCCTCCTGCTGCTGCTGCTACTGATTCCACCTTCGCACTATATCATTGTGCCACTCTGCGGGCTCCTGCTGCTTCTGATGCGACCTTCACATTATATCATTGTACCACTCTGTGGGCACCTCCTGCTGCTGCTGCTGCTACTGATTCCACCTTCACACCATATCATTGTGCCACTCTGCGGGTCCTGCTGCTACTGATGCCACCTTCACACTATATCATTGTGCCACTCTGCGGGCTCCTGCTGCTTCTGATGCCATCTTCACACTATATCATTGTGCCACCCTGCGGGCTCCTGCTGCTACTGATGACGCCTTCACACTATATCATTGTGCCACTCTGCGTGCTCCTGCTGCTTCTGATGCCACCTTCACACTATATCATTGTGCCACTCTGCAGGCTCCTGCTGCTACTGATGCCACCTTCACACTATATCTTTGTGCCACTCTGCGGGCCCCCGCTGCTACTGATGCCACCAACGTACTATATCATTGTGCCACTCTGCAGGCTCCTGCTGCTTCTGATGCCACCTTTACACTATATCATTGTGCCACTCTGCATGCTCCTGCTGCTACTAATGCCACCTTCACACTATATCATTGTGCCACTCTGCGGGCTCCTGCTGCTGCTTTTGATGCCACCAACACACTATATCATTGTGCCACTCTGCCGCTCTTGCTGCTTCTTATGCCACCTTCACACTATATCATTGTGCCACTCAGTGTAAAAAGAGTGCACTCTTTGATGTTATAGTGGGATCTTGGCCCTCAGCTCAGTCCTTTCGAGCTGGCACAGACGTTACCTTGTCAGGCTGCGTTCCCGCTTCGCTTATTTGGGGAAGTTGGCCTATGTAAGTGCACATGGAAGTGAAGAGTAAAGCGATTCTAAGAGCCGCGGCTGTCATGTGCGTGTCATACTAAAACACAGCATTGTTTGAAGACCAAACCACGCTCCCTATGCATATTTAAGCATGGCACAACGTTCTACAACACCCTACAGGCTCTCTGCAGCCAGGGAATGCCTGTTTTTTAACGTGATTCGTTTTGATTCGATTCGGGTCAAATCGAATCTTTTTAAAAAATTCGGTGAATCGGAACGAAACGAATTTTAACAAATTCGCCCATCTCTAGTTATCAAACTTTGTGGCTCTTTTTGTCATTTAATACTTTGAGACGGTTTAATTTTTGGCCAAAATTAATGTACAGGCAGTCCCCGTGTTACGTACATGATAGGGTCTATAGGTTTGTTCTTAAGTTGAATTTGTATGTAAGTCAGATCTGTATATTTTACAATTGTAGCCCAAGCCAAATTTTTTTGGTCTCTGTGACAATTGGATTTTAAAAATGTTGGATTGTCATAAGAACCAGGATTATCAATAAAGCTTAATTACAGACACCTGTGATACCTGTTATAGATGTTTATTGTAGCGTAAGGCTAAAGTACAGTAAATTACCAACATCCAGAGGTCTGTTTGTAACTAGGGGTTGTATGTAAGTCGGGTGTTCTTAAGTAGGGGACCGCCTGTATTGGCTAAAAAAATTATAACCTGTAAATTCCACCTCCATTTTGTTTTAACCCCTGTGAAACATCCAAAAGGTTAACACACTTCCTTAAGTTGATTTTTCACACATTGAAGAGTACAGTTTCTAAAATGCCATAATTTACAGGGTCTAACAGGCGCCTCTATTTTGTTTTTCATAAAAATGAGAAAAATTGCACCCACAATTCTGAACCTCCTAACAACCTAGAAAAGAGAGAGGATGCATAAAACTCCACAGCAATATAAAGCAGTCACGGGTGCTCTTGCGACCCATATCGCAGGTCGCGGGCTCACCCGTGCCCCTCACTGCCTGCCAGTTCCCATGTCATTTGCTATTAAAGTGTTTTCCATTGTGACCCCGGTTCTGTTACCGACTACAGTCCTCTGATCCCATGCTGCCCGTCCTGACCTCCTGCCTGTCCCTGACTACGATTCTGCCTGACGTCTGTGTACTTTGCCTAGGCTGCCCAGGTGGTACCACACCACAACAAGTCCAACCCACTTTGAGGCAGGCTCTGGGGAGAACCGGGTACCAATTGGATTCTGGTCCCAGGTGTAGGCTTTCGTCATTGTCCGCGGGGGTCCAGTGGGTTCACTACCCCTGGAGCTTGACACAGACATTTGAGAAATGTTAGTTATAAAGTTACTTGGGTGCTATGATTATCTGCTATGACAACTGCTGGCGCTCACCATCAGGACACTGGCACGATTTTATTATTTTCTCATTGTACCAGTAACAATCAACTCTCCTGATGATCCCTGAGTTAAGGGAGAAATGAGTTGAAAGATATTTAGAGTAGGAGAAAATACGGTTTAGTGTAAAGAATCAGCTGATACATTGGCATTTCAGTTAGATCTTAGACTAGTGAGAAGTGTTGCTGGTGGTTCCCTATTCAAACAAACATAGGGCCGACTGTTTTATCTGTTGTCATACATACTCCATCTCTTCACTTCCAGTCTTTTTCCTTGTATGGCACACCTATGCTTTGTCAGTGATGTAATTGATGCTCATCTATACTGACATAGTTTTAGATGTGTTCCTACAAAAAAGAGTTTTTCTTAAGGTTGCTAAGGGTGTTGTATATTCACTAAGGGTGACACCTCACTGGTATAAGAAATATCCCTACCCCTTACTTTTTAAGTACACCCAATAAATATTAAGTTTTAAATCTTCCCTTTCTGTTTATATCAGTGATATGTATTTGAGTCTTACACGGAATTCCTATTACCTATAAGTAGTCAGTGAAGTATAAGAGAGGAAGGGGTTAAGTAAAGACTTGGGTTTACTCCCATGCCATTTTATATTTTATTTCATTTCCCTTAGATTAAGGTATTTGAAGAAGAAGTCACTTTTTGGTATTTTGTATTTTTCTCTTAGACATTATTTGTAGCGATATATATACCAGAGGATATCCAGTTGGAGAAGTCAATTTTGGAAAATATTATTTGGAACATTTCTATAGGAAGGTCTAATAAATTATAAGAGATGTTGGTTCTCATGTAGGGAAGTTTTTATTCCAAAATTGTAGTCCTCCTTTAACAGTAGAAGAAATGCATTTGGTGATTTTTCTTTTTTTTTAAAACTTTCTTTATTAAAGTCTCAATACATTAATATATCTTTACATACATATACATTTACAATTATAAAATTGTACAAATTGCCGACATTTCTCCGTAATGTATTTCGACTTCCATTTTCATATTTTATAAAAATTTAACAAACATTGTTCGTAACATACTCTTCTACTTTGTATTATCTTCACATTTTCCTCTCAGAAACGTACCAACCAACATTTAAGTAAACATAACTAAGATATAGAACATTTTAGTAGGTTTCCATCTCACACTTAAGATTCTCTATCATTTTTGTGTTTATACATTCTAGTTTATTCATTCTTTATTTTCACTCAACATTTACACAGCCTTTGGATGCCTTGTAATATATAGACTCCATCCATTTTACCCATTGTTTATTAAATTTGTCTTGGGTCCCCTCACTAATGGCTATTGCTTTTTCCATTAAGCAATTATTATTTATTTTATTAGTTATTTCCGCAAACATGGGTATCTCTGTAGTCTTCCATTGTTTAGCTATTAGGTTTAAAGCCATAGTCGATACATGGAATACAATTGTTCTATCCTCCATAGGCAATTCTAGTCCAATTCTAGTCCTAATAACACCATTCCTGGACATAAAATTATGTCTATTTGTAATATTGCTTTCAGCAAATATTCCAGTTGTTGCCAGAATCCTTTCAATATTTGGCAATCCCAAAATATGTGCATAAGTGTACCTTTTTGTTCATGACATCTCCAGCACTTTGGGGAGGCCGAATCATACATTAAAGCCAATCTACTGGGGGTATAATACCATCTGTAAAGTATTTTACGCCTTATTTCAAAATGGGAAGCGCATCTGGACAAAGAGGTTGATATCTTAAAAATATTCTCCCATTTATGTTTATCTATAATTATTGACAGGTCTTTTTCCCATTGTTTCAGACATATTAATGTAGCATCTCCCTTTACTTCTTCTATAGCTTTGTACGCCATAGAAATCCCTTTAGCCAATTTGTTTCTGTTTAAAAAGCTTATTTCAAATATCGATTTTGGAGTATCGCTCTCTTTCGGTAATGTGGTTAGAAAATGTCGAATTTGCAAGTATTTATAAAAAATCTTTTGGCGATATATCAAATTTTTTACTTATATCCATAAATGACATCAAATGGGAATTTTCCCATATCATACCTATATGTGAGATCCCTTGACTTTCCCAACTACTAAGGTCCAGGTTAGCAATGAAGAACCCCACCACCCTACATGGTATATCTACCCTTCTGAGTCTCATGATTGGGTGTTTTGTTGTATACAGTTCCCATGCTTTCACACTTGCTTTTGAAGTGCATAATTTTGTTTCTTGTATCTTTTTCTTTAAGGCTATGGCCCATAATTTAGCCTCCAGAGGTACCTGTGGGTATGCTTCATTCTCAATCTGGATCCAATGTTTTCCCTCAATACCCATAATACACTGCCGTGCCTGCTCCAAAATAGCAGCATTGTAATAATTTATTATGTGTGGCAACCCTAACCCTCCTTTTGCAGTTGGTAGATACAGTATATTAGCTTTAGTACGAGGCCTTTTGTTCATCCATATAAATTTATTAACTCTTTTTTGCATTTTCCCAATATATGGCTTGTTTACTACTATAGGTACATTCCTAAATATATAAATGATCTTTGGTAAAGTCATCATTTTAAATAACGCAACTCTTCCCACCCATGATATGTTAAGGGTTTCGTAATTTTTAAGTTCTGTCTCCACCTGTTCCAAAAGCGGTACATAGTTTTCTTTAAACAATTTAGAGATCGGGAAAGTTAGTTTCACTCCTAAGTACGGAATATAATTTTCTGCCCATATAAACGGGTAGGCCGATTGTAAGAATTCCTTTTCTTTTGGTATTATTCCCATATCCAGTATCAGGGATTTGCCTGCATTTAATTTATAATATGAAACTTTCCCAAATTTGTTTAATAATAGACTTACTGCTGCCATAGACTTTATTGGCTTATTCAGTGCAATAATAACATCATCAGCAAATAAGCCGATCTTGTGCTTGATCTTCCCTACCTGTATCCCTGATATTGCTGCTGATGACCTTATGGCTTGGGCCAAAGGTTCCATTACTAGAGTAAAAATTAAAGGAGATAATGGACACCCTTGACGAGTTCCATTAGATATCCCGAATTGTTTAGATAAGTGCCCTCCTGCTAATACTGATGCTGAAGGAGAGGTGTATAAAGCCATAAAGCCTCTTAAAGCTTTTTCTCCGAATCCAAATTTAATTAATGTCTCCCTTAGATATCCCCAGTGAACTCTGTCGAACGCCTTCTCCGCATCCAGAGATAGGAGCAGAGAAGGCGTCCGACACCTACCCACATATTCAATGAGATTTATAAATCTCCTTGTGCCATCTGATGATAGTCTACTTTTTACAAACCCAACCTGGTCGGGATGAATCAATCCCGGTAGAAATCCGGCCAATCTCTCCGCTAGTATTTTAGAATATATTTTTAAATCAGAATTCAATAAAGATATGGGTCTAAAATTTCCAGGTCTATCCGGTGTTTTGCCTGGTTTTGGTAGTGTCACTATTGTGGCTTTAAGCATTTCAGATGGTATACATCCCGTCTCTTGTATTTTATTGAATACCGCTTTTAGTTGGGGTATTAGTATATCAGCAAATGTTTTAAAGTATTCATTAGTTAGACCATCTGGTCCCGGTGCTTTATTCCTTTTAAGAGATTTTATAGCTAATGAAATCTCCTGCTGTGTAATAGGTGCCTCTAATCGATCAGCTTGTTCCTTCGTTAAGCATGGAGTTTTAATAGATTGCAAGAACTTGTTTATGTCTTCTTTTATGGGTTGCGATGTGCCGTCATCTCCCTTAAGGTTATATAGTGCAGCATAATAATTTGCCATTTCATTGGCTATGTCCTGGGGATCAAACACCTTCTCATTTTTGCCATTTAACAAATACGCTATTTTACTTTGAGCCTCTCTTTTTTTAACCTGTTCTGCTAGTACCTTTCCTGCTCTATTCCCCATCCCGTAAAATTTAGCTTTAATCTTCCTCAACGCTTTTTCATATTTATGTAAGTCAAGCTGGTGTAATTGGTTTTCTAGGTTTTTAATCATATCTGCTCTATGTGAACAAAACTTAACTTTGTTAAGTGCATTCAAATGTGTCAACAATGATATAATATGAAATCTGGTTTCTTTCCTTGCTTTTGAGTCAGAAATTGCTATACTAGTGAAATGTCCCTGCATGAAGGCCTTATGAGTGCACCATACCACCATATTATTTACTTCCTCATAGCTGTTAAATGAAAAAAATTCCTGTAATACTTTTATATTGTTAGGTAAAAACTTTGATGCAAGTAGATGATAGTTATTTAACCTCCATGTTGAGGCTTTGGGTCTGTTATATTGCTCCCATATTTTTATGTATATTGGGGCGTGATCCGACCAGCTAATAATTCCAATTTTAGAGGATGCTACCCTATCGTATAAAGACTTATCTGTCAAGAACATGTCTATCCTCGAGTACATTTTGTGAGGGTGAGAAAAAAAAGTACCTTATATACTCGAGTATAAGCCTAGTTTTTCAGCACAAAAAAATGTGCTGAAAGCCCAAACTCGGCTTATACTCGAGTAAAAAATATATAGGTTTTACAAGGTTTTTGTGGTGAAATTAGGGGCCTCGGCTTATACTTGGGTCGGCTTATACTCGAGTATATACGGTATAATCCCTCTCATTAGGGTTTTTCATTCTCCATATATCTAAATAAGATTCTTTATGTGCTAGTTTATATAGTGCCGTTGCATTATCACCTGTCACTCTCCCAGATGTGTCCATAGCTGGCCACATGGTCATGTTAAAATCTCCAGCTATTAACACTGAGCCTTGCTTTATTTTATTTACCACCGCAAATGCTTTCTTAAAAAAGCGTGCTTGTTTTCGGTTTGGAGCATATAAAGAAACTAATGTATATATTATGTTGTTCATAGAGCATATCAAAACTACATATCGACCCCATGGGTCTATTTCTGATTTAAGAAGTGAAAATGACACCGAATTTTTGATAGCTATGCACACCCCTCCCTTTTTGTTAATAGCTGGGGCATAGAATGTGTGTGGGTATTGCTTGTGCGAAAGTCTGTAAGTGTCCTCTCTATTTAGATGTGTTTCTTGCACACAAATTACATCTGTTTTAGCTAATTTTGCCTCCTTCCATAGCTGGGATCTTTTAAATGGGCTATTCAGCCCTTTGGCATTAATGGACAAACATTTTATTACCATTGTATTTATTAAGGTCAGCTCTAATTACATGGTTGATCTTTTGTGTGATAGTGTATTCCTTGATGCTGTTTAAGGATCTATATCCTACTTTTTTTCTGCTCTATTTTTCAAACTTAAACTAAACAATTTTAACAAAACTTTCATACAAATTTTGTATGTTACATGCACAATAATCATCCCGTAAAGGGACGCCATGGGGGTACAGCATACCATATCCAATCCCTTCTCCCTAGGTATGCCACCGTACCCGAACCTCCACCTTTCATCCTCCCATCAGAGTGTTGCACCCTTAAATTTTAAGTACACATTAATAATCAGATATTTACTCAGTCCTTCCTCGCCTTTTCCCATTCTGGATCCAGGTGCTGCTTACGTTGGGATACTGTTGCTATGGCTTTCTCTCCCGCTGGTGCAAGATCCCATTCTGTTAGAAGTTGTCTTAATTTCTCCGGTGAACTCGCCACAACTTTTCTGCCATCTTTGCTGACAATTAATTTGACAGGAAAACCCCATCTATATGGGATTTTATTTTCTCTCAAAATCCTCGCTCCCATTTGAAATTCTCTTCTTCTTTCCAGAGTAATAGCTGAAAGATCCGCAAAAAGAGATATGTCCTTAAATCTCTCAGGTAGATTCTCAGTGTCTCTTGCAGCTCTCATTAACCGATCCTTAAAATGAAAAAAGTGAAGACGGGCAATAACGTCTCTGGGTATTGCTGCTGGCAAAGACTTAGCTTTGGGTAACCTGTGTACCCTATCTATTAATAAGTCCATCTGTGGTGTGTCAGGTAGTAAAGCGACAAAAAAGTCCATGAGGAATTCTTCCAGATGTTCTGGCTTCACTGATTCAGGGATGCCTCTAAATCTCACATTGTTTCTGCGAGACCTGTCTTCCATATCCGCCATTTTAAGACGCATCTCCCGCACTTCTTCCTCCAGGTTGTTGTTTGCATCCACTAACTCATTATGAGCTTCCGTGAACTCCGCCATCTTTGTTTCAACATGTGCAGTTCTTTCACCTAATAACGTACATTCAGTACGAAAAGTGTGCAGTGCCCCTTGAATCTCTTTTTGAATAGCAGAGTGTAAATCTCCCAATAATGATTTTAGCATTTGCTCAGATACTGGTCTTGACACATCACCATACTGGTGTGGACTGCCTCTGGGCATATGGGCTAATTGAAATGGAGAGGATCCTGAGGCATTCCCTCTAACCTCTTCTCCCACCGAGGGAGAGACAGTCTGAAATCCATCCCCTGTACCTGTGCCATCTTGTGGGAGGACCTTGCAGATGGATCAGGGGAAGCATCGTGCTGCGTCCTCGCTGCCTCTCTCCTTCTGCCGCCGCCATCTTGGGACCGAGTTGACGGGAAAAACTCCGTGAGTTTCGTCGGAGCCTCTTTTTTTTTTGTTCTCCCCATCTTTCCTCCTTTATATATATCCTTTTGGCCGCTTTAAGGGTGTAAATCTTCAGGAATACTTGCCGCTATTTGCCGCTCTTAGGTCCGGGTGCACGGAGCGAGGTGAAGTGCGACCTACTCCATGTGCCGCCGGCCACGCCCCCTTCTGGTGATTTTTCTTGTTATTGCTATTTGCCATAGAAGTGACTATATATTTTTTTGGTTTAATAAGTCTGTTTCAATTTTTGCACATTGCTTGGAGGTCTCATTGTTCCACCAGGCTTTGATTTGGTCTAGCAGGGCAGCTTGGTAATGCACTTTGATGAAGGAGCTATTGAATGCTCCTTTGTGCAAGGGTAAATATGAGATTTTTTCTGCCACCCTAGCTTTCTGGGATTACCATATAAATATATATATATTAAAAAATATATAAAAAAAAAAATAGAAATTTTTTGGTAAAAGTCATTTTATTTGCCGCAATCCTGCTTTGCCAAGAAATTGGGTAAGTAGAGAAAGATTGTATGTCCTTCTGTAATTGTTCTAGAAGTAATGAATAATTGGTAGATACAACATTTTTTATTAGATAAGATAGGGAGATTCCAAGATCGGAAGATCACTTGTTCAAGCTTACATGTCAGCAATTGTAAAAGAAAGTTACAACAATAAATAAAGTTTTTTTTAAATAAAAATAAATAATAACTGAAAGTCCCCCCAAACACCACATTTCCCTGTACACAAGTAATAAAGTATAAAACCAAAAAATACTAGTTATCCCGCTATAAAAATGGCAATACTAAAACAAATGCAATTTTTCATATTCTAGTTTTCCTTCAATAAAATTGGACAAATATAAATAAAACGATATAAATGAGGTATCACCGTAATCGTAGTGATGCGTAGAATACAGATAATATATTATTGTTATGCTACAGTGAACAACCCCCCCCCCCCAAAAAAAAAGGTTAAAAATCCAAAATAAGAATTGATGATTTTATCTTCCTCCACACGTAAAGAGTTAGTAAAATTGCTTCAATAAGCTAAAATCCCACTAAAGTGAAGGCTTTTTTTTACAGTGCATCTTGTCTCGCAAAAAAAATAAGCCCTTATTTGTATAAATTGCTTAAAAAAGAAATAAAGATTGTATAGCCTATTCCCAACGCGCTTTGTTATAGAACGGTGCGGCGGGTAGTGACTTTCCAACACTGTTCAGACACAGTGATTGGAGCAAGATGGCGGCTGTTCCTGACAGCTATCCGTCCTGTCCCATGGACCAGAAGGGTTACGTCCCTCCTCCACCCCCCCCCCAGTTCATGATCGCTGCTATTGGCTCATGAATACAGACTAGCCAATAGCAGCGAATTTACTTATGACGTCAGTAATACCGATCACCATGTCTGTGATCGGGGCAGGGTGGGGTCTGTTCCTGACAGCCACCAATTTTGCCTTGCAGTCACGAGGGGTTTTGTTGCCCCCTCTGTCCATGTTTGCTGCTATTGGCTGGTCGATTTGGTCCAGCCAAAAACAGCAATATTCGTCACAATGGGTCTCGCTAGGGTGAATAAGAGCAACACTTAGCGATAATTTCCCTAGGGAAAACAAAGATATGGTACAAAAGCGCTGGCCATGTACATTGTACAGATTATTCTGTACAACTCTTACTAGCTGTTCCAATGTGCAGGTCCTGCCGTATCATTTCTCCGTTTTCAAGAGGAAGATATTAGGAAACTAATATTTGGACAAGAAGCACAGGGCCCCAGTACCTCTGGATTAGATGTTTCCGTATTTTTCCAGGACAGCATTTTCGCGGTGAATTCTGCTGCTTCTAAAGGTAGGACTCAATAAAGATTATAGTACCAAATACCAGTATACAGGACCACAGTAGAATACTGAGTTCATCAAATGTCGATAAAAAGTCGTTAAATCTTTATGTCTATTTGTACACAATATGGCAACCAACAACAAATATTAAAAACATCACATAAAACCCATACAGACAGACAAGAAATGGTGGTGGTCAAATTCAAACCTCAGGTATTCGCTATAATAGGCATACAAGTAAATCCAGGGAGAGATATATATACACCAGTATAAGCAGTATTCCGAGCCTTAACCAGGCATTCTATACTACCAATGCCTACCAGAGTGGAATAACTCCCGGACCACCACCACAGCACCCTGACGCACGTTTCGCCGTCGCTTCCTCAATAAAGAGTCTGTTCCAAAAGAGGAGTTAGGATGGACACCATATACTACTAAGAGACCTGCGACAACTCCAGAGTGACAAAAGTTTAGTTGGTCCCTTGGTATATTCTACCTCCTTATATGCAACACATTCACAATTTACGCCCAACCTTTTGTGAATTCATTTCGGTAAAATGAATAATTGTAACAACTGTTAGGTAACATTGCTCCCTATAGCTCTCCATTATTTCATTGCGGGATGTAGTTTGCAAACTAGGGGCACTTGTGGGTTTTATGTTTTTTATTTAGGTTTCTATTTCCCCTCTAAGTCTCTGGATTTGTTAGCAGATCCTTTATAATTCTCCAAGTTCTTTATTTATTTTATTTATTATTATTATTTATTTATTTATATTCCAAGTGCTTTATCATTCCGGAGCCCTGCTGGATTTTCTGGCTAGAGTTTAGGATCACATGTTGGGTCTTTCTCACATCAGGAAACATGGCTTCCTAATACGAGAGTTGACATTTTACAGTGGCACAAACTGGGCATCAAATAATGGGCGCCACATAACGGGCACTGAACTTTTCAGAAATAATTGCAATTTCCATCTTGGACTCCATTGCACATCATATTTGGAAACCACCGATATGTTCAAAATGCTCGTTTCACCACGTGTATTACACTACACCACATATTACACCTTGCTATATTCCCCAAGGGGTGTACATTCAACAATTAGGGTCACTTTTCGGGTTTTCCTCTGTTTTGGTACCACTACGGCTCTCCAAATGTGAAGGATTTCTGTCAAATACTACACTCTTGAGAAATAGTTTTTTTTGGGGTTATTTAATATATTATCTCTTGTGGCTTACAAAAATGAGCGGTAAAAGTGACATTTATAGGAAAATTTCCACCTTTTTAATGTTTAGGGCCTAATTGCATCATTCACCTGTAGGGGCAAATACATATATTACACATTGCAAAATTCTCTAAGGGGTGTGCGTTCAAAAATAAGGGTCAATTTTTGTATTCTTATCTGTTTTATACCACTAGGGTTCTCCAATTGCATGTCAAACATTTCTTTCAAATTTGGCTTCTAAAAGGCAAACATCTCTCTTTCCTTCTAGTGTGTGCCCATACAAAATTTTATATACACAAGGTTTACACATTTTGGGGGATTATTACATTTTTTTTATCCCTTGTGGCTATAAAAAATTAGGGGTAAAATGACCTTTATAGGAAAATGTTCACCTTTTTTCCTATTTAAGTCCTAATTAAATCAAACACCTTTACGGACAAATACACATATTATACCTTGCTAAATTCTCCAAAGGGTGCACTTTCCAAATTTGTTGGGGTTCCCCTCTGTTTTGGTACCACTAGGGCTCTCCAAATGCATCCTGACACATGTAAAGGATGTCTGTCAAATCCGGCTTCTAAAAGGCCAAAGCCCCTCTTTCCCTTCTGAGCCCACTGTGTACTCATACAACACTTTATATGCAATAGTGGGGCAATTCTGTGCTTAGGAGAAATAATTTTACACATTTATGGGGGTTGTTTCATCTTTTATCCCTTGTGGCTTACAAAAATTTGGGGTAAACGTGACTTTTTTGATAAAATGTTCACCTTTTTTCCCATTTGGGGCCTAATTGAATCAAACACCTGTTGGGGCAAATACATAAATTACACCTTGCTAAACTCTCCAAGGGGTGTACTTTCCAAAATGGTGTCTCTTGTTGGGGCTTTCCTCTGTTTTGGTACCATTAGGGCTCTCCAAATGCATCCTGACACATGAAAACTTTTTCAGCCATATTTGCCCTCCAAAACTGAACCAACACTCTTTGCCTTCCAAGTGCCCCTATGTGCCCGTACAGCAGGGTACAGTCTCAAAATGGGTATTGGCATACTCAGGAGGAATTGCACTAAACATTGTAAAATGCATTTTCCTTTTTAACCCATTGTGGAGGTGCAAATTTTAGTGTTCAATGAATCTATTGTAAGATAAAATTACATTTCTGTAATTTCACTTTCATTTATTTTTCACCCTCATGAAACGCTCAAAGGGTTTACAAAATTCCCAAAGGTTGTTTTGAATATTTTGAGGGGTGTAGTTTCTAAATCTGAAAAATTGCACCTAAAGTTATAAGCCTCCTAACATCCTAAAAAAGGAAGATGTTTGAAAAATGATGCCAAGTTAAAGCAGACAAATGGAAAATGTTAGTTATCAAGTTATTTTAGTGATATGACCAACTTTCTAAAAAGCAGAAAATTTGGAATTTGGAAAACATTGTTTTTTTTCAAAATTTTCGCCAAATTTACATTTATTTCATAAATAAATACTAAACATATTGATTAAATTTCTCAACCAACATGAATTACAATGTGTCACGAAAAAACTGTCTCAAAATCAACTGGATATGTTAAAGCGTTCCAAAGTTATAACCACTTAAATAGACACGTCAGATTTTTTAAAATGGGCCTTGTCAGGAAGGTGAAATGTGGCTTCAGCGTTAAGGGGTTAAGAAGCATGACTATTATTGCTTCTAACATTTCTTTTGGGAAGTAATGTAAGTGAAATATACTGTTACATACCTTAGTAATGTATGGAATAAAATAGTTCTGGTATTTTTAAAAAAAAGTTATTAGTGAGTCCTTCAGGGCCAGGTGATTTGTTAGGTTTTAATGATGAAACTACATTGGTAATTTCTTACTCTGAAATTGCTTTTTCTAATAACACTATATGGGGGATGTTTATCAGGACCTCTGCGCACGAGCGCCAGCGTATGATAAATATCCCCCTATGTGTTTTAGGGATAGTAGGTAATCTGCCCTTTTTAGGAAGGTTTGGTTGAGGAGTTAATGGGGTACTTTTACTTACCTGGTCCCGTCGCAATCCAGTGGCGTGTTCTCCGTCGAGGATTCGGGTCTTACGGCCATTCACTAAGGTAGTGCACCCGATGTCCAAGAGGTGTCGCTGCTGCGCTGAACTCTGCCGGAGTTCACCATCCAATCATGGGTGCAGGTAAGTGCGTGTCAAGCAAAACTTTTTTTTTTTAAATACCGCAGTTTTTCCGAATCCGTCAGGTTTTCCAACGGCAACACCCTCCGATTTTCATCGCATGCATGCCGCCACCGATACGCTATAATCCGATCGCGTGCGCGCAAACCGGTAATTTTCAGGAAACCCGACGAAAAAGAACGATTCGGGCCCCTAGTAAATTACCCCCAATGTATCATTTTGTAGGTTGTAGAGTGATTGCGGGTCCATTATTTTGTTGTTATCTCATGCTATATTGTAAGGGATTTTAGTTTTGAGCATTTGAGTTTTAATTGCTTGGACAGCAATGCCCCAGATTTGTTGTCTTGCCAGTAACGGTTTAGTATAAGTCTTTGTATAGCTAATTCATGTTCATACATGTTGATAGTGTGGAGTGCTAATTATTTGGGGCATAAATCGACAATAGTGTATAGGCTAAGTTATTTATGGTACAATTGAGAAGAATGTATCTTCCTTTTTTGTCTATTGAGGGGTTGTTTATAGTAAACGAAAGAGAATTGCGGATGGCTATAGACACTCCTGTCTTCTTGTTTGGTGCTGGTGCTGCAAAGATATGGGAAAAAATCTTGTTTTTAAACCTGTGCATCTTTTGGAGACATAAAATATCAGCTTTAAGGATTTTTGCCTCTTTCCAGGCCAAAGTTCTCTTAAAGGGTGAGTTTAAGCCTTTAACATTTAAAGATACTGGGGGTCATTTACTAAGGGCCCGATTCGCGTTTTCCCGACGTGTTACCCGAATATTTCCGTTTTGCGCCGATTGTACCTGAATTGCCCCGGGTTTTTGGCGCACGCGATCGGAATTTGGCGCATCGGCGCCGGCATGCGCGCGACGGAAATCGGGGGGCGTGGCCGAACGAAAACCTGACGTATTCGGAAAAACCGCCGCATTTAAAAAAAAAATTGTGTCGCGAAAATTTCACTCACCTTCATCCTGGGTAGGCCGGTGTATTTCGAGGCATTCCAGCGGACTTCAGCGCAGCAGCGCCACCTGGTGGACGGCGGAGGAACTGCATTGATGAATCCCGGCCGGACCCGAATCCAGCGCAGAGAATGCGCCGCTGGATCGCGAACGGACCAGGTAAGTAAATGTGCCCCACTATGTTACACACCATATTTAACCAAAAAAATCTTGAGTACCTGGTGGTGATTTGTGTTTAAGTCGTAATAGTCATACTTTTATAGTGTGAGTGAGATTACGGTAGACAATTATACAAGAAACTGAAAACAAGTTTAACAGTGCAGATATTGAGATGACCCAAAACAGTGATGTAACAGTTTACACGATTACTGAGTATGGGGGACTCAGTGTATCCTTTATACCTGAGTATAAATACCGTATATACTCGAGTATAAGCTGACCCAAGTATAAGCCGAGACCCAAAATTTTACCACCGAAAACTGGGAAAAACTATTGACTCGAGTATAAGCCGAGGGTGGGAAATGCTTTGGTCACTGACCCCCCCCCCCAGTATATAGCCAACCAGCCCCCTATAGTATACAGCCAGCCCAGCCTGCTCCCAGTAGTATACAGCTTGCCCCCAGTAGTATACAGCCTCCCCTTAGTAGTATACAGCCTGCCCCCAGTAGTATAAAGCCTGCCCCCAGTAGTATACAGCCTGTCCCCAGTAGTATACAGCTTGCCCCCAGTAGTATACAGCCTGCCCCCAGTAGTATACAGCCCCGCCCCCAGTAGTATACAGCCCAGCCCCCAGTAGTATACAGCTTGCCCCCAGTAGTATACAGCCTGCCCCCAGTAGTATGCAGCCTGTCCCCAGTAGTATACAGCCTGCCCCCAGTAGTATACAGCCTGCCCCCAGTAGTATACAGCTTTCCCCCAGTAGTATACAGCCTGCCCTAGTAGTATACAGCCTGCCCCCAGTAGTATACAGCTTGCCCCAAGTAGTATACAGTTTGCCTCCAGTAGTATACAATTTGCCCCCAGTAGTATACAGCCTGCCCTTAGTAGTATACAGCCTGCCCCCAGTAGTATTCAGCCTCCCCTTAGTAGTATACAGCCTGCTCCCAGTAGTATACAGCCTGCCCCCAGTAGTATACAGCTTGTCCCCGGTAGTATACAGCTTGCCCCCAGTAGTATACAGCCTGCCCCCAGTAGTATACAGCCCAGCCCCCAGTAGTATACAGCCCAGCCCCCAGTAGTATACAGCCTGCCCCCAGTAGTATACAGCTTGCCCCCAGTAGTATACAGCCTGCCCCCAGTAGTATGCAGCCTGCCCCCAGTAGTATACAGCCTGCCTCCAGTAGTATACAGCCTGTCCCAAGTAGTATACAGTTTGCCCCCAGTAGTATACAATTTGCCCACAGTAGTATACAGCCTGCCCCCAGTAGTATACAGCCTGCCCCCAGTAGTATGCAGCCTGCCCCCAGTAGTATACAGCCTGCCTCCAGTAGTATACAGCCTGCCCCCAGTAGTATACAGCTTTCCCCCAGTAGTAAACAACCTGCCCTAGTAGTATACAGCCTGCCCCCAGTAGTATACAGCCTGCCCCAAGTAGTATACAGTTTGCCCCCAGTAGTATACAATTTGCCCCCAGTAGTATACAGCCTGCCCCCAGTAGTATAAGTTTGCCCCCAGTAATATACAGCTTGCCCCCAGTAGTATACAGCCTGCTCCCAGTAGTATACAGCCTGCCCCCAGTAGTATACAGCTTGCCCCCAGTAGTATACAGCTTGCCCCCAGTAGTATACAGCCTTCCCCCAGTAGTATACAGCCTGCCCCCAGTAGTATACAGCTTTCCCCCAGTAGTATACAGCCTGCCCTAGTAGTATACAGCCTGCCCCCAGTAGTATACAGCTTGCCCCAAGTAGTATACAGTTTGCCCCAGTAGTATACAATTTGCCCCTAGTAGTATACAGCCTGCACTTAGTAGTATACAGCCTGCCCCCAGTAGTATACAGCCTCCCCTTAGTAGTATACAGCCTGCCCCCAGTAGTATACAGCCTGCCCCCAGTAGTATACAGCTTGTCCCCAGTAGTATACAGCTTGCCCCCAGTAGTATACAGCCTGCCCCCAGTAGTATACAGCCCAGCCCCCAGTAGTATACAGCCCAGCCCCCAGTAGTATACAGCCTGCCCCCAGTAGTATACAGCTTGCCCCCAGTAGTATACAGCCTGCCCCCAGTAGTATGCAGCCTGCCCCCAGTAGTATACAGCCTGCCTCCAGTAGTATACAGCCTGCCCCCAGTAGTATACAGCTTTCCCCCAGTAGTATACAGCCTGCCCCAGTAGTATACAGCCTGCCCCCAGTAGTATACAGCCTGCCCCAAGTAGTATACAGTTTGCCCCCAGTAGTATACAATTTGCCCCCAGTAGTATACAGCCTGCCCCCAGTAGTATACAGCCTGCCCCCAGTAGTATGCAGCCTGCCCCCAGTAGTATACAGCCTGCCTCCAGTAGTATACAGCCTGCCCCAGTAGTATACAGCTTTCCCCCAGTAGTATACAGCCTGCCCCAGTAGTATACAGCCTGCCCCCAGTAGTATACAGCCTGCCCCAAGTAGTATACAGTTTGCCCCCAGTAGTATACAATTTGCCCCCAGTAGTATACAGCCTGCCCCCAGTAGTATAAGTTTGCCCCCAGTAATATACAGCTTGCCCCCAGTAGTATACAGCCTGCTCCCAGTAGTATACAGCCTGCCCCCAGTAGTATACAGCTTGCCCCCAGTAGTATACAGCTTGCCCCCAGTAGTATACAGCCTTCCCCCAGTAGTATACAGCCTGCCCCCAGTAGTATACAGCCTCCCCTTAGTAGTATACAGCCTGCCCCCAGTAGTATACAGCCTGCCCCCAGTAGTATACAGCTTGTCCCCAGTAGTATACAGCTTGCCCCCAGTAGTATACAGCCTGCCCCCAGTAGTATACAGCCCAGCCCCCAGTAGTATACAGCCCAGCCCCCAGTAGTATACAGCCTGCCCCCAGTAGTCTACAGCTTGCCCCCAGTAGTATACAGCCTGCCCCCAGTGGTATACAGCTTCCCCCAGTGGTATACAGCTTGCCCCCAGTGGTATACAGCCTTCCCCCAGTGGTATACAGCCTGCCCCCTGTGGTATACAGCTTCCCCCAGTGGCATACAGCTTGCCCCTAGTGGTATACAGCTTCCCCCAGTGGTATACAGCTTGCCCCCAGTGGTATACAGCCTTCCCCCAGTGGTATACAGCCTGCCCCAAGTAGTATACAGTTTGCCCCCAGTAGTATACAATTTGCCCCCAGTAGTATACAGCCTGCCCCCAGTAGTATACAGCCTGCCCCCAGTAGTATAAGTTTGCCCCCAGTAATATACAGCTTGCCCCCAGTAGTATACAGCCTGCTCCCAGTAGTATACAGCCTGCCCCCAGTAGTATACAGCTTGCCCCCAGTAGTATACAGCTTGCCCCCAGTAGTATACAGCCTTCCCCCAGTAGTATACAGCCTGCCCCCAGTAGTATACAGCCTCCCCTTAGTAGTATACAGCCTGCCCCCAGTAGTATACAGCCTGCCCCCAGTAGTATACAGCTTGTCCCCAGTAGTATACAGCTTGCCCCCAGTAGTATACAGCCTGCCCCCAGTAGTATACAGCCCAGCCCCCAGTAGTATACAGCCCAGCCCCCAGTAGTATACAGCCTGCCCCCAGTAGTCTACAGCTTGCCCCCAGTAGTATACAGCCTGCCCCCAGTGGTATACAGCTTCCCCCAGTGGTATACAGCTTGCCCCCAGTGGTATACAGCCTTCCCCCAGTGGTATACAGCCTGCCCCCAGTGGTATGCAGCTTGCCCCCAGCATTAAAAAAAAATAAACTTATATACTCACCCTCCGGTGGCCCCGATGTGCAGCGCTGCTCCCCCGGTGTCCGCGCCGCTTGTCTTCAGGCTTCCGCGCCGCTTGTCTTCAGGCTTCCGCGCCGCTTGTCTTCAGGCTTCCGCGCCCGTCTTCTTTCTTCTGCTGGGCGCCGCCATTGCTCTCTCCCGGCCGGCGCCTAGTATGACGCGCCGCTGCTGACGTCATACTAGGCGCCTCCCGAGGGAAAGACAGAAGAAAGAAGACGGGCGCGGAAGCCTGAAGACAAGCGGCGCGGACGCCTGAAGACAAGCGGCGCGGACATCTGGGGAGCAGTGCTGCACATCGGGGGCCACCGGAGGGTGAGTATATACGTTTATTATTTTTTAAGTATTTTTTACTTAATATTGACTCGTGTATAAGCCGAGGGGACGTTTTTCAGCACATTTTTTGTGCTGAAAAACTCGGTTTATACACAAGTATATACGGTACTACATGGCTAAGGCCAAGGCATAATGGAGATTACATTATTTGGCTACATGCACACTGCACACGGAAGCGCAGGGAGAGGAGGAGGAGGTGAGCGCAGCTCACCCCCGACCCTCTCCATAGCGATATATGGCCGCGGCGCCACGTGTGCTGCACCGCACCGCTCCCGCTGGGCGCCGTGAGCCCATAGAAGTGTATGGGGGACGTATATCGGCCGCATATACGTCGGCCGTATATACGTCCCCCATACATGTATGTGAATGCAGCCTTACCTATATAACACAGGGAATATTCCACTTTACACTTAAAGTAAACTAAAACGTTCTTGGAGAAAAAACATAGGTATTTAGAGGAGAGTGTTCCCTCTAGTGGCAGATAAAAGACAGGGGTTTGTGCTGGGATTGGTGTCGCACGTGATTGGGTTTTGATGCAGCCATGTACAGGCGGTCACCTACTTAAAGACACTTGACTTACAGATGACCCCTAGTTAAAGACGGACTCCTCTGCCCTCTGTGACCTCTGGTGTAGCTCTCTGGATGCTTTAGTATTGTACCAGGCTAATGATCAGCTGTAAGGTGTCTGCAATGAAGCTTTATTGATAATCCTTGGTCCTATTACAGCAAAACATTTTGAAACTCCAATTGTCACTGGGGCAAAACATTTTTTTGTCAGGAGCTACAATGATAACATATACAGTTTGATTAAATTACCTTCTTCTAGAAAGAGTAGCTGCTGAAATATCTATGAAGAGGAAGTTGCAGATTACTACCGGATGCTTCCATTAGCTTTTCTTTTAAGTGATGAACTCTATCTATAATTAAGTCGCTTTCTAAGGAGTTGGGGAGCATATTAGCGAATAAATAAGTCAGAAAGCTGTGTAGATCTTCCGTTTTGACGTCTGGAATGGTCTTCTGGATCAGCAATTTTATTTTTGAGAGATGATATTTCTTCTTCTACAGAGTTGGTAACATCCACCATTTGTTGTGTGCAGTGGTGATCAATGTGGGATGTTCTATTACCAAGTCCCACTATTTTTTTTTGTAAGTTAGAAAAAACTGAGTGTAGTTCAAAGTGGATTTATACCTTTAGATCAGCAATTAGTGCTCTTTTTAAATTCTCTGTAATAGAGTTATTCTGGGTTATCACATTGTTCTCTTGCTCTCCTATATATTGCTAATGTTCTGCACATGTTCTCCTCTTCTTGCTAGCAGGATTCAGCATGCTGCTTACTGGTGATGGGGCTTGGGCAGCTAATGCAGATCTTGTATCATCAATGCCCAATCCTACTTTCATCAAGGCAAGACTCTTTCCTCTGCGGCTACACACTTTACCATGGGGGCAAACCCAAGGGTTTAAGGGTGATTGGGCTCGACAGAGTATTTACTAACATCAGAGGTGGCAACATCACACCTGAACTGTTGAGACGGGAGGCGAAGTGGATCTACGAGCTAGGGACCCTTTCTCCATCAGGCTTAAATGAGGACCTTTTATTCACTGGCTTCTATAAACAGAGATAAGATCCCGGGGTCATCATGTTCGTGAGGGTGAGTATGAGTTTCTTATATCTACTGGTTTATTCCTTGTATCTACTCTCATTCACATTACCTCACTTAGTTCCAGATCCATTTTTTCTATTTTTTCACTTATTCTTTTCACCATGTTTTCACTATAGCACTATATGGGTCACATATTTCACAGTTCTAGTAATTGCATACTTCGCATTTCACTTGTGGATCTTAGAGTTTTTGTTTATCACTCTTCATGGCTTCTTTTTGGCCTCGTTTAGTTTTGGGTCCTTCTGACCCCTTACACTTGTAGGTGGATTCTCACATTTTTCACGCACGTGTAGTGGTTTAAAATTTTTTTCCAGGTAGTATACCTTACTATTCATTCTTGTATTCACTGGGCGCCATTGGTTTCCACATTATCTCTATGGTTACAAGGCACTTCGCACGCATTTTAATATATGTGTCGGGTTCTTTATTGGCATTTGTTTACAAATATATACATTTTCTTGGTACACACTCCGGCATGTCCCTTTTACGCACCAAGTGCACTTGTATATGTTTTTTTGGGGCCGGGGTTAACTCCGACATCGTAGCGGCGGGATCAGTTCCGGCCACGCGGGGGGAGGAAGGGGGGAGCATGATCGCTCCCTCACTCCCTCCCGCGGACAACCTGGCTGCGCGATCGGGTGCAGCGCAGGTTGCGGAGGCCAGCCCATTAATGCCCCCTCCAAAACAGCCAGGCCGGCTGGCCAGGTGGTTCGGGCTGGGTGCTGGCACTAGTGCTGCGCCAGCCCCAGTGTCACTTCTCCCCCCTACACCTCCTTCAACTCAAGTATCAATGGCTGCTCAGCAGCCTGTAGTTGCACCCAACAGTACACATTCCACACTGCAGCCCCCCCCTTCCCACATCCCCCCCCCTTCTACGCCAGGCGGGGATAGGGATTCTTTGGATAGTGATGAGCCCGCGAATCGGCGGCACGCTAATTCAGTGTCCGTCGATTCGCGGGACCGCAGTTACCGGGGTCACAGCAGTTCCAGTGTGGCCTGTAGCTGCGTGGATATCCTGCGCTACAGGAACCACTCGAGCGCCCGGTCTGCGAGATCTAGTCCAGTGGGGCGGTGTAGCCACCGATCCCGTTCTGCCTGATCCCCTTCCCTTTCCACGTATTGCGGACGTAGTCAGTCACGGTCCCCCGGTCGGGACAGTAGGGGTTCTGGTAGATCCAGCTGGGGCCGGACATATTCCCGGCGCTATTCATCATCATCCAGTGGCGGACACGGCCGCCGCAGTGAGAGTCGGTCGAGGAGACGGCATCGGGCTTCTTCGTAATGTGGCGTTAACGAAGCAAGGGTGCCCCCGACAGCTCCTCCAGTGGTAACCCCCAGTGCACCTAAAGCCCCCGCAACGCCAGCGGTGACGCTTCCAGCGGCGACGTCTGTTGGTGAGTTATCTTGTGAAAATGCGTGGAAAAAAATGCTGTGCAAGATGATGATGTGGTTGGTGCCTTGAGGGCGATGTTGGCGTTGCCCCTTTGGGTACGCGTTTAGCAGCTGACCTAAAGGAAAAGATAATGAGGTTTGAATTTGTTGATATTTGGGCGCTGTTGCCACCGGACCAATTAACAGTGGATAAAGAAAAGCGCTTTGAAAAAGGGGAAGAGAAGAAGCCGAAGGTGGCAAAGACATTTGGTAACTGGTTGCAGGCGTTTGCGATTTTGGCAAGCATTATTGTGCAGCAGAAGCCGGATTATGCTCAGGATTTGTTTGTTTATTTAGACACGATTTATACCACCATAAGTTACACGGTGGTTCGGCATGGTGGCGGTATGATGAGGAGTTCAGGTGCCGCTTAGCGGCAACTCCTGAGGTTGGTTGGGCGTCTAAGGCGACAGATGTGTGGATACAGTTCATGATGTCACAGAAACCTCAGGCTCCCTTTCTTTCGGGGTCGCCTCGGGTTCAGCTACCGGGGCGGCCTCCAAGAGACCTGGGTCCTGTTGGCTGTTCAATGAAGGCTACTGCCGTTTTTTTTTTGCCTCCTGCAGATTCAAGCATGAATGCTCCATCTGCGGCGGAGCCCATTCTGCCCTCCGCTGCTTTAAGAGGCAAAAACCCTCGTCCAGATCTGCCGCTAGTGGCAGGGGGGAGGACGCCGGTGCAGGTACAAAAGATGCGCCGGTGGCTAGGCAGCTACCATCTGAGACAGGAGGCAAAAATGCTGCTTGATGGTTTTACTTCAGGTTTTTGTATCCCGTTTGCCCCACAGTCTGGTTTGGTTTTATCCGAGAACTTAAAGTCAGTAAGAGATAATCCTGAGATCATAGCTGAGAAGCTGTTGAAGGAGGTTGAGCTGGGCAGGATGGCGGGCCCTTTTGTTGAACCACCCTTCGAAACTTTACGAGTGTATCTCCGTTGGGTTTAGTGCCAAAGAAAGAATCGGGCAAGTTTAGGTTGATTCATCATCTGTCTTTCCCACCGGGGGACTCTGTTAATGATGGCATCCCTCGGGAGCAAGTAGCTGTCTCCTACACGTCTTTGACAAGGCGATACTGCTGGTGAACAGGGCCGGTCCTGGTGCTCTTATGGCAAAATCGGACATTGAGTCGGCCTTCTGCTTGCTCCCGGTGCATCCATCTTGTTTTCACCTGTTGGGTTGTAAACTTGGTGATTCTTTCTTTGTCGATATGTGCCTGCCGATGGGTTGTTCAATTTCGTGTAGATATTTTGAGATGTTCAGTAGTTTTTTGGAATGGGTCGTCCGCTTGGAGTTTGGTTCCGACTGGGTGATCCATTATCTGGACGATTTTTTGTTTGTTGGTAAAAGGGAGTCAGGAGAGGTTGTTAAATGTTTTTTGCCATTTTGCTAATTATTTTGGGATTCCTTTGTCTGCTGAGAAGACTGAGGGCCCGGCCCAGCGCTTGTCGTTCTTGGGTATTTTCATTGACTCAGCCAGTATGACCCTCAGCCTTCCAGCGTAAAAATTGTCTCGCCTTATCGGAGATATTGACCTTTGCTTGTTGTCGGAAAAAGTGACTTTACAGCGCTTACAGTCGCTTTTGGGTCAGCTGACCTTTGCATGCCGAATATTCCCAATAGGTAGGGTGTTTTCTAAGAGGTTATCCCTTGCTACGGCTGGCACATCTAAGCCGTATCATCATATTCGTCTGACAACGGTGCTGAAGGAGGATTTGAAGGTGTGGAAGTCCTTCTTGACAGATTACAGTGGGGTTACGGCTTTCCTGGAGTCTGAAATTGAACTCTGACTTGCAGTTGTACACCGACGCGGCAGGGTGGGTGGGTTATGGTGCCATATTCGGCAAACAGTGGTCAGCGGAACGCTGGCCATCGGGTTGGATGTTAGACGGTCTGAATAAAAATTTGACTTTGCTGGAGTTATTCCCCATTGTGGTTGCCGTCGAGCTGTGGGGGCCTTCCATGCAGAATAAGAGGATACGTTTTTGGTCAGACAATGAGAGCACGGTTCATGCCGTGAATAACCTTACATCCAGTTCTTTACAGGTATTGGCGCTGCTGAGGCATCTGGTCCTACGTTGCTTGCAGCTCAACATAGTTTTCAGGGACAGGCACGTGCCGGGTGAACTTAACTCTGTGGCTGATGTGTTGTCTCCTTTTCAGCTCCAGGATTTCAGGGATTTCCACCCCCTGGCGGACCCGGAGGGGTGCCCTTGCCCCCCCTTCCTGTGGGACCTGGTGACATGCAGCTAGCACCGTTGATGCAGTCTTCATTGGCAGCAAGCACGTAGAGCAGTCATGGTAAGGCGTGGGGCGAGTGGTTTAGCTTGCTGGTCCCGGATCGTGGGGACGTAATAATGACGACGAAAGATACCATGCTATGGTACCTTGCTCTATTGCGCGCAGGGCATTTCGTTAGCTGCAGTAAAAAAGCTACTGTCGGGGGTGGCCTTTGTTTTGAAGTTATGGGGGTTTCAGGATGTGACAAAAGATTTTCAGATTTGGTTATTATTAAGGGGTTGGGGCAAGGAGCGGACGGCCAAAGACACACGGCGGCCAGTGTCTTTTTCGTTATTGCAGCGTCTGTGCATGGCGGCGGTCGACGTTTGCTCTTCTCCTTTCAAGGCGCTTCTGCTTCAGTACAGCTTCGCGCTGGTTTTCTTTTGCGCGTTTCGTATAAGCGAGTTGGTTGCGGCATCCAGCAGCGCGTCGGCGGGGCTCGGAGGTGAGGACGTATTATTACTTGGCGATTCGGTCAAAGTCCATGTAACAAAATCAAAAACGGACATATACGGTACAGGGGTTTGGTTGACGGTGGGAAGTTTGGGAGGCCCCTTCTGCCCAGTCCAGTTGCTGCGCGATTACATGGCTCGTCGGCCGCAAGCCCCCTCCTTTTTGTGCCATATCGACGGGTAGTCTTTTACGAGGTTTCAGTTTGTTTCGTTGTATAAACGGGCTTTGGCCATGGTGGGGGTTCCACCGTCGGAGTTTGGTACCCATTCTTTCCGTATCGGTGCAGCCACGGCAGCGGGACTCTGACATCATGCGCATTGGGAGGTGGAAATCCGATTGTTTTAAACGTTATGTTCGTCCTAATTTATTGCTGGACTAACTGTTGTTTTTTCTTTCAGGTAGCCCTCGGCCTAAGGTATGGTTAGTGGGCCACTCTTACATTTATTGGGCCGCTCGTCGGGCGGCGGTACGTCCTGGGGATTTGAATTTGGGTTTCATGTCGGCTGATCTGTCCTGGAGAGGCATCAAGGGTCTGAAGTGGCTGCAAGTCCTTCCGGAGGTGGTGGCGATTGGCAAGTAGTCTCCTGGCCCGACCGTACTTGTCATCAACGCGGGACTCGTTTGGCGGAGCTGATATCGGTCATGAAATCCGACATTGAGCGCTTTGCAGCTTTTTTCTCGGACTTGGTGGTGGTTTGGTCCGAAGTCATACCCAGGGTCATCTGGAATGGGGCACGGAATCCCGAGTCCATAGAGCGGGCACGTAGGATGCTGAATATGTGGGTATCCAGATTTGTTCGTTCTCGTTGTGGTGTGGTTATCCGCCACAGGCAGCTGGAAGGAGACAACGCGGGGCTCATGTTGGATGATGGCGTTCACCTGAATGACATTGGTCTTGATATTTTTCTTTCAGGGCTTCAGGACGCTATCGAGAGGGCCTTGTTCCTGTCCTCCTAGTGGCCTATGGCGGAATCCTTGACCCTCTCGGGAATGAGATCAATCACCTGACGAATCAACGAGGACATGCCCCCGCGGAGGCGGGGCCTGGCATGCAAGGTGGTAAGAGGAGGGTCTCGGGTTCCCCATTTGGACCAACAGTTAATTTGTTTAAAGATTAAAGCTGTGGCCGACCCCCCATTTTTTATCCCAATTTACGAGTCTGTGTTTTTTGTCCGCTTGCCGGGGGGTAAGTTGGGGTTTCAGTGACGTTAGTACGGCCAGTCATTCATAGGCACGTCCCTTATGGGCGATCTTGTAGCACTTCAAATTAGGAGACACATATATACATTTTGTGCATTTACTATATGTCCCATAGGTCATTGTTCCTTCGCTGACAGGTTGCTCCACTCTATGGAGTTCACTTGTGCAGCGCTTATGTACAATATTGCGCTTCTTCTCTGTGCCTAGTTACTGCATTACGAGCTGCGCCAAAGAATCTTTTTTCCTTCGCGGAGGATGCGCGTGCGATTAACTTTTTCTCTTCACTTCCGTTTTTGCCGGCACCTCACTTCCGGTCATGAACGCACTGGTATCTCATCATTCTAGGCCAGAGTTCAGCGCATAAAAGGTGAGCTATCCACTCTAGAGGCTTCATACCCCTGAGGAAGTCGCTAAACAGCGACGATACGCGTGGGGAGCCTCCCACCCCTGCCATTGTTCTGTGTATGGTGTGCATTGTGGCTTAGGTTTGTGGATGGGAACACCTGGCCCAGGTCTACCCGGTTTTGTCAATACTTCATTATTATATGGCACTTGCCCTTTCTACATGTGTATTCATGTGTTATGCTTTTTAGGTTTGTAAGTATTTGATCGTTTTTTGGCAGGTGACATTATATGGTTCGTACCTTTACATATATGCTATTTGGATGTACATATTTTTTGCATTGTTTGCACCTTCCTGCCTATCCTAGCGACAGAAACGTATTGCTATTTAGGATTGTATACTTTGGCACTTTTTCATCTTATCCTATCGTCCATACACTTGTGGTAAGGGGTGGTGGATGGAGTAGGGTGATGTCCGTTTTTGATATTTTTAATTGATTTTAAACTAGCAGTTGTGTATTTCATGAATTATTTAATAAAGATTGAATTGTATTGAAAATCAGTTTTGGGTCCGGAATAGCACAGTTCTGTTTTTCTTAGTGTATATTGTCTCTTGTTGGTGTGCAGACCAGTCCATACTACAGCTGTGCACGCCACATTCCGTTCTTTGTAATGCAGATCTTGTAGAGATAATGGTGATCTTGGGCAGGGGCGTAACTACAGCGGTAGCAGCCATAGCAGCCGCTATGGGGCCAGCAGTGTCAGGGGGCCCCGTCATCCAACCTGACACAATAAAGAATGGAGGATGTGCACCATTATATCTATATTATACTGCACATGTCCAGCACAATATGTATATAACATTTACTGTGATGTATATATGCAGTATGGCCTTTATATACTTCTGTGGTCAGTTTGTTTGGTGGTTTGCAGCCAGATCTTGTGCAGTGAGCTCTGCAGATTTTTGTGGCCGATAACTTTAAAAAAAAGCATTAGCAAAGCGAGTGTGTGAGCTTGGCAGCGAGTGTGCACTGATCCAAAGTGTGTGCAGTGTCATAAGTGTGACTTAGGTTTAAGGGACTTAAGTTTGAGGGGCTTTAGCAGGTAACTTCTGTGTTTTGTGTTACTTTGACTGTAAATTCTTCTTTCTGTGCATATTTATATTGTAATCCCCATTAGAATTATGGACTCCATAAGTGGCATTGCTACAAGGTGTACATCCTGTGCCATGTATGCTTTCCTTGAACAGCCGTTCGAGGGGGAATACTGCTGTGTGGGGTGTGTGAAAATTGCTCATCTGGAAGCCCAGATTCTGGATCTAAATGAGCAAGTTTCAAGGCTGCGGGCAATTGATAATATGGAACGAAGTTTGCTGCTCCTGGAGCACAAACTCTCTGGGGAAGATGGTTGTGGGGAGGGAAGTATGGAGGTGCAGAGTGAGGGGGCAGCTAGTTGGGTAACATGTAGAAGGCGGGGTAGAGGGAAGAGTTGTAGAGAGTCTAGTCCTGATCTGGTGCACCCCAATAAGTTTGCCAGGCTGGTGGATGAGGGGGATATCAGCTCTGGGGTAGCAATGCTGCAGAAAGACGTGGCCGCTAGCAACCAGGGGAATGTCTGCTCCAGTAAGAAGGGTAATGGGAGCAAAGGCAAAGTCAGACAGGTGCTGGTAGTGGGAGATTCCATTATTAGGGGAACACACAGGGCAATCTGTCACAAAGACCGTGCATACCGAACAGTGTGTTGTTTGCCGGGTGCTCGGGTTCGGCATGTTGCGGATCGGGTTGACTGATTACTGGGAGGGGCTGGTGAGGAACCAGCGGTCATGGTCCACATTGGCACTAATGACAAAGTAACAGGTAGGTGGAAGGTCCTTAAAAATGATTTCAGAGATTTAGGCCATAAGCTCAGGGCAAGGACCTCAAAGGTTATTTTCTCCGAAATACTGCCTGTACCACGTGCCACACCAGAAAGGCAGCGGGAGATCAAGGAGGTAAATAAGTGGCTCAAAAGTTGGTGTAGGAAGGAGGGGTTTGGGTTCATGGAGAACTGGGATGACTTTTCTGTGGGCTACAGGCTCTACAGTAGGGATGGGCTGCACCTCAATGGGGAGGGGGCCGCTGTTTTAGGGGAAAAAATGGCTAGAAGGTTGGAGGAGTGTTTAAACTAGAGACCTGGGGGGAGGGCAATTACACTTGTGCAGGGCAAATAGACGGTGTACATAGAGAGCTGGGAAGGGTCATAGTCCATGGGGGAGGAAGGGGGGCTGGAATGAGATTGGGGAATAAGGACAAAAGGAATAGGGACAGGGAAAACCATATAAAGTGTATGTACACAAATGCCAGAAGCCTCACAAACAAAATGGAGGAACTGGAACTCTTGATGTTGGAACGGAAATATGATATAGTGGGTATCAGCGAGACATGGCTGGACAGTAGCTATGACTGGGCTGTTACTATAGATGGTTATAGTCTTTTTAGAAAGGATCGTATAAATAAAAAAGGGGGAGGGGTTTGTTTATATGTGAATTCTTGCCTCAAGCCCGTCCTGCGAGATGACATCAGTAACGCAAATGTGGAGTCCCTATGGGTGGAGATAAGAGGAGGGAAAAAGAATAATAAAATATTACTAGGGGTTTGTTATAAGGCTCCAAATATAATGGAGGCAGCAGAGGAAATGCTGATAAGTGAAATGGATGCGGCTTCAAAGCATGGTGAAGTACTTATCATGGGGGACTTCAATTACCCAGATATTGACTGGGGGGCAGAAACCTGCAGGTCCTTCAAAGGCAGCAGGTTCTTGTCAACAACAAAAGACAATTACCTGTCGCAACTAGTCCTGGAGCCAACAAGAGGGGGGGCACTGCTGGACCTTATCCTTACCAACAGACCTGATAGGATATCAAAACTACAGGTTGGGGGGAACCTGGGGAATAGTGATCATAATATCATTGATTTTGTATTACGCTTTACTAAGCACGTTAGTGAAGGGGCAACCAACACTCTAAACTTCAGGAGGGCAAATTTTCAGCAACTAAGGGAAGACCTTAAAGGCATAGACTGGGATAATGCTCTCAAGGACAAAAGCCCCCCCCCCAAAATGGGACTTTTTCTCATATATTCTGAAAAAGTCCTGTGAGAAACACATACCTTATGGGAAAAAGCATAAAAGGAACAAGAAAAACCCTATGTGGCTAACTAGTCTTGTAAGGAAAGCAATAAGCGAGAAAGATAAAGCATTTAAGGTGCTAAAACGTGAAGGTAGTGATGAGGCATTACAGGATTATAGAGAGAAAAATAAATCCTGTAAAAAGCAGATAAAGGCCGCAAAAATAGAGACTGAGCGAAATATTGCCAGGGAGAGCAAAAATAATCCCAAATTATTTTTCAAGTATATAAATGATAAGAAACTAAAAACAGAGAGTGTGGGTCCCCTTAGAAATAACATGGGGGTCATGGTGGAAGGAGATGAGGAAAGGGCCAATCTACTGAATGTCGCCTTCTCAACTGTCTTTACCCAGGAAAATCCCCTGGTGGAAGACACAATGAGGAATAATGTTAATTCTTTTTATAATGTCAACAGTTTAACCCAGGAAGAGGTACGGCGCCGCCTCGCAACCACTAAGATAGATAAATCACCGGGGCCAGATGGCATACACCCCCGGGTTCTGCATGAATTATGTACGGTGATAGACAGACCGTTATTTTTAATATTTGAAGATTCACTGAGGACTGGTTATGTTCCACAGGAATGGCGCATAGCAAATGTGGTACCAATATACAAAAAAGGATCAAATAGCGATCCTGGAAACTACAGACCCATAAGTCTAACTGCTGTGGTGGGGAAAATATTTGAGGGGTTTATTAGAGATGCTATCCTGGAGTATCTCACTGTGCACAACCTTATAACCCAGCGTCAGCATGGGTTTATGAGAGATCGGTCCTGTCAGACTAATCTGATTGGTTTCTACGAGGAGGTAAGTTCAAGACTGGATCTGGGGGACGCTGTGGATGTTGTATATCTGGACTTCTCAAAGGCATTTGACACGGTGCCACATAAGAGGTTGGTATATAAAATGAGACTGCTGGGAATAGGAGAAAATCTGTGTATCTGGGTAAGTAATTGGCTTAGTGATAGAAAACAGAGGGTGGTCATTAATGGCACATTCTCAGATTGGGTTGATGTTACCAGTGGAGTGCCACAGGGGTCAGTATTGGGGCCACTTCTTTTTAATATTTTTATTAATGACCTTGTAGTGGGTTTACACAGTCAAGTTTCAATATTTGCAGATGATACTAAGCTGTGTAAAGTAATAAATACTGAGGTCGATAGTTTAGCATTACAGAGGGATTTGTGGAAGCTTGAGGGATGGGCAGAGAAATGGTTGATGAGGTTTAATGTAGATAAATGTAAAGTTATGCACTTGGGCCATGGAAACAAAAAGTATAATTATGTTCTAAACGGTCAATTACTTAGTAAAACTGAAGCTGAAAAGGACTTGGGCGTATTGGTGGATGGTAAACTTAATTTTAGTGACCAGAGCCAGGCGGCTGCTGCTAAAGCAAATAAAATAATGGGATGTATCAAGAGAGGAATAGATTCTCATGATAAAGACATAGTTTTGCCCTTATACAAATCCCTGGTCAGACCACACATGGAATATTGTGTACAGTTTTGGGCACCAGTGTATAAAAAGGATATAATAGAGCTGGAACGGGTGCAAAGGAGAGCAACCAGGATTATTAGGGGAATGGGGGGATTAGAATACACTGACAGATTACAAAATTTGGGATTATTCAGTTTAGAAAAAAGACGACTGAGGGGAGACCTCATTACAATGTACAAATACCTGAACGGACAGTACAAGGATCTCTCCAAAGATCTTTTTATACCTAGGCCTGTGACCAGGACAAGGGGGCATCCTCTACGCCTAGAGGAGAGGCGATTCTACCATCACCATAGACAAAGGTTCTTTACTGTAAGAGCAGTGAGACTATGGAACTCTCTGCCGCAGGAGGTTGTCATGGCCGACTCTATGTACATGTTCAAGAGAGGCCTGGATGACTTTCTGGAGAGAAAAAATATCACGGGTTATGGGGATAAAACATTTATTTAATTCTTGAAGGTTGGACTTGATGGACTTGCGTCTCCTTCCAGCCTTATATACTATGATACTATGAGTATCTGTGATGTGTATATGGTGTCTATATACACTGTATGTGAGTCTGTTGCATATGGCACTGTATGTATGTGTATATGCACATGACTGTAATTATACATGTGAGTATACTAATATGTATATTTTTTAAGTGGGAAGGGGGGCCCCCGTGTAGTAGCCTGCTAGGGGGCCCTGTCTCTCCTAGTTACGCCACTGATCTTGGGTGAGCTGGCTGTTGTCTTTGCTGCACTTACACTTGCTGGAGACGACCCCCTGCTGGTGAGTATAAGGTCCTCCCGCTCTTCCACTATGAAGCCGCTAGGGTGACCGGAGAGTGGGCTCAAAGGTGGAGAGCTTTGATGGACTCTTTTTTTACCTTTTCTTTGCTGCCCGGGACATTAGGGATATTTCCCTAAACTTACTCATGGTTATGGTGACGGGTGGCAACCCGGGTAGTTGCTATGAACTAGTAAGCTGATGCCTCGGCCTCGGAGCTACTCGCTCACACGTCCAGCTCCCTTCACCAGTAGCCACGACCACCCCTAAAAATGTTTACACAATAAGGGTACATTCACAAGCGGAGGTGTGCTGGAGGTGAGGAGAAGGTGTCCCCTCCTCCCTCCATAGAGAATAGCGTCACACGGCCGCACACACGCCGAAAGATAGAGCATGCTCTATCTTTTAGCGGTTTGCTGCCCGTATCGGTGGCACACATGTGTGCCACCGGATCCCCTCCGTGACCCTATTGCCGTCTATGGGAACGTACATACGGCCGCAAATTTGCGGCTGCATGTACGTCCCAGCAGACGGCCGTGTGAATAAGGGCACATTCACATGGCCGTCTGCGGGGACGTACATGCGGCCGCAAATTTGCGGCCGCATGTACATCCCCATAGACGGCAATAGCGGCGCGGTGCAGATGCGGTGCCACACATGTGTGGCACCGATCCGGCCCGCACACCGCAAAAAGATAGAGCATGCTCTATCTTTTGGCGTGTCTGCGGCCGTGCGCCGCTATTCTCTATGGAGGGAGGAGGGGCTGTGTGAATGTACCCTAAGCCCTAAAGATAATTTTTAACCTTGCTTTACAATTAGATTTTAGGGTACATTCACACGGCCGTATGCATTTTCTGTCCTGTATTTACAGCTGTATTCTGGTCGCAAATACAGGCTGTATGACATCTGTATGTAGCCTGTATGTAACCCGTATTTTCACAGTATTCTGTGTAAAAAACAGTGGGCCTGCAAATGATGTCACTAAAGTGACCAAGCCCAAATTTGATCACCTGATAAGCCCAGACTACATTTTCTCTTTAGGGTACATTCACACGGCGGTATGCCCGCACGGCCTCCATAGAGAATAGCGGCGCACGGCCGCACGCCGCAATCTATCTTTCGGCGTGTGTACGGCGTGTGTGGCACTGCATCTGCGCGGCGCCGCTATTGCCGTCTATGGGGACGTACATGCGGCCACAAATTTGTGGCCGCATGTACGTCCCCGCAGACGGTCATGTGAATGTGCCCTTTCTGAGAGTGAGGCTAGATTCCAGTGTGGAATGTATAACTGAATATATAGATGTACATGCTTGTATCATCTATACATGCATATTTGCAAGTATACAGCATAGGAGTAGTAGTACTGTGTCCCCATACATACAGAATTGGAGTGATAGTACTGTGTCCCCATCTATACAGGATAGGAGTAGTAATACTGTGTCCCCCTCCCACTTGGCAACGGGCATGTCCCCATTCCCCTAGACAACGGGCATGTCCCCATCTCCCCCTAGACAACGAGCATGTCTCCCCTAGACAATGAGCATGTCCCCCCTTGGCAACGAGCATGGTCCCCATTCCCCTTGGCAATGAGCATGTCCCCCCTAGACAACAAGCATGTCCCTCTTAAACAACGAGCATGTCCCCCCCTTGGCAACGAGCATGTCCCCCTTGGCAACGAGCATGGTCCCCACTCCCCTTGGCACCGAGCATGTCCCCTCTAGACAACGAGCATGTTCGCCTCCCCCCTTGGCAACAAGCCCTTTTTTGTGTGTGTGTTTGTATTTTTTGTCTTCCAGGACCGTGCATACTGTGGACTACTTCAGATTCGTAGGATTGCGTCGATGACTGCCTTTATTTTTACAAATAAAATGGTCAAAGAGGGTGTGTCCGCATTTTTTTTTTCAATAACACTTTCTTTTTGTTATTAAAAGTGTGGGGTTTTTTTCTTCGCAAGACTGTATAATTTGCCATAGAAGTGGTGCTGTCTAGTTAATGGTGCTCATCACTAAGGGCTGCCCTTAGTGTTTGCCATCTTTTTTTAGCAAATTTTCACTAATGCCGATACTAGAGATGGGCGAGCAGTAAAATGCTCGGGTGCTTGTTATTCGAGACAAACTTTTCCCGATGCTCGAGTGCTCGTCTCGAATAACGAACCCCATTGAAGTCAATGGGAGCATTTTTCAAGGGGACCAAGGGTCTGCACAGGGAAGCTTGGCCAAACACCTGGAAACCTCAGAAAATGATGGAAACACCACGGAAATGGACAGGAAACAGCAGGGGCAGCATGCATGGATGCCTCTGAGGCTGCTTAATCGCACCATTATGCCAAAATTATGGGCAACAGCATGGCGATGACAGAGTGACCGAATGAGGCTAGATAGCATCTAAAACATCCAATAATTGACCCTGACACTATAGAAGATGGCATGCAGAGGCAGCGGCAGCAGTGGCAGGCTAGAGAGTGGCATTACTACATACCCCAAATGGACTCAGGCTTCAAACCAATTTAAAAAATTTATTTTGGCGAAGATAACATGTAGCACTGTATGTATCAGTATTTTGCCTGGTTAAGACGGCAGAGAGGAACCAAAAGAGGTGAGCAAGAAGCGCTGAAATGATTTCCTATGTGAACAAAAGGTTGACGGTATATTTAGTCGATAACACAGCATGGTGGCGACATAGTGACCAAGTTCCATAACGTATCTGGTGAAACACCCGAAAAATGAGCCTGACATAGCTCGTTTGATAAGGGGAAGACATGTGGAGGCAGTCATGGAGACGACTTCCATGATTAAGAGCGACAGTATGGGGCATCCATATTGCACTGCTATGATTGCAACTTCAGGTCTCCAGCATGGCGGCGACAGATGCGCCGAGTTCCATTATGTATCTGGTGAAACACCTGAAAATTCTGCCTGACACAGCTCGTTTGATAAGGGGATTATGTGCTGTATATCCTCTCGCGCTCCAGCGTCTGGGGTATAGACAGTTGAAAGTTGCGCATGGAGACATTGGTGGACGCTGTGGAGGATCGTGGAGGCGAAATGGACAGGAAACAGCAGGGGCAGTATGCATGGATGCCTCTAAGGCTGTCTAACCTTGGGATGGAGCCGGTGGTCCGCTGCCAGGCGAGCTTTTGCCTGTCCAAGCCCCTGTCTCTCGGCTCCTCCCCACCCAAAATGGGCCTGGGAGCCAGAAGCGTTTACTTTGAAAAAATTGTAATTTTCAAAGCAGGCGGGGGCTACAAACAGCACTTCTAAGAACCTTTTGTATAAGATCAAGTGTAGTATTGTTCTTATAAGTAATTGGCTTGGTTATGGTGGGTGAGGGAAATATGAACAGATTCGCAAGAAGCACTGAAATAATATCGGTAAATGATAAAAGTTTGCCAGTATATTTTGTGGATAACAAAGCAGGGTGGCGACAAAGTTAAAAAGCTTGATGTGGAAGCCATGAAAACAACCCAAAATTCTGCCTGACACAGCATGTTTGCTAAGGGGACGATGTATGGAGGCAGCTATATGGACGACTTTGGGAGGCAGCTATGGAGATGATGTGTGGAGGTAGCAATGGAGACAAAGTGTGGAGGCAGCTATAAAGACGACATGTGGAGGCTGCTATGGAGACAATTAAATTTGGATAGTGCCTGTATGTGGCAGTCCAAAAACGTTTTCAAACCAGAGGACCGGGTGGGTGGCCCTCCAGAAAAATTAAATAGATTGAGTGCCTGTATGTGGCAGTCCAAAAAAGTTTTCAAACCAGAGGACCGGGTGGGTGGCCCTCCAGAAAAATTAAATACATAGAGTACCTGTATGTGGCACTCCCAAAAATTGTTTAAAACAGAGGACCGGGTGGGTGGCACTCCAGAAAAGTTAAATACATAGAGTACTATACCTAGAGCCAGTTGGCCCTTGCAAAAAATAGCCAGTTTCCTCTGCTTTAGTGTACAAAGAAGAGGAGAAGGAGGAAAATGAGGAGGAGGAGTGCATACATTATTCAGGTTGAGCTTCTTTCACCTGGTGGAGAATGGAAATCCTGAGAAATCCAGGCTTCATTCATCTTGATAAGCATCAGCCTGGCAACGCTGTCAGTCAACAGGCGTGTTCGCTTATCAGTGATGATGCCACCAGCTGCATTGAAAACCCGCTCAGACAACACGCTAGCGGCAGGGCAGGCAAGAACCTCCAAGGCGTACAGCGCCCGTTCGTGCCACATGTCCAGCTTTGAAACCCAGTAGTTGTAGGGAGCTGTGTGATCATTTAGGACGATGGTATGGTCAGCTACGTACTCCCTCACCATCTTTCTGTAAAGATCAGCCCTACTCTGCCGAGACTGGGGACAGGTGACAGTGTCTTGCTGGGGTGACATAAAACTGGCAAAGGCCTTGTAAAGCGTACCCCTGCCAGTGCTGGACAAGCTGCCTGCTCGCCTACTCTCCCTCGCTACTTGTCCCGCAGAAGTACGCGCTCTGCCGCTAGCGCTTTCAGAAGGGAAATACTGTTTCAGCTTGTGCACCAGGGCCTGCTGGTATTCATGCATTCTCAAACTCCTTTCCTCTCCAGGGATGAGAGTGGAAAGATTTTGCTTGTACCATGGGTCCAGGAGAGTGAATACCCAGTAATCGGTGCTGGAATAAATTCTTTGAACGTGAGGGTCACGTGATAGGCAGCCTGGCATGAAATCTGCCATATGCGCCAGAGTCCAAACTCGCAAGAATTCACTACCCTCACTGGCCTGACTGCCCATTTCCTCCTCCTCCAACTCCTCTTCTTCTGCCCATACACGCTGAACAGTGAAGGACTGAGCAATGCTCCCCTCTTCTGTCTTGCCAACATTCTCCTCCTCTTTCTCCTCATCCTCCTCCACCTCCTCCGATATGTGCTGAGAAACAGACCTGAGGGTGCTTTGGCTATCAACAAGGGAATCTTCTTCCCCCATCTCTTGTGACGAGCGCAAAGCTTCCAACTTCATGCTGACCAGAGAGTTTTTCAACAGGCCAAGCAGCAGGATGGTGAGGCTGATGATGGCGGCATCGCCACTGACCATCTGTGTTGACTCCTCAAAGCTACTCAGCACCTGACAGATATCAGACATCCACGTCCACTCCTCATTGTAAACTTGAGGAAGCTGACTGACCTGACTACCAGTTCTGGTGGAAGTTGACATCTGGCAGTCTACAATAGCTCTGCGCTGCTGGTAAACTCTGGATAACATAGTTATTGTTGAATTCCACCTCGTGGGCATGTCGCACAACAGTCAGTGAGCAGACAGTTGGAGGCGGCGCTGCGCTGTCCTGAGAGTGGCAGCATCTGTGCTGGACTTCCTGAAATGCGCACAGATGCGGCGCACCTTCGTGAGCAAATCAGACAGATTGGGGTATGTCTTGAGGAACCGCTGAACTATGAGATTTAACACATAGGCCAGGCATGGCACATGTGTCAGTCTGCCGAGTTGCAGAGCCGCCACCAGGTTACGGCTGTGTCACACACAACCATGCCTGGCTTCAGGTTCAGCGGTGCCAGCCACAGATCAGTCTGCGCCGTGATGCCGTGTTATAGCTCTTGGGCGGTGTGCCTTTTATCGCCTAGGCTCAGCAGTTTGAGCACTGCCTGCTGTCTCTTAGCGACGGCACTGCTGCTGTGCCTAGAGCTACCGACTGATGGCGCCATGCCCACGGATGGTAATTCGGAGGAGGAGGTGGAGGAGGGGTGGGAGGAGGAGGAGGCATAATAGGCCTGAGAGACCTGGACCGAGGTAGGCCCCGCAATCCTCGGTGTCGGCAGTATGTGACCAGCCCCAGGGTCAGACTCGGTCCCAGCCTCCACCAAGTTAACCCAATGTGCCGTCAGCAATATATAGTGGCCCATTCCCAGCAGCACTCGTCCACGTGTCCGTGGTCAAGTGGACCTTGTCAGAAACGGCGTTGGTCAGGGCACGGATGATGTTGTCTGACACGTGCTGGTGCAGGGCTGGGATGGCACATCGGGAAAAGTAGTGGTGGCGGCTGGGGACCGAATACCGAGGGGCGGCCGCCACCATGAGGTTGCGAAAGGCCTCGGTTTCTACCAGCCTATAGGGCAGCATCTCCAGGCTAAGTAATTTGGAGATGTGGACGTTTAGGGCTTGGGCGTGTGGGTGGGATGCACTTTGTTTCCTCTTGCGCTCCAACGTTTGGGGTATAGACAGCTGAACGCTGCGCATGGAGACATTGGTGGATGCTGTGGAGGATCGTGGAGACGAAGGTGTGGTTTTCGCACAGGAGGTATTTGGGCCTGGGTCCTGGGCAGGGGGCTGACTAGCAGATGACACAGGGGAGGGAGCAGTGGTGTGTCCGGCCGGAGGTGAACGGCCTTGGTTCCATTGAGTGGGGTGTTGAGCATTCATATGCCTGCGCATACTGGTGGTGGTTAAGCTGGTAGTGGTGGAACCCCTGCTGATCCTGGTGTGGCACAGGTTGCACACCACAGTCCGTCGGTCATCCGGTGTTTCTCTAAAGAACCTCCAGACTTCCGAAAATCTAGCCCTTACCACCGGAGCTTCACTACGTGAAACATTTGGCGCTGATGCACCAGCTCTGGCCCTGCCTCTCCGTCTGGCCCCACCACTGCTTCTTCCAACCTGTTCTCGTCCAGGGCTTGCCTCCGTCTCAGAAGCACTGTGTTCACCCGGCCTATCAACCCAGCTTGGGTCTGTCACCTCATCATCCTCCGATCCCTCAGTCTGCTCCCCCCTCGGACTTCCTGCCCTGACAACAACTTCACCACTGTCTGACAACCGTGTCTCCTCATCGTCCGACACCTCTTTACACACTTCTTCCACTACGTCAACAATGTCATCATGACCCACAGACTGCGACCGGTGGCAAACCTGGGCATCGGGAAAGAGCTCAGCAGCAACCGGACAAGTGGTTTGTGACTCTGGGAAGGGTCCAGAAAACAGTTCCTCAGAGTATGCCGGTTCAAATGCCAAATTTTCCTGGGAGGGGGCAGACTGGGGGGAAGGAGGCTGAGGTGGAGGAGCTGGAGGAGTGCTGATTTCGGTGACATGGGTGGACTTCGTGGAAGATTGACTGGTGGACAAATGGCTAGAAGCATTGTCCGCAATCCACGACATCACCTGTTCGCACTGTTCTGGCCTCAACAGTGCTCTACCACGAGTCCCAATAACTTAAGACATGAACCTAGGGAGTGTAGCTCTGCGGCGTTCCCCTGCTCCCTCATCATAAGGGGGTGTCTCACCCCGCCCAGGACCACGGCCTCTGACCGCTGCAGTAGTTTGACGCCCACGCCCTCGTCCTCTACCCCTACCCCTCGGGTTCAACATTTTCAAAATTAAAGTGTAAACTGTTGTTTTTTTGTGTTTTTTTAATGTTTTTGTATTTCATTTTTTTTAACAAAACGATCAAAAGAAATCACACAGCAACCACAGAAGATTATGATGATTGCTACGGCTAGTTTGTAAGATACACTGACAGCACACAACTGGATTTTGTGCTTTGCCTGTGATGACTTTTAGTTTTGAAAAAAAAATTAAGAAAAAAAAAATCGGCAGACTGTGCAATCGAACCCCTAATAAATTGTCCCACTTAGGTGTCTGAGATGGATATTCGTGTCACTAAGAGCTAAATAGAACATTCGCAAGTCTCCCTGCAAATTCGTCACAATATGGTACTAGCTGCACTACTAGTGCCAGCAAGGCCAGCCACAAGCAAATAAAAAAATATATATATATAACGCTATTGTAGCCCTAAGAAAGCCTGTTGGATTCTTGTATGGTTAGTTTCTAACCTACACTGACAGCACACAACTGGATTTTGTGCTTTGCCTGTGATGACTTTTAGTTTTGAAAAAAAAATTAAAGTCAAACAAAAAAAGCGGCAGACTCTGCCTAATTCAATCAAACCCCTAATAAATTGTCCCACTTAGGTGTTTGAGATGGATATGTGTGTCACTAAGAGCTAAATAGAATGTTCCCAAGTCTCCCTGCAAATTCCTCACAATATGGTACTAGCTGCACTACTAGTGCCAGCAAGGCCAGCCACAAGCAAATAAAAAAAAAATATATATATAACGCTATTGTAGCCCTAAGAAGGCCTGTTGGATTCTTGTATGGATAGTTTCTAACCTACACTGACAGCACACAACTGGATTTTGTCCTGTGCCTGTGAATTAAAGTTTTGAAAAAAAAAAAAAAAAATCGGCAGACTGTGCCTAATTCAATCAAACCCCTAATAAATTGTCCCACTTAGGTGTTTGAGATGGATATGTGTGTCACTAAGAGCTAAATCGAACGTTCCCAAGTCTCCCTGCAAATTCCTCACAATATGGTACTAGCTGCACTACTAGTGCCAGCAAGCACAGCCACAAGCAATAATAAAAAAAAAAAGTATAACGCTATTCTAGCCCTAAGAAGGGCTGTTGGGTTCTTGTAGACTCACTCCTGCCTGACAGTAAGCTTATATAACACCCTAACGCTATCCCTGCAGCAGCAGCAGCAGATCTCTCCCTAACGTCATCCAGACAGAGAATGATGCGAGCAGCGCGGGCTGGGGCTAGTTTATTCCAGGGTCACCTGATCAAGCCAGCCAACCACTGCTATCGACATGTAAAGGTACCACGTCATGCTGGGTGGAGTGCAGAGGCTCCTGGCTTGTGATTGGCTATGTTTCTGGCCGCCAAAAATCAAAACGGCGGGAGATGCCATTTTCTCGAGCTGGCGAAGTATTCGTCCGAGCAACGAGCAGTTACGAGTACGCTAATGCTCGAACGAGCATCAAGCTCGGACGAGTGTGTTCGCTCATCTATAGCCGATACCATTACCCCGGTACCCAACGCCACCAGGGGTGCCGGGAAGAGCCGGGTTCTAAACCAGTACCTGACCGTCTATAGATGGTCAGGTAGTGGGGAGGCTACAGGCTGTTATTGTTGAGCTGGAATAGCCCCCTAACAGTGGGCTATCCCAGCTCAGCAATGGCTGGCTGCTGCTGCTTTTTTGTATCAGGCTAATTTGGACAATAGGGGGGAACTCACGCCAATTTTTTTTTTCATTTTTTGGTCGAAAATTGGGTAAAAAAAGAAGAGGTGGGGTCCACTCTATTAATAGGGGGAACTCTACATCATTTTTTTTTGGTCAGAATTGTTTTTTTCTTAATTATGTGGGGTCCACCCTATTATTCATTTTCATTTATTGGCCCAAAAATGTAAAAAAAAATTGTTAGGGGGCTATTCCAGCTCAACAATAACAGCCTGCAGCCGCCCTACTACCTGACCATCTATGCACGGTAAGGTACTGGTTTGTACCTGGCTCTTCCCGGCACCCCTCGTGACGGTGGGTACCGGGGTAATGGTATCGGCATTAGTGAAAATTTGCTAAAAAAAGATGTCAAACACTAAGGCCAGTAATGAGCACCGTCAACTAGACAGCACCACTACTATGGCAAATTATACAGTCTTGCCAAGAAAAAATCCCCCACACTTTTAATAACAAAAAGAAAGTTTTATTTTAAAAAAATGCGGACACACCCTAGTTGACCATTTTATTTGTAAAAATAATGGCAGTCATTGACGCAATCCACGAATCCGAAGTAGTCCACAGCATACACGGTCCTGGAGGACAAAAAAAAAACAAACATACACACAAAAAAAGGGCTTGTTGCCAAGGGGGCATGCTCGTTGCCAAGGGGGAGGGGGACATGCTCATTGTCTAGGGGTAGACGAGCATGCTCGGGGGTAGGGAACATGCTAGTTGCCAAGGGGGACATGCTTGTGGCCAAGTGGGGCATGCTTGTTATCTAGGGGGATATGGACATGCTCGGGGGTAGGGAACATGTTCGTTGCCAAGGGGGACATGTTCGTGGCCAGGGAGGACAGGCCCAGTCAGTCCCTGGGTTACATACCAGATAGGTTCTGTAGGTTTGTTCTTAAATTGAATTTGTATGTAAGACGGAACTCTATACTTGTAACCCCAGACAAAATTTTTTTGGTCTCTGTGACACTAGGATTTTAAAAATGTTGGGTTGTCATAAGAACCAGGATTAACAATAAATCTTCATTACAGACACCTGTGATAACTGTTATAGCTGATTATTGTAACCTAAGGCTAAAGTACAGTAAATTACCATCATCCAGAGGTCCGCTTATATCTAGGGGTTGTCTGTAAGTTGGGTGTTCTTAAGTAGGGGACCGCCTGTATATACATATAAATGTGTATGTGCAATATAGAAAGGAAAGAGGTCAGCTCACCGCACAGCGCAGCTGATTCAGGGGCTCTGAAGATCTTCAGCACGGACAAACTTAGTTCCAAGTCCAGTACAAACAATAGAAGAAATCCAGCTGTCAGAACTCCATATAGATAAAGAAGCCTCGGTGGATGTAGTTAACCCCTTAAGGACACAGCCTGTTTGCAGGTTAAGGCTCGCAACTTTTTTTTAAAATTTGACCAGTGTCTCTTCCTGTGGTAATAACTAGAGATGAGCGAACATACTCGTCCGAGCTTGATGCTCATTCGAGCATTAGCGTACTCGAAACTGCTCGTTGCTCGGACGAATACTTTGCCCGCTCGAGAAAATGGCAGCTCCCGCCGTTTTGCTTTTTGGCGGCCAGAAACAGAGCCAATCACAAGCCAGGAGACTCTGCACTCCACCCAGCATGACGTGGTACCCTTACACGTCGATAGCAGTGGTTGGCTGGCCAGCTCAGGTGACCCTGGGATAGACTAGCCGCTGCCCGCGCTGCTCGGATCATTCTGTGTCTGGATGCCGCTAGGGAGAGAGCTGCAGCTGGTCAGGGAAAGCGTTAGGGTGTTCTATTAGAATAGTGTTAGGCAGGAGTGATTCAACAAGAACCCAACAGCCCTTCTTAGGGCTACAATAACGTTATACTTTTTTTTTTTTGTTTGCTTGTGGCTGGGCTTGCTGGCACTAGTAGTGCAGCTAGTACCATATTGTGAGGAATTTGCAGGGGGACTTGCTACCGTTGTGTTTAGCTCTTAGTGACACACATATCCACCTCAAACACCAAAGTGGGAAAATTTATTAGGGGTTTGATTTCAATTAGGCACAGTCTGCCATTTCCTTTTTATTTTACGTTTATTTTTTCATAACTCAGCGTCATCTCATCAGTGTGCTTTCATACTTGGATAGAAAATAGCCAAAGGAGAATCCAAACGGCTTACTTACGCCTACAATAGCGTTATATATATTTTATTTCTGGTTGATCTGCTGGTGGCTGTCCTTGCTGCAGTGCATATACTAGCCAATTGTCAGGAATTTGGAGTGAGACTTGCGACCGCTGTGTTTAGCGCTTAGTGACGCACATATCCATCGCAAAGACTGAAGTGGGAAAATTTATTAGGGGTTGGATTTCAATTAGGCACAGTCTGGCAGTTTCTTTTTATTTTACGTTTATTTTTTCATAACTCAGCGTCATCTCATCAGCGTGCTTTCATACTTGGATAGAAAATAGCCAAAGGAGAATCCAAACGGCTTACTTACGCCTACAATAGCGTTATATATATTTTATTTCTGGTTGATCTGCTGGTGGCTGTCCTTGCTGCAGTGCATATACTAGCCAATTGTCAGGAATTTGGAGTGAGACTTGCGACCGCTGAGTTTAGCGCTTAGTAACGCACATATCCATCGCAAAGACTGAAGTGGGAAAATTTATTAGGGGTTGGATTTCAATTAGGCACAGTCTGGCAGTTTCTTTTTATTTTACGTTTATTTTTTCATAACTCAGCGTCATCTCATCAGTGTGCTTTCATACTTGGCTAGAAAATAGCCAAAGGAGAATCCAAACGGCTTACTTACGCCTACAATAGCGTTATATATATTTTATTTCTGGTTGATCTGCTGGTGGCTGTCCTTGCTGCAGTGCATCTACTAGCCAATTGTCAGGAATTTGGAGTGAGACTTGCGACCGCTGTGTTTAGCGCTTAGTGACGCACATATCCATCGCAAAGACCAAAGTGGGAAAATTTATTAGGGGTTGGATTTCAATTAGGCACAGTCTGCCATTTCCTTTTTATTTTACGTTTATTTTTTCATAACTCAGCGTCATCTCATCTGGCATAGCATTGTGCTTTCATACTTGGCTAGAAAATAGCCATAGCAATAGGATAGCATTGTTTGGTTTTAAAAACTAAAAAACACAAAAAAACACAAAAAAACACAAAAAAAAGTTAAAAAAAATTAAAGTTATAACTTTCATTTTCAAAATGTTTAACCCGAGGGCTAGGGGTAGAGGACGAGGGCGGGGACGTGGGCGTCCAACTACTGCAGGGGTCAGAGGCCGTGGTCCTGGGCGGGGTGAGACACCACCTGCTGATGAGGGAGCAGGGGAACGCCGCAGAGCTACACTCCCTAGGTTGATGTCTGAAGTTACTGGGACTCGTGGTAGAGCACTGTTGAGGCCAGAACAGTGCGAACAGGTGATGTCGTGGATTGCCGACAATGCTTCGAGCAGTTTGTCCACCAGTCAGTCTTCCACGCAGTCCACCCATGTCACCGAAATCAGCACTCCTCCAGCTCCTGCACCTCAGCCTCCTCCCCCCCAGTCTGCCCCCTCCCAGGAAAATTTGCCATTTGAACTGGCATACTCTGAGGAACTGTTTTCTGGACCCTTCCCACAGTCACAAACCACTTGTCCGGTTGCTGCTGAGCAATTTTCCGATGCCCAGGTTTTCCACCAGTCGCAGTCTGTGGGTGATGATGACCTTCTTGACGTAGTGGAAGAAGTGTGTAAAGAGGTGTCCGACGATGAGGAGACACGGTTGTCAGACAGTGGTGAAGTTGTTGTCAGGGCAGGAAGTCCGAGGGGGGAGCAGACTGAGGGATCGGAGGATGATGAGGTGACAGACCCAAGCTGGGTTGAGAGGCCGGGTGAACACAGTGCTTCTGAGACGGAGGAGAGTCCTCGACCAGAACAGGTTGGAAGAGGCAGTGGTGGGGCCAGACGGAGAGGCAGGGCCAGAGCAGGTGCATCAGCGCCAAATGTGTCACTTAGTGAAGCTCCCATGGCGAGGGCTCCCGCGGCGAGGGCTAGATTTTCAGAAGTCTGGAGGTTCTTTAAGGAAACACCGGATGACCGACGGACTGTGGTGTGCAACCTTTGCCAAACCAGGATCAGCAGGGGTTCCACCACTACTAGCTTAACTACCACCAGTATGCGCAGGCATATGAATGCTAAACACCCCACTCAGTGGCACCAAGCCCGTTCACCTCCGGCCGTGCACACCACTGCTCCTTCCCCTGTGTCAGCTGATAGTCAGCCCCCTGCCCAGGACCCTGGCACAAAAGCCCCATCGTCGCCTCCACGATCCTCCACAGCATCCACCAGCGTTCAGCTCTCTATACCCCAGACGCTGGAGCGGAAACGTAAATATAGTGCAACCCACCCGCACGCCAAAGCCCTTAATGTCCACATCTCCAGATTGCTTAGCCTGGAGATGCTGCCCTATAGGCTAGTAGAGACCGAGGCCTTTCGCAACCTCATGGCGGCGGCCGCCCCTCGGTATTCGGTCCCCAGCCGCCACTACTTTTCCCGATGTGCCGTCCCAGCCCTGCACCAGCACGTGTCAGACAACATCATCCGTGCCCTGACCAACGCCGTTTCTGACAAGGTCCACCTGACCACGGACACGTGGACGAGTGCTGCCGGGCAGGGCCACTATATATCGCTGACGGCACATTGGGTTAACTTGGTGGAGGCTGGGACCGAGTCTGACCCTGCGGCTGGTCATATACTGCCGACGCCGAGGATTGCGGGGCCTACCTCGGTCCAGGTCTTTCAGGCCTACTATGCCTCCTCCTCCTCCCACCCCTCCTCCACCTCCTCCTCCGAACTACCATCCGTGGCCATGCCGCCATCAGTCGGTAGCTCTAGGCACAGCAGCAGTGCCGTCGCTAAGCGACAGCAGGCGGTGCTCAAACTGCTGAGCCTAGGCGATAAAAGGCACACCGCCCAAGAGCTATTACAGGGCATCACGGCGCAGACTGATCTGTGGCTGGCACCGCTGAACCTGAAGCCAGGCATGGTTGTGTGTGACAACGGCCGTAACCTGGTGGCGGCTCTGCAACTCGGCAGACTGACACATGTGCCATGCCTGGCCCATGTGTTAAATCTGATAGTTCAGCGTTTCCTCAAGACATACCCCAATCTGTCTGATTTGCTCACGAAGGTGCGCCGCATCTGTGCGCATTTCAGGAAGTCCAGCACAGATGCTGCCACTCTCAGGGCAGCGCAGCGCCGCCTCCAACTGCCCGCTCACCGACTGTTGTGCGACGTGCCCACGAGGTGGAATTCAACATTAACCATGTTATCCAAAGTTTACCAGCAGCGCAGAGCGATTGTAGACTGCCAGATGTCAACTTCCACCAGAACTGGTAGTCAGGTCAGTCAGCTTCCTCAAGTCTACAATGAGGAGTGGACGTGGATGTCTGATATCTGTCAGGTGCTGAGTAACTTTGAGGAGTCAACACAGATGGTCAGTGGCGATGCCGCCATCATCAGCCTCACCATCCCGCTGCTTGGCCTGTTGAAAAACTCTCTGATCAGCATGAAGTCGGAAGCTTTGCGCTCGTCACAAGAGACGGGGGAAGAAGATTCCCTTGTTGATAGCCAAAGCACCCTTAGGTCTGTTTCTCAGCGCATATCGGAGGAGGTGGAGGTGGAGGAGGATGAGGAGGAAGAGGAGGAGAATGTTGGTGAGACACAAGAGGGGACCATTGTTGAGTCCTTCACTGTTCAGCATGTATGGGCAGAAGAAGAGGATTTGGAGGAGTCGGAGGAGGAGGAAATGGACAGTCAGGCCAGTGAGGGGAGTGAATTCTTACGTGTTGGTACTCTGGCGCATATGGCAGATTTCATGCTAGGCTGCCTATCCCGTGACCCTCGCGTTCAAAGAATTTATTCCAGCACCGATTACTGGGTATTCACTCTCCTGGACCCACGGTACAAGCAAAATCTTTCCACTCTCATCCCTGGAGAGGAAAGGAGTGTGAGAATGCATGAATACCAGCAGGCCCTGGTGCACAAGCTGAAACACTATTTCCCTTCTGACAGCGCTAGCGGCAGAGTGCGTAGTTCTGCGGGACAAGTAGCGAGGGAGAGTAGGCGAGCAGGCAGCTTGTCCAGCACTGGCAAGGGTACGCTTTACAAGGCTTTTGCCAGCTTTATGTCACCCCAGCAAGACACTGTCACCTGTCCCCAGTCTCGGCAGAGTAGGACTGATCTTTACAGAAAGATGGTGAGGGAGTACGTAGCTGACCATACCATCGTCCTAAATGATCACACAGCTCCCTACAACTACTGGGTTTCAAAGCTGGACATGTGGCACGAACTGTCGCGGTACGCCTTGGAGGTTCTTGCCTGCCCTGCCGCTAGCGTCTTGTCCGAGCGGGTTTTCAGTGCAGCTGGTGGCATCATCACCGATAAGCGTACACGCCTGTCGACTGACAGCGCTGACAGGCTGACGCTTATTAAGATGAATAAAGCCTGGATTTCTCATAATTTCCAATCTCCACCAGGTGAAGGAAGCTCAACCTGAATAATTTATGCACTCCTCCTCCTCCTCATTTTCCTCCTTCTCCTCCTCTTTGTACACTAAAGCAGAGGAAACTGGCTATTTTTTGACAGGGCCCACTGGCTCTAGCTATAGTACTTTATGCATTCAATTTTTCTGGAGGGCCACCTACCTGCTCCTCTGGTTTGAAAACTTTTTTGGACTGCCACATACAGGCACTCAATCTATTCCATTTTACTGGAGGGCTACCTACCTGCTCCTCTGGTTTGAAAAGTTTTTTGGACTGCCACATACAGGCACTCAATCTATTCAATTTTTCTGGAGGGCCACCTACCTGCTCCTCTGGTTTGAAAACTTTTTTGGACTGCCACATACAGGCACTCAATCTATTTCATTTTTCTGGAGGGGCAGCTACCCGCTCCTCTGGTTTGAAAACTTTTTTGGACTGCCACATACAGGCACTCAATCTATTCCATTTTACTGGAGGGCTACCTACCTGCTCCTCTGGTTTGAAAAGTTTTTTGGACTGCCACATACAGGCACTCAATCTATTCAATTTTTCTGGAGGGCCACCTACCTGCTCCTCTGGTTTGAAAACTTTTTTGGACTGCCACATACAGGCACTCAATCTATTTCATTTTTCTGGAGGGGCAGCTACCCGCTCCTCTGGTTTGAAAACTTTTTTGGACTGCCACATACAGGCACTCAATCTATTTCATTTTTCTGGAGGGCCACCTACCTGCTCCTCTGGTTTGAAAACTTTTTTGGACTGCCACATACAGGCACTATCCAAATTAAATTGTCTCCATAGCAGCCTCCACACGTTGTCTCCATTGCTACCTCCAAAAGTCGTCCATATAGCTGCCTCCATACATCGTCCCCTTATCAAACGAGGTGTGTCAGGCAGAAATTTGGGTTGTTTTCATGGATTCCACATCAAAGTTGTTAACTTTGTCGCCACCCTGCTGTGTTATCCACAAAATATACATGCAAACTTTTATCATTTACCGATATTATTTCAGCGCTTCTTGCGCATCTGTTTACATTCCCCTCACCCGCCATATCCCAAACTTATAAGAACGCTACTACACTTGATCTTATACAAAAGGTTCTTAGAAGTGCTGTTTGGGGAGTAGCCTAGAGACAGGGGCTTGGATTGGCGAAAGCTCACCTGGCAGCGGAGCTCCAGCTCCATACGCATCATGCGCTTCTTGCGCATCTGTTTACATTCCCCTCACCCGCCATATCCCAAACTTATAAGAACGCTACTACACTTGATCTTATACAAAAGGTTCTTAGAAGTGCTGTTTGGGGAGTAGCCTAGAGACAGGGGCTTGGATTGGCGAAAGGTCACCTGGCAGCGGAGCGCCAGCTCCATGCGCATCATGCGCTTCTTGCGCATCTGTTTACATTCCCCTCACCCGCCATATCCCAAACTTATAAGAACGCTACTACACTTGATCTTATACAAAAGGTTCTTAGAAGTGCTGTTTGGGGAGTAGCCTAGAGACAGGGGCTTGGATTGGCGAAAGCTCGCCTGGCAGCGGAGCGCCAGCTCCATGCCAAGATCCAACTAACATAGTTTTAACTGCAGCACCTTTAATCTACTACTAGTTCACTGCCTCCATACATGGTCCCCTTATCAAACGAGCTGTGTCAGGCAGAATTTTGGGTTGTTTTCATGGCTTCCATGTTAACTTTGTCGCCACCCTGCTGTGTAATCCACAAAATATACTGGCAAACTTTTATCATGTACCGATATTATTTGAGCGCTTCTTGCTCACCTCCTTTGGTTCCTCTCTGCCACCCATTGGTTTGAAGCCTGAGTCCATTTAGGGTATGTCGCCATGCCACTCTCTAGCCTGCCGCTGCTGCCGCTGCCTCTGCATGCCGTCCCCTATAGCGTCAGGGTCAATTATTGGATGTTTTACATGCTATCTAGCTTCATTCTGTCACTCTGTCATGGCCATGCTGTTGCCCATAATTTTGGCATAATGGTGCGATTAAGCAGCCTCAGAGGCATCCATGCATGCTGCCCCTGCTGTTTCCTGTCCATTTCCGTGGTGTTTCCATCCTTTTCTGAGGTTCCCAGTTGTTTGGCCAAGCTTCCCTGTGCAGAGCCTTGGTCCCCTTGAAAAATGCTCGAGTCTCCCATTGACTTCAATGGGGCTCATTATTCGAGACGAGCACTCGAGCATCGGGAAAAGTTCGTCTCGAATAACGAGTACCCGAGCATTTTAGTGCTCGCTCATCTCTAGTAATAACTTTTCAACGCTTTAAGATATCTCTGTGATTTTGAGATTGTTTTCTCGTGAGACATTGTAGTTTATGTTAGTAGTGTCATTTCGGTGATCCGTTCCTTTTTTGGGGGGTAAAAATTCAAAAATTTAGGAAAAATTTGAAAAAAATGACTATTTTCAAAGTTTCAAATGTTATAATTTTTAGACAAAAAGTGATACCACAAATTTTTTTTGATATACCGTATATACTCAAGTATAAGCCGACCCCAGTATAAGCCGAGGCCCCTAATTTTACCACAAAATACTAGGAAAACCTATTGACTCGAGTATAAGCCGAGGGTGGGAAATGCATTGGTCACAGCCTCCCCAGTATATAGCCAGCCAGCCCCTGCCCGAGTGTATATAGCCAGCCATCCCCTGCCCCAGTGTATATAGCCAGCCAGACCCTGCCCCAGTGTATATAGCCAGCCAGACCCTGCCCCAGTGTATATAGCCAGCCAGACCCTGCCCCAGTGTATATAGCCTGCCAGACCCTGCCCCAGTGCATATAGCCTGCCGCCGCTGCCGGACAGATCGCACAGAAGATATACAGGGGTCACCGGAAAGGTGAGTTTAGATATATTTATTTTTTTTACTCGAGTATAAGCCGAGTTTGGGGTTTTCAGCACATTTTTTGTGCTGAAAAACTAGGCTTATACTCGAGTATATAAGGTAAACCTTTTGCCATTGGTCTTCTTTTTATATCCATAATTTGTTTTATGTTTCCATTATTTTTATGGATGTGAGAAGGTTTGAAGTTTTAGTAGCAACTTCTCAGATTTTCTTGAAATTTGAAAAATGCGAACTTTTTGTTGATCATTTCAGTTTGGAAGTGCCCTATAAAGACTTATGTACTATATACCCCCACAAGTAACACCATTTTATGAACCTAACATCTCAACCTATTCAAATCAGCATTTAAGAAGTCTGTTAACCCTTTAATTATTTTTCCGGAAGCATATGAAAATGGAGTGGAAATTTTGAAATTTCAATTTTTGATTTCAATCTTTCCAATTTAGCCCTAAAACGGATACATTCAGAAGGAATTTGAGGTAAATATATATTCCTAATTTCTTGCCCTGCTTCTTCCGAGTACGGCAATACCAGACATGTGGATGTCAGCTGCTGGTTCCCCGCACAGCGATGTCCAGAACAGAGTTAGCGATACTGGGAATTTGGAAGGCCAATTTGGCTGCAAATATTTTGTGGTGCCACAGTGTAATTGAAGAGCCCCTGAAGTAAAAGTACAATAGAAAACCCCCCAAAATGTCACCATTTCGAAAACTAGACCCCTCAAAGAATTTATCGGTGGTTGTGGTGAGCATTTTAACCCCCGACACGCTGGTCAAAATTGAATGCAAAGTAAATGGTGCAGAGTAAAAATTGTGTTTTTATTAGAGATGAGCGAGCACTAAAATGCTCGGGTACTCGTTATTCGAGACGAACTTTTCCCGATGCTCGAGTGCTCGTCTCGAATAACGAACCCCATTGAAGTCAATGGGAGACTCGAGCATTTTTCAAGGGGACCAAGGCTCTGCACAGGGAAGCTTGGCCAAACACCTGGGAACCTCAGAAAAGGATAGAAACACCACGGAAATGGACAGGAAACAGCAGGGGCAGCATGCATGGATGCCTCTGAGGCTGCATAATCGCACCATTATGCCAAAATTATGGGCAACAGCATGGCCATGACAGAGTGACAGAATGAAGCTAGATAGCATCTAAAACATGCAATAATTGACCCTGACACTATAGGGGACGGCATGCAGAGGCAGCGGCAGCAGGCTAGAGAGTGGCATGGCGACATACCCTAAATGGACTCAGGCTTCAAACCAATGGGTGGCAGAGAGAAACCAAAGGAGGTGAGCAAGAAGCGCTCAAATAATATCGGTACATGATAAAAGTTTGCCAGTATATTTTGTGGATTACACAGCAGGGTGGCGACAAAGTTAACATGGAAGCCATGAAAACAACCCAAAATTCTGCCTGACACAGCTCGTTTGATAAGGGGACCATGTATGGAGGCAGTGAACTAGTAGTAGATTAAAGGTGCTGCAGTTAAAACTATGTTAGTTGGATCTTGGCATGGAGCTGGCGCTCCGCTGCCAGGCGAGCTTTCGCCAATCCAAGCCCCTGTCTCTAGGCTACTCCCCAAACAGCACTTCTAAGAACCTTTTGTATAAGATCAAGTGTAGTAGCGTTCTTATAAGTTTAGGATATGCCGGGTGAGGGGAATGTAAACAGATGCGCAAGAAGCGCTGAAATAATATCGGTAAATGATAAAAGTTTGCAAGTATATTTTGTGGATTACACAGCAGGGTGGCGACAAAGTTAACAAGTTTGATGTGGAATGCCCTGTAATAGCTCTTGGGCGGTGTGCCTTTTATCGCCTAGGCTCAGCAGTTTGAGCACCGCCTGCTGTCGCTTAGCGACGGCACTGCTGCTGTGCCTAGAGCTACCGACTGATGGCGCCATGCCCACGGATGGTAATTCGGAGGAGGAGGAGGTGGAGGAGGGTTGGGAGGAGGTATAGTAGGCCTTTGAGACCTGGACCAAGGTAGGCCCCGCAATTCTCTGCGTCGGCACTATATGACCAGCCCCAGGGTCAGACTCTGTCCCAGCCTGCACCAAGTTAAGTGTAGTAGCGTTCTTATAAGTTTGGGATATGGCGGGTGAGGGGAATGTAAACAGATGCGCAAGAAGCGGCTGATGCGCATGGAGCTGGCGCTCCGCTGCCAGGCGAGCTTTCGCCAATCCAAGCCCCTGTCTCTAGGCTACTCCCCAAACAGCACTTCTAAGAACCTTTTGTATAAGATCAAGTGTAGTAGCGTTCTTATAAGTTTAGGATATGCCGGGTGAGGGGAATGTAAACAGATGCGCAAGAAGCGCTGAAATAATATTGGTAAATGATAAAAGTTTGCCAGTATATTTTGTGGATAACACAGCAGGGTGGCGACAAAGTTAACAACTTTGATGTGGAATCCATGAAAACAACCCAAATTTCTGCCTGACACACCTCGTTTGATAAAGGGACGATGTATGGAGGCAGCTATATGGACGACTTTTGGAGGTAGCAATGGAGACAACGTGTGGAGGCTGCTATGGAGACAATTTAATTTGGATAGTGCCTGTATGTGGCAGTCCCAAAAATTTTTCAAACCAGAGGAGCAGGTAGGTGGCCCTCCAGTAAAATGGAATAGATTGAGTGCCTGTATGTGGCAGTCCAAAAAAATTTTCAAACCAGAGGAGCAGGTAGGTGGCCCTCCAGAAAAATTGAATAGATTGAGTGCCTGTATGTGGCACTCCCAAAAATTGTTTAAAACAGAGGACCGGGTAGGTGGCCCTCCAGAAAAATTGAATAGATTGAGTGCCTGTATGTGGCACTCCCAAAAATTGTTTAAAACAGAGGACCGGGTAGGTGGCCCTCCAGAAAAATTAAATGCATAAAGTACTATAGCTAGAGCCAGTGGGCCCTGTCAAAAAATAGCCAGTTTCCACTGCTTTACTGTACAAAGAGGAGGAGAAGGAGGAAAATGAGGAGGAGGAGGAGTGGATCAATTATTCAGGTTGAGCTTCCTTCACCTGGTGGAGATTGGAAATTATGAGAAATCCAGGCTTTATTCATCTTAATAAGCGTCAGCCTGTCAGCGCTGTCAGTCGACAGGCGTGTACGCTTATCGGTGATGATGCCACCAGCTGCACTGAAAACCCGCTCGGACAAGACGCTAGCGGCAGGGCAGGCAAGAACCTCCAAGGCGTACAGCGCCAGTTCGTGCCACATGTCCAGCTTTGAAACCCAGTAGTTGTAGGGAGCTGTGTGATCATTTAGGACGATGGTATGGTCAGCTACGTACTCCCTCACCATCTTTCTGTAAAGATCAGTCCTACTCTGCCGAGACTGGGGACAGGTGACAGTGTCTTGCTGGGGTGACATAAAGCTGGCAAAAGCCTTGTAAAGCGTACCCTTGCCAGTGCTGGACAAGCTGCCTGCTCGCCTACTCTCCCTCGCTACTTGTCCCGCAGAACTACGCACTCTGCCGCTAGCGCTGTCAGAAGGGAAATAGTGTTTCAGCTTGTGCACCAGGGCCTGCTGGTATTCATGCATTCTCACACTCCTTTCCTCTGCAGGGATGAGAGTGGAAAGATTTTGCTTGTACCATGGGTCCAGGAGAGTGAACACCCAGTAATCGGTGCTGGAATAAATTCTTTGAACGCGAGGGTCACGGGATAGGCAGCCTAGCATGAAATCTGCCATATGCGCCAGAGTACCAACGCGTAAGAATTCACTCCCCTCACTGGCCTGACTGTCCATTTCCTCCTCCTCCAACTCCTCCAACTCCTCTTCTTCTGCCCATACACGCTGAACAGTGAAGGACTCAACAATGGTCCCCTCTTGTGTCTCGCCAACATTCTCCTCCTCTTCCTCCTCATCCTCCTCCACCTCCACCTCCTCCGATATGCGCTGAGAAACAGACCTGAGGGTGCTTTGGCTATCAACAAGGGAATCTTCTTCCCCCGTCTCTTGTGACGAGCGCAAAGCTTCCGACTTCATGCTGATCAGAGAGTTTTTCAACAGGCCAAGCAGCGGGATGGTGAGGCTGATGATGGCGGCATCGCCACTGACCATCTGTGTTGACTCCTCAAAGTTACTCAGCACCTGACAGATATCAGACATCCACGTCCACTCCTCATTGTAGACTTGAGGAAGCTGACTGACCTGACTACCAGTTCTGGTGGAAGTTGACATCTGGCAGTCTACAATCGCTCGGCGCTGCTGGTAAACTCTGGATAACATGGTCAGTGTTGAATTCCACCTCATGGGCACGTCGCACAACAGTCGGTGAGCGGGCAGTTGGAGGCGGCGCTGCGCTGCCCTGAGAGTGGCAGCATCTGTGCTGGACTTCCTGAAATGCGCACAGATGCGGCGCACCTTCGTGAGCAAATCAGACAGATTGGGGTATGTCTTGAGGAAACGCTGAACTATCAGATTTAACACATGGGCCAGGCATGGCACATGTGTCAGTCTGCCGAGTTGCAGAGCCGCCACCAGGTTACGGCCGTTGTCACACACAACCATGCCTGGCTTCAGGTTCAGCGGTGCCAGCCACAGATCAGTCTGCGCCGTGATGCCCTGTAATAGCTCTTGGGCGGTGTGCCTTTTATCGCCTAGGCTCAGCAGTTTGAGCACCGCCTGCTGTCGCTTAGCGACGGCACTGCTGCTGTGCCTAGAGCTACCGACTGATGGCGCCGTGCCCACGGATGGTAGTTCGGAGGAGGAGGTGGAGGAGGGGTGGGAGGAGGAGGAGGCATAGTAGGCCTGAAACACCTGGACCGAGGTAGGCCCCGCAATCCTCGGCGTCGGCAGTATATGACCAGCCGCAGGGTCAGACTCGCTCCCAGCCTCCACCAAGTTAACCCAATGTGCCGTCAGCGATATATAGTGGCCCTGCCCGGCAGCACTCGTCCATGTGTCCGTGGTCAGGTGGACCTTGTCAGAAACGGCGTTGGTCAGGGCACGGATGATGTTGTCTGACACGTGCTGGTGCAGGGCTGGGACGGCACATCAGGAAAAGTAGTGGCGGCTGGGGACCGAATACCGAGGGGCGGCCGCCGCCATGAGGTTGCGAAAGGCCTCGGTCTCTACTAGCCTATAGGGCAGCATCTCCAGGCTAAGCAATCTGGAGATGTGCACATTAAGGGCTTGGGCGTGCGGGTGGGTTGCACTATATTTGCGTTTCCGCTCCAGCGTCTGGGGTATGGAGAGCTGAACGCTGGTGGATGCTGTGGAGGATCGTGGAGGCGACGATGGGGTTTTTGTGGCAGGGTCCTGGGCAGGGGGCTGACTATCAGCTGACACAGGGGAAGGAGCAGTGGTGTGCACGGCCGGAGGTGAACGGGCTTGTTGCCACTGAGTGGGGTGTTTAGCATTCATATGCCTGCGCATACTGGTGGTAGTTAAGCTAGTAGTGGTGGAACCCCTGCTGAGCCTGGTTTGGCAAATGTTGCACACCACAGTCCGTCGGTCATCCGGTGTTTCCTTAAAGAACCTTCAGACTTCTGAAAATCTAACCCTCGCCGCAAGATCCCTCGCCATGGGAGCTTCACTAGTTGACACATTGGCGCTGATGCACCAGCTCTGGCCCTGCCTCTCCGTCTGGCCCCACCACTGCCTCTTCCAACCTGTTCTGGTTGAGGACTCTCCTCCGTCTCAGAAGCACTGTGTTCACCCGGCCTATCAACCCAGCTTGTTTCTGTCACCTCATCATCCTCCGATCCCTCAGTCTGCTCCCCCCTCGGACTTCGTGCCCTGACAACAACTTCCCCACTGTCTGACAACCGTGTCTCCTCATCGTCGGACACCTCTTTACACACTTCTTCCACTACGTCAAGAAGGTCATCATCACCCACAGACTGTGACTGGTGGAAAACCTGGGCATCGGAAAATTGCTCAGCAGCAACCGGACAAGTGGTTTGTGAGTGTGGGAAGGGTCCAGAAAACAGTTCCTCAGAGTATGCCGGTTCAAAGGCCAAATTTTCCTGGGAGGGGGCAGACTGGGGGTGAGGAGGCTGAGGTGCAGGAGCTGGAGGAGTGCCGATTTCGGTGACATGGGTGGACTGCGTGGAAGACTGACTGGTGGACAAATTGCTCGAAGCATTGTCGGCAATCCACGACATCACCTGTTCGCACTGTTCTGGCCTCAACAGTGCTCTACCACGAGTCCCAGTAACTTCAGACATGAACCTAGGGAGTGTAGCTCTGCGGCGTTCCCCTGCTCCCTCATAAGCAGGTGGTGTCTCACCCCGCCCAGGACCACGGCCTCTGACCCCTGCAGTAGTTGGACGCCCACGTCCCCGCCCTCGTCCTCTACCCCTAGCCCTCGGGTTAAACATTTTGAAAATGAGAGTTATAACTTTAATTTTTTTTTAACTTTTTTTTGTGTTTTTTGTTTTTTTTTGTGTTTTTTAGTTTTTAAAACCAAACGATGCTATCCTATTGCTATGGCTATTTTCTAGCCAAGTATGAAAGCACACTACTATGCCAGATGAGATGATGCTGAGTTATTAAACAAAATAAACGTAAAATAAAAAAGGAAATGGCAGACTGTGCCTAATTGAAATCCAACCCCTAATAAATTTTCCCACTTCGGTCTTTGCAATGGATATGTGCGTCACTAAGCGCAAAACACAGCGGTCGCAAGTCTCACTACAAATTGCTCACAATTTGCTAGTAGATGCACTGCAGCAAGTACAGCCACCAGCAGATCAACCAGAAATCAAATATATATAACGCTACTGTAGGCGTAAGTAAGCCGTTTGGATTCTCCTATGGCTATTTTCTAGCCAAGTATGAAAGCACACTACTATGCCAGATGAGATGACGCTGAGTTATTAAACAAAATAAACGTAAAATAAAAAAGGAAATGGCAGACTGTGCCTAATTGAAATCCAACCCCTAATAAATTTTCCCACTTCGGTCTTTGCAATGGATATGTGCGTCACTAAGCGCAAAACACAGCGGTCGCAAGTCTCACTACAAATTGCTCACAATTTGCTAGTAGATGCACTGCAGCAAGTACAGCCACCAGCAGATCAACCAGAAATCAAATATATATAACGCTACTGTAGGCGTAAGTAAGCCGTTTGGATTCTCCTATGGCTATTTTCTAGCCAAGTATGAAAGCACACTACTATGCAAGATGAGATGACACTGAGTTATTAAAAAAATAAACGTAAAATAAAAAGTAAATGGCAGACTGTGCCTAATTGAAATCAAACCCCTAATAAATTTTCCCACTTTGGTGTTTGAGGTGGATATGTGTGTCACTAAGAGCTAAACACAACGGTAGCAAGTCCCCCTGCAAATTCCTCACAATATGGTACTAGCTGCAAATAAAAAAAAAAAAGTATAAGACACAGAATGATCCGAGCAGCGCGGGCAGCGGCTAGTCTATCCCAGGGTCACCTGATCTGGCCAGCCAACCACTGCTATCGACGTGTAAGGGTACCACGTCATGCTGGGTGGAGTGCAGAGTCTCCTGGCTTGTGATTGGCTCTGTTTCTGGCCGCCAAAAAGCAAAACGGCGGGAGCTGCCATTTTCTCGAGCGGGCGAAGTATTCGTCCGAGCAACGAGCAGTTTCGAGTACGCTAATGCTCGACCGAGCATCAAGCTCGGACGAGTATGTTCGCTCATCTCTACACACATCCTTACAGCTGTGCTCGCGCCCTGAGCACCTTCTGAGTAAGTCCATATTTCATCAGCTTCTGTACACCCCACATTGGCTCCTGCCTTCTGTTTATGTAATAAGATATGAATTTTATTATTTATTTATTTAATCATCATTGCATTTATGTGTTGTCTATTCTTCTAACTAATTAATTATTTATTTATTTTTTTACCATCCCAGCTTTCCTTTTTTATGTATTTATTCAGTTACTTATTTATTCAATACTACACAGTGTATATGTGTAGATATATATATATATATATATATATATATATATATATATATATATATATATTTATATATATATATATATTTATATATATATATATATTCGAGTATAAGCTGAGTTTTTCAGCACAATTTTTGTGCTGAAAATTCCCCACTCGGCTTATACTCGGGTATAAAAAAAAACTACTCACGATTCTGACGGCCCGGGCAGCTCCACTTCCATCTTCATGTCTGCGGTGGGTCCGCGGCAGCTCCATCTGCAGCGCCTCTTCTACTTCAGGCCGGCGCTAGGACCGTGACGTCTCCATGCGCATGGCCCGGCCGGCACACAACTGTGATGTCACAGTTATGTGCCGACAGGGCCGTGGGTACGGAGACGTCGCGGTCCTAGTGCCGGCCTGAAGGAGAAGAGGCGCTGCAGACGGAGCTGCCGCGGACATGAAGATGGAAGTGGAGCTGCTTGGGCCGTTGGAATGGAGTACTGAGGTTATTATTTTTAAGGGCTGGCAGGCTGTATACAACGGGGGGCTGGCAGGCTGTATACAACGGGGGTCTGGCAGGCTGTATACAACGGGGGTCTGGCAGGCTGTATACAACGGGGGGCTGGCAGGCTGTATACTACTGGGGGCAGGCTGGCTGTATACAAAGGGGGGCTGGCAGGCTATATATTGGGGAGGCTGTGACCAATGCATTTGCCACCCTCCTCGGCTTATAATTGAGTCAATAAGTTTTTCCAGTTTTTTCCAGTTTAAAATTAGGGGTCTCGGCTTATACTCGGGTCGGCTTATACTCGAGTATGTGTATGTATATGTATGTATATGTATGTGTATGTATGTATATATAAGCAGCACTCCAGGACGTCAGGTGTCAAAAGTGAAGTAGATGAAGTTTATTCCATGTTTAAAGGTATAGCATAGTACAGCAGCAACGTTTCGGCTCAAAAGAGCCTTTATCAAGCTAAGTGACATAGGTGAATGGCAGTATATATATATATCAAACACAAGTGATCACATCATCAAATCGTTCCCACCCCCTTGCATCAACATATTGCATCACATTGCATAGATTAGTGTTTAAACATTGAAAAATACATAATAATACTGAAATACATACATATGTATCTAAAGTGCTAGTGCAGCAATCCTTTTCATGATAATACAGTGGATCGTATTGAATGTGTCCTGTGTCAATAAAGTGACAAGTGCATAAAGTGCTGACACAGTAAATAAATCACAATTAAACAAGTTTAAAAACAGGGTGTCTCACCACCTGGATCCTCCGATACCCTGGGCAATGATATCAAGCGCTATATTGTATGAAAAGATATGGACCGCAGGTGGAACGCACACCAATTGTGGTGCACCTGCGCATATTACAAGCGATATGTGGCGCTCCTGCGCATGTCCAGGACAGTTCTTAGGCAATCTTGACTGACCAGCTGAGTTGCCGCGTTACCCGGGAAACCAATTACATCATGTGTATACAAAGAGTTGGTACGGCTCAGCATTAAAGAACAATCTATTAGAGTATAAAGATGAGGTGATCAATGGCACAGCGGAGGGCACTTAAAATGGAATACCAATCAGAGGAGTTTTATGTGGGTTAACCCCAGTGCAAAACGGGGAAAGGCAGTAGCCCACTAGATAGTATTTATATCCCTGTGACCAAGTAGTGGTCCATACGGGATTATATAAAAAGATTATAAACCCATGAAGGGGTCATGCGTAATGAGTACATAGCCACTCCCATGGCACAAATTATGATCAACTCAAGGTAAGATACTGTATTAGAAAGATGTTAAAAAGCAGGAGAAAAGACATAACACTGAAAAAAAGCGCTGAAAAAAATTCTGAATAAAATAGAAGAAGGGTTTCTTTGGATGCCAAGATGGTGAGAGTGATCCCAAAGATTTTTTCTTTTTTTGTCTTGATGAAATCTAGGAGAAATAAAAAGAGTATGAGTAATGTGATATCAGACAAATATGTTAAACAGGTTATGTCACTACATGCCTACAGTAATGGAGGTATAGGAAGATCCTCCCCACGGACGAGGACTATGCGTTACATCAGATATTATGTAGCTTAATATCGACATTAAGTCCTTTCGGTATTAAGGTATCCTAGGTATGTATCCATTGCAATTCCTTGCATTTTAAGATGCGTTCCCTGTCACCTCCTCTACGTAGTGGGGGGACATGATCTATCAGTTGGAACCGCAAATCCTTTTCAGAGTGACCCTTCTCTACAAAGTGTTTGGGCACAGGTAGGTCCCGTCTACCACTACGGATTGTGTAGCGATGCTGGTTGAATCTGATCTTGAATTCTAGAGTGGTTTCTCCAATATATATCAACCCACAGGGACAGTTCAGCATATAGATTACAAAATTGCTGCTGCAGTTGAGATAGTGTTTCACACGATATTGTACATTATTGTGATGAAAGATAGCCCCTTTGTTCATTTGTTTACAATTGATACAATTGCGGCAGGGAAATGAGCCCTTGTTCATTTGGCCAAAAATACCCATCTGTCTACTCATGCTTGACGGACCTGCGGCGTCTATGGCTCCACCCACTTCATGGCTCCACCCACTACGTAGAGGAGGTGACAGGGAACGCATCTTAAAATGCAAGGAATTGCAATGGATACATACCTTGGATACCTTAAGACCGAAAGGACTTAATGTCGATTTTAAGCTACATAATGTCTGATGTAACGCATAGTCCTCGTCCGTGGGGAGGATCTCCCTATACCTCCATTACTGTAGGCATGTAGTGACATAACCTGTTTAACATATTTGTCTGATATCACATTACTCATACTCTTTTTATTTCTCCTAGATTTCATCAAGACAAAAAAAGAAAAAATCTTTGGGATCACTCTCACCATCTTGGCATCCAAAGAAACCCTTCTTCTATTTTTTTCAGAATTTTTTTCAGCGCTTTTTTTCAGTGTTATGTCTTTTCTCCTGCTTTTTAACATCTTTCTAATACAGTATCTTACCTTGAGTTGATCATAATTTGTGCCATGGGAGTGGCTATGTACTCATTACGCATGACCCCTTCATGGGTTTATAATTAGAGATGAGCGAGCACTAAAATGCTCGAGTGCTCGTTATTCGAGACGAACTTTTCCAGATGCTCGAGTGCTCGTCTCGAATAACGAGCCCCATTGAAGTCAATGGGAGACTCGAGCATTTTTCAAAGGGACCATGGTTCGGGAATAAAATGTGTTAATTAATTGAAAAAGAATGTCTTCTGATAAGTTAGCAGATGTATGCAATCTATTCTTCACTGTTCCGCGCGTATATTATCTCCCGACAAGTTAGCAGATGTGAAGAACAGTGAAGAATAGAATAAAAACAGTGAACACAGTATCATTTAAGTGAAAAACACAGTGAAGAATAGATTGCAGATGTTCGGCACATCTGCTTACTTGTCAGATACGCTGTCCCGGGATCCGCTGCTCTTCTTCCACTGAAGTCTCCCCGATGTCTCCGTGCCGCTGCCCGATGTCTCCGTGCCCCGATGTCTCCGTGCCGCTCCCCGATGTCTCCGTTCCCCGATGTCTCCGTGCCGCTCCCCGATGTCTCCGTCCCCCGATGTCTCCGTGCCGCTCCCCGATGTCTCCGTGCCGCTCCGTGCCGCTGCCCGATGTCTCCGTGCCGCGCCCCAGTGTCTCCGTGCCGCGCCCCGATGTCTCCGTGCCGCTCCCCGATGTCTCCGTGCCGCTCCCCGATGTCTCCGTGCCGCTCCCCGATGTCTCCGTGTCCTGATGTCTCTGTGCCCTGATGTCTCCGTGCCGCTGCCCGATGTCTCCGTGCTGCCGCTGCCCCTTGTCTCCGTGCTGCTCCCCGGTGTTCTGTGCTGCTCCCCGGTGTCTCTGTGCTGCTCCCCGTTGTCTCTGTCCTGCTCACCGTGTTCTTCAATGTGTTCTTCACACATATGTATTGTTCTTCACATACTATTTTGTTCGCACCGTTCCGCGCGTATCTTCCGACAAGTAAGCAGATGTGCCGAACATCTGTAATCTATTCTTCACTGTGTTCTTCACTGTGTTTTTCACTTAAATGATCCTGTGTTCACTATGTTCACTGTTTTTATTCTATTCTTCATTGTTCTTCACTGTGTTTTTTTAATTAAATGCTCGATCTCGAGCAGGGGAAATACTCGTCCGAGCAACGAGCTGTTTCGAGTACCTTAATACTGTTCCGCGCGTATATTATCTCCCGACAAGTTAGCAGATGTGAAGAACAGTGAAGAATAGAATAAAAACAGTGAACACAGTATCATTTAAGTGAAAAACACAGTGAAGAATAGATTGCAGATGTTCGGCACATCTGCTTACTTGTCAGATACGCTGTCCCGGAATCCGCTGCTCTTCTTCCACTGAAGTCTCCCCGATGTCTCCGTGCCGCTGCCCGATGTCTCCGTGCCCCGATGTCTCCGTGCCGCTCCCCGATGTCTCCGTTCCCCGATGTCTCCGTGCCGCTCCCCGATGTCTCCGTCCCCCGATGTCTCCGTGCCGCTCCCCGATGTCTCCGTGCCGCTCCGTGCCGCTGCCCGATGTCTCCGTGCCGCTGCCCGATGTCTCCGTGCTGCTGCCCGATGTCTCCGTGCCGCGCCCCGGTGTCTCCGTGCCGCGCCCCGATGTCTCCGTGCCGCTCCCCGATGTCTCCGTGCCGCTCCCCGATGTCTCCGTGCCGCTCCCCGATGTCTCCGTGTCCTGATGTCTCCGTGCCCTGATGTCTCCGTGCCGCTTCGTGCCGCTGCCCGATGTCTCCGTGCTGCCGCTGCCCCTTGTCTCCGTGCTGCTCCCCGGTGTTCTGTGCTGCTCCCCGGTGTCTCTGTGCTGCTCCCCGTTGTCTCTGTCCTGCTCACCGTGTTCTTCAATGTGTTCTTCACACATATGTATTGTTCTTCACATACTATTTTGTTCGCACCGTTCCGCGCGTACCTTCCGACAAGTAAGCAGATGTGCCGAACATCTGTAATCTATTCTTCACTGTGTTCTTCACTGTGTTTTTCACTTAAATGATCCTGTGTTCACTATGTTCACTGTTTTTATTCTATTCTTCATTGTTCTTCACTGTGTTTTTTTAATTAAATGCTCGATCTCGAGCAGGGGAAATACTCGTTCGAGCAACGAGCTGTTTCGAGTACCTTAATACTCGAACGAGCATCAAGCTCGGACGAGTATACTCGCTCATCTCTATTTATAATCTTTTTATATAATCCCGTATGGACCACTACTTGGTCACAGGGATATAAATACTATCTAGTGGGCTACTGCCTTTCCCCGTTTTGCACTGGGGTTAACCCACATAAAACTCCTCTGATTGGTATTCCATTTTAAGTGCCCTCCGCTGTGCCATTGATCACCTCATCTTTATACTCTAATAGATTGTTCTTTAATGCTGAGCCGTACCAACTCTTTGTATACACATGATGTAATTGGTTTCCCGGGTAACGCGGCAACTCAGCTGGTCAGTCAAGATTGCCTAAGCACTGTCCTGGACATGCGCAGGAGCGCCACATATCGCTTGTATTATGCGCAGGTGCGCCACAATTGGCGTGCGTTCCACCTGCGGTCCATATCTTTTCATACAATATAGTGCTTGATATCATTGCCCAGGGTATCGGAGGATCCAGGTGGTGAGACACCCTCTGTTTTTAAACTTGTTTAATTGTGATTTATTTACTGTGTCAGCACTTTATGCACTTGTCACTTTATTGACACAGGACACATTCAATACGATCCACTGTATTATAATGAAAAGGATTGCTGCACTAGCACTTTAGATACCTATGTATGTATTTCAGTATTATTATGTATTTTTCAATGTTTAAACACTAATCTATGCAATGTGATGCAATATGTTGAAGCAAGGGGGTGGGAACGATTTGATGATGTGATCACTTGTGTTTGATATATATATATATATATACTGCCATTCACCTATGTCACTTAGCTTGATAAAGGCTCTCTTGAGCTGAAACGTTGCTGCTGTACTATGCTGTACCTTTAAACATGGAATAAACTTCATCTACTTCACTTTTGACACCCGACGTCCTGGAGTGCTGCTTAAATTTTTTTTGCATATTTTGTATCTGGAGGATCCGTAGCCCGATCTCAGTGAGCCTGCACCCACCTTCTCTTTTTTATCTCCAAAGTGTGCTGTTTGTAATTTCTACAAATTATACATATACACTCACCGGCCACTTTATTAGGTACACCATGCTAGTAACGGGTTGGACCCCCTTTTGCCTTCAGAACTGCCTCAATTCTTCGTGGCATAGATTCAACAAGGTGCTAAAAGCATTCCTCAGAGATTTTGGTCCATATTGACATGATGGCATCACACAGTTGCCGCAGCTTTGTCGGCTGCACATCCTTGATGCGAATCTCCCGTTCCTCCACATCCCAACGATGCTCTATTGGATTGAGATCTGGTGACTGTGGAGGACATTTGAGTACAGTGAACTCATTGTCATGTTCAAGAAACCAGTCTGAGATGATTCCAGCTTTATGACATGGCGCATTATCCTGCTGAAAGTAGCCATCAGATGTTGGGTACATTGTGGTCATAAAGGGATGGACATGGTCAGCAACAATACTCAGGTAGGCTGTGGCGTTGCAACGATGCTCAATTGGTACCAAGGGGCCCAAAGAGTGCCAAGAAAATATTCCCCACACCATGACACCACCACCACCAGCCTGAACCGTTGATACAAGGCAGGATGGATCCATGCTTTCATGTTGTTGACGCCAAATTCTGACCCTGCCATCCGAATGTCGCAGCAGAAATCGAGACTCATCAGACCAGGCAACGTTTTTCCAATCTTCTGCTGTCCAATTTCGATGAGCTTGTGCAAATTGTAGCCTCAGTTTCCTGTTCTTAGCTGAAAGGAGTAGCACCCGGTGTGGTCTTCTGCTGCTGTAGCCCATCTGCCTCAAAGTTCGACGTACTGTGCGTTCAGAGATGCTCTTCTGCCTACCTTGGTTGTAGCGGGTGGCGATTTGAGTCACTGTTGCCTTTCTATCAGCTCAAAGCAGTCTGCCCATTCTCCTCTGACCTCTGGCATCAACAAGGCATTTCCGCCCACAGAACTGCCGCTCACTGGATGTTTTTTCTTTTTCGGACCATTCTCTGTAAACCCTAGAGATGGTTGTGCGTGAAAATCCCAGTAGATCAGCAGTTTCTGAAATACTCAGACCAGCCCTTCTGGCACCAACAACCATGCCACGTTCAAAGGCACTCAAATCACCTTTCTTCCCCATACTGATGCTCGGTTTGAACTGCAGGAGATTGTCTTGACCATGTCTACATGCCTAAATGCACTGAGTTGCCGCCATGTGATTGGCTGATTAGAAATTAAGTGTTAACGAGCAGTTGGACAGGTGTACCTAATAAAGTGGCCGGTGAGTGTGTGTGTGTATATATATATATTTGTGTCCCACATCATTATCTATCAATTTTGCTATTCATTTCATACCCTCATTCACCATGTAGCTTTATGCCTTTACTCCTTGTCCCATACGATACCTACTATTTATTCACCATGTTTAACCCTTTTACTTACTATACGCATTTTATTCTATTTATGTGAATTATATTCCAGCTTCCCCTTCCTCTGTGTGTCTACAATTATTGTTGATATCTTATTATAGTTGGTCTGACGAAGGGTACTACACCCGAAACGCGTTACCTTCTGGATGTTTTTATTTAAAAATACAATATCAGTTGAATTGATCCTACTGCATCATTCCTTGGTCTAACTAGTGTTTCACAAGCGCACCCGCTAAGCCTCATACTGCCTCTAATCTACTTGCTTTTACGGTCCTTTTGGATACCGGTCTGGAGTGCTTGGGAGCTGCTGTGTCCACCCACGTTTACCGTTAAGGAGAATGTATCCCATTATATACCGGTGTCCCTTTTCTGCAAAGTGCCTAGATACCGTTTTTTTTTTTTTTTTTGTAGCAATGTTGAATGAACCTAGTTTTGAAGTCCAATGTGGTCTCTCCTATGTACGCCAGACCACATGGACATTTTAACAGATAAATTACATGATTGCTATTATAGAGCAAGTAATGTTTAAATTTGAATTCCTTGTTATTATGTGTAAAAGTTTCACATTTGAGCATATGTTGGCAATTGACGCATGTTCTACATGGAAAACTTCCAGTCCGTCTCTTGCCCTATAGCCCAGGTTGGATGTGGGTCTTAAATAGGCCCAAATCAGCTTTGACAATATCTCTGATGTTTTTGGATCACCTGTAAGAAATGAGAGGAGGATTGTTAAATTCAGTAATGTCTATTCTATTGGTTTTCAAAATGGACCAATGTTTTTTATGACCCTTTTTTTAGACTTTATTAACTATTTCAAGGGGGATACAAACAAAGTAACCCATTTTTATTTTGGATCTTTAGCACTTTTTTTTTCCCAAAGTCTTTTTTTTTTTTTTGTTTTTGTTTTTGTTTTACTTTCTAAAAGTTCCCCCCTCTTCTTAGTGTCCATAACCTCTCTGTTTCTACGGATCACTTTTTTAGGGAAGCCCGTCTCAAAAAAAAATTTGTTCTCCATATTCTTTAAATCCCTCTCCGGATCAATTTTGCGAGGTGAGATACGATGTATAGATAATTAATTTTGGGGGTCTATAGCTTATTCATGAGATTTTATTAAAGGGGTTATCCGGGTGTTAAAAATTACTTAGGGCCGGGCTGGGGAAAACTAATTAAAAATAATAAACATGTACTTACCTCCTCCGGCGCGGCCGATGTCCCGTGCCACAGTCTGTTTGATCGGTGACCCTGTTTGTTTACAGGGGCATAGAAGCCGCGCACAGGGAACTTCCGGTCCGCGATGTGGCTGGCTCCTCCCATCCCTATCTCTCAGCGTTGTAAGCGCTGTGAGATGGTGTCGGATGGGAGCTTCCGGCCGGCCGGAAGCTTCCGGTGCACAGAGGAGACGGACCGCAGCGTGGGACATCAGCAGCGCCGGACGAGGTAAGTAGATGTTTATTATGTTTAAATAGCCCACCTCAGCTCGGCCCTCAGTAATTTTTAATACCCTTTAACTATTTCAAGGGGGATACAAACAAAGTTATCCATTTTTATTTTGGATCTTTAGCACTTTTTTTTTTTCCAAAAGTTTTTTTTTTTTGTTTTACTTTCTAAAAGTTCCTCCCTCTTCTTAGTGTCCACAACCTCTCTGTTTCTATGGATCACTTTTTTAGGGAAGCCCGTCTCAAAAATTTGTCCTCCTTATTCTTTAAATCCCTCTCCAGATCAATTTGCTCACTGGATATTCTTTTGACTCTGAACAGTTGGCTTAGGGGTAATGAATTCACCATGTACCTGGGGTGACTGATTGTTCCTGTCTGTGGATTTTCTATACAGACTTGTTGAAAGACCCTTATCTGTAATATTTACTGTTACGTCCAAACATTGGATCATATTGCAGTAATGTACAATGGTGAATTTAATGTCTTCTTTACTTGTAGATAAATATAAACGCAGATAAAGAGATGAATATAGAGAAAGATATTAAATATTTTTTGTTAACACATTATACTTGGATAAAGCCAAGAGCAGTTATTTACTATCCAGGCAAAGCTGGGGGATACAGCTAGTGGCTTATAAATCGGTAAAAATATATCCACTTCCCAATCAACACATTTTTAAAATTTTTCAAATCTGACATTTTTCAAATCTGACATGGTTAAGGACATGATAATTGGTTATAACTTTGGAACGCTTTAACAGATCCTGGTGATTTTGAGATTATTTTCTTGCGACACATTGTACTTCATTATAATGGCAACATTTAAGTCATAAGTTTTGTGTTTCATTATGGAAAAAAATGAAAATTTGGGAAAAAATCTTTATTTTCAAAGTTTGAAATGTTCTGCATTCCAGACAGGAAGTAAAACTACCCCAAAATCTTGATGACTAACATTTCCGGAATCTTTGCTTTATGTTAGAATGATATTTTATCCATCCTCTCCTTTTTCTATGCTATGAGGCTAAGAACTTTAGGTGCGATTTTTCAAATTTTCACACATTCACTCACATTTTGAGGGACAACTCAGCTTCTAAATGACTTGAAAGGCCAAACTTATAGTAAAGCTCCATAAATTACCTCACTATATAAACTACACCCTACTAACTTCTATTAGGTCTATTAACCCTTTATGTTTTTCACATGGGTAAAAACAAAATGGAAGTGCCACCTTAATAATGATTAAAATGATGAAATGCTCTGCAAAGTTTGATGCCCAATTTCTCCCGAGGGTAGTGATACCCCATATGTGGTGATAACCTGCAGTATGGGTGCACAGCTGGGCGTTGGATCAAAGCAGCGCCATTTACAGCAGATTTGTTTTGTCACATTCTACAGGCTATAAAATTTTATATTTTTTTTGGTAGTGTGAACATGCTTATTATTTGCGAAGTGAGATACAATGTGTAGATAATTAATTTTGGGGGTCTATAGCTTATTCATGAGATTTTATTAACTATTTCAAGGGGGATACAAACAAAGTTATCCATTTTTATTTAGGATCTTTAGCACTTTTTTTTTTTTTTATATTTTATCTTTATTTTTTTGTTCACTACAATTACGGTGATACCTCAGTTTATACACTTTTTCTTATCTTTGTTCAATTTTACTGAGCAAAACCAATATTAGAGAAAATTGCATTGTTTTTACTATTAACATCTTTTTAGGGGCATAACTCTTGTATTTTTTTTATTGACAGGTCTAGTTGAGGGCTTATTTTTTGCGAAAAAAGTTTTTTAATCACTTTTTAACATTTTTGTGAGGATATTTGAATAAAAACTGTATATTACGGGACGTTTTTTGTGTTTTTTTTTTTTACATTGTTCACCAAGCGGTTTAGATATTGTTTTAGATTTATAGTACAGATTAATACGAATGCGATGATACCAAATATGTACTTATTTGTGTGTACTTTGTGTTTTATATACTTCATTTGTTTTTTTATAAGTAATTGGGCTGATTAGGTGGCTTTTATTTTATTTCATTATTTTAAAATGATTTTAACTTTTTTTTACCTTTTTTTACATTTTCAATAGAGATGAGCGAACATGCTCGTCCGAGCTTGATGCTCGGTCGAGCATTAGCGTACTCGAAACTGCTCGTTGCTCGGACGAATACTTCGCCCGCTCGAGAAAATGGCAGCTCCCGCCGTTTTGCTTTTTGGCGGCCAGAAACAGAGCCAATCACAAGCCAGGAGACTCTGCACTCCACCCAGCATGACGTGGTACCCTTACACGTCGATAGCAGTGGTTGGCTGGCCAGATCAGGTGACCCTGGGATAGACTAGCCGCTGCCCGCGCTGCTCGGATCATTCTGTGTCTGGATGCCGCTAGGGAGAGAGCTGCTGCTGGTCAGGGAAAGCGTTAGGGTGTTCTATTAGCTTACTGTTAGGCAGGAGTGATTGTCCAAGAACCCAACAGCCCTTCTTAGGGCTACAATAACGTTCTACTTTTTTTTTTTTATTTGCAGCTAGTACCATATTGTGAGGAATTTGCAGGGGGACTTGCTACCATTGTGTTTAGCTCTTAGTGACACACATATACACCTCAAACACCAAAGTGGGAAAATTTATTAGGGGTTTGATTTCAATTAGGCACAGTCTGCCATTTACTTTTTATTTTACGTTTATTTTTTTAATAACTCAGTGTCATCTCATCTGGCATAGTAGTGTGCTTTCATACTTGGCTAGAAAATAGCCAAAGGAGAATCCAAACAGCTTACTTACGCCTACAGTAGCGTTATATATATTTGATTTCTGGTTGATCTGCTGGTGGCTGTACTTGCTGCAGTGCATCTACTAGCCAATTGTGAGCAATTTGTAGTGAGACTTGCGACCGCTGTGTTTTGCGCTTAGTGACGCACATATCCATTGCAAAGACCGAAGTGGGAAAATTTAGTAGGGGTTGGATTTCAATTAGGCACAGTCTGCCATTTTTCCTTTTTTATTTTACGTTTATTTTGTTTCATAACTCTGCGTCATATCATCTGGCATAGCAGTGTGCTTTCATACTTGGCTAGAAAATAGCCATAGGAGAATCCAAATGGCTTACTTACGCCTACAGTAGCGTTATATATATTTGATTTCTGGTTGATCTGCTGGTGGCTGTACTTGCTGCAGTGCATCTACTAGCCAATTGTGAGCAATTTGTAGTGAGACTTGCGACCGCTGTGTTTTGCGCTTAGTGACGCACATATCCATTGCAAAGACCGAAGTGGGAAAATTTAGTAGGGGTTGGATTTCAATTAGGCACAGTCTGCCATTTTTCCTTTTTTATTTTACGTTTATTTTGTTTCATAACTCTGCGTCATCTCATCTGGCATAGTAGTGTGCTTTCATACTTGGCTCGAAAATAGCCATAGGAGAATCCAAACGGCTTACTTACGCCTACAGTAGCGTTATATATATTTGATTTCTGGTTGATCTGCTGGTGGCTGTACTTGCTGCAGTGCATCTACTAGCCAATTGTGAGCAATTTGTAGTGAGACTTGCGACCGCTGTGTTTTGCGCTTAGTGACGCACATATCCATTGCAAAGACCGAAGTGGGAAAATTTAGTAGGGGTTGGATTTCAATTAGGCACAGTCTGCCATTTTTCCTTTTTTATTTTACGTTTATTTTGTTTCATAACTCTGCGTCATCTCATCTGGCATAGTAGTGTAGCCATAGCAATAGGATAGCATCGTTTGGTTTTAAAAACTCAAAAACACAAAAAAAAAAAAAAGTTTAAAAAAAATTAAAGTTATAACTCTCATTTTAAAAATGTTTAACCCGAGGGCTAGGGGTAGAGGACGAGGGCGGGGACGTGGGCGTCCAACTACTGCAGGGGTCAGAGGCCGTGGTCCTGGGCGGGGTGAGACACCACCTGCTTATGAGGGAGCAGGGGAACGCCGCAGAGCTACACTCCCTAGGTTCATGTCTGAAGTTACTGGGACTCGTGGTAGAGCACTGTTGAGGCCAGAACAGTGCGAACAGGTGATGTCGTGGATTGCCGACAATGCTTCGAGCAATTTGTCCACCAGTCAGTCTTCCACGCAGTCCACCCATGTCACCGAAATCGCCACTCCTCCAGCTCCTGCACCTCAGCCTCCTCCCCCCCAGTCTGCCCCCTCCCAGGAAAATTTGCCATTTGAACCGGCATACTCTGAGGAACTGTTTTCTGGACCCTTCCCACAGTCACAAACCACTTGTCCGGTTGCTGCTGAGCAATTTTCCGATGCCCAGGTTTTCCACCAGTCACAGTCTGTGGGTGATGATGACCTTCTTGACGTAGTGGAAGTGTGTAAAGAGGTGTCCGACGATGAGGAGACACGGTTGTCAGACAGTGGGGAAGTTGTTGTCAGGGCAGGAAGTCCGAGGGGGGAGCAGACTGAGGGATCGGAGGATGATGAGGTGACAGACCCAAGCTGGGTTGATAGGCCGGGTGAACACAGTGCTTCTGAGACGGAGCAGAGTCCTTGACCAGAACAGGTTGGAAGAGGCAGTGGTGGGGCCAGACGGAGAGGCAGGGCCAGAGCTGGTGCATCAGCGCCAAATGTGTCAACTAGTGAAGCTCCCGTGGCGAGGGCTCTTGCGGCGAGGGCTAGATTTTCAGAAGTCTGGAGGTTCTTTAAGGAAACACCGGATGACCGACGGACTGTGGTGTGCAACATTTGCCAAACCAGGATCAGCAGGGGTTCCACCACTACTAGCTTAACTACCACCAGTATGCGCAGGCATATGAATGCTAAACACCCCACTCAGTGGCAACAAGCCCGTTCACCTCCGGCCGTGCACACCACTGCTCCTTCCCCTGTGTCAGCTGATAGTCAGCCCCCTGCCCAGGACCCTGCCACAAAAACCCCATCGTCGCCTCCACGATCCTCCACAGCATCCACCAGCGTTCAGCTCTCCATACCCCAGACGCTGGAGCGGAAACGCAAATATAGTGCAACCCACCCGCACGCCCAAGCCCTTAATGTCCACATCTCCAGATTGCTTAGCCTGGAGATGCTGCCCTATAGGCTAGTAGAGACCGAGGCCTTTCGCAACCTCATGGCGGCGGCCGCCCCTCGGTATTCGGTCCCCAGCCGCCACTACTTTTCCCGGTGTGCCGTCCCAGCCCTGCACCAGCACGTGTCAGACAACATCACCCGTGCCCTGACCAACGCCGTTTCTGACAAGGTCCACCTGACCACGGACACGTGGACGAGTGCTGCCGGGCAGGGCCACTATATATCGCTGACGGCACATTGGGTTAACTTGGTGGAGGCTGGGACCGAGTCTGACCCTGGGGCTGGTCATATACTGCCGACGCCGAGGATTGCGGGGCCTACCTCGGTCCAGGTGTTTCAGGCCTACTATGCCTCCTCCTCCTCCCACCCCTCCTCCACCTCCTCCTCCGAACTACCATCCGTGGGCACGGCGCCATCAGTCGGTAGCTCTAGGCACAGCAGCAGTGCCGTCGCTAAGCGACAGCAGGCGGTGCTCAAACTGCTGAGCCTAGGCGATAAAAGGCACACCGCCCAAGAGCTATTACAGGGCATCACGGCGCAGACTGATCTGTGGCTGGCACCGCTGAACCTGAAGCCAGGCATGGTTGTGTGTGACAACGGCCGTAACCTGGTAGCGGCTCTGCAACTCGGCAGACTGACACATGTGCCATGCCTGGCCCATGTGTTAAATCTGATAGTTCAGCGTTTCCTCAAGACATACCCCAATCTGTCAGATTTGCTCACGAAGGTGCGCCGCATCTGTGCGCATTTCAGGAAGTCCAGCACAGATGCTGCCACTCTCAGGGCAGCGCAGCGCCGCCTCCAACTGCCCGCTCACCGACTGTTGTGCGACGTGCCCACGAGGTGGAATTCAACACTGACCATGTTATCCAGAGTTTACCAGCAGCGCCGAGCCATTGTAGACTGCCAGATGTCAACTTCCACCAGAACTGGTAGTCAGGTCAGTCAGCTTCCTCAAGTCTACAATGAGGAGTGGACGTGGATGTCTGATATCTGTCAGGTGCTGAGTAACTTTGAGGAGTCAACACAGATGGTCAGTGGCGATGCCGCCATCATCAGCCTCACCATCCCGCTGCTTGGCCTGTTGAAAAACTCTCTGACCAGCATGAAGTCGGAAGCTTTGCGCTCGTCACAAGAGACGGGGGAAGAAGATTCCCTTGTTGATAGCCAAAGCACCCTTAGGTCTGTTTCTCAGCGCATATCGGAGGAGGTGGAGGTGGAGGAGGATGAGGAGGAAGAGGAGGAGAATGTTGGCGAGACACAAGAGGGGACCATTGTTGAGTCCTTCACTGTTCAGCGTGTATGGGCAGAAGAAGAGGAGTTGGAGGAGTTGGAGGAGGAGGAAATGGACAGTCAGGCCAGTGAGGGGAGTGAATTCTTACGCGTTGGTACTCTGGCGCATATGGCAGATTTCATGCTAGGCTGCCTATCCCGTGACCCTCGCGTTCAAAGAATTTATTCCAGCACCGATTACTGGGTGTTCACTCTCCTGGACCCACGGTACAAGCAAAATCTTTCCACTCTCATCCCTGCAGAGGAAAGGAGTGTGAGAATGCATGAATACCAGCAGGCCCTGGTGCACAAGCTGAAACAGTATTTCCCTTCTGACAGCGCTAGCGGCAGAGTGCGTAGTTCTGCGGGACAAGTAGCGAGGGAGAGTAGGCGAGCAGGCAGCTTGTCCAGCACTGGCAAGGGTACGCTTTACAAGGCTTTTGCCAGCTTTATGTCACCCCAGCAAGACACTGTCACCTGTCCCCAGTCTCGGCAGAGTAGGGCTGATCTTTACAGAAAGATGGTGAGGGAGTACGTAGCTGACCATACCATCGTCCTAAATGATCACACAGCTCCCTACAACTACTGGGTTTCAAAGCTGGACATGTGGCACGAACTGGCGCTGTACGCCTTGGAGGTTCTTGCCTGCCCTGCCGCTAGCGTCTTGTCCGAGCGGGTTTTCAGTGCAGCTGGTGGCATCATCACCGATAAGCGTACACGCCTGTCGACTGACAGCGCTGACAGGCTGACGCTTATTAAGATGAATAAAGCCTGGATTTCTCATAATTTCCAATCTCCACCAGGTGAAGGAAGCTCAACCTGAATAATTGATCCACTCCTCCTCCTCCTCATTTTCCTCCTTCTCCTCCTCTTTGTACAGTAAAGCAGAGGAAACTGGCTATTTTTTGACAGGGCCCACTGGCTCTAGCTATAGTACTTTATGCATTTAATTTTTCTGGAGGGCCACCGACCCGGTCCTCTGTTTTAAACAATTTTTGGGAGTGCCACATACAGGCACTCAATCTATTCAATTTTTCTGGAGGGCCACCTACCCGTTCCTCTGTTTTAAACAATTTTTGGGAGTGCCACATACAGGCACTCAATCTATTCAATTTTTCTGGAGGGCCACCTACCTGCTCCTCTGGTTTGAAAACTTTTTGGGACTGCCACATACAGGCACTCAATCTATTCAATTTTTCTGGAGGGCCACCTACCTGCTCCTCTGGTTTGAAAACTTTTTGGGACTGCCACATACAGGCACTCAATCGATTCCATTTTTCTGGAGGGCCACCTACCTGCTCCTCTGGTTTGAAAACTTTTTGGGACTGCCACATACAGGCACTCAATCTATTCTATTTTTCTGGAGGGCCACCTACCTGCTCCTCTGGTTTGAAAACTTTTTGGGACTGCCACATACAGGCACTCAATCTATTCAATTTTTCTGGAGGGCCACCTACCTGCTCCTCTGGTTTGAAAAATTTTTGGGACTGCCACATACAGGCACTATCCAAATTAAATTGTCTCCATAGCAGCCTCCACACGTTGTCTCCATTGCTACCTCCAAAAGTCGTCCATATAGCTGCCTCCATACATTGTCCCTTTTTCAAACGAGGTGTGTCAGGCAGAAATTTGGGTTGTTTTCATGGATTCCACATCAAAGTTGTTAACTTTGTTGCCACCCAGCTGTGTTATCCACAAAATATACTAATAAACTTTTATCATTTACCAATATTATTTCAGCGCTTCTTGCGCATCTGTTTACATTCCCCTCACCCGCCATATCCCAAACTTATAAGAACGCTACTACACTTGATCTTATACAAAAGGTTCTTAGAAGTGCTGTTTGGGGAGTAGCCTAGAGACAGGGGCTTGGATTGGCGAAAGCTCGCCTGGCTGCGGAGCGCCAGCTCCATCCCAAGATCCAACTAACATAGTTTTAACTGCAGCACCTTTAATCTACTACTAGTTCACTGCCTCCATACATGGTCCCCTTATCAAACGAGCTGTGTCAGGCAGAATTTTGGGTTGTTTTCATGGCTTCCATGTTAACTTTGTCGCCACCCTGCTGTGTAATCCACAAAATATACTGGCAAACTTTTATCATGTACCGATATTATTTGAGCGCTTCTTGCTCACCTCCTTTGGTTCCTCTCTGCCACCCATTGGTTTGAAGCCTGAGTCCATTTAGGGTATGTCGCCATGACACTCTCTAGCCTGCTGCCGCTGCCTCTGCATGCCGTCCCCTATAGTGTCAGGGTCAATTATTGGATGTTTTAGATGCTATCTAGCTTCATTCTGTCACTCTGTCATGGCCATGCTGTTGCCCATAATTTTGGCATAATGGTGCGATTAAGCAGCCTCAGAGGCATCCATGCATGCTGCCCCTGCTGTTTCCTGTCCATTTCCGTGGTGTTTCCATCCTTTTCTGAGGTTCCCAGGTGTTTGGCCAAGCTTCCCTGTGCAGAGCCTTGGTCCCCTTGAAAAATGCTCGAGTCTCCCATTGACTTCAATGGGGCTCGTTATTCGAGACGAGCACTCGAGCATCGGGAAAAGTTCGTCTCGAATAACGAGTACCCGAGCATTTTAGTGCTCACTCATCTCTAATTTTCAACTTATTAACTTGATCAAGCATTCATCTGTTTGCTTGTTCAAACCTTTACACTGCAATATACATGTATTGCAGTGTACAGCATAAGTAACTGAGAATGCTGCACAAGCTCAGTTACTTACAGCCGGGTTCTGCCAGGAGGCAGAACCAGGGGTGCAGAGATACCTGCAGCCTCGGGGCACTCACCGGATACACAGTAAGGACACTTACAATCAGGCATGAACGCCGTTTTTTTTTTTTTTTTTTTTTCCATCCCGGGTGTCAGTGGCGGGTCTGGGCTGTGACATCACAGCCAGACACCGGCACTTTCATTACACGATGTCCCGAAATCTTCTTCTGATGCGCCGTGTCAGAAGAAGTACCCTTAATGACCTCCGTGGAATCCCAATAGATCGGTCATTAAAGGGTTAAAGAACTAAAATTAAATAAAGAACAGAATAACAATGAGAAATGAGAAAGAAAATGTCACATTTCATGGTGTTTAAGTGATAAGACAAGGTATTAGCACAAAAAGTTCTCAAAAATAGAATATTGCATTATTTTTGAAGACTTTTTGATTATTTCTCGTATTTAAATGCATTTCCAATGAATTAAAGACATGCTGACCTTATATGTTACTATTTTTGCTTATGGGCTGTAAGAAATATCACACTCTTAACATGGGGAGTCTCAACTGTTTTCATCTGATCTTCAATAATAAACTTTTCTTTAGTGAGAGCCTTCCTAACAAAATCCTCATTGTAGTTAAATACATTGAGTTTTTCCTCCCCAACTTTCATATGTGTTACATTTATAGTCCCAAATAACAGGAGGTGCCCTCCAAGTTTTAGAGACTTTCTGATCTTTCTGACCAATTTTAAGAAATTCTTTTCATCTTTGCTGATAACATCTAGAAGACCAGCAGTGAAGACAACATCCGCTGGTGGCAAGGTTTTTGGTTCTGTCATGTTTTCCTTCTCAGGGTCAATTTTTAAAAGGCTTTGAATTGTTGGTTTTCCGTGGTCACTAAGGAAAAATTGACACAAAAAGAATTCTCAGTCAACATGAAAAAGATGGCAAGAGGTTGAGTTCCAAAATAACTAATATTTCACCAGTTTCCTTCTTTCTCTACATGAAGCTTTCCAGTGTCCACCAATATTTTCATATCCTTGAAGTCTCTTTCTCTGGCCTTTAAAACTATGATGTCTTTAAAATACTTATTGGCTGTGGACAAGTGATCAACTAGGGAACCAACGCTGAGGTCAATGAAGAGACCTTCTTTACCATGGCCTAAAAAAGAAAGTTTTTAAGTTGATAAAAAAATATATCTTAGAAAACATTGTGACACCTATGAGTTGATGGAATATATGATTATCGAAGGGCAAATTTTATTGTATTTTCAAGATGCAATAGGAAAATAAAAAACACAAACTTAAAAATAATTCTATGAAAGCTCCAATTATTCTTCTTTATTATGAATGACTGTAACTCATTAATTGCTGCTAATTATAATATAATGGAGGAGAGTCCTCAGGATCCATATGCATCTAACTGATTTTGATAGTGTTGGATTCCCTAATAAATGTCAGAGTTATAACATGGTAGCCAAGGTATTTAGTGATGGCCTGAAGGTCTGCCTGTACTATAAAAAACAATATTAACAATAATTAAAAAATAATTGCCAAAGATTTAAGAATTAAAAGAAACAAACACATATTGGGTATAGACATAACAACCCTAGTTATAGAATCATCAAAAAAACCCAGAAAAGCCAAGTTTGTGTTTATCAATTTGATTAACCAAGGAAACTTACTTATAGACCCAGGCACTGTGATTGTGGTACTCTATTTTTGTGTGTTATCAATGGCCTCCTTCCTTCTAAAATGAACTTTTAGCCTGGGTAGCCCCTTTCTTATCTGGCTTTGTGACAGCCTGTAATGAGAACATGGCACAGGTGGAACTACCTGAAAGCTAGGTGGAGGGCAGACATGACCAACAGGGCTGGGAGGGGATAGAAAATGGAGAGTGTATAATTTGGGGGATGGATGACATGGCATAGGCCTATATGGTGTTTTGAACTTGGTGGGTGGAGGTATATGGGGGTTTATATAAGCTGTTATCTTTGGCAGCACATCTTTTTCAGATTAAAAATTTTTAAGATTAGATTGTATCTTCAATAATTTAATAACACTGTGACCATCACCTTTTCCAACTACAATTGTGTATTGCATGTTTTTAGTTAGGTGGTGGTAGGCATCTTTTTCTTTCTTCTCTTAGCCCATTTTCTTCTGAGTCAGTCCTTGCTTGGTCATACCAAATCAAAACGGGGCCAAAGAACAAGGCCATGGATCAGAAACATAAGAAGATTTCCACAGTCATTCTATGCCTGGATCTTTGAGTAATTGTCCGAGTTTATCATGCTGGATTTTGATGGTAGTTTTCCTTAAAAGTAATAAATACCTTAGGCTAAACTATTAAAGTTCTCAGCATCATGGTGTTAATGTGGGCCGCTGCTGTTTTGAGTTATGCCACATTGTTGTGATAATAAAAAGATAAATGTTCCAGGATGATGTGTATTGAGAAGGCCAGTATTTGTTGAATTAAATTTGCATCAAATATTTAGAAAAGGTAAATGGACAACCTTGTGTGTGCAAATGGTCACAAAAATCTTCAAAACCTTTCAATAGTGAGGTAGATAGAAAATTAAAAAAAAAGGATGGTATGCAAGATTTATCATGAGTAAACTGAGTTCCACCAATTTGACAATGAAATAAACAACTACTGTATGTTAGACAGCTAGTAGACAGTAAACTAAGTAAAGTGTATAAGCTAGAGATGGGTGAATCGATTCTAATGATTCTAACTTCGGTTAGAATTTCAGGAAAAATTCGATTCGCCACAAAGCCGAAGTTTATGCTGATTCGCGGGAACGAAGTTGTTTCCCCCCCCCCCATGTTTCTGCTAAATGGGTGCGAGAACAACGTGTTACACGGGGCAGAGAACTCTGGGAAGGAGAAAGGAACACCCCCGATGACATCTGCAGACCTGTAGGCCAATCAACGACCGGCAGGCTTATGTGATGTCACACAGCCCTATAAAACCAGGCAGCCATTTTCTATCTCAGCACTTCACACTTCATATTGTAGTGTCCAGCTGCTGCTATTGTGCTGTGCGATTTTTGCTGCAATCCCTCGCTGTTCTCTAAGGGGGATCTGTATACCCCAAATAGCAGTTCTATTTAGTGACAAAATCGAATAGGAAGAAATCTGTTTGACATTCATGCATCTGCAGTAGTGAGCTGTCAGTTGTGTAGCATCTGTATAACGCACATTGCAATACCTTTTGGGGGCTCTAGTTTACAGCCAGATTTACGTGTGAAATCCACATAGTTTATTCAGTGATTTTCGCTGATATTACACTGTCAGTTGTGGGATATCTGTATAACGCACATTGCAATACCTTTTTGGGGCTCTAGTTTACAGCAAGATTTACGTGTCAAAGCCACGTAGTTTATAAACCACTATGTCAGACAGAAAGGTGGCAGGTGGAGCAGGCAGAGGTGGCAGCACATTAAGGGGATGTCGCAGCAGGGGTTACTCTGTGAGGCCAGAACTGCCATTGTCATCTAGTGACAGTGTGTTGATCAACAACCCAAAGGTTGTTGAATAGTTGACTAGGTCATCCAATTCCTCAAATATAACATCTGACAACCACAGCCAAGAGTCCGTACGTTCCTCTGATACAACAATTAGTTGGCATGGCCCCGGAGCAGGTCAGCCACCCTCACCTGTTCTCAACCAAGCTCTGTCCTGTTCCTTTCCCGCAGCCAGAGAGCTACTAGGTGGTCTGGGCTCCGCGCCACTATTCAGCGAGGACGAAGTGTTTGAGGACAGTCAGCAGCTGCTTTGCAGTGAAGCGGTGGGGCAGACTTCCGCTGATTCCTGCAGTAGGCAGGCTGTGCATACTGACATCGGTGAGGAGAGTAGCAGTGACCGGGAAACGCAAATTGATGATGATGTAGTCAATTGCACTTGGGAGCCGGGTGTAGCAGGGGATTCATCATCGTCGGCGAAGAGAGTGTCAGATTGCGGAGCAGGCAGCTGCTGTGGCAGCTGTGAAAGGACGGGAGCCAAACGTCCGCAGGGTACAAATCCCGATTCGCAGGCCCAAATAAGCAGTGGCACATGGGGGCAGTGAGGCAGCGGCAGTAGTAGTGTTGGCAGTAAAATTACCACCTCAGTGGTGTGGCAGTTTTTTTGTAAAGACATCAGTGGAGCCGAGCGTGGGTATATGTCGTATCTGCAGACAGAAAGTGAAGCGTGGCTAGGGACCCTTCGTCAGGCAGCGTGCCGAAACGCGCGTCGGGGTGTTCATCCACCTTGGAGGCCGCATATTCTCTGTGCCTAGGTAACTGTCACACATGATCTTACCATCTACCACTACCCTTATCTTACAATGCTTATGCTGGCAGTTTAGACTGATTCTACTTATTTACAAAATATCTTGTTACTATTTATGCCTCCTTGATGTTTTTTAAGACCTCCTTTTCAGTGTCAACTGGTGAACTTCCAGTGTGCTAATGTCTGTTCTTTATATTTTAATTCCTGTATGAATTTTAGCATATATTCAATAAAGTTTTGTCTCCTGCTTTACAGTAAAGTTTCTGTGCAAATCTGTTTTTTTCTTCGAGTAGGTTGTGTATATTCAGTACCAGTTACAGGTTTTCTTTAATTTTTACCCAGAGGATTTTGGGATACCATTCCACCTCTGTTTCAATTGTTTTTGGAGATTGTTATTGAAGCCATCCTAAGGTGCAGAAGCTGACCATGCTCTTGTCGAAGTTGTTGGTACTGCAGCCTCTCCCTTTCCAAGTCGTGGACTCTGCACCATTCAGGGAATTAATGGCTTGTGCCGAACCGAGGTGGAGAGTTCCAAGCCGCAATTTTTTTTTCCAAAAAGTGTGCCAGCCCTTCACCAATATGTACAACAGAAGGTGAGCTAGTCTTTGAGCTTATCAGTTTCTTCCAAGGTGCACAGCAGCGCAGATGTGTGGAGCTGTAATTATGGTCCGGGCCAGTATATGTCCTTTACGGCCCACTGGGTGAATGTGCTTCCCGCCCAGCCACACCAACAACTTCAACAAGAGATGGCGCTTTCTCCTCCATGTTGTCAAACTGCTGCTCCTGCGCCAGTGTCCGCCTCCTCCTCCTTCACCACCACCACCTCAGCCTCTACAAGTGCTGCTCCATCATACCACATGTGCAGAGCACAGCGGTGTCAGGCAGTTCTACACCTGGTTCGCCTGGGCAAACAAAGTCACATAGGGGAGGAACTGCACCGCGTCATGCAAGAAGAAATCAATGGGGCAGATTTACTTACCCGGTCCATTCGCGATCCAGCGGCGCGTTCTCTGCGGTGGATTCGGGTCCGGCCGGGATTCATGAAATACACCGAGCCGGGCTGAGTGAAGGTAAGTGCAAGCTCCGCGACACATTTCTTTTTTTTAAATGCGGCGGTTTTTCCGAATCCGTCGGGTTTTCGTTCGGCCACGCCCCCGATTTCCATCGCGTGCATGCCAGCACCGATGCGCCACAATCCGTCCGTGTGTGCCAAAATCCCGGGGCAATTCAGGGGAAATCGGCGCAAATCGGAAATATTCGGGTAACACGTCGGGAAAACGCAAGTCGGGCCCTTAGTAAATGACCCCAAATGTGTGGCTTTCTTCGCGACAACTAAAAATCGGAACCATGGTGACAGACAATGGGAGGAACATGGTGTTCGCGCTGCACCGAGGAGGGATGGTCCATGCACCCTGCATGGCGCACGTGTTCAATCTGGTAGTCAACAAGTTCCTGAAGCCTTTCACCCATCTGCAAGACATTCTAAAAATGGCCAGGACACTGTGCACGCACTTCAGCCATTCTTACAAAGCCAAGCACACCCTCCTTGAGTTGATGCCCGAGCGGCTTACCCCGACACAGTCTGATATGCGATGTTTCCACCCGTTGGAATTCCAGCCTCCATATGTTAGACCGCCTGTATGAACAGAGAAAGGCCATTAATGATTTTTTGATGATGCAAGCGGACCATAGTACTCCTCTGTGTAACTTTGATGTCAGCCACTGGCAGCTCATGCGTGACACCTGCCGTTTGCTCAGGTCTTTTGAAGAGGCCACGTTATTTGTCAGTCGCCAGGACTGCGGGATGAATAACGTCATTCCACTGCTTCATGTCCTGGAACTCATGCTGCAAAATTTGTCTCGTCAGGGCCTTGGAGAAGTGGAGACTACATCTCATGGCTGAACTGGAGGAGGAGGAGGACATTGGAGTACAAGCAGAGTCTGGTCCAATTTGTGGTTTTTCTACTCAGGTGACAGGAGAGGAGGAGCAGGAGCATCCGGAGGAGGTAGAAGACTAGGCAGATGACCCAGAAGCACCGCGGCAGTATACTGTGGATATGGAGAGCGGGAGTCCCTCAGCGTCACTTGCGCAGATGGCCCACAGCATGCTGCTTTGCCTAACTAGTGACAGCCGAATAGTCAACATCCGGAATAGGGATGACTTTTGGCTCTCCACCCTCTTGGACCCTCGCTACTGGTCCAAAATGGGTGACTTTTTTCCTGCTGCTGAGAGGAAGGAAAAACTGGCATACTATAGAGAAATACTAAGCACACAGTTGGCCGCTGCCTATGTGCGCCATTGTCCATCCTTTGTCAGGTCTGGCCGGGGGATTACAGGCAGTCATTGCTCACGTACTACTACCACGGCTGCTGTGGGGAGCTGGGGGGGTAGGGGCAGTAGCTGTTCCATCAACAGTCTCTTAAGTCTGGATTCCTTAATGAGCAATTTCCTTCACCCCCCTAGTGAGGAGGGTAACCGTCACCGGCAGCAGCAGCAGGACATGAAGCAGACCCTGCACCAGCAGGTGGTGGCCTACTTGGACAGCACTTTACCACCTGAGGTAGAGGATCCCATGGACAACTTGGCAGCCAAATTTAATGCGTGGCCGCAACTTGCGGAGTTTGCAGTAGAGAAGCTGTCCTGCCCGGCCAGTAGTGTGGCATCAGAGCTTGTGTTCAGTGCGGCAGGGGCCATCGTTACCCCCAAGAGAACCCGCTTGTCCACCCGTAATGTGGAGAGACTGACCTTTGTCAAGATGAATCAGGCTTGGATCGGCAAGGAATTCAACTCATCAATGCCTAATGCGTCAGATTAGATCAGCCATGACGCCTCCTCCAAACGTTGAGAAATGAGTCGGGGTTCTAACTACCTGCCTTAGCTACTATTCTGATGCAGCCACCCGCCTGTTGCCACACATCTGCTGCTAGTTGCACCATCTGCCTCCTACCATCTTTACCAGGGACTGGAAATGTCCGCCACCTCCACACTATATCATGGTGCCAGTCTGCAGGCTGATGCTGCTGCTGCTTCTAATGCCGCCTTCACACTATATCATTGTGCCACAATGCGGGCTCCTGCTGCTACTTCTGATGCCACCAACACACTATATCATTATGCCACTCTGTGGGCTCCTCCTGCTGCTGCTGCTTCTGATGCCACCTTCACACTATATCATTGTGCCGCTCTGCGGGCTCCTGCTGCTTCTGATGCCACCAACACACTATATCATCGTGCCACTCTGTGGGCTCCTCCTACTGCTACTGATGCCACCTTCACACTATATCATTGTGCCACTCTGCGGGCTCCTCCTGCTGCTACTAATGCCACCTTCACACTATATCATTGTGCCACTCTGCAGGCTCCTGCTGCTGCTGCTTCTGATGCCACCTTCACACTATATCATTGTGCCACTCTGCAGGCTCCTGCTGCGGCTTCTGATGCCACCTTCACACTATATCATTGTGCCACTCTGCGGGCTGCTGCTGCTGCTTCTGATGCCGCCTTCACACTATATCATTGTGCCACTCTGCGGGCTGCTGCTTCTGATGCCACCAACACACTGTGCCACTGCGGGCTGTGCCTCTGCGGGCTGCTGCTGCTTCTGATGCCGCCTTCACACTATATCATTGTGCCACTCTGCGGGCTGCTGCTTCTGATGCCACCAACACACTATATCATTGTGCCATTCTGTGGGCTCCCCCTGCTGCTGCTGCTACTGATGCCACCTTCACACTATATCCTTGTGCCACTTTGCGGGCTTCGGCTGCTGCTGCTTCTGATGCCGCCTTCACACTATATCATTGTGCCACTCTGTGGGCTCCTGCTGCTACTTCTGATGCCACCTTCACACTATATCATTGTGCCACTCTGCGGGCTCCAGCTGCTTCTGATGCCACCAACACACTATAACATTGTGCCATTCTGTGGGCTCCCCCTGCTGCTGCTGCTACTGATGCCACATTCACACTATATCATTGTGCCACTTTGCGGGCTCCGGCTGCTGCTGCTTCTGATGCCACCAATGCACTATATCATTGTGCCACTCTGCAGGCTCCTGCTGCTGCTACTGATGCCACCAACACACTATATCATTGTGCCACTCTGCGGGCTCCTGCTTCTGCTGCTTTTGATGCCACCAATACACTATATCATTGTGCCACTCTGCCGCTCTTGCTGCTTCTGATGCCACCTTCACACTATATCATTGTGCCACTCTTGTTGGTCTTGAAGACCAAACCACGCTTCCTATGCATATTTAAGCATGGCACAACGTTCTACAACGCTGCTTCTGATGCCACCTTCACAGTATATCATTGTGACACTCTGCAGGCTCCTGCTGCTTCTGATGCCAACAACACACTATCATTGTGTCACTCTGTGGGCTACTGCTGCTGCTACTGATGCCACCTTCACAATATATCATTGTGCCACTCTGCGGGCTCCTGCTGCTTCTGATGCCGCCAACACACTATATCATTGTGCCATTCTGTAGGCTCCCCCTGCTGCTGCTGCTACTGATGCCACCTTCATACTATGTCATTGTGCCACTCTGCGGGCTCCTGCTGCTTCTGATGCCACCTTCACACTATAGCATTGTGCCACTCTGCGGACTCCTGCTGCGTCTGATGCCACCAACACAATATATATTTGTGCCACTCTGTGGGCTCCCCCTGCTGCTGCTGATACTGATGCCACCTTCACACTATATCATTGTGCCACTCTGTGGGCTGCTGCTGCTGCTTCTAATGCCACCAACACACTATATCATTGTGGCGCTCTTGCTGCTTCTGATGCCAACTTCACACTATATCATTGTGCCACTCTGCGGGCTCCTGCTGCTTCTCATGCCATCAACACACTATATCATTGTGCCACTCTGCGGGCTGCTGCTTCTGATGCCACCAACACACTATATCATTGTGCCACTCTGCAGGCTCCTCCTGCTTCTGATGCCACCTTCATACTATATCATTGTGCCACTCTGCCGCTCTTGCTGCTTCTGATGCCACCAACACAATATATTATTGTGCCACTCTGTGGGCTCCCCCTGCTGCTGCTACTGATGCCACCTTCACACTATATCATTGTGCCACTCTGCAGGCTCCTCCTGCTTCTGATGCCACCTTCATACTATATCATTGTGCCACTCTGCCGCTCTTGCTGCTTCTGATGCCACCAACACAATATATTATTGTGCCACTCTGTGGGCTCCCCCTGCTGCTACTGATGCCACCTTCACACTATATCATTGTACCACTCTGCGGGCTCCTGCTGCTGCTGTTTCTGATGTCGCTTTCACACTATATCATTGTGCCACTCTGTGGGCTCCTCCTCCTGCTGCTGCTGCTACTGATGCCACCTTTACATTAAATCATTGTGCCACTCTGTGGGCTTCTGCTGCTTCTGATACCACCTTCACACTATATCATTGTGCCACTCTGCGGGCTCCTGCTGCTGCTGCTTTTGATGCCACCAACACAATATATGATTGTGCCACTCTGCGGGCTCCTGCTGCTTCTGATAACACCTTCACACTATATCATTGTGCCACTCTGTGGGCTCCTCCTGCTGCTGCTGCTACTGATGCCACCAACACAATATATGATTGTGCCACTCTGCGGGCTCCTGCTGCTTCTGATGCCACCTTCACACTATATCATTGTGCCACTCTGTGGGCTGCTGCTGCTGCTTCTAATGCCACCAACACACTATATCATTGTGGCGCTCTTGCTGCTTCTGATGCCAACTTCACACTATATCATTGTGCCACTCTGCGGGCTCCTGCTGCTTCTCATGCCATCAACACACTATATCATTGTGCCACTCTGCGGGCTGCTGCTTCTGATGCCACCAACACACTATATCATTGTGCCACTCTGCAGGCTCCTCCTGCTTCTGATGCCACCTTCATACTATATCATTGTGCCACTCTGCCGCTCTTGCTGCTTCTGATGCCACCAACACAATATATTATTGTGCCACTCTGTGGGCTCCCCCTGCTGCTGCTACTGATGCCACCTTCACACTATATCATTGTGCCACTCTGCAGGCTCCTCCTGCTTCTGATGCCACCTTCATACTATATCATTGTGCCACTCTGCCGCTCTTGCTGCTTCTGATGCCACCAACACAATATATTATTGTGCCACTCTGTGGGCTCCCCCTGCTGCTACTGATGCCACCTTCACACTATATCATTGTACCACTCTGCGGGCTCCTGCTGCTGCTGTTTCTGATGTCGCTTTCACACTATATCATTGTGCCACTCTGTGGGCTCCTCCTCCTGCTGCTGCTGCTACTGATGCCACCTTTACATTAAATCATTGTGCCACTCTGTGGGCTTCTGCTGCTTCTGATACCACCTTCACACTATATCATTGTGCCACTCTGCGGGCTCCTGCTGCTGCTGCTTTTGATGCCACCAACACAATATATGATTGTGCCACTCTGCGGGCTCCTGCTGCTTCTGATAACACCTTCACACTATATCATTGTGCCACTCTGTGGGCTCCTCCTGCTGCTGCTGCTACTGATGCCACCAACACAATATATGATTGTGCCACTCTGCGGGCTCCTGCTGCTTCTGATGCCACCTTCACACTATATCATTGTGCCACTCTGTGGGCTCCTCCTGCTGCTGCTGCTACTGATGCCACCTTCACACTATATCATTGTGCCACTCTGCGGGCTGCTGCTTCTGATGCCACCAACACACTATATCATTGTGCCACTCTGCAGGCTCCTCCTGCTTCTGATGCCACCATCATACTATATCATTGTGCCACTCTGCCGCTCTTGCTGCTTCAGATGCCACCAACACAATATATTATTGTGCCACTCTGTGGGCTCCCCCTGCTGCTGCTGCTACTGATGCCACCTTCACGCTATATCATTGTGCCACTCTGCGGGCTCCTGCTGCTACTGATGCCACCTTCACACTATATCATTGTGCCACTCTGCGAGCTCCTGCTGCTGCTGCTTTTGATGCCACCAACACACTATATCATTGTGCCACTCTGCGGGCTCCTGCTGCTTCTGATGCCACCTTCACACTATATCATTGTTCCACTGTGTGTGCTCCTCCTGCTGCTGCTGCTACTGATGCCACCTTCACACTATATCATTGTGCCACTCTGCGGGCTCCTGCTTCTGATGCCACCAACACACTATATCATTGTGCCACTCTGCAGGCTCCTCCTGCTTCTGATGCCACCTTCATACTATATCATTGTGCAACTCTGCCGCTCTTGCTGCTTCTGATGCCACCAACACAATATATTATTGTGCAACTCTGTGGGCTCCTCCTGCTGCTGCTGCTACTGATGCCACCTTCACACTATATCATTGTGCCACTCTGCGGGCTCCTGCTGCTGCTGCTTCTGATGCCGCTTTCACACTATATCATTGTGCCACTCTGTGGGCTCCTCCTCCTGCTGCTACTGATGCCACCTTTACATTATATCATTGTGCCACTCTGTGGGCTTCTGCTGCTTCTGATGCCGCTTTAACACTATATCATTGTGCCACTCTGAGGGCTTCTGCTGCTACTGATGCCACCTTCACACTATATCATTGTGCCACTCTGCGGGCTCCTCCTGCTGCTACTAATGCCACCTTCACACTATATCATTGTGCCACTCTGCGGGCTCCTGCTGCTGCTGCTTCTGATGCCACCTTCACAATATATCATTGTGCCACTCTGCGGGCTCCTGCTGCTGCTTCTGATGCCACCTTCACACTATATCATTGTGCCACTCTGCGGGCTGCTGCTGCTTCTGTTGCCGCCTTCACACTATATCATTGTGCCACTCTGCGGGCTGCTGCTTCTGATGCCACCAACACACTGTGCCACTGCGGGCTGTGCCTCTGCGGGCTGCTGCTGCTTCTGATGCCGCCTTCACACTATATCATTGTGCCACTCTGCGGGCTGCTGCTTCTGATGCCACCAACACACCATATCATTGTGCCATTCTGTGGGCTCCCCCTGCTGCTGCTGCTACTGATGCCACCTTCACACTATATCCTTGTGCCACTTTGCGGGCTTCGGCTGCTGCTGCTTCTGATGCCGCCTTCACACTATATCATTGTGCCACTCTGTGGGCTCCTGCTGCTGCTTCTGATGCCACCTTTACACTATATCATTGTGCCACTCTGCGGGCTCCTGCTGCTTCTGATGCCACCAACACACTATATCATTGTGCCATTCTGTGGGCTCCCCCTGCTGCTGCTGCTACTGATGCCACATTCACACTATATCATTGTGCCACTCTGCGGGCTCCGGCTGCTGCTGCTTCTGATGCCACCAACGCACTATATCATTGTGCCACTCTGCGGGCTCCTGCTGCTACTGTTGCCACCTTCACACTATATCATTGTGACACTCTGCAGGCTCCTGCTGCTGCTACTGATGCCACCAACGCACTATATCATTGTGCCACTCTGCGGGCTCCTGCTTCTGCTGCTTTTGATGCCACCAATACACTTTATCATTGTGCCACTCTGCCGCTCTTGCTGCTTCTGATGCCACCTTCACACTATATCATTGTGCCACTCTTGTTGGTCTTGAAGACCAAACCACGCTTCCTATGCATATTTAAGCATGGCACAATGTTCTACAACGCTGCTTCTGATGCCGCCTTCACACTATATCATTGTGCCACTCTGTGGGCTCCTGCTGCTGCTTCTGATGCCACCTTCACAGTATATCATTGTGCCACTCTGCAGGCTCCTGCTGCTTCTGATGCCAACAACACACTATCATTGTGTCACTCTGTGGGCTACTGCTGCTGCTACTGATGCCACCTTCACACTATATCATTGTGCCACTCTGCGGGCTCCTGCTGCTTCTGATGCCACCAACACACTATATCATTGTGCCATTCTGTAGGCTCCCCCTGCTGCTGCTGCTACTGATGCCACCTTCATACTATGTCATTGTGCCACTCTGTGGGCTCCTGCTGCTGCTTCTGATGCCACCTTCACACTATAGCATTGTGCCACTCTGCGGACTCCTGCTGCGTCTGATGCCACCAACACAATATATATTTGTGCCACTCTGCGGGCTCCTGCTGCTTCTGATGCCACCTTCACACTATAGCATTGTGCCACTCTGCAGACTCCTGCTGCGTCTGATGCCACCAACACAATATATATTTGTGCCACTCTGTGGGCTCCCCTGCTGCTGCTGATACTGATGCCACCTTCACACTATATCATTGTGCCACTCTGCGGGCTGCTGCTGCTGCTTCTAATGCCACCAACACACTATATCATTGTGGCGCTCTTGCTGCTTCTGATGCCACCTTCACACTATATCATTGTGCCACTCTGCGGGCTCCTGCTGCTTCTCATGCCACCAACACACTATATAATTGTGCCACTCTGTGGGCTCCTCCTGCTGCTTCTCATGCCACCTTCACACTATAGCATTGTGCCACTCTGCGGGCTCCTGCTGCTTCTGATACTGCCTTTACACTATATCATTGTGCCACTCTGCGGGCTCCTGCTGCTGCTACTGATGCCACCTTCACACTATATCATTGTGCCACTCTGTGGGCTCCTTTTGCTGCTACTGATGCCACCTTCACATTATATCATTGTGCCACTCTGCTGCTCTTGCTGCTTCTGATGCCACCAACACAATATATTATTGTGCCACTCTGTGGGCTCCCCCTGCTGCTACTGATGCCACCTTCACACTATATCATTGTGCCACTCTGCGGACTCCTGCTTCTGCTGCTTCTGATGTCGCTTTCACACTATATCATTGTGCCACTCTGTGGGCTCCTCCTCCTGCTGCTGCTGCTACTGATGCCACCTTTACATTATATCATTGTGCCACTCTGTGGGCTTCTGCTGCTTCTGATACCACCTTCACACTATATCATTGTGCCACTCTGCGGGCTCCTGCTGCTACTGATGCCACCTTCACACTATATCATTGTGCCACTCTGCGGGCTCCTGCTGCTGCTGCTTTTGATGCCACCAACACACTATATCATTGTGCCACTCTGCGGGCTCCTGCTGCTTCTGATGCCACCTTCACACTATATCATTGTGCCACTCTGTGGGCTCCTCCTGCTGCTGCTGCTACTGATGCCACCTTCACACTATATCATTGTGCCACTCTGCGGGCTCCTGCTGCTGCTGCTTCTGATGCCGCTTTCACACTATATCATTGTGCCACTCTGTGGGCTCCTCCTCCTGCTGCTACTGATGCCACCTTTACATTATATCATTGTGCCACTCTGTGGGCTTCTGCTGCTTCTGATGCCGCTTTAACACTATATCATTGTGCCACTCTGTGGGCTTCTGCTGCTACTGATGCCACCTTCACACTATATCATTGTGCCACTCTGCGGGCTCCTGCTGCTGCTGCTTTTTAATGCCACCAACACACTATATGATTGTGCCACTCTGCGGGCTCCTGCTGATTCTGATGCCACCAACACAATATATTATTGTGCCACTCTGCCGCTCTTGCTGCTTCTGATGCCACCAACACAATATATTATTGTGCCACTCTGTGGGCTGCTGCTGCTGCAACTGATGCCACTTTCACACTATATCTCTGTGCCACTATGTGGGCTCCTGCTGCTTCTGATTCCACCAACACACTATATCAATGTGCCACTCTGTGGGCTCCTCCTGCTGCTGCTGCTACTGATGCCACCTTTACATTATATCATTGTGCCACTCTGCAGGCTCCTGCTTCTGCTGCTTCTCATGCCACCAACGCACTATATCATTGTGCCACTCTGCGGGCTCCTGCTGCTACTGTTGCCACCTTCACACTATATCATTGTGACAGTCTGCTGGCTCCTGCTGCTGCTACTGATGCCACCAACGCACTATATCATTGTGCCACTCTGCGGGCTCCTGCTTCTGCTGCTTTTGATGCCACCAATACTCTATATCATTGTGCCACTCTGCCGCTCTTGCTGCTTCTGATGCCACCTTCACACTATATCATTGTGCCACTCTTGTTGGTCTTGAAGACCAAACCACGCTTCCTATGCATATTTAAGCATGGCACAACCTTCTACAACCCCCAATAGGCTCTCTGCAGTCAGGAAATGCCTGTTTTTTAACGTGATTCATGTTCATTCGGGTTGAATCGTATTTTTTAGAAAAATCCGGCAAATCGGGTCGAAGCGAATTTTAACAAATTCGCCCATCTCTAGTATCAGCCTCTTTGAACCCAGTGCTATGCACATTCCAAGTCAAAATACCTGGGATGGGGAGCTTGGGGGAACCCAGAGTTACCCAATAGAGAACACTGTAGAGGAGAAACGAAGAAGCGCAACCTCGTGTACTACAGTTAACCACTTAAATACTTGGATATGAAGATCATCAGACTCTCACCTGGTGACCAGTTCGATAAGGCACTTCACAAATGTAGATCAGAGCAGCCGGTCCCGACAAACCACGCTTCACTGCAAAGGACCAGGATCCCGGAAGCGTGCAGACAATAGTGCTAGGTGAATCCTGAGGGATGACGTTATGGACCGACGCTTCAGTAATAGTTAGCACGAGCGAGTGTGTTAACCAGAAATGTTTCTTTTTTAATAAAATTGCAATTTTATTAATAAAGAAACATTTCTGGTTAACACACTGGCTTGTGTTAACTATTGCTAAGCGCCGGTCCATAACGTCATCCCTTGGGATCCACCTAGCACCAATGCACATTCCAAGACACTCAACTGGTAAAAGCAAAAACATAACTAAATAAAGTGTCCTATGAAGGACCAGATCATGGACAAAATTAGACACACAAGAAACAAGACTTCAAAGAAATCTTCAGAACAAATAGCGATGGGACAGGCACTACCAAATGTCAATACATGAAGTATGGTCCACGTATCCCAAGTATGAACAATATCATCAAAAAAAAAAGAAGAAAGGGAGGATACGTATAGTGGACTAGAATAAATTCACAAATTTTATTAATACATATGCACATATAAATAACAACAAGACCACAAAATACCAATAAAAACACTAAAACCTGCACCGGTAAAGGTGCACTGAACCTCCCAGGACCAACGTGTCCTGGGCTGCCTGACCCAACTAGCCAATAAACATACGATGTAAGATGGTAGTTGCCCGATGAGACTAGGCAACTGATGGGCTGTAAACAAACATATGAGGTGTGAGGTAAAAAGTGCAGCACATGTGCAAAAAACAGCCTAGTCAATTAGCTGCCTACAGGCCTGGCGTATACAATACCTAATGTGTCAACATGACATGATGAGTAAGGGCTAGTAGGCACGGCCAGACTGGGGGGAGAAAAGAGAGCAAACCCCACGCGTATCGTCACCCGCTCCGGTGACTTCCTCAGGTGACTTCCACACACCCCTGAGGAAGTCACCGGAGCGGGTGACGATACGTGTGGGGTTCGCTCTCTTTTCTCCCCCCAGTCTGGCCGTGCCTACTAGCCCTTACTCATCATGTCATGTTGACACATTAGGTATTGTATATACGCCAGGCCTGTAGGCAGCTAATTGACTAGGCTGTTTTTTGCACATGTGCTGCACTTTTTACCTCACACCTCATATGTTTGTTTACAGCCCATCAGTTGCCTAGTCTCATCGGGCAACTACCATCTTACATCGTATGTTTATTGGCTAGTTGGGTCAGGGAGCCCAGGACACGTTGGTCCTGGGAGGTTCAGTGCACCTTTACCGGTGCAGTTTTTAGTGTTTTTATTGGTATTTTGTGGTCTTGTTGTTATTTATATGTGCATATGTATTAATAAAATTTGTGAATTTATTCTAGTCCACTATACGTATCCTCACTTTCTTCTTTTGGTTTTGATGACAAAGAAATCTTCATGCATCATCATATCTGATACATGTTCATATCTTTAATATTCATAGTAGAATTTCCTTGTATTGTGAGGGAGTGGAAATTAATGTGATTGTGTATTTTCCAGCTCAAAATGTTTTTTCAGGAAAGTATTTCCCAATCTTTTTATACTCTGGGTATCTCTGAAATTAATTTAGCTATAAGCACAGCATGATTTATTTAGGGATGACCAAATCTATTTGTTGGTTTGTTAATTCAGTATGAATGTGCATGATTTTGCATGTGTACGAATTTTTCAGGCGCCAGATTGAATCTGAATCTTTTCCATTTAGCCTCAGATGAATTTTTCAAAATGGGATCTCACTAATACTGCACTTTATCCTAGAGCTTAGGGAAGGGTGTGGGAAAATTTTTAAAAACTTGAAACAAAGTTAACAAAAACTGGATTTTTATATAAAAAATTTATAAGAACTAGGATGGTGGAGACTTATGCCAATTTACCCAAGTGAAGCAACTTTGGTTTGAAGCAATTTGCTTTGGACCCAAAATGAATCTTGGGTTTGGGATTCTGGTGATCATATTTTGGACAATTGGCTAATCTCTAAATGCCCACTTATCTTCACTGACCCAGTATATTACCCCTTAAACAAAATAATTCCCCTTATGAAGTGCACAAAATATAACATCTGAGTATCCAGTTAAAGTATATTTTTTATTGTCTCCTAAAGCCCAACAAATAATATAATGTTGAAAAAGTATCCACCATACTACTGTAGATTTGTACCATAAAAGTAGAAAAGTAATACTTGCCAGGTCCTATTTAGTGAATAGAAGGAACATGAACCTTTTTAACCCTTACAGGCACCAGGACGTACAATAGTGTCCTGCTGCTCCGGGGAGGGAGGGGGTGCATGGAGAGAGCTCACAGGCTAAGCTTTCTCCATACATAGTGGGTGTCAGCTGTATAATGCAGCAGACCTGAGAGGAGGAGCATGTGAGTGGACGTGACGTCATGTCAGCCCGCCACCCTGCGCGCCTCCGGGACCACGCTGGTCGCGATGCCCGTGCTACCCTGTGGTGCCTGCAGCTACAGACCCTGACTACTGTGGTGGTTGCTAACTGAAGGAGTGAAGGTGCTCCGGGGTATGGCAGTTTTATTTTCACCTTCGGCCGTGAGCTGTGGCCGGTGGCAACCCTGGAGTCTGGCGAGGCGAACTTGAGAGGTCCTTCCTGCGACAGGGGATCCTGAGGTGTCCTTGGCTGCTTGGAGAAAGTGATCACCAGCGTCTGATCAGGATGTTCGAGGGTCACTAGAATCCTGCCGTTTTGCTTAATGCTCCTTGAGCTGCACTTCCTTCAGCAGGTCATATGTTTTTACCTCAGCTTCTTGAAGTTCCAGCTGTGAAATTACTGTATGGTCTGCCTGCTACACGTTGCTATTTCACCTTTCCGCTGTTTGTTTATAATTCCACTAATTGCATGGCTATACCTGCCTTAAACAGAGGATTAATTACATTTACTAACTTTCTCTTTCAACAAAGAATCCACTTGCTGGTTAAATATTACCAACTCTGCACTAATGCCAACTTACTTCATCTAATTTCTAAGTATAACAGCTACTCTAAGTTGCGGATTTATAGCGCATACAACTGTGATTTGTGAGGCCATATTTGCCATACCACTGCGTAGTAACTGTGTACCAACGGCATTGGCCCATTTTCCATCAATCAGACGTGGCGATACTTATGGCTTTTTGTAACTAACATCACTTTTTCTTTGACACTGACAGTGTTTGTTTACTAAGCGTGTGTGGTCTAAGACTCAATTGTATGGTTGATGCCGATGAAGATACAGCTTAGACTCTGCTGCTACTAATACACCCGTCAGAGCTACTTTATAACAAATTTCTAATCTCTTGTAATCTGCTTTGCTCTATTGTTAACAACTTGTAGACATATAGAGGAGTGTATTTGATTTTTTTTTTTACTCATCTACCCAGTCTTTGTCTTAGGGACAACTGTGTTTATTGTGGTTCCACTCTTCCGCGTAATTCTCCCAAGGGTTGGTTATTACACATTATCCACTCCAGCATTTTCTGGCCTCTTTATTCCTAGCATCGGTGCGTTTTAGTCCAACTGTACTTTGCAGGATTGCTGGCCAGGTTAATTGGATTATTGTACTGCGTGAAAATGACCAGACCGGCAACAAAGAAAAAGGGGACGAACATCACCCCTAGCTCTTCTCCATGTAAAACACCAAAAAAAAAAACAGTTGAGAAAATTAAAGAAAACGCTCAAAATAAATTAGAGTAAGTATGTTGTATCCCCTAAAGTAGCTGGGAAAAATCTGAGCAGTTCTGGCAAAGAAAAGAATGGGTCGCATTTGAATATCGGTACGCCCAATGAGGGGGAACCCTTGCAACCAGAGTAGGCTGCATCAGAGAACATCTCCGACTCACAGGTAGATGGGAAAAACTTGGGAGAAGAAAGTTATTTTGATTCAGGGACCCCGGTGGAGTCTGAACCTCAGCAGCTCACAAATAACACAGGGGCTCATCAATCCCGGGAGGGAATAGCTGGGGGACGAGGGGCTCCTACATTAACTGAGATTTATGAAGCCATCATGCAATGTAATAGCTCCATAACAGCTCTGTCCAGTGAGGTTGGTCAATTTAAAGAAGAACTGGCGCTATTTAGATCTACAGTCCACAAACATGGGAAGCGTCTGGAAGAGGTAGAAACCTAAACCTCTGAACTAGAGGATGGTATGAGTAAACTGAAGGCGGAAGTAAAAACCCTCAAATCAGGGTAAGAGGAACAGAAAATGAAACTAGTTGACTTAGAGAATAGATCACGCAGGTCTAACTTAAGATGTCTGGGTTTTCCAGAAGGGGCAGAGGGGGGTGACCCTATTAAATTTATGCAAGATTGGCTGAACGGGTCCCTTGGAGAAGGGTTCACGTCCTTCCCCTCATTTGTTGAAAGGGCTCACAGGATTCCTAGCAAACCCCCAATCCCCGGTGGTCCCACTCGCCCCATACTTATGAAATTGGTAGTATCCAAGGATAGAGACCAGATTTTGAAGAAGATGAGACAGCTCGACAAGGTAGAGTTTGAGGGCCATTTAGTTAGGATATTTACTGACTATGCAACTGACACTCAAAATAAAAAGGAATAGTTACTTTGAAGTCAAGAATAGGCTTAGACAGAAGGAAATTCAGTATTCTATGTTATTTCCAGCTCGACTGCGGGTCATTTGGAAAGATAAGACATCATTTTTTTAAAACTCCACTGAATCCATGGATTGGATAAATAGTTCTGTGATATGATTGTCAATTCCTGTGTCTTTATTCGGGTATCGTGGGGAGTGCTCTTGGGGGTGTGTGGGGCGGGGGATGCTTAGATAAGAGGTTGGTACTGAGATGTGAGGGGTTTTGGCTCTCGAGCCAAGGAACCAGCCACATGGTGTGTGGGGTTTTTCTTCTTTTTTAAAAAAAATTTTTTAAAATTTTTTATTTTATTTTATTTTTTTTCTCTCTCCTCCTTCTACGCCCAATGGAGTAGCCATTAAATTTAATAAAGGGCAAAAGTAGGTAGGTACATGAAGGTACTTTCTTGGAATGTCAGAGGCCTGGGCTCTCCATCTAAGAGAGTGGCAATATTTGATCTAATAAGCAGACATCGACTGACTTGATTGCCCTCCAGGAAACCCATTTAGTGAGGGAGAAGACCAAGGTGGTGAAAAAACCCTGGATAGGCAAGCTATTCCATTCATATGGATCCTCCTTCTCTAGAGGGGTTTCAATTTTAATACATCATAACTGTGGTTTCATCAAAGATAAGGTCCAAAAAGATTCCGAAGGTAGATTTACATTTCTTGCAGGGATGTTTGAAGGGAAAATGTGGGCGATAGCAAATGCAGCAGACACCTGCTTGTCGTGGTCAGTGCTGGCATGGATCACAGAAGTTATCATGTTAAGTGCAGCGGTCTAACTCGTGCCTTTGTGCCGCAGTCTAACAGCTAACAATTCTGCCTATGGGCGCCACCATCTTGGTTGGCCAATGCCCTCCCCCCATGACATCATTAGAAGGTGAATCAGTTGCCATGTATAAAGATCTATAATGCTTGCCACGAACAATGATCTCCAATAGCCAGCCAATGGCTGGTTATAAGAGATCATCAGTAAAATTGCTATGTACTGCAGTAGTATACAGTATAGCAGTATACAGTATAAACAATGAGACCCTGCACAAATACAGTACCCTAGAAATAATAGAGTAAAAAATATTTAAAAAAATAATCATAAACATTTTTGATATCGCCACGTCCTAAAATGCCTGTTCTATCTCTTAAATAAAAGTGACCAAACAATCATATAGGTCCCAAATTAATATAATTTAATACGCCAGCTCGTACCACAAAAAATTCCAACTTGATAGGATCTGTTTACCAAAATGTAAAAAAGATATTGGACTCCCAATTTCGCAAAATGGCAATTTTTTTGCTACAAAACATTTGAATCTTTTAAAATCTAATATACCTGTATAAATCTGGTATCCCAGTGATTGTACTAAACCAAAGAATAAAAGTGGAGGTGTCATTTGGAGCACAGAATGAAGGCCTTAAAAACAGAGCCCACATCAATAATTTGCTAGTGTTTTTTTTTCCACTTTCAATTTCACCGCACTTAGATTTCTTTTTTCCAGTTCTCCATTACATTGCATGAAATTTGTCTTGCACATAACAAGCCCTCACACATCTCTTCAAACATAAACATCACTATAAACATCTCCCTCCTCTCTTTAACCCCTTAAGGACGCAGGGTTTTTCGGCCGATTTCTCGCTCTCCAACTTCAAAAATCCATAACTTTTTCATTTTTCCGTGTAGAGACCTGTGTGAGGGCTTATTTTGTGCGTAACAAATTTTACTTTCCCGTGATGTTATTTATTTTAACATGCCGTGTACTGCGTAGCTGAAAAAAAATTCCAAATGTGGAAAAATTGAAAAAAAAAACGTCACGTGCGTCACGTTCTTGTGGGCTCAGTTTTTACGACTTTCACTCTTCGCTCCAAATAACACGCCTACTTTATTCTCTGGTTCGGTGCGATCGCGGTGATACCAAATTTATATAGGTTTTATTGTGTTTTAATACATTTTCAAAAATTAAACGAATGTGTACAAAAAAGAAAAAAATTTTTTTGCCATCTTCTGACGCTAATAACTTTTTCATACTTTGGCGCACAGAGATGTGTGAGGGGTCATTTTTTGCGAAATGAGGCGACGTTTTCATTGCTTCCATTTTGAGGTCTGTGCGATATTTTGATCATTTTTTATTTCATTTTTTATGTTATGTAAAAAGGTGTAAAAGTCGCATTTCGGACATTTGGGCGCCATTTCCCGTCTCGGAGGTCACCGCCGGCCGTAACCGTTTTTATATTTTGATAGATCGGGCATTTTGGGACGCGGCGATACCTAATATGTTTGTGATTTTTACTGTTTATTATGTTTTATATCCGTTCTAGGGAAAGGGGGGTGATTTGAACTTTTAATATTTTATTAATTTTTTTTATTTTTTAAACTTTTTTTTTTCTTTTTTTTTTCACTATCTTTTAGACCATCTAGGGTACATTAACCCTAGATGGTCAGATCGCTGCTACCATATACTGCAATACTTCTGTATTGCAATATATGGCATTTTTGCAGCACATTCATTACAATGAGCCACTGGCTCATTGTAACGAATCTGCAGCTGCCAGATAGCCTCGTGTCAAAAGAAGACACGAGGCTACCATGGCAACCGATCGCCGCCCCCCGATGACGTTCGGGGGCGTGGCGATCGAAAAAAAGATGGCGGCGCCCGCGCGCCGCCGTCTTTTAAATGCCGCCGGCGACTTTGCCGGCGGCAACGGGGGGGTTAATGTGCCCCCCCCCCCCTCATGCCCCAGTTCTAGTTCCCCCGTTCCTGCCCCCAGTTTTGGTGTGTGTCCCTTGCTGCTTCAAGTTCTAGTTTCTACTCACTGTGAGCAGATGAGTAGAACAGCCTGTTCCGCGGGAGTCTGTGCAGAGGAGAAGCTGGAGGGTCATGTGATGATGACATCACCACAGGTCCTCAAGCTTCCCCTGCATACAGCTGCCGACAGGTATTACACACATGTTTTATTACGTTTTTGCCGCGAATCGCGGCAAAAACGCAATAGAATCGCGACCCCTGTGTTTTGGTCGTTCGACCCCCGCCGGGGTCGCGACCCACAGGTTGAGAACCGCTGATCTAAGCATTCCTAAGAGAAAGGTTTTTTTTATTATCACTGAGGAAAAACTGAGGAATCCTTTACAAAGACCATTTTGAGTTTACCTGAAAAATAGTCTTCCAGATGTTTTTTGAAATCAAAGTCATATAGTTGAAAGGGCTCTTGCATACTGGAATCCATCATCTAATCTTGTAGCTCAGACAAGGTAACATGTGGCTCCTGGAAAGTCTTATAGCCAGATGAATGCAAATGATATCACATGAGTTATTCATGAATCATGCATGTGAACATAAGTAAATACACCTCAAACCTGTTGAGCCTGTTAAAGGGGTTTGCCCACAACAGAAATTTCTCAAATTTCAATACCATAGTGATGTTTTTTTGTTTCAAACTTCTTATTGATTTTGTTAGATAGAGAAACAAGTAACAAGTTACATGTATTGCAATGCATTACAATATCCATAATATAAGCAACAAAATACTAAATCTCCTTAGTTTTTTACATTCATTTTAGAGTAATCACTACTATAAGCGAAAGAGATAAGCACGGCGCTTAGAAATTTCCGTCTGCTCCATTGAGATGTATAGAGCAGAACGGTCATGCAAGGCTGTCGGCTCCATTACTCTCATGGTATCCGACTGAGGAATGTGGGACCCCATTGGGTCCCTTGTTTTTGTGATCTGTGGGGGTCTCATCACTGAGACCTCCACTGATCAGCAAGTTAGGTCCTATCCTGTGAATAGCGCCTAACTTGTATTCAGGAGAAAAAAAAAAAAGTACCACTTATAGATCAGCTTCCTTGCTGTTTCTTGGGGGTTGGCACATTTGGATGTGATGGTGGTCAGGGAGAAAGCATAATTCCATGTGGATGAATCATATGTCTTATTCAGTTTTTGTTTCCATTATTACCTGAAAGGGCAGTTTTTCTTTATGGTGAAGTAACATTATTTCCTTATACCCTTTACTTATACCCTTCTTTGTCAGAGTTTTATTGTGGAAGCAGTAATTAACCCCTTCCCACACCTTGACATTATTCTTCATCATCAAAGGATGCAGGTTATCACCTTGGGATCCCGGCAGTACGTGGTAGTCGGGATCCCGCAATAACAGTTGGGATCGCGACTATCGCAACTGTTTAACCCTATACTGCTTTGGCCGACATTCGGGTCCCTGAGGTCTGATGAGGACCCCTAGGCTGCCTTCAGTAGCAGCCAGTTAGGATCATGCTTACTATGTAATATGCTGCAATACATTATTATTGCAGTATATTACAATGAACAAGTGATCAAATGACCGTGAAAAATAAACCGTGAAAAAAAGTTTTAAAAAAAGTGCAATTTAAAAAAAATATATAAAAAAATATTATTGCATCTCATGCAATAGTCAAATAAAACATAAAAGAATTGAAAAACACTAAAAAACACACAACATATTGGGTATCGCCACGTCCGTAACAACCCGCATGGGGAAAATCGTAAAAAAAGCTATTTAAGCCTATCAAAGTCACTTAAAACTGAGCAGGTGCCTCTATTTTTTTCATAAAAAATGAGAAAAATTACACCCACAATTTTGAACCTCCTAACAACCTAGAAAAGAGAGCATGCATAAAAAGCTACATAGCAGACTGTCACGGGTACTCTTCAGAAGATTTAAAGGCCCCTTGCGCCGTTAGTTGGCGCTGGCCACTTCCCAGAATTCCTTACATTCCAGCCTTTCCCTGCACACCCTGTCGGATATTTGTGCCTCATAGCCTTAGAAAAAGCTTGTTCCCATGTTTTTTTGCTATTAGTGTGTTTTTCTGTTGTGACCCTGTTCTGTTCCCGACTACGGTCCTCTACTGCCTGACTTAACCTGAGACATCCTGACTCTGATCCTGTGCTGCCCGTCCTGACATGCTTTCTGTCCCCGACTAGGATTCTGCCTGACGTTTGTGGGTACTTTGCCTTTGCTGCCACCGAGGACAAAGTCGCACCTCTGGAAATACCTATAGGTATCACACCTCAACAAGACCAACCCGATTTGCAGCAGGCTCTGGTGAAAACCGCATACCAATTAGATTCCGATCCTAAGTGTCGGCTTCATCTGTGGTGGTCCAGTGGGTCCACTACACCTGAAGCCTGACACAGACATTTGAGAAATTAGTTAGTTAACGTTACCTTGGTGCTATGACTATCTGCCTGAAAAGCAGAAGATTTGGAACTTTGAAAATGAATCATTTTTTTCATAACTAAACACAAAATATATCATTAAAATTTTTCTGTTACTTTAAAGTACAATGTGCGACGGGAAACAATCTCAAAATCCTTAGGATATGTTAAAGCATTACAAAGGTATAACCTCTTATAAAGACGCAAGTGTGGAACGGGCCTTAATGTATCTTTTTGTAGGTTGTAGAGTGATTGTGGATCCATTATTTTGTTATTATTTTTGTTGTTGTTATAATGTAAGGGATTTTAGTTTTGAATATTTGAGTTTTTTTTACGTATTAAATTTATATTTATTTTTCAGAGAAAATCTTTACAAACAGTGCTCTTTAAGAGCGTCTAGAAAACAAAAAGAAAAATAATCCAGCAAAAACAACTGGGTTGAAGCCCAGTATCAGACATTTAACAGTAATAACAGGGTCTTAGCCACCTCATAAGGAGTGAGGCGCACTCGTAACAGATGATTTAACAAGATTGATTGAGAAAAACAGGTTAGGGGAGAAAAAAGGGGGGGGGAATAGAGAGAGGAAAGAGGGTTGGGTAAGGTAAGGAAAAGAAGGGCGAGGCATGAGCCCGAGGGGGGGAAGGGGGTGGGAAGGGAAGGCTAGAACCCCCTTTCTCCCCAGCCCAGCAACCCATTTCCAATCAGATCTCCTCATGCGCACCGCGCATCAGAGTATTGTAGGCCGATGATGATTTAAAGATAAACCAGTGTTGCCAAGTCTTCTGATAAGGTGCCGCGCTCTTAGGATCCGAGTTCAGCAGACTCTCCATCCGACTAATCTCCTCCACTCTCCTCAACCACTGGAAGACTGTGGGTGGTTCAGTAGATAACCAGCAAGCTGGTATACATGATTTAGCCGCATTCAATAAATGTCGAACCAGTGAATGCCTGTATGTGGCAAGGGAGACCTCATTATAATGTAACAAAACCCAGGCTGGGTTGTTTTGTAATGCTTTGCCTGTCACCTCGCGAACCACCTCAAGTATGGGATCCCAATAAGAGTAGAGTTTAGGACACTCCCAGAAAATATGTAGGAGTGTTCCCTCTTCCACCCCACATCGCCAGCAACATGAGGGGGCTTCTGGAAACATTTTGTGTAAGACATGTGGAACTCTATACCATCTCGTGAGGATCTTATAATTGGTTTCTTGGTAGAGTGTGCTTATAGTTGTTTTGTGGGCCATGAGGATCACTTTCTCACGCTCCTCTTCCGTGAAGCTAATATCCAGGTCTCTCTCCCATTTTATGATGTAGGGTGGAATGTGATCCTGTGGTGGGGCAGTTAATAACTTGTAAGAGGATGAGAGAGCTCCTCTAATCTGGCACTTCTGTGTGCAAAGCCCCTCAAACCCCGTCCGCTGTCTTGCGAATAGAGAGGGGGCTGGTAGAGAGTTTAAGTAGTGAGTCAGTTGGATGCCCTGCCACCTAGATGCCTGAGGCAAGTCTGCTGGGGCCGTTAGTCTCCCCTCTGCACCATTCACCCTCTACAATAAAGTGGCATGCCCTAAAATGATCAGAGGCCAACCACTGCTTAAAGACCGGTGACGAAAGCCCCGTGAGGAAATCCGGATTACCCAGTATTGGCGTGAGAGGTTAGTCTCCCGGAGAGATATCCCAGGTCTGCCTGCACCTATCAAACACTGTCAGGGTAGTGTGGATTGTGGGGTGTCGGTTAAGGTCCTTCCACCACCTCTTCCGTATCCACGGGAGGCAGGACAGTGGAATCTGAGTGGCGAGCTGCTCCAATGGAACCCATGCTTTAGAGCTCTGATGATTTAGCCAATCAATGATTCTGCTCAAATGTGATGCCTGGTAATATCGGGTGACATCTGGCAAGGCCAGTCCACCATCCCTTTTTGCCGTATGCAGTATAGACCTCTTTAATCTAGCGGGTTTATTGTCCCAGGCAAAGGATGCAAACAGTCGTAGGGTCTCAATAAGATAGCTAGTTGGTATCCTGATGGGTAGAGCTTGAAAAAGGTATGGTAGACGAGGAAGAGCATTCATTTTGATTGCTCCAATCCTACCAAACCACGACAGGTAGCCCGCGGACCATCCTTTCAAGTCTAGCTTAAGAGTAAAATTAAGACGAAAAGTATCTTCCGTGTCTGCAGGGAGGTGAATGCCCAGATACTTAAGTGATGAAGATGCCCATCTAAAGGAAAACTGTTCCCTAAGGTGATCTCTCAAATCTCTGGGGGGTGTTTAGCATCATGGTCTCAGACTTTGTCATATTGATCTTAAAATTGGAGAGCCTTCCAAATTTCTCAAGTTCTTTGAGCAAGTTTGGAAGAGTAATGAGGGGTGTTGTGAGGAAAAATAACAGGTCGTCAGCGTATGCTGCCACTTTGACCTCTTGCGAGCCAACTTTCAGACCCAAGGTGTCAGGGTTGCTTCTAATTCTGCGGAGGTGGGGTTCCATTGTTACGGCAAAAATTAGTGGGGATAATGGACAGCCCTGTCTTGTTCCGTTTTTTATTTCTAATGAATCTGAGTAGACCCTGTTTACCCTCACCACTGCAGATGGTTTCGAGTATAATGCTTCTATCCAGGCCATCATGTTAGAACCCAGGCCCAGATGTGTCAGGGTGCCCAAGAGGAAAGGCCAGCCAACCCGATCAAACGCCTTTTCGGCATCTGCTGACAGTATAACCGTCGGGGTGGAGTTTACATTGGCCAGGTGGATCAAATTAAGTGCTTTTGTCGTGTTGTCCCTCGCTTCTCTAGTGGGGATGAAGCCTGTCTGATCGTAGTGAATTAGGTCCGGCAGTAAGGGGGCCAAGCGGTTGGCTAAGATTTAGGAGAAGAGTTAAAGATCGGTGTTGAGGAGAGAAATTGGCCTATGACTCGCACAGGTGGCTGGATCCTTTCCCTCCTTGGGAATTACTACTATGTGCGCTCGAAGTATGTCTCGTGGGGCAGTATGTCCACTAGAGAGGGCATTGAAGGCATCTAGGAAGTGTTGTGTGAGGAGAGTTTTAAATGTTTTGAAATATTGGACTGAAAGGCCGTCTGGGCCTTGGGACTTTCCTGTTTGTGCAGTGTCAAGGGCTAATTTTACTTCTCCTGGAGTGATCGGGGCTTCTAGACTCTGTCTCTCCTCTGTGGACAGAATCGGGAAGTTTGCATAGGACAAGTAGTCTGTTATGTCATCTGAGGTGGTGGGGGTCTGTGTGGTTGCAGCTGATAAAGTGAGGAATAGAAGCTCTTAAAGGCCTCTGCACTGCCCGCTGGGGATGTGGTCTTAGTGCCCGCGCTGGTATTAATGTGAGGGACATAATTTCTGGCTCTTTGCGTTCTGAGGGCGTTTGCAAGTATGCGACCGGGCTTATTACCGTGCTCATAAAAGATCTTACGGCACTTCACTAGTGAGTCTTTTGCCTTCACTAAGTATAGGACACGAAGTTGGTCTCTTAGGGATTGTATCAAGGTCATATCTGAGGGATTCTGGGTCCGTTTATGTCTATCCTCTGTCTCTTTTATCTGGGCCAATAAGTCTGTTGCTCGAGCGTATTGCTCCCATTTCACTCTTCCCCCTATTCTCATAAACACGTCCCTGATGTAACATTTATGAGCTTCCCAGTACACCAGGGGGTTGGTAACTGAGTCGGCATTTGAGGAGAAGTAATGTTCTAGTTCTCTATTCACTTCCTGAACGTGTTCTGGGTTTGTCAAGAGTGAATTGAGAATCCACTTACCCATCGAGTGTGACGGGGGAGCCAAGTTCAGTGTCATTGAGATGGGGGCATGATCTGACAGTGGAGAGGTGTGAATGGTGGTATCCACTACTCTATCTAGGTGGAAATGATCAATGAGAAAGTAGTCTATTCTCGAGTATGTGTCGTGGGTGGAGGAGTAGCATGTGTAATCCCGGGAGCTCGGGTACATAGTCCTCCAGACATCTACTACCCTATGAAAGTGTAGGAGGTCTCTCACACGGGTCAACTGTGATCGCGGGACAAGGGATACTCCTCTCGAGGTGTCCAGGTCAGGGGACAAGGCAAAGTTTAAGTCTCCCCCTATAATAAGGATTCCCTCCTGGAAGGAGTATAGCTCCTCTAGGTATTTAGACAGGGCGGAAGAGTTTGGTAGGTACAGGTTCGCAAGGGTGACAGTCTGAGCATGTATGGTTCCCTTGACAAACATGTAGCGTCCCTCCGGATCCGTTCTGGACTCCGAAAGGACCCAGGGGAGTGACTGTGAGATGATAATGCTGACACCCTTAGATCGGGAATCCTCTGAACAGCCGTGGTAGCAGTACAGAAAGCGGTGGCTGGAGAGTCTCTGGATCTTGTCCTTGCGAAAGTGCGTTTCTTGGAGGAATGTCACCTGTGCTCTCAGGCGCCATAGGTCTCTGAGGAGCATCTGTCGCTTCTCTGGAGTACGCAGACCTCTAACATTAAAAGAGACAATTTTAACATTAGGTTCCATTTCTGGAGTTTTTTAGATCCTCGGGTTTGCTGGGGGAGGTGGAGAAAAGGGGGGGGGGCAAATAGAGAGGAGGAAAGGTAGAGGAGGAGAGAAAAAAAAAGGGGGGGATCAGAAAGGGGGAAATGAACGGGGGGAAGGAGGGATAGTGTGTGAGATCAGAGCTGACTAAAGGGGGGGAAAGTGGCCAGGTGGGCCGGCTCTCTAAACTCAATTACTAGTGAACGTAGTCTAATTACTACACCAGGGTATATCCGTCTATCAGGAATACACCTGGAGGGGAACCCTAAGTGGGGAGTAGTTGGGCAGTCAAGGGATCAGAGCTCTTCTTCCGGGCCTTATGTTAGGGAGCGAATCTGTAGAGTCACTTCAACTTAGTTAAGGTGTGTATGGGCTCTAGGAGTAGTCCTGCAAAGGAAAGAAGTAAGAGGGACAGAGGGTACTAATAGCTAGCTAGCAGCCCCTTGGATCCTTCTCTAAGAGCTTAAAAAACAGCGGCATAGTTGGGGTAACCACGTCAGCCCCCACCAGCCCAATAAGGGGAGAGGAGTGCGAGTTAGTCAAAAGACACAAAAGTGAGTAGGAAAGGAAATCTGGAGGAAAAAGAGTACCCAGATAGCAGTGACATTGTCTTTTCCACGGGTACCCACTCTAGACCCCAGCTGTTCCACTGTTCAGTGGACTTCATCGAGGCATTGACTTTGCATTTTCTCCATCCTGGAGATCATGGAATCAAAGAAGCTTCTGGTAGGGAGGCCCCTCAGAGCGTCTAAAAGGTCAGTTCTGGTCAGAGGGGGTTCTTCTGTCACTACATTCACGGATGGCCCTAGGGACCACTATGGACTGCTGGGGCCATCCTTCCAAGGGGGGCTAGTATCTGGTGAAGGGGTCCTGGACTCTCTGAAGGCCATGGGAGTATTTGGTAATGGTGTCAGCTCCCACTGTGACCCCTCAACTTTAGCTGGAAGGTGATGGGTCTTCTCTTTGGAGCAGGGTGAGTGGCTGTCATAAAGAGGTTGTAGCTGAATGTCACTCTGAGCTTCATGGAGGTGCCCAGAGTTCATCATGGGGCTCTCTATGGGGCCTTGCTGTGCCTTCTGTGTTGGATGCTTCAGGGGGGTTTTATGGGCTGCATCCTGTGTCTCTGGTGTTGTCCCCCGTGGTGACCCCCCAGGAACTGGAGCATGTCCAGAAGCTGGCTCTGTGGGAGTCATCTTGATATGGGCAGACCGGCCACGCGGGACTGGATTGGGCCCAATGGGGGAAGCTGGCGCCTGGTGGACCTGCGCCTGTGTCACAACCTCCTGCCGCTCTTTAGAGCTGAGACCCCCTACCTTCTCTGCCACGGTCGGAGGGTTCTGGTGAGCCGCGCTGTTCCTCCCGCTGCTCTGCGCACCTGTCCGCTGTGGCTGCAGTGCGGTGCTGTGAGGCTGGACTGCCGGTGGCCATTTTGGGAGCCGCGACTTCAGCTGCTTGGCGCGGCCGCAGGTATCGGGTCAGGGGAGTTGTTGCCGGCGTTCCCGGTTTCTGTGTCAGCTTCTGTTCCTTCCCCTTGGACATGGCACGATCGGTGGGGCAAAAGAGGTGTCCTGTGGGCTGCTGATGTCGCTGTATGTCGCCTGTTGCGGAGGAGCTCAGGCAAGCACGTCTAGTCCGCTTTCATGCCGAGACCACGCCCCCCGAATATTTGAGTTTTTAGTTGCTTGGATAGTAATACCCCAGATTTCTTGTCTTGCCAGTAATGGTTTAGTTTCAGTCTTTGTATAGCTAGTTCATGTTCATACATGAAAGTGTTGAGTTGATTTTGTAATTGTAATATATCTTTGGCTCTTGTGAGAACGATAATTTATTTAATCTGTGTAACTTTTCTAGTGTGGAATTAATTTGAAAAATCTGTTTATCTGTCAGGACTCGCATATTGTACTGAATGGATCAGGTTTCAGGCTTATTGCTGGAAAACCACACCCAGAGCTGCCTGTGATTGACAGTTCCATTTCTGATCCTGGGAAAGCTGGGTGTGTCTTTGTACTTGTTTTGCCTGCAGCTGCGGTTTGAGTGATGGACAGCTGAGCCAGTCAGTGCTGGAGGTAGTGTCCATTTCTGCCTTATATTCTGCTCAGCCCCTTCATTTGGTGCTGGTTATTGCAGTGTATCTGTGTATCTAGTGCTCTTGCGTTTCTTGCTATTCTGTGTATTGACTTGTGCTTTGCCTTCTGACCATTCTATTTGCTTTGCCACCATCTTGGTTTTGACCCGGTTTGTTTGACTCCGCTTGTCTGTCTGTATATGTTGTTTGTCCCTCAGTGTCGTTTATCTCATAGTGTGACCCCGTTTTCCTGTCTGTCTTGTGTCAGTTTCTGTTACCAGTGTGAACACTGGTAGGTTGAAAATAAGAAAGGAGATGTGTATGGATGACACATAGAAAACTTTATTAGTAATACATTAAAAACACTTAAAAAACCCAAACAAGGGTACATATCATCAAAAACTCCCCAGATAGCAACATGATAGATGACAACACATTAATCACCAAAGATAATGTTAAGGTAAGCAGCAGTCTTAAAAAATTACACACTAATGTTAAGGACCGGAGGTTACAACCTAATAAATAACACAGCAAGTGTATAATATATATGAAGGGTCCAATTGTACATAAAGTGCAGATAGATAAAGTGCAAGTCTACATTACCATATGAATAAAGTGTCCGGGGAGGAGAGAGTGCCCCACGCGTATCGCCCGGCTCGCGGGCTTCGTCAGGGGATGCTGGCACATAATGCGTGATATGTATATATACGCAGGACGCTCCGCCCCAGCCCAGCCCCACCACATCTGCTCCATGATGGAGTGACATCCGGTCATGCGCTGTGTGGACCGGGAATAATGGCCGTGCGTTCCACTGTAACCGGAAGTACCTAAGAAGATGTGGAAATCTGCGTTCCACCGTATTAGAGTCCGAAAGAAATGATTTAAAATAACTCTAACCTCCCGGTTGTATCCTGCGAAGCAGGTTATGGTGAGTATGGGTAAGGATGTCGTCTGAAGTTTAAAATTTAAGAAAGAAAAAAATTCATGGACCGTACAATATGTTTAGTTTTTTTAGGCTTTATTAGGATATTTAAGTTCTGTAAAAATTATATCAATTATTGTGGTATGACGTATGGTGTCTTACATAGATAGTAGAGTTGAAGCCAGTAAAACAGAGTATAAACAAGGTAAATTATGTATAAGGATGGCCATAAAGAACAAATTCCAAAAAATATATGATAACGGCGACAGCTCAAAAGCACTGATCTATATCTGTTTTCCGGTTACCTGTCCGCTCCACCATCCAGCAGCTGCCAGACGAAGTAGGTTTTCCGGTCATGTTGTAGGGTTGCTCAGGGACCCGTCAGTTAGGTTCCTGATAGTGGGTTCGCCCTTACCAGGGCGGTTTATCTGCTTTAGGCAGGGACTTAGCCCGCAGGGACTTAGCCCGCAATGACTTAGCCCGCAGGGACGTCGCAGGGTGAGTTTGCCACCACTTACCTAGTCTGACAAGCCTGGTTGTGGTTGCGCAGTTGCTGGACACGTACTGACATTATCTCTATTTTTTTCATGTGAAGCTAAACACGTGTGTCCTTTAATTGAGTTTTTGAATGTGCGCCACAGTTTCTTCTGTGAAATATCTTGGTTGTCATTTAATTCCAAGAAATCTTTCATGTAAGCTAATGTTTGTTCTGTATACTTTTTGTTTTGTAAAATGTGGTTGTTTAATCTCCATATTGCACTGGGTAAGGTGCTTTTCTTTTTTTTTTCATTCATCCTTAGCGATATTGGAGCATGATCTGACCAAGATATTGATTAACGAGTATGGGGAACTCAGTGGGGGTCATTTACTAAGGGCCCGATTCACGTTTTTCCCAACGTGTTACCCAAATATTTCCGATCGGATTGTGGCGCAACGGCGCTGACATGCGGAAATCGGGGGGCGTGGCTGAGCGAAAACCTGACGGATTCGGAAAAAACGCTGCATTTAAAACAAAAAATCTGTCGCGGAGCTTGCACTTACCTTCACTCAGCCCGGCTCGGTGAACTCCAGTGCGTTCCGATGCTTTTCAGCGCAGCAGCGCCACCTGGTGGACGGCGGAGGAACTACCTTAATAAATTCCGCCCGGACCCGAATCCAGCGCAGAGAACGCGCCGCTGGATCGCGAATGGACCGGGTAAGTAAATCTGCCTCATTGTATCCATTATACCTGAGTATAAATACTACATGGCTAAGGCCAAAGCATAATGGAAATTACATTATTACCTGTAAGACTGGACCCTGGCTAATGATAAGACAGGGAATATTCCACTTTAAACTAAAAGTAAACTAAAAAGTTCTTGGAGAAAAAACATTGCTGTGGAGATATTTGGAGGAGAGTGTTATCTCTTGTGGCAGATAAAAGAAAGTCATCTCACCAATGTCACATAGGGGCTTATTTACTTAGGATTGGGCTGCCCAGAAGAAGGTGAACTCCAGTGGACCTGAGCGGGCAAGCGACACATGCACGATATCGGGTGCAGAATCTTAGTTAACACGGCACAGTGCGTTATCGTGCACTTTCTGTGAACTCGGTGGACCAGGTAAGTAAATGCGCCCCAATGACTCTGCAGAGGGAATAGCAGAAAAAAGACACATGGGGTACATTTATCTGTTTCCACATCAGTTTTCTGACATGGGAGCACCTAAATAATCAATTGCAGTTATTCTCTGGACTATGCTAACTTCACATCATGAAGGCGTGGAGGGTGCATATAGGGGCATAGCAGGCAGCAGAGTGTCAAACCTCTAGGTTTGACAAAGCCCTAGTAGCGCGAAACAGCCTGTTTGGACCTCGGCGTCCTCACATGTCTGCTTGCCTGTACGCTAAATAAAGTTTGTGGATCGTATCAGCGAGTGCCGTCCTATCCTTGGATTTGAGAGATTAATTGTCTTTGATTTGTACCATCCATGGCTGACGCTGAATGCTGCATATTATTACCCTTTTTTCCACCAGGAGGGGTGGATGTTTATACCGGTTTTGAGAAGGTGTGAGGATAGTTGGCCTTACAGCGCCAATTCAACCGGTTGTTACTGGTACCTATGTACTACTTTTAAATGTTTTTTGATGTCTATGCATTTTGTGTCAGACTTGTATATATATTTTTCTAATAAAGTTTATTCCCAATATTTATTGCCCCATTGACACACATCTTTTTTCTTGCATTGTGGATATTCATAGTTAGTGTGTTGGCATATATACATTGGTTGTGCAGGGGCCCAGTTTTTGCATTAGCTAAAACAGCAATAAAACTGAGTCAAATTGTAAAGTAAGGGGTTAAAATGATCTTTATTGTGTGAATATCACCAGGGGATTGAAATGTGAGAAAATCCCTTTCAAGGGAACCTGTCACCAGAGACCTCATTTTCATTAAAGACAGGTTTCAGAAGCCCATCACACCTGCAGTGCAAAAATGCCTCTCTGCCTTTTCTAAGCATTTGAATTACACTATAATTGTCTGTTTATAACTTACCTTGCACCCTGACAAAATACTGGCGTAGTCTAAGGGGTTGGGCTTTGGTTTGGATGCATTTCAAGAAACAACATGTGACTTGTCTGTGTAACTAACTCCTCAGATCTTAGCCTCCACCTTTGTGCTCCTGTACAGCTCCTCCCACCCCCACTGATGTAATCTCACCAGGCTTTGACCTAAGATCGGAGGAGTTAGTTACACAGACAAGTCACATGCTGTTTTTTTAAATGCATCCAAACCAAAGCCCAACTTCTGTGACTACCCCAGGATTTTGTCATGGTGCAAGGTAAGTTATAACACACAATTATACTGTAATGCAAATTCATAGAAAAGGCTGAGAGGCAGATTTGCACTGCAGGTGTAATAAGCTTCTGCAACTTGTCTTTAGTGAAAATGAGGCCCCTGGTGACAGGTTCCCTTTAATGAAGTATCAGTCACCAGAGTAGAAGTAGAAAAGGAACATGAGTAACACTGCTACATTCCTCCCTTCCGTGCTCTTTGTGCAATGGAAAAAAACCTTCTCAGTAAAGAATGTTCATTTAATTTAGACAGGTTGTAATTATTTAAAATGTCCAGCAGATTGTGTTCTATCCATATAAGAGAGTTGCTTTTGGTTTCCAAACAAGAAAATAAGAATGGCACTCACCCAGCTTCTTCTTCTATCCCTTTATAGAGATTACATACAAACATAGACGTGGACTGTGAAACATATTGGCGCAGATTTACTTGCCCGGTCCGTTTGCGATCCAGCGGCGCGTTCTCTGCGGTGGATTCTTAGCTTTTTTGAAATGGATATGTGTTTCACTAAGAGCAAAAAATAATGTTTGCAAGTCTTCCTGCAAATTCGTCACAATATGGTATTAGCTGCACTACCAGTGCCAGCAAGCCCAGCCACAAGCAAATTAAAAGAAAAAAAAAACGCTATTGTAGGGCTGTTGGGTTCTTGTAGAATCACTCCTGCCTAACACTATTCTAATAGAACACCCTTACGCTATCCCTGACCAGCAGCGGCTCTATCTCTAATGGCATCATGGCAGAGAATGATACGAGCACAGCGAGCAGTGGCTAGAATACTCCAGGGTCACCTGATCAGGCCTGCCAACCACTGCTACCAACATATACGTGTACCACATGATGCTGGGTGTACTGCAGAGTCTCCTGGTTTTTGATTGGCTTTGTTTCTGGCCACCAAAAATCAAAACAACAAATTTTCTCGAGCTGGCGAAAAATTCGTCCGAGCAACGAATGTTCGCTCATCTTTAGATCCAACCATGGCCTCCCATGCTTCATTTCTGGCGGAATTCCCTTCCATGTTTGAGGAACCCGCACGAAGCGGCGCTGCTGAACCTGCGCCAAGGAGACTCTTCTTTTGGCGAGTATGCTATCAAGTTTCGCACCCTGGCCTCCGAACTCTACTGGAACGATGCGTCCTTGTCAGCTACCTTCAAGCAAGGACTGTCCCCTAAGGTGAAAGATGCACTGGCTGCCCGTGATCTGCTGGCTACTCTGAGTGATCTTATCACCCTGGCCACTCAGATAGACATGTGGTTCATAGTACATGATGGAGAATTGCACCATTAGCAACCTCAAGTCCGGCTTTCACGTTGGCCACGCTCCATCCGCACAGTGTGAAGAGGAGCCTATGCAAGTCAACAAGAGTTTGTCTCACCATTGAGGAAAATTCCAGATGTCTTCAGGAGAGACTTTTCCTGTACTAGCCCCAAACACTCCATTGCAGCTTCTCCTGTTGCTGCCTTGATACTGTACCACTAAAAAGACAAAGGAGGGGATGGGGGTACCAAACTTAATCTGGTACTACCACACTTTTCAGATCTCCCAGCTTAATGCATGGTAGCAGTAGACATCAGCCTCCAGTTGGCCAGAAATTGAATGGGCCTAGAAGGAGGTAAACCCCTTATACATATACAAAATATAGCATTGGAGATGACATCCAAAGATGTACGTTTATGTCCCTTAATGTCCGAATGGTCAAATTAGAAAAATTACTGCCTGTAAATAGGAACACTTAACAACAAACAACTTTATTGATTATATTGTTCGAATGGTCAAATTAGAAAAATGACTGCCTGTAAATAGGAACACTTAAATCGAATGGTCAAATTAGAAAAATGACTGCCTGTAAATAGGAACACTTAAATTGAATGGTCAAATTAGAAAAATTACTGCCTGTAAATAGGAACACTTTACAGGCAGTAATTTTTCTAATTTGACCAAACCCCTTATACATATGCTTTTGGCTCAAGAAAACATTACCCCCTTAAACCTCCCGAACCAGACCTGGGCACATTTCTCCTCCACACTCCATATACAAAAAGTGAGGGACAAAGCAATCACAGTTGTAGGTGATCTGGCAGTAGACGGAGAGGTTAAAAGCTCTGTAGACATTATAAAAGAATTTGACATCCCCCCCCCCCATAATGATCATCCAAATTGCACAATTAAGAGAGTTAGTGGCAACCCACAAGATGCAAAACACCACCATCTCAACTGATATGTCTTTATATCTTTTTGAAGAGAAGTTTAGGGGCTTTAGTAGCACAAGGGCAATCTATGTAGTAAAGCCTGCGGGGAAAGAGATCTCCAAAAGAGCACATATGATGAACTGGTAGAAATATCTAGGGGAATCCTTTATGGTTCTTCAATAGGAGGAAGCTCTTAAATGGTCTAATAAGGCCTCCAGATGTGCAAATTTGACTGAAGTTCAGTCCAAAGTTCTCAACCGATGGTATTATACCCCCTCCTTTCTAGTAAGAATTTTCCCAGGGTCATCAGACAGATGTTGGCAAAACAGGGGGAATAGAGGATCTCTGATATATAGAAAACATCCAGTTTGCTCACCAATCACCCAAGTGTCCTCCTACGAACAATCCATGTGGCGGAGCATGCTACCAAAATCCAATACAGCAAGAAAAAGTAGCGGTCTGCGGCACTCATGAAAACTACAAAGGTATTGTGCAAAAAAGCTTGTCCTTTATTTTCTCCGCAGGTGCATATTACATGGATAAAAACGCACAAGATTGACGCATTTCGACGCTACCTCTTCTTAATCATGATATCCCTGATCCACATTTTCTGAGAATGTCCGGTCCTGCAGTCTTTTTTGAGAGAAATCTTTGAAATCATTTCCTCAATGCTGGTAACAAATGTCCCCCTAGAACCAGCAGTAGCCATCCTGCTACTGAATATAAAGATTATGTTTTATGGAAAGCTCTGTATATTGTTTCAAAAAAGTTATGTAAAACACAGCATTGGTGAATGTGTAGTTGTAATGTTATCATAATGGCATTGTTGCTGAATAAAAATATATTTAAAAAAAAACATTTTGTTTTAATATGTTTCTGCACTTTGGTTAATATGTTACAATCACCAATTTTGCACAGTCACTCTCTGTGACTAGGTTTTGAGCTGAAATTTTCAAACTGCACTTTCCAAAATCCACTTATTAACCACCATATACATTGTCTGCTGCTGATGTGGCAGTTCAGTTTCCATTTGGCACAGGTCATTAAAATGAGCTTTGAGTTTTGATTGGTTACTATAGGCAATGTGGGTTATTTATAATTGGTTTTCCTGGGCTTTTAGCATGAAAAAGTCTCAAAGGTGGCATTGAGGTTTTTTGGAACTCTTCACTTCTAAAAAGTCTCATAGGACTATTTTCTTCTCTTTATTAATGTGGCATAAACATAGAACTACTGCTAGAGAGAGACACAGAGATAATGAGATAGACACAGAGAAAAGACACACAGATTGATAGATGGATATAGAGAGGGGAAGATATACAGATGGATGGATAGATTGAAAAAGGCTAACATAAAAAATGCCAAAATGCCAAAATGCTATCAAAATGAATAAAAGTTTGCCTTTTCTCATCGAAACACTCAGTGTGATGCCATTTCTTTAAATCTATTTGAGGAGTACCAAAAGTTCGTCCCTTTTGGTGTGTGCGCCCACCATTTTGTTTGTTGTTTTTGACAGTTGTGCAGCTTTCAAATTTTTTATTTGTACACAGATAGATATACAGATAGATAAAAACTGAGATAAATATAAAATATTAACACATTCTATAAGAGCAGTTATTTAATATCCAGGGCAATGCCGGAATTTACTGCTTGTGGCTTATAAATCTGTAAAAAATACTTACTCTTCCCCTTCAACAAGCAATAGACACACAAAATGTACTGCGTTATTTTACTTTACTACACCAAGTAGCTCACCATATTTGTTGTCTTTTATAGAACTAAAAAGCAAATGAAGAACAGGGAAAAAATGTAATAGCAGATAATATCACGTGGGTGGCGCATTCTGTCAACCAGCCAATAGTCAGTCATCCATCATTTGCCAGCCCACTGTATTTTATATGGATATGGTGCAATACATCCTGTATTTATGGCCATCATACAGCCACATGTAAAGAACAGAAAAGACCATACAGTTGTGTGCATGAGGCCTAAGTCTTAGCATGCAAATTATCATAAACACAACATTGCATTTCTTTCTCAACAGTTTTTGATTATTTTTCAAATGCAAGAGTATTGCAAATGAACGAACACATACTGACCTTGTATAATATTACTTTTGCTTATGGGCTGCAATGAATAACATACTCTCAGAGTAAGTAAGGGGAGTCTCAAATGTTTTCAACTGATTTTCAATAATAAACCCTTCTCCAGTGAGAGCCTTCCTAACAAAATCCTCATTGTATTTTAATACATTGAGTTTCTCTTCCCCAACTTTCATACGTGTTGAATTTAAAGCCCCAAATAACAGGAGGTGTCCTCCAGGTTTTAGAAGCCTTGAGAACTTCCTGAGATATCTTATGTAATTCTTCTCTTCTTTGCTGATAACATCCAGAAGACCAGCACTGATGACAGCATCTGCTGGAGGCAAGGTTATTGGCTCTGTCATATTTTCCTTCTCAAGGTCACATTTTAAAACGCTTTGAATTGATGATTTCCATTTTTCATCCTTATTATAAAAGTGGTCACTAAGGAAAATGGAAGCAAAGAATTTTCAGTAAATATGAAAGGATGGCAAAATGTTGAGTTACAAGATAACTAATATTTCACCTGTTTCCTTCTTCCTGTACATGAAGTTTTCCTGTGTCCACCAATGTTTTCATCTCCGTGACATCTCTGTCTTTGACCTTTAGAACTATGATTTCTTTAAAATACTTACTGGCTAAGTACAATTGATATACTATGGAACCAACACTGAGGTCAACCAAGAGACCTTCTTTACTACGACCTAAAACAGAAAGTTTAAGTTTTTGATAAAAAATATATCTTGGTGATGCCTGTTAAATGTATGGTGTGAAGGAATATATGATTATCAAAGGGCAAGTTTATTGCATTTTAATTACACAATAGGAAAATAAAAAGCAGAAACTTTTGAATGCTCCAATTATTATTTTCTATTATAAATGATTGTAACTCAGAATTCACCAGTCGTTGGGGTGGGGGGTGGGTTGGGAGCTGTAAAGGGAATACAAGTTAAAATGTATATTTATATTTATGTGTTAAAGATAAGTGTATTTTAGAAATGTATAAAGTTTTGTATTTGACAGAGGATGAACTATACATTTATTGTTATTATGTGTTGAATCATTAATAAAAATTATTTAAAAAAATAAATAAATAAATATATGATTGTAACTCATTCATTGCCGATTCTACCTCTACTACTCCCTTTTACGGACTTGGGTTCCCTCAGGGTGTATTTCATGGTAGCCAAAGGATTTAGTGGTGGCTTATAGGTCTGCCTATATGTACTATAATAAACAATATCAACAATAATTACAAAAATAATTCCCAAATTTTCCCGATTATAAAATTAAAAGAAACAAACACATATCAGGTATAGCCAAACTGCCTCTAGTTATACAATCATCAATTTATTTGTCCTATGCTGTAAACACTGTGACTGGAAAAAGTGACTGATAAGAAAAAAAAATACATATTTTCCCCAAAATGAAACTCATAAAACTTTCTAGTTACCCATCAAATAATAAAGAGAGTTTTTGGACAGAAGTGAAATACAAATATGGAAAAATTAAGCAACAGCCACGCCCCCTGATTTCCATTGCGTGCATGTCAGCGCCGATGCGCCACAATCAGATCGCGTGCGCCAAAATCCGGGGGCAATACAGGGAAAATCGGCGCAAATCGGAAATATTCTGGTAACACGTCGGGAAAACGCGAATCGGGCCCTTAGTAAATGACCTCCATTGTGTCACGGCTGCACTATTCCCGATGCAACACAAATTTCTGCACTGAGAGAGGTTTTCTGGTGCACAGTCGGACTGCGCAACTTATTTATCATGCAAAGTCCGACAGAAATGACACACCCTATGTTAAAGGTGCACAAAAAAAGTTGATGCATTCTGTTGGATCAGTGCAGGGAGACCAGATTCATGACCAATGTGCTACAGACAACCCCCTAGTCTGAGGAATATTGTGATCAGGAGCTCTCTACTATTTAACATACAAAAAGGAACTTACCCCTTCAATGTCAGAAGCTACAAAACCTGCTCTCTGATTTTGATCACAGACAAGATACAGATCCCAACACACAGCAGGAATATAACATCCTGGGGACATTTTTGTGTTCCACTTCTAATGTGGTCTACCTGATTGTGTGCACAAATTGTCCTGTGGGGGCCTTTATGTTGGAATAACAGGACAAAAACTTAAAGCATGGATAAGGTCTCATCGCCACACAATAAAACATGAGCAGACATTGCAGTCCTGGCCATAATGCAATGGATATAAAGGTTCTAGTACTAAAGGGCAATTTCTGGTCACAAAATGAGAGACAAATTTGGGAATATGAATTTATAACCCTCATAGATACCCTCCACACAGGACTCAATCTATCAAAGGGATTCATGACTCACTACTGCATCTAACAAATGTTATCCTGAGATTATGGGGTTATAAGAGACTCCAGAGTTATTAACTTTAAGGCAATAAAACATTCTCACTGCCTAAGTCATCTGATTAACCTCTTAGCACTTTTTTGCCATAATAGTACAGCGTGCTCACCCAGTGAGCCCTCTTCATACAGATGTTGGGTTTGCTGAATATTGCAGCAAAACATCCACTATTCTTACCCGGTAGAGAATGTTAACTCTTTGATTGCTGCTGGCGGCATTTAAAAGACGGCAGCGTGTGAGTGATTGGTGCTTCCTATGATGTCATTGATGCCAGTGGCACATTGTTTTCAATCATAATTAAAAGGGCATATACTGTAATACAGTAATATTGCAGTTTATTGTAGGAACGATCAGACTGTTTAGGGTTATAGTACTCTAGTGGGTCTAAAAAATTATTTAAAAAGAGAAAAACAAAATCTAAAAATTTAAATCACCCCCATTTTCCTGAACTGATATAAAACTAAATGAACAGTAAAAATTAAAAACAGGTTAGGTATTGCCAAGTCCCAAAATGACCGATCTATCAAAATATAAAAATGGTTATTCTCAGCGGTGAATACCATAATAGAAAATAGTGCCCAAATGTCTGAAACGCTACTTTTATACCATTTTACATGACATAAATTTACAATTTACTAAAAAGTGATCAAAAAGTTGCAGAGTCCTCAAAATGGTAGCAATGAAAACATCAGCTCATCTTGCAAAAAATTACGTCTTACACAATGCTGCACACCAAAAAATTTGTATGAGAAGATGGCGAAACAAAACTTTTTTTTGTGCACATTGTTTTCTGTTAAAGTGTATTAAAACACAATAAAACCTAAATAAATGTGGTATCACCGTGATCGTACCAAACCAAACAATAAAGTAGATGTATCATTTGGAGCTCACAGTGAAAGTCATAAAATCTACCACAAGGTAGTGACGCAAACAATTTTTTTCACCAAATTCATGGCATGGAACAAAAAATAATGAGAAGTAACATTTTTTTAATAGAAAGTAAATACTTCCGAAGCTCTATACATGGGCAAATTAAAAAGGTATAGATTTTTGAAGGTGGGAAGCAAAAATTGAATGAAAAAACGCTGCAACTGAAAGGGGTTACAGACCTCTTGTCTCAGATTCACCATTGCTATTTTTTTTTGTTTACATTTTTTTTTGCATAACCTCTCTCCTCATTGCATATAAAATATATGTTAGAATGCCTAAAGTTTGCTTGTAACATATTTCAGTTAGCCATTAAGGTGTTACAATTTCAACAAGGTTACTTTATTTGATGTATCAAAAGCAACAGGAATTTTTACTACTGGCTAACACGGTATAAAACCTTTTTTCTTGTGCAATTTTTTAGATGCCAAAGCGAATCTAATTTTTTTTTATTTACTTTGAATGAATTTTTCAAAAAAGAGGCTATCCAATACCGAGAATTCTGAAAATTTTAATAATTGTAACAAATCTTTGTGTTAAATAGGATTACGGGGAGGCAATTATTCACTCATTACTCATTCACTGTATCTCCTAAAGCCCTACATATAATACAATGATACCAAAGTGTCCCGACGATGTACGATGTACCAACATTTTTCAGTTATTTTTAATTTCCTTTCTTATCATTCCCAACATACTTTCCAATAATTCTGTATATAATAGTAGATTAGAGAAGAAAAGAGAAATCCTGAAGCCTATACAGGCGGTCCCCTACTTAAGGACACCCGACTTACAGACAACCCATAGTTACAGACGGACCCCTCTGCCCACTGTGACCTCTGGTGAAGCTCTCTGGATGCTTTACTATAGTCCCAGACTGCAATGATCAGCTGTAAGATGTCTGTAATGAAGCTTTATTGATAATTCTTGGTCCAATTACAGCAAAAATTTTGAAACTCCAATTGCCACTGGGGCAAAAGAAAAAAAATTGTCTAGAACTTCCATTATAAAATATACAGTTTCGACTTACATACAAATTCAACTTAAGAACAAACCTCCAGACCCTATCTTGTATGTAACCCGGGGACTGCCTGTACTTGATCTAAGCATACCCAAGAAAACTTTTTTTTTTCTATTTAATTGAAAAACACAAGAAATCTTTTCCAAAGACCATTTTGGGTTTACCTGAAAAATTGTCCTCCAGATGTTTTGTGAAATCAAAGTCTTTCAGTTGAAAGGGCTCTTCCATACTGGAATCCATCATCTAATCTTGTGTTTTAGACAAGGCAACTTGTGGCTTATGGAAAGTCTTCATATAAATAGCCGGATGAATGCAAATTATATCACATGAGTTATTTATGAATCAAAAATGTGAACACAAGTAAATAAGCCTCAAGCTAATCTGCTAAGGGTTTGTTTTTGTTAATGGCTTAACCCCTTAATGACTTGGCCCTTTTTCATTTTGGCATTTCCATTTTTCACTCCCCAATTCCAAAAATCCATAACTTTATTATTTTTTCATTCAAAGAGCTGTGTGAGGGCTTTTTATGCATAACAAATTGTACTTCATAGTGATGTTATTTAATATTCCATTTTTGCTATCTTCTGGGGACTTTAGTTGACATTTTCAATGGTAGCGCCCTTGATGAATTCACAGAGGGTGAAGATCAAATCTGCAATGATGACGCCCATGCACTGCTGGGATTTAAATGGCTCTGGCAGCTTTGTCAGAGGCATTTATATGGTTAACACCCATGATTAGTGTCAGCACTAACCACAGTTGTTACTGGTGGGTGTTTGCTGCAATATACAGCAAATGCCCATCTTGTATGAATCAATTTTTATTGAATTTTGTATATTTTTCAAAATGGAAAAAAGTGTCATTTTGACTTTGGGTATTATTTTCCGTTTTGTGGTTAAATACTGGGAAAAATGTTAATATGTTATGCATTTTACAGTCTATTTATATTTATATCAGTTCTAGGGAAAGGGGGGTGATTTAAAGTTTTATTTTTTTAATTAAATGTTTTAAAACTTTTTTTATTTATTTTTACTATTTTTCATAGATCCTAGAGTACTTTAACCCACATCATTTATTAAAATGTGCAAATCGGGGGCGGAGCCAGCCAAGATGGCGAACGGACGTGACTGATCTGAGCTCCGTGCAGGGCCGCCGCAAAAGGAACATCCACAGCGCGATCTATGGGGAGATCAGGGGCCAATAGAGCATCCAAGAGGCTCCAAAGCAGATCGGTGTCTGCTACACCGATAAAAACGTACTTTAAGCCGCGCCAGCAACGATCTCTGTCTCCGGATCCTGCCCGCTCCAGAGGGGACCCGCCGCCATCTTCCCCACGTGCGACGCAGCGCTCGAATCAGCAGCACACCGGACAGCCTTCACGGAGGGGGAAGGAGAATAGAGGTGGAAGCCCACACGCTGAGCCCTCACCTGCCACCTCACAGGTACAGCCGCAGCTCCGGTTGCCTACACCAGAGAAGGCGGGTGCTGCTGCTCCCCTTGCTCTTTCACCTGCACTGGGGAAGGAAAAAGAGCTGGGAGCGCGTCCCCGCACTGTGCACACTGCATCCCCGGGGTTCCCAACACAGAGCTCCCTGAGGACCATGCCAGCACCATCGGCAGGTCCCAAGACACAGCCTGGCACCATACATAGCCCTCATAGGGGCAAAGGAGAGGAGAACCACTCTCTCAACGCTGAGGCACGCTCATTTTCCCCCAACAGCCTCATCCCCCAGCAACGGATAGAGGAAAGACACCATATAATGCAACCTATGGCTGTGCTGCAAACTAATATGTCTTCAGATCTCCCGCCACCAGAGGAAGCGGCATTAACCCTTAGAGGTCATCCTGAATTACAAGCCCTTCTAGCCCTTCTCCCTTCTAAGAAGGATATGGACAATCTAGCATGTGAACTCAAGGGAGCTTGGGACAGGGATCTGCAAGTGGTGAGAGAAGAAGTGAATACACTTCAGGAAAGTGTGTCAGCTCTTGAAACGTTTAAAGCTGAGATGACTTCTACTGTTAATGTATTACAAGAGCAACTAGATTCTCAAGCTGCACAACAACGCCACCTAGTGGTACACATGGATGATATTGAAAAATAGAAATCGCCGCAACAATATTAGGGTCCGGGGCCTCCCTGAAGCCACGCATCAACCTGACCTGGCAGCAACGCTCACAGGTATATTCAATATGCTTCTTGAACGGCCGGTAGATACCCCTATAGAAATGGATCGAGCACATAGGGCGCTGAGAGCTAGAAGCGCTGACCCCACTAGACCAAGAGATGTGATATGCAGGATACATTTCTATGGCATCAAAGAGCAGATAATGCAAAGAGCAAGGGCCAAGGGGGAACTGGACTTTGATGGCGCCAAAATCAGCTTGTTTCCAGACCTTTCCAGACGCACACTACGACAGCGAGCAATACTAAGACCCCTACTCTCACAACTACAAGAGAAGGGCATCTCATACAGATGGGGCTTCCCCTTCGCCCTCTACGCCCGTTCGGGAGATACGCAATCTACGCTAACACACGTGGAGGATCTGCCGGGATTTTTGAGAGATTTGAAGATTCCACCCATGACGCTCCCAGACTGGGAGGCTCCGAATCTAGCAGCGTTAAGGCTCAACCCTGAACCCACCTCATGGAGCAGCACTCGAGAGCAGCTTGAAACCTCACCGAGGCCTCGCAGACAGCAGAGGCGAAGGCGCCGTTCTTTTGCAGACTCCCAAGAAGACTGAATTTACATGAAGTGATCATCAGGACTGGTGAGATAAATGTTTTTTGTAGGGAGCGGAACATTTGTGATATTGAGAATATTACGCTGCTTTCAAGGTTGTTTCTGTGTCTCTATCTGCTTACAACTTTTCCCCTGAGATTGTATTTTATCTTTAGGTTTTGTTTAATATGTTCCTTTATGACTTGTACATTTATCTGAATATATGGGCCCACAGTCACGATGTGCTCATCAGATAGTTAACTAACACATACATATAGACTATTCGATACGGTCATTCGAGTGACACTTACCCTATTGAGCTGTCACTCTCCCCCAATAGGTGAAACCTAGGTATAGCACCCAGGTTTATCAGTGCTAGCTGCACACAATACACATTTAACCAGTTTAAACAGTTGCTATCCACTGGATAGCTGTTCGTGTTCATTACATAAGTAGAAGAAACCGATTATAGTTTAGGGAACCCTTTCCCCCTCCTTCCCTTTGTATTGTCCCTTGATCCCCCCAAAGGCTACTACACAAAGAGAACTCGGCTGTAGATCTAGTCCGATGATGGCTACTCCTCTAAAGATATGTTCTTTTAATGCCAAAGGACTCAATATCCCTGAGAAAAGGTCCCGGGTCCTATACAATTTCCATAAACAAAGAGCCCAAATACTCTGCATACAGGAAACTCATTTTAGCTCGGACCAGACCCCCACCTGTAAAAATCGATACTACCCACAATCATATCATTGCACAAATCCTCATGGGAAATCAAGAGGCGTATCGATATTTATTCACAAATCTGTACAGTGCAAGGTTTTTGAGACTAAATTAGACTCAGAGGCCAGATTCCTATTCCTAAAATGCGAAATGCTGGGTACTTCCTACACAATAGCGAATGTATATGCCCCAAACTCTGAACAAACTCCATTCATGGTTAAGGTTTTGGATGAACTTTGCACATTCGCTAGAGGTTCATTGATCATGTGCGGAGATCTGAACATAGCACTGAATCCTCTAATAGATACTTCTCTAGGGAAGTCAGGAATTTCGTACAACAAATTAAACAAGATCAAAAAAGCCCTACATGCCTTACAACTCTGTGATGTGTGGAGAATTAATCATCCCACAGACAGGGATTACACTTTTCTCTCACTAGTACACAATACATATAGCCGGATAGACTATATTTTTGTCCAGCACCATCTCCTCTCACAAGTACAGGGTTCCGAAATAGGGTCAATATACCTATCCGATCATGCCCCCATCTCTTGTACATTAGGGATAGCACAACAACAAAGCCGCCCATTTAGTTGGAGACTGAATGAATCTCTACTGACAGACGGACTATGCCTAGCAGACCTCAAAAAAAAGATACTGGACTTTAACGCGGATCAGAGACATATCTTTTCATCCGAAGCCCTTAAATGGGAAGCACTGAAATGTGAGCTTAGAGGGGTTCTCATAAGGCATGGAGCACGGTTAAAAAGGGAAAAGGGATTCAAAATCGCTACCTTGCTATCCGAGCTCCAGACGCTGGAGGCGCAACATAAAAGGACCCTATTGGAGACAACCCTAAGAGAGCTTACTGCCAAGAGGCAAGAGCTAAACGCTCTACTAGAAGCAGGCCAGAGGAGGCTTAAACACCTATACTCCCGATCACTATATGAATGGGGTAATAAACCGGGCAGAGCCCTAGCAAGAGCCCTCCGCGATGCCAGAGTATCTACATATATCCCATCTATTAAGTCACAAAATGGCAGACATCTGCACAAAACAGAAGAAATAGCCGAGGCGTTCACAGACTATTACAGATCACTATACAACCTTCCACAGCCCTCAACTGTGTTTAAACCGCCCCAACCCCCCCTCACCCTCTCACAATATGTGAAAAAGACAGCCTTACCCACAATTACAGGCGAGGAAAGAGACAGACTAGAACTACCATTTTCCCACGAAGAACTCAAACAAGTCATCAAGCTCTTGCCGTCCGGCAAAAGCCCTGGACCTGACGGGTACACGGCTGCGTTTTTTAAAACTCTAACAGAAGAGCTTTCCAATAATATGCTAGAGGCTTTTAACTCCATATCTGACAAAAATCCGTTCCCTCCCTCCTTTTTGTATGCTCACATAACAGTGATCCCTAAAGATGGGAAGGACCCCCAACTCTGCCCTAGTTATAGACCAATCTCACTAATTAATGTTGATGCCAAAATTTATGCCAAATTGTTATCCTGCAGACTGGCTCGTCTTATGGGGTCCCTAGTCCACCCTGATCAGGTAGGATTTATCCCGACAAGGGAGGCAAGAGACAACACCTTGAAGTCCTTCTCCTTGCTACACCATGCGAAATCTACCTCTACACCAATGCTACTGCTCTCGCTAGACGCTGAAAAGGCGTTCGACAGGGTGGACTGGGGATTCCTAGAGGCGACCCTAACACAAACAGGAATGGGGCCAACTACACTAGCACGTATCAAGGCATTATATGACAATCCTCATGCACAAATTAGGATAAATGGGGCTCTCTCTCCTACCTTCACTATTGGTAACGGCACCAGGCAGGGCTGCCCTTTATCCCCCCTACTATATGCGTTAGTAATGGAACATTTGTTGACAGCAATTCGGGCAAACGAAGCCATTACAGGAATTACTGTAGGAGAACGACAGTATAAATGCTCTGCATTTGCAGATGACGTTTTACTATATATAACCAAACCTGAAGTATCTCTTCCGCATCTGATAGAGACTCTTAATGACTTTGGCTTTTACAGCAATCATAAAGTAAACGTCACTAAAAGTGTCGCTATGGGGATAGATCTTCCCGCTACCACGGTCCAAACACTGAAAAAAGACTACCCCTTCGTGTGGTCCAACGAACACATTGTATATTTAGGTATTAAGATCCCAGCAGATCTGGACAAGACCTTTACCCATAACTACGGGCATTTCTTGCAAAAACTCCAAAATGACCTGAAAAAATGGGCTACGGCACAGTTGACATGGATGGGGAGACTAAGTTGTATTAAGATGACAGTTCTCCCCCGGCTCCTTTATCTATTCCAAACAATACCGTTGACTTTACCAGGGCAGTTCTTTGGGAAGCTACAAAAAATTCTAAATCAATTTCTATGGGCATCCTCACCTCCCAGAATTTCGAGACTGACTCTTATACGACGGAAATTACAGGGTGGCTTAGGGCTACCTGACTTCAAGGGGTACTATACTGCAGCAATGATGGCACGTGTACTAGACTGGTTCCACGCCGGTAAAGGGAAACTGTGGGTGACGCTTGAAAACACCCTATCCCCCGCACCACTAACCATCCTACCCTGGACACCCACTTATGTACACCAAACTTTCCACCTGACTAAAATACCATATGTGGCCACTCAGGTTCTTAAATTAATTAAAAGAATGGGAGAACCCATGAGACTACTTTCCTCTGACGGACCTCTGACACCAGTAAGCGACAACCCTGACTTCCCCCCAGGATGTCACAGCCACTTTCTAGCGCCCATGCGAAAAAACCAAACCTTAACCTTCTCAACGCTACTAAAGGACAAGGGGCTTGCTCCAATTGAAGAAATACTTGAAGACCAACATTGCACAAATAGAGTGAGGTGGGAGTACACTCAATTAAGGCACTTCTATAATACCAACAAGGACACTCTAAATTTACACAGACCTCTAACACCATTTGAACAGCTATGTGTATCCCAGAATCCGATTCCCCATTCAGTTTCTGCCATATACGGCCTACTCCTTGATAAGTGGGCATTGACCGATTTACCATATGTCAAAATATGGGAACAGGAACTGGGGAAGTCCTTCTCAGATGAGGAATGGGCTAAATCAATCGAGCTATGCCATAAACTCTCTATATCAGGCAGGGCTCAGGAATCTAATTTTAAGATATTATCAAGGTGGTATTGGACCCCTAAAAAGCTGAGCAAAATATACCCCTCATGCTCAGATGAGTGTTGCCGGTGTAAACAAACACAAGGGACCATGACACACATTTGGTGGGGATGCCCTCTATTGACGCCTCATTGGAACAGAGCCGTAAATCTGATATCAAAACTGACAGGTGTCAAATTACATAACGATCCTTCCACCCTTCTGCTAAACATCATTCCAACCTCGATACAAAAAGCTAAAAAATCTCTCCTGGGTTTTATACTGATAGCTGCTAGAATGCTAATACCGCGTCTGTGGAAATCTACTAGAGTACCATCAGGCTCTGATCTCCTCTCAGAAATTGAGGCAATACACAGAATGGAAGAGCTCACAGCGGATGCCCACCATACCACTGAACAACACATAAAGACATGGAGCCCATGGTTGGATTTTAGGAGCTCCCCAGACTTTCTCTTGTTCTAATGAACATGGGGGTATACGCATACGTGCATTTTCAGAATAAAGATGTTTCTGCAGATCCTAAACCCCGTTCTTTCCTCCCCATAACTTCCCTCCCCCCCTCCTTAGGTTGAACCTGTTACACATAGCGATGGGAGACACCTCCCAATAGTTGAAGGGGTAACCTGAATACACAGGCTAATCCGGATACGAGATGTAAAGAGATATGGTGATAACTATACAAAAAGTGGCTACAAGCTATAAAGTACCGGACGACAACACCCAAATAGAAATCCCCTAGAGTATTTTTGAAACAATGATGCTCTTCTATAGCAATATATCTATCTTTTGAATGGAGCAAACCTATGTTTTGTAAGTCATTGTATCACGCCTTTCATGTTTTCATGCCTGCGTGCATGAGATGTTATATGTACGATATATTGTGCTTTACATGACTGGACTTTGTAAACTTGTATTATATGTTTCTCAATAAACTTGAATGATAAAAAAAAAAAATGTGCAAATCACACATTGCAATACATGGGTTAAAACAAGACAGCTGCAGGTGTTTGTAAGCAACCGATTGCCACCCCTTATGACTTCACAGAGGGTGACCATCAAATCCAATATGACGGCACCCATGCACAGCTGGAATTTAAATGGCTCTAGCAGATTTGTCGGAGACATTTATATGGTTAACACTCGTGATCAGTGCCACCACCAACCGCAGAGGTTACTGGTGGTTGTTTGCTCCAATATACAGCAAACGCCCATCTTGCACGGAGAGGGCTCAGCCCCTGAGCTCTCTCCATACAGCCAAAACCGACAAGTGAGCTCCCTCTGTCATCTCTCAGCACCATGGTGCAGCAGCAATTGTGGGGTGCCAAAGACTTCAGAGGCAGGCAGAGGTCATATGAGGGACCCGTTTCTATTAAGCCATGCCAAAGCATGTATAACCCTGACTGAGTTGTGGTTACCCTCTCTTTCTGACATAAAGCCTCTTTTGTCCTTTGTTGATAAGGGAAGGAAGTTATTTATTACGGTTTTTGGATAGAAGTTTGTCCTATATTTTTAAATCCACATTTAAGAGTGAGGTTGGGCTATAACTATTACATTGGGTCGGGTCTTTGCCTGCAAGTAATTAGCTGCACCAGCTCCACACTAGCTGGCAAGTAGGCAATTTGGACCAGGGCTTTTGTTTTGGGGTAAGGAAGGTAGGATTTAAGTACTTTGTGGATTATGGGTTGCAAAAGATCTTTATAGATCCCTGATGGGAGAAAACTGTTATATTTGTGTTAGGTGCTAGAGAGGGGTCTGTCAGCTTATATAGAGACTCTTAGAAATTTCTAAATTCTGCTGCAAGTATGTAGGACATACGTGAATATTTCAATGGTTTGCAAAAACATCTCTCTTTAAAGCATTATTAACCCCTTCGCGCACCAGGACGTACTATAACGTACTATCATGGGCTGAGCTCTTTCCATAAACAGCATGTGTCGGCTGTATAATATAGCTGACACCCGCCTGTTACTGCTGTGGTTGGCGCTGGCACCAATTGCGCCAGTTAACCTGTTAAGTGCTGTGGTCAAACCCGACCGTGGCACCTAACTTAACATTCCATGGGCGCCGTCATCTTGGATCACAATCTTGATCGTGACATCGTCAGAGGGCAGCGATCGGTTGCCATGGCAATTTACAGTCTCATTGAGACTTGTAGGCTCGCCATGCGTAATGATCTCTAATAGCCAACAAATGGCAGGCTATTAGAGGTCATTAGTAAAATTGCTATATACTGCAATACAGTATATAGTATTAGCAATCAGACCCTGCATGTTTAAAGTACCCTTGAGGTTCACAACCGCCCCCGGTGTGTATTCACATCGGGGGTCGGGTCCCCGTGCATGGAGAGGGCACAGGGCTCTCCATAGCCGGTAAGTCTTTGCTGTATATTGCAGCAAAGACTTACCGGTAACACCTGCGATCGGTGCGCATGGGCGCCGCCATCTTTCCGAGGATCGCCGCTCCCCGTGACATCATCGGGGAGTGGCGATCAATCACAATGACCACCACGGGTCTTTGGAAGACTGTCTCTGTTTAACCCATTCATTGCAATGTGCTACCAGCACATTGTAATGAATGAGGAGGAAAATACTGTAGTATGGCAGTATATGGTAAGATCGATCAGATAAAAAATCCTAAAAATTCAGATCACCCCCCTTTCCTTAGAACTGATATAAATATAAATAAGCAGTAAAAATCATAAACACATTAGGTATCGACTCATCCGAAAATGCCTGATATATCAAAATATAATAACGGATTTTCACTGCATTTAACCCCGTAACAGAAAATAGCGCCCAAAGTAATTTTGAAAAATTTAAAAAATCTATAAAAAGTGATCAAAGGGTTGTACAGTCCTAAAAATTATCTAATTGAAAACAACATCAAAAGTTGCAAAAAATGGCACCACCCACAGCTCTGTACAATGAAGTATGAAAAAGTTATTAGCGCTAGAAGATGGCAAAATCATTAAAATAAAATTTGTACAGGAGGTTTTCATTTTTGTAAAGGTATGAAAATATTATAAAACCTATACAAATTTGGTATCCCTGTAATCGTATTTACCAAAGGAATGAAGTAGACATATCATTTGGGGCGCACAGTGAAAGCCATAAAATCCAAGCCCAAAAGAAAAGGTCACAAATGTGTTTTTTCAACATTTTCACTGCATTTGGAATTTTCTTTCCTGCTTCCTAGTACATGGCATGGAATATTCAATACTATCACTATAAAGTGCAATTTTTTACACTGAAAATAGCTCCTCACAGAGCTCTTTACGTGTAAAGATAAAGTTATAGATTTTTGAAGGTGGGGAGTGAAAAGTGAAAAAGCAAGAAAGGGCCTGGTCCTTAACCGATTAAATCATCCCCCTTTCCCTAGATCACAAATAAAAATAAATAAACAGTAAAATTCATAAACATGATTAAAAATATTGTTCCCGATCATGAACACTGAACAGAAAATAGTGCCCAAATGTCCGGATCCCCCCCTTTTCCCTATTTTTACATTCATGAATATTTTAATAAATATGTTGAGTCATATAGGTCCCAAATTGATATAAGTTAATACACCACCATATACTACAAAAAATGACGCCTTACATAGGTCTGTACACCAAAGCGTGAAAAAGTTATTGGCCTCAGAATTTGGCAAAATGGAAAATATTTTTTATGTACAAAAAATTTTCATTTTTAAAAATCTATTAAAACCTAATAAAACCGATATCAATTTGTTATCTCTGTGATCGTAGTGACCAAAATAATAAAGAGAGTGTCATTTGGATTGCAGAATAAAACCCATAAAATAAAGCCCACAAGAAAACGCCAGAAATGTGTTTTTTGTCAATTTCACTGCACTTGGATTTTCTCCAGCTTTCCAGTATATTGCATTGAATATTACATGCCACCACGAAAAAGTACCATTTGTCCCGCAGATAACAAGCACTCAAACATCTCTGTAAACAAAAACAAATAAAAAAGTTATTACTTCAGAAATGAGGGGAGTCAAAAACAGAAACACAAAATCAAAAGAGTCCTCTAAGGGTTAAGGTAAATCTGAAGATAGTCTAGGATTTAAGATATTAATGGGAACCTATCTTTCCATAACCCTATAACAATTTCTAACCTATTTTTATAATCAGATTATGTAAGATAAAGAAATGGACGGCACTCACTGATCTCTATGTATCACATAGAGGCCGGAAGAAGAGCCGAGTGGCGTGAAACGGCTGTTGCCTCTTACAGGCGTTCTGCTTGCACCTCCCTCCCGTATATGTACACTCTGTGGTTATGTCTTCATTTGAATCAAGAAGGAACACTTGAAGTTACTGAAGATCGGTGAGTGCCGTCCATTTCTTTATCTTACATCATCTGACTACTACAACTACTATATATCTGAGGACTGGAGCACCACCTAAGACAGTACTGTGATCTCCACATGCAGTCCTCCGCTTAATATAAGAAAAGAAGTATATGCCTGGATTAGACACTAGGTGGTGCCGTTGTTTAGTACTTTTCTGGATAGGCTACTGGGGTGTGGATGAGCCTCTATGGGGAGCGGGAGTGAAGGCTATTCCATGCTACTCCACAGTAGCCTCTATGATCCCACCCTACCTGTGCATGACCAAGTTAAATCTGGTGTTCCATTGCCAGAGCTTAGGCTTCAATGCCAGGCTATAAAACTATAGATTTGGTTAAAAACTGTTATAGGGTAATGGAAGTATAGTTTAAGATGTTAATGGAAACCTACCATCAGATCTACCTTAATAGGCAGATTCCTTATGGCATGTTTCCTTTAAAGAGAGAAGTACTTTCTGTTTTTGTAAAGCTTTGGAATATTTAGTGGTGCTTTCTAAGGAATTCATTTGTGTTTTTTAGTGTTTTTAGCGTTTCTTCTCTACAACTTTTAACATAGACTCCTACTGCCATCAATTCACCTCTAATTGTGTGATTCCTAGTTCAAAGTGTGTGAGGTGTCAGAAGATGCGTTTTGTGTAATGCCTCTTTAGTAAATTTTCATATTAGGGCCATTCAAAATTATAAAAGATTTGGGGAACTAAAGGATTGGCCCTAAAAAGGGCTATCCTACTATAGATTATAGGATCCTGCCACCGGATGTACTTTAATAGTTAGATCCGTGGTGGTAGGTTTTCTTTAAGCACCATTGTAAGAACTTTTTCGGGAGTTCTGCTAGTAGAAGTCTGAATATTACTGGGGTGTGGTCTGTTATTGTTGGTGGACCTATGGTTACTGACTAGAGATGAGCAATTATACTCGTCCGAGCTTGATGCTCGTTCGAGTATTAAGGTACTCGAAACGGCTCGTTGCTTGGACGAGTATTTCCCCTGCTCGAGATCGAGCATTTAATTTAAAAAACACAGTGAAGAACAATGAAGAATAGAATAAAAACAGTGAACACAGGATTATTTAAGTGAAAAACACAGTGAGGAATAGATTACAGATGTTCGGCACATCTGCTTACTTGTCAGAAGATACGCGCGAAACGGTGCGAACAAAATAGTACGTGAAGAACAATATATATGTGTGAAGAACACATTGAAGAACGCGGTGAGCAGCAAAGAGACATCAGGGAGCAGCACAGAGACATCGGGGAGCAGCACAGAGACATCGGGGAGCAGCACAGAGACATCGGGGAGCAGCACAGAGACATCGCGGAGCAGCACAGAGACATCGTGGAGCAGCACAGAGACATCGGGGAACAGCACAGAGACATAAGGGAGGACAGAGGCATCAGGAACATAGACATCGGGGAGGAAGACAGAGACATCGGGGAGGGCAGAGACATCGGGGAGTAGCACAGAGAGATCGGGGAACAGGACAGAGACATAGGGAAGGGCAGAGAAATCGGAAAGGGCAGAGAGATCGGGGAGACTTCAATGGAAGAAGAGGAGCGGATCCCGGGACAGCGTATCTCCCGACAAGTAAGCAGATTTGCCGAACATCTGCAATCTATTCTTCACTGTGTTTTTCACTGCGTTTTTCACTTAAATGATCCTGTGTTCACTGTTTTTATTCTATTCTTCACTGTTCTTCACATCTGCTAACTTGTAGGGAGATAATATACGCGTGGAACAGTGAAGAATAGATTGCAGATGTTTTCATACATCTGCTAACTTATCAGAAGACATTCTTTTTCAATTAAATAACACATTTTATTCCCGAACCATGGTCCCTTTGGAAAATGCTCGAGTCTCCCATTGACTTCAATGGGGCTCGTTATTCTAGACGAGCACTCGAGCATCAGGAAAAGTTTGTCTCGAATAACGAGCACTCGAGCATTTTAGTGCTCGCTCATCTCTATTAATGGCCCATCCCATTTATCTAAATTCTTGGCCAACCCCTTCACTCTAGATTGACAGGAATCCAATGTCCTCAAAACCAGTTCCACAGGTCATACTTCCAGCCCTCAATTTACAGAATATCCAGTTCTTTATCAGAAAACGTCCTTTGAGGAAAGAAACAAATCATAAAAGGAATAAAGTTTCCACCAGCGTGAAGCAGACTGGAAGAGTAGAACTCTTATCTGTGTCTCGCTATCGGTAGTCAAATTTCACTTTTCTTGAGAGCTCTTACAATCGTAAAACCGGTCCGGCCACATTGTGAATTTACATAGACTTGGAGAAAGTCCAAGATTTACAGTCGTGTGAAAGTAAGTGCACCTAATATAAAAGGTTACCGTAAGAAATCGCCATGTGTGCTGACAATATGATATGTGATGTGTACACAGTGAAAAACTGTGAAAAACAATCCTTTTGCCGGTCACCACTAACTAGATTCCAGTTCTTGGAGCTCAATGTTTATGGACTATCGTTATAATGTGCCATGAATATGCCATTACCAAGGGTCGGGATGCGGACAACCTGGTCAGTCATCTACTTGATGGGTCCCTGGCACTCCAGTGGTGCAACCTCTTCATTCTTAGCATAGGTCTACCTACTTACACCTTACATAGAACAAGCTAGCCCCATGCTGACTGTCCTGAATTTGACTGAAAATGCCTTGTCTATAAGAAACAGACATGACAAATTTGGGCAATACCTTTTTATAGGGGTGGGGCTTCTTAAGCCCCACCTAAAAGTGGGCAGTCCAGTCTAAATTAGCAGCAGAATCAGATCTTCAGAGGCGGGTTAAAGCCTTTCCAGGGGGTGGGGCTTACAGGTGCTCTGCTAGTAGCTTTCTGGGAATGGATCCATGTGAACAATGAAGATGTTCTCTCCTGGGCAAAGTACAACAGAAAAGTGCTACGGCCACTTTAATAGATCTGGACCGTTATGTAATATTGACTTTTTATTATAAAAGATAGATCGTAAGTATTCTGATCATGGAAAATCCCATTGTATGGAAAGGGCCACATGCAAGGGGGAGGGGAGGAACAGGACGACGTATCCCAGTGTATGTGCATACAGGGGTATACCTCCTAGTTTTCCATTGTAAGGACACATATCATACAACAGAGAGCTAAAAACATGGCGGGAATGCAGCCTAACCCTAATTTGCCTATAGTTTATAAAACTTCTTTGGGCAATGATTAAACCTTTCCATACAGAGGTATTTAGGATAGATGTGTTTTTAATCACCCTCATAAAAACAAGAGGTAAGTAATTACCGATAGCGACGATAAGATTTGCTATGAGGCTCTGACAGACGTGCTCGTCAAGACTGAGCGGGTGATGGAGGTAAACAAGGAGTGGGATTATTTCTCTAGTTCACTGATTTCTTCCCAGTCTTTTGTTGACAGTGAATTACTCAAATGTATCACCTTCTCTAACCCTGTGTACACAGAAGAGGGCCAGATCCTCCAAAAAGAGGCGTCCGCCCACCGCTTCCCAGATGGAATCTCCCTGTGTCCGTAACTGGAGATTTTTCTGCTTATCATGGAGAACATGGAGGCAATAAATACACATAATTAAGAAGATGGATTTATGAAACCGCCTACAAGCAAAACTGTCTATGTAACAGCCAATCACAGTGCAGCCTTCATAGCTTATTAGAAGAAATGAAAGCTGTGCTGTGATTGGTTGCTAGTAGTAACAAAGACAGTTTTGCTGTCCGACAGTGTAGTAAATCTCCATTGTGGAAAAATTTGGGGGACCCATTTCTTAATTTAAACATGTGTACACCTCGTTTTAATTGGATAATTAGTTTATTTTATAATTGTACTCACAAGACATTGGGGGGAATTTATCAAAAATGTCTGAGAACAGAACTGTTCTAGTTGCTTATGGCAGCCAATCAAAGCCCCGCTTTCATTTTAAAAACAGCTGTGGGAAAATAAAAGCTGAGCTCTGATTGGTTGTCATAAGCAACTAGACCGTTTTTTTTTCTCAGACGCTTCTGATAAATCTCCCCATTATCAGTATAGAATAACCTATAATTTTTAAATAATTCTGTAAATTAGGAGTAGCTTCTACTCAACCTGTATTAGGGGTCTCTTATTATCTCAATGCTAATAAATAAAATTTAAAAAAAATATATTAAAAATGATTAAAACCTTTTGAGGCAATGACATGCTTCATTACTGTTTTGAAGGGGATGCAGAGGTGGGTCAGTCCCACAGTGGGGAATGGACACATACTAGCGCTTCAGTGATCAATGGGAAACCCAATCAGACACATGCCCCATCCTTAAATAGGGAATTAGTGTTCCCTATTCAAAGTATAGGGGAAAAAAATCTATAATAATTAAACATTTTTTAAGGGAGTTGTACCAAGTTTGATTGCTATCCCCACTTTCATAGGAGTAAATAGAGCAACAGGACAATGGAAGGGTGCAATGTTCAACCTGGCACATCATCAATTAGTGAGAATATAATCTCTTTTCTTCAGATCAGAGGGGGCCCAGCGTCAGAGATTGTTATCCCATATACTAACTTGGTAGAACCCCATTAAAGTGAATATACATGTGCTTGGATTTCCTGCTAACATAGAGAAAGAGAGAGCTGCCTCATCTAGAGCCTGGACACAGAAGTTTCCTTGTTTCTTTCTTGTTGCAGCTGATTCTATACAGATATAATATACCTTGTACAGATTATATGTGGCCAGAATGGCTATTCGGGAGCCAATACAGCAATAACTTTGGGTCGGGCAGCCAAACCTGAACCTGGGCATCGGGTCTGCTCATCTCTAGTGCAATCCCTAGAGACATGGCAGGAGCTCCTTTTAGAAGAAAGTGTGCCATGAGTTTACAAACATGGGGTGCAGTGAAATATATTTTTGTCCAGATGCTTACAGTGAAAATCGATTTTAAATCAGATAATTTCAGCAGGTCGAACAGTATTTTTCCATAAGCCGGTGTCAGGTATATCACAATCAATGTCGCCTTCTACCTTTCAATTAATGTAGAGAACTTTTGAGGTGCGGAGCGGCTGCGGGGGCAGGGTGACAGAGGTTGGCGTTCGGCTGCACAGTCAATAATTTCAGAGTTTGTTACATCTTCGCCCCTATGGAGATTTTCAACGTAATAAAATGTGCAAAGCATTCTGGGTTTTCCATGTGTTCAGTAACGGCGTAATCATCACATTGTACTGTCGCACAAAAAGAAAATCCATCCTGCCATAGAAACGGAATTCTGTAATGATAGATTATACAGAGATGACTGTGACATAAGGTTCTCCGAGGTGAGAAATGTCCCCGGTACTCTCTTAAATCCTCCAAAATGAGTACTCAGGATGGAACATAACCACGGGTAGGGCACAGACATTGAGCATACAGATATGTATGTCCTAGGGACCACCTGTAAAATGAGTATTTGGGTCCCCGCTTTGTAAATAGTCATGAGTGGACCCAAAAGACAAAATTCTGGTTTGTACCAAACTTTGTGGGTTTAAGTCTAAGGGGCATTAGAAGTTCTGGGTTCGGCTCAACCCCCCCTGCCGTTAACACTTGCAATCAATGCTGGCAGGGAGCCCCCATTTTGGAGAGGAACGTTGCTCTCCAATGACGTTGTGAGTGTCGATCTTCCCCAAATTGGTGGCGTGTAGTGCCGGTGTCACACACAGTCAGAGTAATTTAAATGTTGGAGCCTTTGGTGTCAAACTCGGAACTCATTACTAAAGTTACGTTCAAATGCTCCTTATCTATCACTAGGAAGTAAGAAGACTCCTTATGGAGGCTTTGCCAATTAAGGCCACTTTTGCCACCGTGTGGAGACTTACATCCTTTGATTCTCCACTGGGGGATTCTGGGAAATATGCAATTATATTTCTACTCTATTATACACAAGTTCGGAAAATTTAGCCAACAGACTTTTTTCCATAGTAAGCAGAGATAAGCAAATCTATTCGTACACTTTGCAATTTTCTGGCACCGAATCTAATCCCAATGTCTACTGATTAGTCATGGACAAATCTTGTACAAGAACAGATCTATAAAATGTCCGATTTTCAATGGACTTTTGATGGTTTCCGTTATTGTGTGTTCGCACCACATCCATTGTGCTTTTGTGATTATCATTTTACTAAAAACTGCAGATTAAAATAGTGAAGTTTCCAGGATAATTAAAGCAAATGGAGCAAATAGATTCTTACGAAATTGAATCATACAAAGCTCCAGAATAGCGAATATTGAATGATTTGCTCTTCTCTAGGAGTAACTTTCTTCCTAGCCCTTGCATTGGATTGTTATTGCCCTGTCAGTAACCTGCTGACAGGCTCTTGCTTATCATTCCTCTGTGTGCTGGTAGATGAGACCTAGCTGCTGTGACTTACCGCTCCCCCTCCCCTCTCTATAGAAATCTATCTAGTCTGACACCTCATTCAGCTTCTCTTTGCTATGATAGCAAGATGGAATTCAGCAGTGAAGAGCAGATGAGGAAGTAAGAAGAGAAGGAGTCACTGTCCTTTGATTGATTGAAGTTTTTTGTCTTTCTGTCTTTGTCCAGCCTACCATAACCATGCACAAAAAATGGAGCATGAAAGATCCCTGAAAACTATGGATGTAATTTACAAGATTATTCCGTAGATTTTTCCCAATTTATTCCCAATGTTTAAAGCCATATCATATTTTAGTATAACCAGAAGCCTAACACTATGTACAAATAAGGGTACGTCTCACATATATTACACAAAGACATACAGTACACTATGCCAAAAAGACAAGCCATGGCGTATGTATGTTCCATAGAGAACAATAGAATACTGTACTTTGTAGAACTTGTAGAGTGTAGGACACTAAGCATTCTGGGATTCAGGAATAGAATTCTAGAAGTGTAAACTGACACACCGTACGGCGCAAAGAGCTATGAGAGAATTACGAGATAACTGTGTACGGATTGATGAACATTTACTGATACTATCAGTGAGATATCGTAATATAAACCTGCAGTTATATAATGGGGCAGATTTATCAAGCAGTCTGAAAGTCAGAATATTTCCAGTTGCCCATGGCAACCAATCACAGCTCCCCTTTAAAATATTCATGAGCACTGGTGAAATGAAAGCTGAGCTGTGATTGGTTGCCATGGGCAACTGGAAATATTCTGACTTTTAGACTGCTTGATAAATCTGCCCCAATGTGTCAAATCCCCACTTTACTTTGAGGATATAGTGGCAGACAGTAGTGGATTATAATATAGGTAGTTTGGGCGGTAGCCTAGGGCCCAAGCTTTCTAAGGGGCCCATGGCCAGCCAAACCATCCACCAAATTTTATACTGTGAAGAACCTTCACCCATTAAATCCTCATACTTATGCTCAATACACATGTACACAAGATTACTAATGCACATGATTGCTACCCAATTAGATACTCATCCACTTTCCTTTTTGTTTGTGGGGATCCCATTAAATGAGTACAGAGATGTCTATACATGAATGGTATAATCTGGTTTATAATCTGGATACAGAGTTCAGAACTAGCTTCAACCATTTATAATCCTCCATGTAAGAGAATGGATCTGACTTCATTCCATACACGATATAACTTGTCCCATGTATCCATTGGCTTAAAGGGACATTCATCAATATAAGTACATGTCTGTGATGATGAGCATGGAGCACAAAGTTATTTCACTCAAGGGGCCTTTTTACTAATGTTGCTGCAGAACATTTCCCAAGGTTAAGGGTTTACACAATATTTTGCCCATTGGATGCATGTGCCATAAAATCATCCAACCAATGGAAACCACAAAAAAGGAGGGTGATATCTAACCTCTCATCTAGTGTGCAATGATTTCAGTGACAATACTGTAAACTTATGGTAAGATCATAAGTATAAGTCACTTATCCTTATGACAGGTGATTAATTATAATTAATTGTTAGTAGAGATGAGCGAACACTAAAATGCTCGGGTACTCGTTATTCGAGACGAACTTTTCCCGATGCTCGAGTGCTCGTCTCGAATAACGAACCCCATTGAAGTCAATGGGAGACTCGAGCATTTTTCAAGGGGACCAAGGCTCTGCACAGGGAAGCTTGGCCAAACACCTGGGAACCTCAGAAAAGGATGGAAACACCACGGAAATGGACAGGAAACAGCAGGGGCAGCATGCATGGATGCCTCTGAGGCTGCTTAATCGCACCATTATGCCGAAATTATGGGCAACAGCATGGCCATGACAGAGTGACAGAATGAAGCTAGATAGCATGTAAAACATCCAATAATTGACCCTGACACTATAGGGGACGGCATGCAGAGGCAGAGGCAGCGGCAGCAGGCTAGAGAGTGGCATGGCGACATACCCTAATTGGACTCAGGCTTCAAACCAATGGGTGTCAGAGAGGAACCAAAGGAGGTGAGCAAGAAGCGCTCAAATAATATCGGTACATGATAAAAGTTTGCCAGTATATTTTGTGGATTACACAGCAGGGTGGCGACAAAGTTAACATGGAAGCCATGAAAACAACCCAAAATTCTGCCTGACACAGCTCGTTTGATAAGGGGACCATGTATGCTTACAGTTCATGCCAGTCGCTGCACTGGCTGCCAGTCTCCTTTCGAATACAGTTTAAAATAATAATAACCCTCATCCATAAAGCTCTGTATAATGCTGCACCCCCCTACCTCTCCTCTCTTATCTCAGTCTATCGCCCAACCCGTGCTCTTAGATCCGCCAGTGATCTTAGATTAACCTCTACCCTAGTGCGGACCTCCCACTCGCGTCTCCAAGACTTCTCTAGAGCTGCACCAATTCTATGGAATGCTCTGCCCTGGACTATCAGACTAATACCTAACCTCCAAAGTTTCAAACGTGCTCTTAAAACCCATTTCTTTAGGCAAGCCTATAACACTCATTAACTGCATGAAGTTTTAACTCTTCTACTAACCCGTCCTGTGTCGTCCTCCCATCTGTTATCCAGCAACCAACAGGCACCAGACTTCTCTGCAGTCCCATTCACCCTGGACCTGGTATATAAGATGACGGCTGAGTGGTTCAAGCGACAGCAATTCCATTTATTATATTTTGTTCTATTCCCTAAGAAGAATGGCTTGACCGTTAAATATTCTTTTACCTCGTGTTACCCCATCATCTTCATAAACCGTAAGCTCTGGCGAGCAGGGACCTCACTCCTGTTGTTCCATACAAATGTTGTGCTCTGTTACAATACATTTGTATTTGTTTCCTATGATTTGTAAAGCGCTACGGAATATGATGGCGCTATATAAATAAAGATTATTATTATTATTATTATGGAGGCAGTGAACTAGTAGTAGATTAAAGGTGCTGCAACTATGTTAGTTGGATCTTGGGATGGAGCTGGCGCTCTGCAGCCAGGCGAGCTTTTGCCAATCCAAGCCCCTGTCTCTAGGCTACTCCCCAAACAGCACTTCTAAGAACCTTTTGTATAAGATCAAGTGTAGTAGCGTTCTTATAAGTTTAGGATATGGCGGGTGAGGGGAATGTAAACAGATGCGCAAGAAGCGCTGAAATAATATCCCTAAATGGTAAAAGTTTGCAAGTATATTTTGTGGATTACACAGCAGGGTGGCGACAAAGTTAACAACTTTGATGTGGAATGCCCTGTAATAGCTCTTGGGCGGTGTGCCTTTTATCGCCTAGGCTCAGCAGTTTCAGCACCGCCTGCTGTCGCTTAGCGATGGCACTGCTGCTGTGCCTAGAGCTACCGACTGATGGCGCCATGCCCACGGATGGTAATTCGGAGGAGGAGGAGGTGGAGGAGGGGTGGGAGGAGGTATAGTAGGCCTTTGAGACCTGGACCGAGGTAGGCCCCGCAATTCTCTGCGTCGGCAGTATATGACCAGCCCCAGGGTCAGACTCGGTCCCAGCCTGCACCAAGTTAAGTGTAGTAGCGTTCTTATAAGTTTGGGATATGGCGGGTGAGGGGAATGTAAACAGATGCGCAAGAAGCGCATGATGCGCATGGAGCTGGCGCTCCGCTGCCAGGCGAGCTTTCGCCAATTCAAGCCCCTGTCTCTAGGCTACTCCCCAAACAGCACTTCTAAGAACCTTTTGTATAAGATCAAGTGTAGTAGCGTTCTTATAAGTTTAGGATATGGCGGGTGAGGGGAATGTAAACAGATGCGCAAGAAGCGCTGAAATAATATCCCTAAATGGTAAAAGTTTGCCAGTATATTTTGTGGATAACACAGCAGGGTGGCGACAAAGTTAACAACTTTGATGTGTAATCCATGAAAACAACCCAAATTTCTGCCTGACACACCTCGTTTGATAAAGGGACGATGTATGGAGGCAGCTATATGGACGACTTTTGGAGGTAGCAATGGAGACAACGTGTGGAGGCTGCTATGGAGACAATTTAATTTGGATAGTGCCTGTATGTGGCAGTCCCAAACATTTTTCAAACCAGAGGAGCAGGTAGGTGGCCCTCCAGTAAAATGGAATAGATTGAGTGCCTGTATGTGGCAGTCCCAAAAATGTTTCAAACCAGAGGAGCAGGTAGGTGGCCCTGCAGTAAAATGGAATAGATTGAGTGCCTGTATGTGGCAGTCCCAAAAATTTTTCAAACCAGAGGAGCAGGTAGGTGGCCCTCCAGTAAAATGGAATAGATTGAGTGCCTGTATGTGGCAGTCCCAAAAATGTTTCAAACCAGAGGAGCAGGTAGGTGGCCCTGCAGTAAAATGGAATAGATTGAGTGCCTGTATGTGGCACTCACAAAAATTGTTTCAAACAGAGGACCGGGTAGGTGGCCCTCCAGAAAAATTAAATGCATGAAGTACTATAGCAAGAGCCAGTGGGCCCTGTCAAAAAATAGCCATTTTCCTCTGCTTTACTGTACAAAGAGGAGGAGAAGGAGGAAAATGAGGAGGAGGAGGAGTGGATCAATTATTCAGGTTGAGCTTCCTTCACCTGGTGGAGATTGGAAATTCTGAGAAATCCAGCCTTTATTCATTTTAATAAGCGTCAGCCTGTCAGCGCTGTCAGTCGACAGGCGTGTACGCTTATCGGTGATGATGCCACCAGCTGCACTGAAAACCCGCTCGGACAAGACGCTAGCGGCAGGGCAGGCAAGAACCTCCAAGGCGTACAGCGCCAGTTCGTGCCACATGTCCAGCTTTGAAACCCAGTAGTTGTAGGGAGCTGTGTGATCATTTAGGACGATGGTATGGTCAGCTACGTACTCCCTCACCATCTTTCTGTAAAGATCAGCCCTACTCTGCCGAGACTGGGGACAGGTGACAGTGTCTTGCTGGGGTGACATAAAGCTGGCAAAAGCCTTGTAAAGCGTACCCTTGCCAGTGCTGGACAAGCTGCCTGCTCGCCTACTCTCCCTCGCTACTTGTCCCGCAGAACTACGCACTCTGCCGCTAGCGCTGTCAGAAGGGAAATACTGTTTCAGCTTGTGCACCAGGGCCTGCTGGTATTCATGCATTCTCACACTCCTTTCCTCTGCAGGGATGAGAGTGGAAAGATTTTGCTTGTACCGTGGGTCCAGGAGAGTGAACACCCAGTAATCGGTGCTGGAATAAATTCTTTGAACGCGAGGGTCACGGGATAGGCAGCCTAGCATGAAATCTGCCATATGCGCCAGAGTACCAACGCGTAAGAATTCACTCCCCTCACTGGCCTGACTGTCCATTTCCTCCTCCTCCAACTCCTCCAACTCCTCTTCTTCTGCCCATACACGCTGAACAGTAAAGGACTCAACAATGGTCCCCTCTTGTGTCTCACCAACATTCTCCTCCTCTTCCTCCTCATCCTCCTCCACCTCCACCTCCTCCGATATGCGCTGAGAAACAGACCTGAGGGTGCTTTGGCTATCAACAAGGGAATATTCTTCCCCTGTCTCTTGTGACGAGCGCAAAGCTTCCGACTTCATGCTGACCAGAGAGTTTTTCAACAGGCCAAGCAGCGGGATGGTGAGGCTGATGATGGCGGCATCGCCACTGACCATCTGTGTTGACTCCTCAAAGTTACTCAGCACCTGACAGATATCAGACATCCACGTCCACTCCTCATTGTAGACTTGAGGAAGCTGACTGACCTGACTACCAGTTCTGGTGGAAGTTGACATCTGGCAGTCTACAATCGCTCTGCGCTGCTGGTAAACTCTGGATAACATGGTCAGACGGTGAGCGGGCAGTTGGAGGCGGCGCTGCGCTGCCCTGAGAGTGGCAGCATCTGGGCTGGACTTCCTGAAATGCGCACAGATGCGGCGCACCTTCGTGAGCAAATCAGACAGATTGGGGTATGTTTTGAGGAAACGCTGAACTATCAGATTTAACACATGGGCCAGGCATGGCACATGTGTCAGTCTGCCGAGTTGCAGAGCCGCCACCAGGTTACGGCCGTTGTCACACACAACCATTCCCGGCTTGAGGTTCAGCGGTGCCAGCCACAGATCAGTCTGCGCCGTGATGCCCTGTAATAGCTCTTGGGCGGTGTGCCTTTTGTCGCCTAGGCTCAGCAGTTTGAGCACCGCCTGCTGTCGCTTAGCGACGGCACTGCTGCTGTGCCTAGAGCTACCGACTGATGGCGCCGTGCCCACGGATGGTAGTTCGGAGGAGGAGGTGGAGGAGGGGTGGGAGGAGGAGGAGGCATAGTAGGCCTGAAACACCTGGACCGAGGTAGGCCCCGCAATCCTCGGCGTCGGCAGTATATGAGCAGCCCCAGTGTCAGGCTCGGTCCCAGCCTCCACCAAGTTAACCCAATGTGCCGTCAGCGATATATAGTGGCCCTGCCCGGCAGCACTCGTCCACGTGTCCGTGGTCAGGTGGACCTTGTCAGAAACGGCGTTGGTCAGGGCACGGATGATGTTGTCTGACACGTGCTGGTGCAGGGCTGGGACGGCACATCGGGAAAAGTAGTGGCGGCTGGGGACCGAATACCGAGGGGCGGCCGCCGCCATGAGGTTGCGAAAGGCCTCGGTCTCTACTAGCCTATAGGGCAGCATCTCCAGGCTAAGCAATCTGGAGATGTGCACATTAAGGGCTTGGGCGTGCGGGTGGGTTGCACTATATTTGCGTTTCCGCTCCAGCGTCTGGGGTATGGAGAGCTGAACGCTGGTGGATGCTGTGGAGGATCGTGGAGGCGACGATGGGGTTTTTGTGGCAGGGTCCTGGGCAGGGGGCTGACTAGCAGCTGACACAGGGGAAGGAGCAGTGGTGTGCACGGCCGGAGGTGAACGGGCTTGTTGCCACTGAGTGGGGTGTTTAGCATTCATATGCCTGCGCATACTGGTGGTAGTTAAGCTAGTAGTGGTGGAACCCCTGCTGAGCCTGGTTTGGCAAATGTTGCACACCACAGTCCGTCGGTCATCCGGTGTTTCCTTAAAGAACCTCCAGACTTCTGAAGATCTAGCCCTCGCCGCAGGAGCCCTCGCCACGGGAGCTTCACTAGTTGACACATTTGGCGCTGATGCACCAGCTCTGGCCCTGCCTCTCCGTCTGGCCCCACCACTGCCTCTTCCAACCTGTTCTGGTCGAGGACTCTCCTCCGTCTCAGAAGCACTGTGTTCACCCGGCCTCTCAACCCAGCTTGGGTCTGTCACCTCATCATCCTCCGATCCCTCAGTCTGCTCCCCCCTCGGACTTCCTGCCCTGACAACAACTTCCCCACTGTCTGACAACCGTGTCTCCTCATCGTCGGACACCTCTTTACACACTTCCACTACGTCAAGAAGGTCATCATCACCCACAGACTGTGACTGTTGGAAAACCTGGGCATCGGAAAATTGCTCAGCAGCAACCGGACAAGTGGTTTGTGACTGTGGGAAGGGTCCAGAAAACAGTTCCTCAGAGTATGCCGGTTCAAATGCCAAATTTTCCTGGGAGGGGGCAGACTGGGGGGGAGGAGGCTGAGGTGCAGGAGCTGGAGGAGTGGCGATTTCGGTGACATGGGTGGACTGCGTGGAAGACTGACTGGTGGTGGACAAATTGCTCGAAGCATTGTCAGCAATCCACGACATCACCTGTTCGCACTGTTCTGGCCTCAACAGTGCTCTACCACGAGTCCCAGTAACTTCAGACATGAACCTAGGGAGTGTAGCTCTGCGGCGTTCCCCTGCTCCCTCATCAGCAGGTGGTGTCTCACCCCGCCCAGGACCACGGCCTCTGACCCCTGCAGTAGTTGGACGCCCACGTCCCCGCCCTCGTCCTCTACCCCTAGCCCTCGGGTTAAACATTTTTAAAATGAGAGTTATAACTTTATTTTTTTTTTTTACTTTTTTTTGTTTTTTTTGTGTGTTTTTTTTTTTTTGTGTTCTTTGTTTTTTTTTGAGTTTTTAAAACCAAACAATGCTATCCTATTGCTATGGCTATTTTCTAGCCAAGTATCAAAGCACACTACTATGCCAGATGAGATGACACTGAGTTAGTGCCTAATTGAAATCCAACCCCTACTAAATTTTCCCACTTCGGTCTTTGCTATGGATATGTGCGTCACTAAGCGCAGAACACAGCGGTCGCAAGTCTCACTACAAATTGCTCAGAATTGGCTAGTACATGCACTGCAGAAAGTACAGCCACCAGCAGATCAACCAGAAATCAAATATATAGAACGCTACTGTATGCGTAAGTAAGCTCTTTGTATTCTCCTATGGCTATTTTCTAGCCAAGTATCAAAGCACACTACTGTCAGATGAGATGACACTGAGTTAGTGCCTAATTGAAATCCAACCCCTACTAAATTTTCCCACTTCGGTCTTTGCTATGGATATGTGCGTCACTAAGCGCAGAACACAGCGGTCGCAAGTCTCACTACAAATTGCTCAGAATTGGCTAGTACATGCACTGCAGAAAGTACAGCCACCAGCAGATCAACCAGAAATCAAATATATAGAACGCTACTGTATGCGTAAGTAAGCTCTTTGTATTCTCCTATGGCTATTTTCTAGCCAAGTATCAAAGCACACTACTGTCAGATGAGATGACACTGAGTTAGTGCCTAATTGAAATCCAACCCCTACTAAATTTTCCCACTTCGGTCTTTGCTATGGATATGTGCGTCACTAAGCGCAGAACACAGCGGTCGCAAGTCTCACTACAAATTGCTCAGAATTGGCTAGTACATGCACTGCAGAAAGTACAGCCACCAGCAGATCAACCAGAAATCAAATATATAGAACGCTACTGTATGCGTAAGTAAGCTCTTTGTATTCTCCTATGGCTATTTTCTAGCCAAGTATCAAAGCACACTACTGTCAGATGAGATGACACTGAGTTAGTGCCTAATTGAAATCCAACCCCTACTAAATTTTCCCACTTCGGTCTTTGCTATGGATATGTGCGTCACTAAGCGCAGAACACAGCGGTCGCAAGTCTCACTACAAATTGCTCAGAATTGGCTAGTACATGCACTGCAGAAAGTACAGCCACCAGCAGATCAACCAGAAATCAAATATATAGAACGCTACTGTATGCGTAAGTAAGCTCTTTGTATTCTCCTATGGCTATTTTCTAGCCAAGTATCAAAGCACACTACTGTCAGATGAGATGACACTGAGTTAGTGCCTAATTGAAATCCAACCCCTACTAAATTTTCCCACTTCGGTCTTTGCTATGGATATGTGCGTCACTAAGCGCAGAACACAGCGGTCGCAAGTCTCACTACAAATTGCTCAGAATTGGCTAGTACATGCACTGCAGAAAGTACAGCCACCAGCAGATCAACCAGAAATCAAATATATAGAACGCTACTGTATGCGTAAGTAAGCTCTTTGTATTCTCCTATGGCTATTTTCTAGCCAAGTATCAAAGCACACTACTGTCAGATGAGATGACACTGAGTTAGTGCCTAATTGAAATCCAACCCCTACTAAATTTTCCCACTTCGGTCTTTGCTATGGATATGTGCGTCACTAAGCGCAGAACACAGCGGTCGCAAGTCTCACTACAAATTGCTCAGAATTGGCTAGTACATGCACTGCAGAAAGTACAGCCACCAGCAGATCAACCAGAAATCAAATATATAGAACGCTACTGTATGCGTAAGTAAGCTCTTTGTATTCTCCTATGGCTATTTTCTAGCCAAGTATCAAAGCACACTACTGTCAGATGAGATGACACTGAGTTAGTGCCTAATTGAAATCCAACCCCTACTAAATTTTCCCACTTCGGTCTTTGCTATGGATATGTGTGCCACTAAGAGCTAAACACAACGGTAGCAAGTCCCCCTGCTAATTCCTCACAAAATGGTACTAGATGCAAATTAAAATAAAAAAAGTAGAACGTTATTGTAGCCCTAAGAAGGGCTGTTGGGTTCTTTGAGAATCACTCCTGCCTAACAGTAAGCTAATAGAACACCCTAACGCTTTCCCTGACCAGCAGCAGCTCTCTCCCTAGCGGCATCCAGACACAGAATGATCCGAGCAGCGCGGGCAGCGGCTAGTCTATTCCAGGGTCACCTGATCTGGCCAGCCAACCACTGCTATCGACGTGTAAGGGTACCACGTCATGCTGGGTGGAGTGCAGAGTCTCCTGGCTTGTGATTGGCTCTGTTTCTGGCCGCCAAAAAGCAAAACGGCGGGAGCTGCCATTTTCTCGAGCGGGCGAAGTATTCGTCCGAGCAACGAGCAGTTTCGAGTACCCTAATGCTCGACCGAGCATCAAGCTCGGACGAGCATGTTCGCTCATCTCTAATTGTTAGGATTCCAACAATCATGTTGCACAGTGTCGGACTGGCCCACCGGAGGATCAGAGGATTCTCCGGTGGGCCCAAGTTCTAACCTAATACTGAATCCCAGATTTCAAGCAGAAGACAGCCCAAAGTAGAGTCTAATGAGGTCTATTTCCTAAGGTCTAATGGACAGTGGGTCCTTAGAATAATCTTATGTGGTCTGTGCAGGAACGCCAGTCCAGCACTGGTCCAACCAATCCGCTGGGATGAGCGGTCACAGCAGAAGAGGAACATCACACCGATTCAAACATGGCCTGTTCTATTTAAATGACAGGGGTTGTGCTGTAATAGTGAGCTCGGCCACTAAATCAAATAAAATGCTGTGCTTGGCAAGAAGTAGTCGCAGTGCAAGTCCAAATGCTGCGGTACCTTAAAACCAGCTGATCAGAGGGGTGCACGATGTTGGACAACTTCTTACTATGAAGGTTATTGATATTTAAATCCCAGTATGTCCCTTTAAATCTGCATCGTTCAGAGAGACCACAAGAATCTCATTGTAGACTGCACTATTTTGTGAAGTCACCCGCTATAGAGAAGACCTGGGGCATTGATTTCTCCACTGTTCACATCCTGTTTATTATTACTAGATCACATGCATCAGCCCAACCTCACCTTTAAAGGAAAGGAAATCTACCACCAGGATGTAGGATTGTAAACCAAGCACACTGACATACTGTTGTCCCCCCCCCCCCCCCCCGGCAGAATCTGCTCTTCTTGTAGCTTTGTTTTCCTTTGCAGACAAGCTCCATTGACATCTATAGAGTATGGAGCCCCTGAGGCTCATTTGCATAATTTGTGAAACCTTTTTATTGTAAAAACAAGGTCCTAAGAAGCTCCTGTTTGTAGATTTCCTCTAAATCCCATCGACTGTACCCGCCTTGTAGATATTTAGTAAAGGACAAGGCTATAGTAAAATGAGCAGAGAATTAAACTATAACTACATGCATCATCTGCGTTACGAAGAATAGATACAGCCAGGGCCGGATTAAGGTGGGTGGGGGCCCCTGGGCGCAAAACATGGTGGAGGCCCCCATTGAATGTAGTCCAGACAGGGAACAGCAATCGCTATATACCGACCCCCAGCAATAACTATATACAGCCTCCCCAGTAATCACTGTATACAGCTCCCCCAGCAACCACTGTATACAGCTCCCCCAGCAACCACTGTATACATCCCCCCCAGCAACCACTGTATACATCCCCCCCAGCAACCACTGTATACATCCCCCCCAGCAACCACTGTATACATCCCCCCCAGCAACCACTATATACAGTTCCCCAGCAATCACTATATACAGCTCTCCCAGCAATCACTATATACAGCTCCCCCAGCAATCACTATATACAGCTCCCCCAGCAATCACTGTATACAGCTCCCCCAGTAATCACTGTATACAGCTCCCCCAGCAATCACTATATACAGCTCCCCCAGCAATCACTATATACAGCTCCCCCAGCAATCACTATATACAGCTCCCCCAGCAATCACTATATACAGCTCTCCCAGCAATCACTATATACAGCTCATCCAGCAACCACTATATACAGCTCCCCCAGCAATCACTATATACATCTCCCCCAGCAACCACTGTATACAGCTCCCCCAGCAACCACTATATACAGCTCCCCCAGCAACCACTATATACAGCTCCCCCAGCAACCACTATATACAGCTCCCCAGCAACCACTGTATACAGCTCCCCCAGCAATCACTATATACACTCCCCAGCAATCACTATATACAGCTCCGCCAGCAATCACTATATACACTCCCCAGCAATCACTATATACAGCTCCCCCAGCAATCACTATATACAGCTCCCCCAGCAATCACTATATACAGCTCCCCCAGCAATCACTATATACAGCTCCCCCAGCAATCACTATATACAGCTCCCCCAGCAATCACTATATACAGCTCCCCCAGCAATCACTGTATACAGCTCCCCCCAGTCATCACTATATACAGCTCCCCCAGTAATCACTATATACAGCTCCCCCAGCAATCACTGTATACAGCTCCCTCAGCAATCACTGTCTACAGCTCCCCCAGCAATCACTGTATACAGCTCCCCCAGCTATCAGTGTATACAGCTCCCCCAGCAATCACTGTATACAGCCCCCCCAGCAATCACTATATACAGCTCCCCCAGTAATCACTATATACAGCTCCCCCAGCAATCACTGTATACAGCTCCCCCAGCAATCACTGTATACAGCTCCCCCAGCAATCACTGTATACAGCTCCCCCAGCAATCACTATATACAGCTCCCCCGGCAATCGCTGTATACAGCTCCCCCAGCAATCACTATATACAGCTCCCCCAACAATCACTATATACAGCTCCCCCGGCAATCGCTGTATACAGCTCCCCCAGCAATCACTATATACAGCTCCCCCAGCAACCACTATATACAGCTCCCCCAGCAATCACTATATACAGCTCCCCCAGCAATCACTGTATACAGCTCCCCCAGCAATCACTGTATACAGCTCCCCCAGCAATCACTATATACAGCTCCCCCAGCAATCACTATATACAGCTCCCCCAGCAATCACTGTATACAGCTCCCCAGCAATCACTATATACAGCTTCCCCAACAATCACTATATACAGCTCCCCCAGCAATCACTATATACAGCTCCTCCAGCAATCACTATCTACAGCTCCCCCAGCAATCACTATATACAGCTCCCCCAGCAATCACTATATACAGCTCCCCCAGCAATCAATATATACAGCTCCCCAGCAATCACTATATACAGCTTCCCCAACAACCACTATATACAGCTCCCCCAGCAATCACTATATACAGCTTCCCCAACAATCACTATATACAGCTCCCCCAGCAATCACTATATACAGCTCCCCCAGCAATCACTATATACAGTTCCCAGTAATCACTATATACATTCCCCCTATAACAACTATATACAGTGCCCCTATGATAACTATATACACCCCTATAATAACTGTATAACAATTACAATATACAGTCCTGCTATAATAACTATATACAGTCCCCTATAACTATATACACCCCCCTATAATAACTATGTACACCCTATAATAACTATATACACCCCCCTATAATAACTATATACACCCCCCTATAACAACTATATACACCCCCCTATAACAACTATATACACCCCCCTATAATAACTATATACACCCCCCTATAATAACTATATACACCCCCCTATAATAACTATATACACCCCCCTATAATAACTATATACACCCCCTATAATAACTATATACAGTTCCCTGTAATAACTATATACAGACCCCTATAACTATATACACCCCCCTATAATAACTATATACAGTTCCCCTATAATAACTATATACAGTTCCCTGTAATAACTATATACACCCCCCTATAACAACTATATACACCCCCCTATAACAACTATATACACCCCCCTATAATAACTATATACACCCCCCTATAATAACTATATACACCCCCCTATAATAACTATATACACCCCCCTATAATAACTATATACAGTTCCCTGTAATAACTATATACAGACCCCTATAACTATATACACCCCCCTATAATAACTATATACAGTTCCCCTATAATAACTATATACAGTTCCCTGTAATAACTATATACAGACCCCTATGATAACTATGTACACCCTATAATAACTATATACACCCCCCTATAATAACTATATACACCCCCTATAACAACTATATACAGTGCCCCTATAATAACTATATACACCCCCCTATAATAACTATATACAGTTCCCTGTAATAACTATATACAGACCCCTATAACTATATACACCCCCCTATAATAACTATATACAGTTCCCCTATAATAACTATATACAGTTCCCTGTAATAACTATATACAGACCCCTATGATAACTATGTACACCCTATAATAACTATATACACCCCCCTATAATAACTATATACACCCCCTATAACAGCTATATACAGTGCCCCTATAATAACTATATACACCCCCTATAACAACTATATATAGTGCCCCTATAATAACTATATACACCCCCATAATAAATATATACAATCCCCCTATAACAACTTTATACAGATTCCTATTATTGCTATACACCCCCCCCCACATAATAAATATATACAACCCCCCCAATAATAACCATATACAGTTCTAGATATAATACCCCCCCCCATAACAACTATATACAGTTCTAGATATAATACTAAAATTGTACTCACCCTCCATCGTTCCCACGATGCGCGCTGTCTTCATCCTCCCTCGCGTTGTTAGGGTGGAGATCGGATGTAAACAAAAATGGCGGCGCCCTGCTACAGCCCGCGCCGTGAGTCGCGCCGCGGTGACGTCACATGCTGTGACGTCACACTCGGCGCCGTGGCCCAGCGGCAGGGCGCCGCCATCTTCATTTACATTGGATCGTCTATGGCAGAGCAGGGAACTTATTGTTCCCTCGCTCTGCCATAGACTAAAGGCAGAAACATCGGCGGGATTCGGCCCGCGGCCCGGGTAGCCTGGCGCCGAATATATTGCTGGCGATTCGGGCGGTCATGCGACCGCCCGAATCGCCCCAATTTGGTGGGGGCCCCTCTTAAAGGCGAAGTGGTGGGGGCCCCGGGGCTCGCGCACCGCGAGCCCCCCCTATGATCCGGCTCTGGATACAGCACAACACCCAATGTAACAGACAAGTAGCCAAAAAGTGTCAATCCACTGAAGGAAACCACAACACACGTGTAGTAGTGTCTACACATGTTTAACCTTTCACAGAGAAGGACCCGGAATACAAAGTGACTTGCGTCTATAGGAGTATAGTATATGTATATGGACTTGTTAACAATTTAACCCCTTATCACCGACACTAGTTTTCAGCTCAATGACCAGACTCGATTTTTCAAATCTGACATGTCTCACGATAATTGGTTATAACTTTGGAACGCTTTAACATATCCGGGATATTTTGAGAATGTTTTCTCGTGATACATTGTACCTCATGTTAGTTATAAAATTTAAGTGATAAGTTTTGCGTTTCGTTCTGAAAAAAAGTGAAAATTTGGCAAAAGTTTGTAAAAATTCTTCATTTTCCAAGTTTGAAATGTTCTGGTTTCCAGACAAGATGTTAAACTACCCAAAAAGTTTGATAATTAACATTTACAGAATATCTGCTTTATGTTGGGATGATATTTTATGCTTCAGGTCATTTTTCTAGGATGTTATGAGGCGCAGAACTTTAGGTGCGATTTTTCTTATTTTCATGAAAATTGCCAAAACTCACATTTTGAGGGACAACTCAGCTTTCAGGTGACTTTGAGAGGCCTAAATAATAGTAACACCCCATAAATTACCCCACTATAGAAAGTTCACCCCTCAACATATGTAAAACAACTTCTAATAAGTCTATTAACCCTTTAAGTGTTTCACATGGGTTAAAAAATATGGACCTGCGATTTAGAAACTATAGAATTTTTTTGGAAAATACATTCATTTAGGCCAAAACTGACATTTTCAGAATAAATTAAATGATGAAACGCACTGCAACGCTTGATGCCCAATTCCTCCCGAGTACTGATACCCCATATGTGGTGGTAAACTGCTGTACGGGCGCACGGCCGAGTATAAAATGAATGGAGGCGCCATTCACAGCAGATTTGTATTGTCACATTGTACGACCTATAATTATTTTTTTTTTTTTGGTAATGCGAACATATGAGGGCTCATTATGTACGGGATGAGATACAATGTATAGATAATTTATTTTGGGAGTCTAAAGCTTATTCATGAGATTCTATTAACTATTTCAAGGGGGACACAAACAAAATCATCAATTTTTATTTTGGATTGTTAGCATTTTTTTTCCCCCGCTTGTGATGGTGTTAGATGGAAAATTGTATATTATGGGAAGTTTTTCGAGTTTTTTTTTACGTAGTTCACCGAGCGGGTTCAATATTGATTTAGATTTATTGTACAGATTGATACGGACGCAGTGATACCAAATATGTACGTGTTTTTGTGTTTTATTTACTTTATTTTATGTGTTACTGGGGAGATTATGGGACTTTTATTTATTTATTTAATTATATTATAAAAAGATTAAAAAATTTTTTTAACTTTTTTTACACTTTCTACTTCTTGGCTTGAATAAGCGATCATCCGATCGCTTATTCAAGCCTTTACACTGCAATACACTTGTATTGCAGTGTATACTGTAAGTAACTGAGCATGCTCAGTTACACACAGCCGGGTCCTGCCAGGAGGCGGAACCCGGCACAGAGAGGAGCCAACAGCCCTTGGTCACTCGTCGGAACCCGGGGCTGAGGCAGGAGGGATCGGATCCCCCGGTAAGCACACCGGGGGGGTCCGATCCACGGGGGACACACTTGTACGCCGCGTTCATGCTTGACCGCGGCGTGTAAGGGGTTAAACACCCGGGATCAGAGTTTTTCCGATCCCGGGTGTTAGTGCCGGGTCTGGGCTGTGATATCACAGCCCGACACCGGCACTATAATAAGCCGGTGTCCCGAAAACGTCTTCTGACGCGCCGCCGTAGAAAAGCGTACGCGTCAGAAGAAGTACCCTTAATGACCGCCGTAAGGGCGGTCATTAAGGGGTTAAAGTCCAAATGAGCCGATATATTTTTTTTTACCTTTGTGCAAATTTGATTGTTTAAGGTTTAAAGGGAATCTACCACCAGGATGAAGGATAGTAAACTAGGTGCCTGACATGCTGGCAGGATTTTTTATAGCTTTTTTTATCACTTGTTTTAAATGAAGATTTCTAAATTATGCAAATGAGCTTGAGGGGCTCCAGGCTCCAAAGCTGTTAACTGACCCTGGAGCCCCTCAGAAATCTTCTTTTTTTTTAAAACAAGGGCATAAGAAGCTAAAAGAAAAGCAGATCCTTCCAGAGGGGACGCACATCAGTATGTCAGTGTGCTTGGTTTACAATCCTTCACCCTTTTGGTAGATGTCCTTTAAATAGTCAAATTTGCACACAGCTAAAAAAAAATGATACACTCACAATAATAAATTTAGTGCAAAACAACAACAATGGGGGTCATTTACTAAGGGCCCGATTCGCGTTTTCCCGATGTGTTACCCGAATATTTCCGATTTGCGCCGATTTTTCCTGAATTGCCCCGGGATTTTGGCGCACACGATCGGAACTTCAGCGCAGCAGCGACATCTGGTGGTCGGCGGAGGAACTGCCTTAGTGAATCGCCGGAAGACCCGAATCCACCGCACAGAACGCGCCGCTGGAACGCGAATGGGCCGGGTAAGTAAATCTGCCCCAATGTGATATCAATGTAGCAGAGATGACTTGTGAAAACTGTTGCAACTAAAGGATTATTCCCCTCTTATTGATATATACACTCACCGGCCACTTTATTAGGTACACCATGCTAGTAACGGGTTGGACCCCCTTTTGCCTTGAGAACTGCCTCAATTCTTCGTGGCATAGATTCAACAAGGTGCTGGAAGCATTCCTCAGAGATTTTGGTCCATATTGACATGATGGCATCACACAGTTGCCGCAGATTTGTCGGCTGCACATCCATGATGCGAATCTCCCGTTCCACCACATCCCAAAGATGCTCTATTGGATTGAGATCTGGTGACTGTGGAGGCCATTTGAGTACAGTGAACTCATTGTCATGTTCAAGAAACCAGTCTGAGATGATTCCAGCTTTATGACATGGTGCATTATCCTGCTGAAAGTAGCCATCAGATGTTGGGTACATTGTGCTCATAAAGGGATGGACATGGTCAGCAACAATACTCAGGTAGGCTGTGGCGTTGCAACGATGCTCAATTGGTACCAAGGGGCCCAAAGAGTGCCAAGAAAATATTCCCCACACCATGAAACCACCACCACCAGCCTGAACCGTTGATACAAGGCAAGATGGATCCATGCTTTCATGTTGTTGCCGCCAAATTCTGACCCTACTATCCGAATGTCGCAGCAGAAATCGAGACTCATCAGACCAGGCAACGTTTTTCCAATCTTCTACTGTCCAATTTCGATGAGCTTGTGCAAATTGTAGCCTCAGTTTCCTGTTCTTAGCTGAAATGAATGGCACCCGGTGTGGTCTTCTGCTGCTGTAGCCTATCTGCCTCAAAGTTCGACGTACTGTGCGTTCAGAGATGCTCTTCTGCCTGCCTTGGTTGTAACGGGTGGTGATTAGAGTCACTGTTGCCTTTCTATCAGCTCGAACCAGTCTGTCCATTCTCCTCTGACCTCTGGCATCAACAAGGCATTTCTGCCCACAGAGCTGCCGCTAATAAAGTGGCCGGTGAGTGTATATATGTCCCATACACTGCAACAGTTTCCCAACTCGTCGCAGACAGTTTTCACTTTTACTGTACGAGTTTCTTCCGTACAATCATCATCTTGTCTAATTTTTTTTAAGGCGAAAATCCAAAATAAAGACTTCTATTCCGTTCAGACTGTCAGGTAAAAAACTGGCCCCATCTCCCTCCTTTCCTCACTTGAAAAGTGCTCGCAGCTTATGGGACCTTCTAGCGCTGCAACATGTTGATTCGGCTGCCTTGACATGCTCTCCCAACCGTGACATCATAGCAGCACCATGGTTACTACAACCCCACCTGTCAAAGTTACTGCTCGCAACTACTGGCTAAGGCAAAAAAAAAAAAAAAACCTAAACAAATTTTTGAATTTTTTTTTTTCTAGCTGATTCCTTCCTGAGTTGTCAGCACCTCTGTGTGTCACAGATCTGGAGTGTACATTTCCAGGTTTGATGAGTTTTGCAGAAGGCCACTGCTCCTGAATAGGACAATGGCTTCTCCTTTTCTGCCCCTCCCTGTCTGACTATGTCCCTATCTGCTCCTCAGTGCCACTATGCTCTGCTCTCAGGATTCTGCCCCGGCATGTTTTTTCCCCTTTTTCTTCACTATTTGAACAATCTTTTTATTGTTTTACACTTTGCTATTTTACGACAGTGTTTTTTTAATATAGATTTTTTTTAACACCTTTTTATCTTTTATCAAGATATTTGTTTTTCATTTTTAAATATTTATGAATTTCTCCATTTTTGGAGCTTCAGCTCTGCACAAAGTTTTCATTTCTTGCCTGAGGGGCTCACAATCTTATTTCCTTATCTGAGGAATAATAACACAAGGAAGGAAATCCACTGGTAGGTTCATAAGGCAGATCTTTGCACTGGAAAGCAGAATTTTCTTGGACATGGATATTGATGCAGTTTTCACATACATTTTGAGGTTGCGGGCACACAGTCCGGTAGTAATGAATCTTAAAACACATTGGGGCTTATTTGCTAAGGGTCCGCGGATTGCATTTCCGTTTGACTGTTTATGGTTTTCAGGATTTGCGCCACTGGGACAGGTACTTAGAAGGGGATTGTGTCGCACACGATCGGATTGTGGCGCAGCAACAGAAATCAGGGGGCCGGCTTTCGGACGATCCAACTGATTTGGACTGAGCGCAGGATTTAACTTTAAGATTGTATATATTATAATTAAAAAGGGAGGAGCTATATATGTATTTATTTTGGTGGAATCAAATAGTGTTTTATTATGCAATTATATGTTAAATAAAAAATAAAAACATAAAAATAATAATGAAACACTTTCACCCAGTTAGGCTGCAGACTGTGAGCGTGTCTAGCCCCAGGCCATAGGGAGAGGGGGCAGGATTTGGGCTAGACTTCCTGCTCCACTGCCGGAGTCAAAAGGTTTTCAATTGTCTACTAATTGTGTTACAAATAGGATGGGATCATCATGTGTGAAATGTGATGGAGCAGGTCCTATGGAGAGATGGCAGGGCGCTGATGTACGACTAAGGTCCCTTTCACACTTGCGTTTTTCACGCGCGTTTTCTGTGCGTGCTTTTGACGCGCAGAACTTGCATTGCACTCTGACCCATTGTAACCAATGGGTCTTTTCAGACTTTTTTAACGCGCGTTTATATCTCGACATGCTCTACTTTTGCAAGTCACACGCGTGAAAAACGCACCATACAAGTCTATGGAGATGCATCAAAAACGCATTGCACTCTGAGACACTTGCAAGTGCAATGCAAGTGCAATGTGTTTTTCACGCATCAATTGCCAAAGAAAAGATAGAGCTCAGTCCTGAGTCCATTTCACGCGCATTTTCTGTGAGTGAAAAACGCATTGAAATTGCATTGAAAACGCGCGTGAAAAACTGAGACACTGAACAAACTCTGACTGAAAACTGATTGCACTCTGATGCAAAATGTCAGTTTCTCACTGACCAAACCCTGATCGCACCCTGAGAAAACTCTGACGTGATCTGCAACGCAAGTGTGGAAGGGGCCTAACACTACAAGTGCAAATAGCCTTGTGATCTTACATCCATTACTTACTATGGGAACACTATACCCCAAATCTCCACAAGTAGCCTGTGTCTGTAGTATGTGGATCACACACATCTCTGGAGTTAAGAGTCAACCATGTGTCACCATATGTAGGGAGCAAGTCAGTGACAATTGACCTCTTTGGAAATGCATCCTGTTGTAGAGTCTTAAATAGGTAGTAACAATAATAATAATAATAATTTTAAATTTATATTGCGCCAACAGATTATGCAGCACTGCACAGAGCTTTTCAAATCAGTCCCTGTCCCCAATGGGGCTCACAATGAAATCAACCTACCAGTATGTTTTTTGGTGTGTGGGAGGAAACCGGAGGACCCGGAGGAAACCCATGCAAACACGGAGAAAACATACAAACTCTTTGCAGATGTTGACCTGGATGGGACTTGAACCTAGGACCCCAGCACATCCAACTAAAGCGACCCCCATCTGAAGCATAGAGGGAATTCCCTAATTTGTAACCAGCGAGATTAACCAGACATCTTTAACCTTCCTGGATCTGGCAATCTCGATCAAGGAAGATGGCTCGCTCCGCACAAAGGTGCACAGAAAAGACACTGCGACCAATAGTTTGTTGAGGTGGGAGAGTTGTCATCCGACCCCCCTAAAACGCGGAATACCACGAGGTCAATTTTTACGGCTACGCCGTAATTGTAGCGATCTTTCTGACTATACCGTACAGGCAAAAGAAATGAGCCATCGTTTTGTGAATAGAGGTTTTCCCAAACAGGTCATTAGAAGGGCAGAATCTATGGCCAGAGAAACCGTAAGGGATACGCTGTTGATTCAGAAACCTAAGATAACAGCACCGGGCATCACGAGACTAATAGGGACTTTTGACGCACAGAATGGCGCAGTCAAAGGCATCCTAGAGAAGTATTGGCGCATTCTCCAATACGATGAGGACATCAGGGAACATATCTCTGAAAATGCTACGGTCACTTTTAGGAGGGGCAAGAATCTTAAGGACAGATTGGTCCACAGCTATCTGGAACCAGTCCAACGTCCCCAGACCTGGTTGGGTAGACCACGACCAGGAACCTTCGGCTGTGGGAGCTGCAAGGCCTGTCCATATATCACCAGGGGATCTACTTTCAAGAGTGTGAGCACGGGAATGGTCTATGACATTAGGGACCACGTTACCTGCGTCACAGCGGGTGTGATTTACCTCTTGACATGCAGTTGTCCCCTAAACTATGTTGGCAAAACCTTTCGCCCCTTTAAAAATCGTATTAGGGAACATATTAGGGACATTAAAAACAACAAGGATACCCCGATTGCCAAACACTTCAGGGAACTACATAATAGTGACTACAATCTAGCACACTTCCAGGCAATCGAATGGGTGAGACCTCCGAGAAGGGGAGGTGATTGGGACAACTTGATTTTACGTAAGGAGGCACAGTGGATTTTTAGAATGGACTGTGTATCACCGAGAGGTCTCAATGATGTCCTTTCTTTTGCAAGTTTCATCGATACATGATGTTGTTTCAAGCTCACTAAACATGTTACTGGTTCCTCTCTCAAGATGATGGGACTTTAAGTCTTTTGAGATATGTTTACTCTGCCCCTCTCACCCCCTAGTCGAGAGTCGTCCCGGGGTCGGTTGACAATTGTACTGGCCAACAGTACCTAATTTCCTGCCAGGCACCATGGATACGTGCCTTTATCCCTATTTAGTAACAGTGGGGATCCCCTTGAGGTTCCATAGGCATTGGCCTCTATCTGGTGACCAGCTCCAGCCCCTGCCCTGAATCTCCTTTGACCACCCCTTTTTACTGTTGTTTCATCTGACAGTCCGGGGTTGCCCGGTCCTTTTGAGGTATGTGACCTCATGGACCGGTTTGGCTCATCCTTCTCCAATACTTGGAGACACGTACCTAATAATGGCAAAGAGCAGGCGGGACCTGGACATTCCAGCCTCCGTTCTGCCTCTGCCATAATCGTACCCCCCTCAAAAAACCCCTCCCCCCCCCCTCCCCACCTGATCGATCTGTGGGGTGACATCTGTGGGGCGGTCCGTCACTTTTAGTGATTAGGCCCTACTGGGTTGAGGGGTGGCCCTTTGTCCTCCTGGAGCTCTCCTTGGTTCCCGGGGGCTGGCAGGGGGGTTACCTTGGTAACGTGATGCTGGTCCCCGGTGTGATCATTAGACCGTAAAGTCACATGACTTCTCGGCATGATCACATGACCGGTGACATGTGATCTGCAGCGGGGGGCGGACTTTAACCTGCCGTCTCACCTTATGGGCGGTGGTTCTCTCCTCCCCCGGCTGCTCAGCGGGGATGAGCCGCTGGCCCCGCCCAGTGGGTGGACCTGCCGGATTCGGGGCGTACTGTGGTTGGTCTGTCGGTCACCTTTGGCACGCCCTATGGGAGGTGATTCCGCAATATATACCTAGTGTTTTTCCTCACTCGCTGCCGCTGACATCAATGCGACAGCGTGAGCCCACGCCGCTCTGTCTTATAAAATCATGTATGACAGTGAATGAATGTGACCCCTGATGATAGGAGTACTAGAAACGCGTTGGGTCTAAATAAAGTGTGAATGGTGTTGTTATGGAGAGTAGGGACGAATAAATACACTTATACTAGTGGGCTGCCTGACCATATCAGGGGCAAGCCCGTAGTTATTGCAGTGTAGGTTCGTGCCCGAGTCCATCCTCTCTCGAATACACACCGATGGTCATCTGTCCTTAGGGTCGAATAAAATTATCAAGAATTGACCCTTAGTATTAGGTTTTCCTGCGGCATTGTGGGAAGTGACACAATTTTAATGGGTTTGACCATTTAGTGGTCCATTTTTAATGTAACTGTGAATAAAAGTTATTTTTTAGGATATCCACAGTCAGATCCCTCTCCAATACCAGTGAATTCTTTTTTGTTTTGAGAGATCTTTAATAATAATTTTTGCTATTACAGCAATTGTCAGTGAATTCTTTATTTTCTTTATCCCTAATTATCTTCACTAAGGGATGGCAGGATTTGTATTCTCAGACCCCTCTATTGACACATGGACTAGTGAGGTACAGAGTGTGTTCTCAGAAGCAGAATTACCACAATCCACCAAGGAACTATCTCTTAAATCCGCATTTAGAACCCTCACCAAAGTTTATAAAGATTACATCAGGAGCTGGTGGGAGGTACAGGGTTTAGAGACCTATCTAAAACACAAGATCATACCAAGAGGCCTGAGAATCCCTATTTCACCAGCGACTAGGTTAAAAACCAACGATCTTAAACAAAGGTGGGAGGCAGAACTAACTGAAAGTTCACTTCGGCTCATCCATATACTTGTTGAGGAGGAAAAGATCTTTTGTTCAAAATTGGAAAAGGACTTAAAAGGGGAAATTGAGAAGGTCAGAACCCTGAAAGACAGTGTAGGTTTTGACAAGAAGGATAAGGCCCTACAACAGACAATAGAACGCTTCACGTCACATTTGAAAGAGCGAAAGCATTTCCAGTTCTTGAGAGATTCACGCGACTTTAAGGAGCACCGTGAATACCAATTTCTAGAACAACAATCTCAACTATCTTTGGATAAAGAATCGGGGCAGTCCACATCCGAGGGAGAGACAACCGATTCAGAACGTAGCCAGACGTCAGTCGCTAGGGGTAGAGGCGCTAAACCCAAACAACAGAGAGGGGGACAGAGAGGCAGAGGGAGGGGTGGAAGGGGAGTTACCCCTTTTTTAGACGGGAACCCCCCCATCGCCAGGTACCTCCTCAGAGGGAACAAAGAGTAGCATCCCACTCTGATGATCTACAGATCATCAATTTATCAGACCACGAATTGAGCAGCGCCGAGATGTGTCTGCTTGGGAGGGGGCTCTCTTTTGTCCCTACAGTGAAATTTGATCTTTTCACCTGGGTGAAAGATCTACACCTCTTCGCCCGGAAATTAAAATGGATAAAAATTTTTAAACATAATGATAGGAGAAGATGCCAGGAACTGGGCATTGATCCAAGTGACATAGAGAGCTTTGATATTTTGAGTGAGCTCTGGGGCGAGGCGAATCGGATAGATGGAGAGGGACCATTTACAGATCTCAAGCTGAAAAGCAACAAAACACCCCCAGTAGCGGAGACGACACAAGTTGATCTTTTCATTGAATTAGTCATTTCAGAACTCAGGGACCTCAATGGTTTCGGGCAGCATAGCTTACAGAATTTATCTTTGGAGGAGCGCGAATCCTTACTGAACCTGGAAAAGAATAAGGACCTTATTATCAAACCATCGGATAAGGGCGGTAACATTGTGGTACTCAATCGGAGAGATTATGTTAAGATGTGTGATACTATCTTGCGTGATCCCCAGTGTTACCGCCCTTTACGTTTTAATCCGATGGACAGTTTTAAGAAGGAACTGGAGGGTTTGGTTCAAGCAGCCCTGAACAAAAACCTGATTGATAAGGAGGAAGCAAAATTTCTAGTACCGAAATTTCCAGTCATGGCAACCTTCTATGGGCTGCCAAAGATCCATAAAGGATACCCCCCTCTTAGGGGTAGGCCCATTGTCTCGGGTATTAATAACCTGACCCAGAATACAAGTATATACCTGGACAGAATACTCAGACCTTTTGTAACGGGCCTTCCCTCTTACACACAAGACACCACGGATGTCTTAAAACATCTGGAAGGCATCTCCCTCGAACCAGGGACTATGCTTGCGAGCCTGGATGTTGAGGCGCTGTATTCCTCGATCCCCCATCACCTTGGTCTAAGAGCTGTCAAATTCTACCTAGACATGAGGGGAGTGCAATATAGGAATCACAATGAGCTGATCCTGAGTTTGATGTCCTTTGTTTTGGAGAAAAACTTCTTCACGTTCGATGGCCACATCCTCCACCAGCAACGAGGTACGGCCATGGGGAGCCCAGTAGCCCCCACGTACGCAAACCTGTACCTCGGGTGGTGGGAGGAAACTGTGGTCTTCGCAGAAGAACTCTCCAACTGGTCATCATCGATTGCCCTGTGGCTAAGATATATCGATGATGTCCTTATACTTTGGACATCATCGGTGCAGGATTTCTATGACTTTGTGGGAGCCCTAAATGTGAACGATCTGGGGCTCCACTTCACGAGCGAGATTAACCAGACATCTTTAACCTTCCTGGATCTGGCAATCTCGATCAAGGAAGATGGCTCGCTCCGCACAAAGGTGCACAGAAAAGACACTGCGACCAATAGTTTGTTGAGGTGGGAGAGTTGTCATCCGACCCCCCTAAAACGCGGAATACCACGAGGTCAATTTTTACGGCTACGCCGTAATTGTAGCGATCTTTCTGACTATACCGTACAGGCAAAAGAAATGAGCCATCGTTTTGTGAATAGAGGTTTTCCCAAACAGGTCATTAGAAGGGCAGAATCTATGGCCAGAGAAACCGTAAGGGATACGCTGTTGATTCAGAAACCTAAGATAACAGCACCGGGCATCACGAGACTAATAGGGACTTTTGACGCACAGAATGGCGCAGTCAAAGGCATCCTAGAGAAGTATTGGCGCATTCTCCAATACGATGAGGACATCAGGGAACATATCTCTGAAAATGCTACGGTCACTTTTAGGAGGGGCAAGAATCTTAAGGACAGATTGGTCCACAGCTATCTGGAACCAGTCCAACGTCCCCAGACCTGGTTGGGTAGACCACGACCAGGAACCTTCGGCTGTGGGAGCTGCAAGGCCTGTCCATATATCACCAGGGGATCTACTTTCAAGAGTGTGAGCACGGGAATGGTCTATGACATTAGGGACCACGTTACCTGCGTCACAGCGGGTGTGATTTACCTCTTGACATGCAGTTGTCCCCTAAACTATGTTGGCAAAACCTTTCGCCCCTTTAAAAATCGTATTAGGGAACATATTAGGGACATTAAAAACAACAAGGATACCCCGATTGCCAAACACTTCAGGGAACTACATAATAGTGACTACAATCTAGCACACTTCCAGGCAATCGAATGGGTGAGACCTCCGAGAAGGGGAGGTGATTGGGACAACTTGATTTTACGTAAGGAGGCACAGTGGATTTTTAGAATGGACTGTGTATCACCGAGAGGTCTCAATGATGTCCTTTCTTTTGCAAGTTTCATCGATACATGATGTTGTTTCAAGCTCACTAAACATGTTACTGGTTCCTCTCTCAAGATGATGGGACTTTAAGTCTTTTGAGATATGTTTACTCTGCCCCTCTCACCCCCTAGTCGAGAGTCGTCCCGGGGTCGGTTGACAATTGTACTGGCCAACAGTACCTAATTTCCTGCCAGGCACCATGGATACGTGCCTTTATCCCTATTTAGTAACAGTGGGGATCCCCTTGAGGTTCCATAGGCATTGGCCTCTATCTGGTGACCAGCTCCAGCCCCTGCCCTGAATCTCCTTTGACCACCCCTTTTTACTGTTGTTTCATCTGACAGTCCGGGGTTGCCCGGTCCTTTTGAGGTATGTGACCTCATGGACCGGTTTGGCTCATCCTTCTCCAATACTTGGAGACACGTACCTAATAATGGCAAAGAGCAGGCGGGACCTGGACATTCCAGCCTCCGTTCTGCCTCTGCCATAATCGTACCCCCCTCAAAAAACCCCTCCCCCCCCCCTCCCCACCTGATCGATCTGTGGGGTGACATCTGTGGGGCGGTCCGTCACTTTTAGTGATTAGGCCCTACTGGGTTGAGGGGTGGCCCTTTGTCCTCCTGGAGCTCTCCTTGGTTCCCGGGGGCTGGCAGGGGGGTTACCTTGGTAACGTGATGCTGGTCCCCGGTGTGATCATTAGACCGTAAAGTCACATGACTTCTCGGCATGATCACATGACCGGTGACATGTGATCTGCAGCGGGGGGCGGACTTTAACCTGCCGTCTCACCTTATGGGCGGTGGTTCTCTCCTCCCCCGGCTGCTCAGCGGGGATGAGCCGCTGGCCCCGCCCAGTGGGTGGACCTGCCGGATTCGGGGCGTACTGTGGTTGGTCTGTCGGTCACCTTTGGCACGCCCTATGGGAGGTGATTCCGCAATATATACCTAGTGTTTTTCCTCACTCGCTGCCGCTGACATCAATGCGACAGCGTGAGCCCACGCCGCTCTGTCTTATAAAATCATGTATGACAGTGAATGAATGTGACCCCTGATGATAGGAGTACTAGAAACGCGTTGGGTCTAAATAAAGTGTGAATGGTGTTGTTATGGAGAGTAGGGACGAATAAATACACTTATACTAGTGGGCTGCCTGACCATATCAGGGGCAAGCCTGTAGTTATTGCAGTGTAGGTTCGTGCCCGAGTCCATCCTCTCTCGAATACACACCGATGGTCATCTGTCCTTAGGGTCGAATAAAACTATCAAGAATTGACCCTTAGTATTAGGTTTTCCTGCGGCATTGTGGGAAGTGACACAATTTTAATGGGTTTGACCATTTAGTGGTCCATTTTTAATGTAACTGTGAATAAAAGTTATTTTTTAGGATATCCACAGTCAGATCCCTCTCCAATACCAGTGAATTCTAAACTGCAAAATGTAGTTGGATCACAAAGTGGAGCAAACAGTCTCTTATTCCAGAAGATCCAGCAAATATCTCTATACATTGTATGACTTAATGATTTTTATGCATATCATGTTATTCTTCATTTCACCAGTGATGGCACTGCATGGGAACTGTATTAGTGGGTTTTACAGGTTTTCCAATTTCTGCAAAAATACAGATACTCTGAGCTCATCCTACTTTTGAAGAAGGAGCAATTGATCAATAGTTGACCTTAAATGGTAGTCAGTGGTTTTTGAGCAGACCTTACTAAGGAGCAGCCATGGAATGATGTTTCAGCACAACTTTGCATATAGAGTTATGTGCAACATGACTGTGAAGGATCACCTTTTAATCCAAGGTTGCAGCTCTGAAAGTGCTTTGTGTGGGTAGGTGCTTCATCTTGAAGAGCTTTCCTCTCCACTGCTCCTCCCATCTATGCTATATGGCCGCTTGTAACAGGCTCCTGGATAGAAACTACAGCTGTCACTCATGGTAAAGAGGAGGGGCAATAGAGTAACTCAGTGTATTGAGCAGAAAGCTCTTCAGGATGAAGCACCGCCCCTAAATAGCTTTCAGAGTTGCAGACTTGGATTGCATTTTTGTGCAGTCCTGTTGCTACTTTCTACACACATAATACTATGATTAGACAGATCACCTGGACTACTACCCAATAATTTTTGCAGGTCCGCAAGGTCAAAACCAGGGGCTTATTAAGACTGCGATGGGCCCCGGGCTGTATGGATATTATAGCCCCTACAAGTCTGGAATCCCTTCCTACATTTGGTACTAGAATCAACTTCTTCGGGAATAGAGGATGTGTCCCTTCTGCCTGCTTTCAATTTATGGTTTCAGGACCTTTGGAGGACCTTCAAAGGTCCTGAAAGGGCTCTTGTGTACATGTGTATTAAGAGGAAAAACAGATGTATGAGGATTTGCTTGTCAGTATTAAATTTGGTGGGTGGTTTGGGTGACCATGGGCCCCCTAGAAGGCTTAGGCCCCGGGCTACTGCCCAAACCTCCTAAATTATAATCCACTACTGGTCAAAACACTTTTAGCAGCCATAAAATTGAAATTTAGAAAAAAATGTAATTACATTTTAAGGTAAATAGCCTTTTAATTTTTTAATTAAACTGCAGATTGTCACATTCAGCAAATTGGTTAAAATTGTCTTCCAGTCTAGTTTGTTAGATGTGTTTTAGAGAAAAAAACATTCATGATCAGCAGATCTATAAATAATCCAATTTACCTTGTAGAGCCGTACATTTACATTTATGCAAATTACAGATGTTGCTGACTGAGTATTGTGGCTCAGTACTGCAGGAATGATTAGGAGTAGAGATGAGCGAACATACTCGTCTGAGCTTGATGCTCGATCGAGCATTAGCGTACTCGTAACTGCTCGTTGCTCGGACGAGTATTTCGCCCGCTCGAGAAAATGGCAGCTCCCGCCGTTTTGCTTTTTGGCGGCCAGAAACAGAGCCAATCACAAGCTAGGAGACTCTGCACTCCACCCAGCATGACGTGGTACCCTTACACGTAGATAGCAGTGGTTGGCTGGCCAGATCAGGTGACCCTGGGATAGACTAGCCGCTGCCCGCGCTGCTCGGATCATTCTCTGTCTGTATGCCGCTAGGGAGAGAGCTGCTGCTGGTCAGGGAAAGCGTTAGGGTGTTCTATTAGCTTACTGTTAGGCAGGAGTGATTCTAAAAGAACCCAACAGCCCTTCTTAGGGCTACAATAACGTTATAATTTTTTTTTTTTATTTGCAGCTAGTACCATATTGTGAGGAATTAGCAGGGGGACTTGCTACCGTTGTGTTTAGCTCTTAGTGACACACATATCCACCTCAAACACCAAAGTGGGAAAATTTATTAGGGGTTTGAGTAGAATTAGGCACAGTCTGCCAGTTTCTTTTTATTTTACGTTTATTGTTTTAATAACTCAGTGTCATCTCATCTGGCATAGTAGTGTGCTGTAATACTTGGCTAGAAAATAGCCATAGGAGAATACAAACGGCTTAATTACGCCTACAGTAGCGTTATATATATTTGATTTCTGGTTGATCTGCTGGTGGCTGTAGTTGTTGCAGTGCATCTACTAGCAAATTGTGAGCAATTTGGAGTCAGACTTGCGACCACTGTGTTTTAGTGACGCACATATCCATCGCAAAGACCGAAGTGGGAAAATTTATTAGGGCCCGGGGTTGTATTTCAATTAGGCACAGTCTGCCATTTCCTTTTTTATTTTACGTTTATTTTTTTCATAACTCAGCATCATCTCATCTGGCATAGTAGTGTGCTGTAATACTTGGCTAGAAAATAGCCATAGGAGAATACAAACGGCTTAATTACGCCTACAGTAGCGTTATATATATTTGATTTCTGGTTGATCTGCTGGTGGCTGTAGTTGTTGCAGTGCATCTACTAGTAAATTGTGAGCAATTTGGAGTCAGACTTGCGACCACTGTGTTTTAGTGACGCACATATCCATCGCAAAGACCGAAGTGGGAAAATTTATTAGGGCCCGGGGTTGTATTTCAATTAGGCACAGTCTGCCATTTCCTTTTTTATTTTACGTTTATTTTTTTCATAACTCAGCGTCATCTCATCTGGCATAGTAGTGTGCTGTAATACTTGGCTAGAAAATAGCCATAGGAGAATACAAACGGCTTAATTACGCCTACAGTAGCGTTATATATATTTGATTTCTGGTTGATCTGCTGGTGGCTGTAGTTGTTGCAGTGCATCTACTAGTAAATTGTGAGCAATTTGGAGTCAGACTTGCGACCACTGTGTTTTAGTGACGCACATATCCATCGCAAAGACCGAAGTGGGAAAATTTATTAGGGCCCGGGGTTGTATTTCAATTAGGCACAGTCTGCCATTTCCTTTTTTATTTTACGTTTATTTTTTTCATAACTCAGCGTCATCTCATCTGGCATAGTAGTGTGCTGTAATACTTGGCTAGAAAATAGCCATAGGAGAATACAAACGGCTTAATTACGCCTACAGTAGCGTTATATATATTTGATTTCTGGTTGATCTGCTGGTGGCTGTAGTTGTTGCAGTGCATCTACTAGCAAATTGTGAGCAATTTGGAGTCAGACTTGCGACCACTGTGTTTTAGTGACGCACATATCCATCGCAAAGACCGAAGTGGGAAAATTTATTAGGGCCCGGGGTTGTATTTCAATTAGGCACAGTCTGCCATTTCCTTTTTTATTTTACGTTTATTTTTTTCATAACTCAGCGTCATCTCATCTGGCATAGTAGTGTGCTGTAATACTTGGCTAGAAAATAGCCATAGGAGAATACAAACGGCTTAATTACGCCTACAGTAGCGTTATATATATTTGATTTCTGGTTGATCTGCTGGTGGCTGTAGTTGTTGCAGTGCATCTACTAGCAAATTGTGAGCAATTTGGAGTCAGACTTGCGACCACTGTGTTTTAGTGACGCACATATCCATCGCAAAGACCGAAGTGGGAAAATTTATTAGGGCCCGGGGTTGTATTTCAATTAGGCACAGTCTGCCATTTCCTTTTTTATTTTACGTTTATTTTTTTCATAACTCAGCGTCATCTCATCTGGCATAGTAGTGTGCTGTAATACTTGGCTAGAAAATAGCCATAGGAGAATACAAACGGCTTAATTACGCCTACAGTAGCGTTATATATATTTGATTTCTGGTTGATCTGCTGGTGGCTGTAGTTATGCAGTGCATCTACTAGCAAATTGTGAGCAATTTGGAGTCAGACTTGCGACCACTGTGTTTTAGTGACGCACATATCCATCGCAAAGACCGAAGTGGGAAAATTTATTAGGGCCCGGGGTTGTATTTCAATTAGGCACAGTCTGCCATTTCCTTTTTTATTTTACGTTTATTTTTTTCATAACTCAGCGTCATCTCATCTGGCATAGTAGTGTGCTGTAATACTTGGCTAGAAAATAGCCATAGGAGAATACAAACGGCTTAATTACGCCTACAGTAGCGTTATATATATTTGATTTCTGGTTGATCTGCTGGTGGCTGTAGTTGTTGCAGTGCATCTACTAGCAAATTGTGAGCAATTTGGAGTCAGACTTGCGACCACTGTGTTTTAGTGACGCACATATCCATCGCAAAGACCGAAGTGGGAAAATTTATTAGGGCCCGGGGTTGTATTTCAATTAGGCACAGTCTGCCATTTCCTTTTTTATTTTACGTTTATTTTTTTCATAACTCAGCGTCATCTCATCTGGCATAGCAGTGTGCTTTCATACTTGGCTAGAAAATAGCCATAGCAATAGGATAGCATCGTTTGGTTTTAAAAACTAAAAAACACAAAACAAAAACAAAAAAAAAAAAGTTAAAAAAAAAATTCAAGTTATAACTCTCATTTTCAAAATGTTTAACCCGAGGGCTAGGGGTAGAGGACGAGGGCGGGGACGTGGGCGTCCAACTACTGCAGGGGTCAGAGGCCATGGTCCTGGGCGGGGTGAGACACCACCTGCTTATGAGGGAGCAGGGGAACGCCGCAGAGCTACACTCCCTAGGTTCATGTCTGAAGTTACTGGGACTCGTGGTAGAGCACTGTTGAGGCCAGAACAGTGCGAACAGGTGATGTCGTGGATTGCCGACAATGCTTCGAGCAATTTGTCCACCAGTCAGTCTTCCACGCAGTCCACCCATGTCACCGAAATCGGCACTCCTCCAGCTCCTGCACCTCAGCCTCCTCCCCCCCAGTCTGCCCCTCCCAGCAAAATTTGCCATTTGAACCGGCATACTCTGAGGAACTGTTTTCTGGACCCTTCCCACAGTCACAAACCACTTGTCCGGTTGCTGATGAGCAATTTTCCGATGCCCAGGTTTTCCACCAGTCGCAGTCTGTGGGTGATGATGACCTTGTTGACGTACTGGAAGAAGTGTGTAAAGAGGTGTCCGACGATGAGGAGACACGGTTGTCAGACAGTGGGGAAGTTGTTGTCAGGGCAGGAAGTCCGAGGGGGGAGCAGACTGAGGGATTGGAGGATGATGAGGTGACAGACCCAAGCTGGGTTGAGAGGCCGGGTGAACACAGTGCTTCTGAGACAGAGGAGAGTCCTCGACCAGAACAGGTTGGAAGAGGCAGTGGTGGGGCCAGACGGAGAGGCAGGGCCAGAGCTGGTGCATCAGCGCCAAATGTGTCAACTAGTGAAGCTCCCGTGGCGAGGGCTCCTGCGGCGAGGGCTAGATTTTCAGAAGTCTGGAGGTTCTTTAAGGAAACAACGGATGACCGACGGACTGTGGTGTGCCACATTTGCCAAACCAGGATCAGCAGGGGTTCCACCACTACTAGCTTAACTACCACCAGTATGCGCAGGCATATGAATGCTAAACACCCCACTCAGTGGCAACAAGCGCGTTCACCTCCGGCCGTGCACACCACTGCTCCTTCCCCTGTGTCAGCTGATAGTCAGCCCCCTGCCCAGGACCCTGCCACAAAAACCCCATCGTCGCCTCCACGATCCTCCACAGCATCCACCAGCGTTCAGCTCTCCATACCCCAGACGCTGGAGCAGAAACGCAAATATAGTGCAACCCACCCGCACGCCCAAGCCCTTAATGTGCACATCTCCAGATTGCTAAGCCTGGAGATGCTGCCCTATAGGCTAGAAGAAACCGAGGCCTTTCGCAGCCTCATGGCGGCGGCCGCCCCTCGGTATTCGGTCCCCAGCCGCCACTACTTTTCCCGATGTGCCGTCCAAGCCCTGCACCAGCACGTGTCAGACAACATAATCCGTGCCCTGACCAACGCCGTTTCTGACAAGGTCCACCTGACCACGGACACGTGGACGAGTGCTGCCGGGCAGGGCCACTATATATCTCTGACGGCACATTGGGTTAACTTGGTGGAGGCTGGGACCGAGTGTGACCCTGCGGCTGGTCATATACTGCCGACGCCGAGGATTGCGGGGCCTACCTCGGTCCAGGTGTTTGAGGCCTACTATGCCTCCTCCTCCTCCCACCCCTCCTCCACCTCCTCCTCCGAACGACCATCCGTGGGCATGGCGCCATCAGTCGGTAGCTCTAGGCACAGCAGCAGTGCCGTCGCTAAGCGACAGCAGGCGGTGCTCAAACTGCTGAGCCTAGGCGATAAAAGGCACACCGCCCAAGAACTATTACAGGGCATCACGGCGCAGACTGATCTGTGGCTGGCACCGCTGAACCTGAAGCCAGGCATGGTTGTGTGTGACAACGGCCGTAACCTGGTGGCGGCTCTGCAACTCGGCAGACTGACACATGTGCCATGCCTGGCCCTTGTGTTAAATCTGATAGTTCAGCGTTTCCTCAAGACATACCCCAATCTGTCTGATTTGCTCACGAAGGTGCGCCGCATCTGTGCGCATTTCAGGAAGTCCAGCACAGATGCTGCCACTCTCAGGGCAGCGCAGCGCCGCCTCCAACTGCCCGCTCACCGACTGTTGTGCGACGTGCCCACGAGGTGGAATTCAACACTGACCATGTTATCCAGAGTTTACCAGCAGCGCCGAGCGATTGTAGACTGCCAGATGTCAACTTCCACCAGAACTGGTAGTCAGGTCAGTCAGCTTCCTCAAGTCTACAATGAGGAGTGGACGTGGATGTCTGATATCTGTCAGGTGCTGAGTAACTTTGAGGAGTCAACACAGATGGTCAGTGGCGATGCCGCCATCATCAGCCTCACCATCCCGCTGCTTGGCCTGTTGAAAAACTCTCTGGTCAGCATGAAGTCGGAAGCTTTGCGCTCCTCACAAGAGACGGGGGAAGAAGATTCCCTTGTTGATAGCCAAAGCACCCTTAGGTCTGTTTCTCAGCGCATATCGAAGGAGGTGGAGGTGGAGGAGGAAGAGGAGGAGAATGTTGGCGAGACACAAGAGGGGACCATTGTTCAGTCCTTCACTGTTCAGCGTGTATGGGCAAAAGAAGAGGAGTTGGAGGAGGAGGAAATGGACAGTCAGGCCAGTGAGGGGAGTGAATTCTTACGCGTTGGTACTCTGGCGCATATGGCAGATTTCATGCTAGGCTGCCTATCCCGTGACCCTCGCGTTCAAAGAATTTATTCCAGCACCGATTACTGGGTGTTCACTCTCCTGGACCCACGGTACAAGCAAAATCTTTCCACTCTCATCCCTGGAGAGGAAAGGAGTGTGAGAATGCATGAATACCAGCAGGCCCTGGTGCACAAGCTGAAACAGTATTTCCCTTCTGACAGCGCTAGCGGCAGAGTGCGTAGTTCTGCGGGACAAGTAGCGAGGGAGAGTAGGCGAGCAGGCAGCTTGTCCAGCACTGGCAAAGGTACGCTTTACAAGGCTTTTGCCAGCTTTATGTCACCCCAGCAAGACACTGTCACCTGTCCCCAGTCTCGGCAGAGTAGGGCTGATCTTTACAGAAAGATGGTGAGGGAGTACTTAGCTGACCATACCATCATCCTAAATGATCACACAGCTCCCTACAACTACTGGGTTTCAAAGCTGGACATGTGGGACGAACTGGCGCTGTACGCCTTGGAGGTTCTTGCCTGCCCTGCCGCTAGCGTCTTGTCCGAGCGGGTTTTCAGTGCAGCTGGTGGCATCATCACCGATAAGCGTACACGCCTGTCGACTGACAGCGCTGACAGGCTGACGCTTATCAAGATGAATAAAGCATGGATTTCTCCTAATTTCCAATCTCCAGCAGGTGAAGGAAGCTCAACCTGAATAATTTATCCACTCCTCTTCCTCCTCCTCATTTTCCTCCTTCTCCTGCTCTTTGTACAGTAAAGCAGAGGAAACTGGCTATTTTTTGACAGGGCCCACTGGCTCTACCTATAGTACTTTATGCATTTAATTTTTCTGGAGGGCCACCGACCCGGTCCTCTGTTTTAAACAATTTTTGGGAGTGCCACATACAGGCACTCAATCTATTCAATTTTTCTGGAGGGCCACCTACCTGCTCCTCTGGTTTGAAAACTTTTTTGCACTGCCACATACAGGCACTCAATCTATTCCATTTTTCTGGAGGGCCACCTACCTGCTCCTCTGGTTTGAAAACTTTTTTGGACTGCCACATACAGGCACTCAATCTATTTCATTTTTCTGGAGGGCCACCTACCTGCTCCTCTGGTTTGAAAACTTTTTTGGACTGCCACATACAGGCACTCAATCTATTTCATTTTTCTGGAGGGCCACCTACCTGCTCCTCTGGTTTGAAAACTTTTTTGGACTGCCACATACAGGCACTCAATCTATTCCATTTTTCTGGAGGGCCACCTACCTGCTCCTCTGGTTTGAAAACTTTTTTGGACTGCCACATACAGGCACTCAATCTATTCCATTTTTCTGGAGGGCCACCTACCTGCTCCTCTGGTTTGAAAACTTTTTTGGACTGCCACATACAGGCACTCAATCTATTCCATTTTTTTGGAGGGCCACCTACCTGCTCCTCTGGTTTGAAAACTTTTTTGGACTGCCACATACAGGCACTCAATCTATTCCATTTTTCTGGAGGGCCACCTACCTGCTCCTCTGGTTTGAAAACTTTTTTGGACTGCCACATACAGGCACTCAATCTATTCCATTTTTCTGGAGGGCCACCTACCTGCTCCTCTGGTTTGAAAACTTTTTTGGACTGCCACATACAGGCACTCAATCTATTCCATTTTTCTGGAGGGCCACCTACCTGCTCCTCTGGTTTGAAAACTTTTTTGGACTGCCACATACAGGCACTCAATCTATTCCATTTTTCTGGAGGGCCACCTACCTGCTCCTCTGGTTTGAAAACTTTTTTGGACTGCCACATACAGGCACTCAATCTATTCCATTTTTCTGGAGGGCCACCTACCTGCTCCTCTGGTTTGAAAACTTTTTTGGACTGCCACATACAGGCACTCAATCTTTTCCATTTTTCTGGAGGGCCACCTACCTGCTCCTCTGGTTTGAAAACTTTTTTGGACTGCCACATACAGGCACTCAATCTATTCCATTTTTCTGGAGGGCCACCTACCTGCTCCTCTGGTTTGAAAACTTTTTTGGACTGTCACATACAGGCACTATCCAAATTAAATTGTCTCCATAGCAGCCTCCACACGTTGTCTCCATTGCTTCCTCCAAAAGTCGTCCATATAGCTGCCTCCATACATCGTCCCTTTATCAAACGAGGTGTGTCAGGCAGAAATTTGGGTTGTTTTCATGGATTCCACATCAAAGCTGTTAACTTTGTCGCCACCCAGCTGTGTTATCCACAAAATATACTGGCAAACTTTTATCATTTACCAATATTATTTCAGCGCTTCTTGCGTTCTGTTTACATTCCCCTCACCCGCCATATCCTAAACTTATAAGAACGCTACTACACTTGATCTTATACAAAAGGTTCTTAGAAGTGCTGTTTGGGGAGTAGCCTAGAGACACGGGCTTGGATTGGCGAAAGCTCGCCTGGCAGCGGAGCGCCAGCTCCATGCCAAGATCCAACTAACATAGTTTTAACTGCAGCACCTTTAATCTACTACTAGTTCACTGCCTCCATACATGGTCCCCTTATCAAACGAGCTTTGTCAGGCAGAATTTTGGGTTGTTTTCATGGCTTCCACAACAATCTTGTTAACTTTGTCGCCACCCTGCTGTGTTATCCACAAAATATACTGGCAAACTTTTATCATTTACCAATATTATTTCAGCGCTTCTTGCGCATCTGTTTACATTCCCCTCACCCGCCATATCCCAAACTTATAAGAACGCTACTACACTTAACTTGGTGCACGCTGGGACCGAGTCTGACCCTGGGGCTGGTGATATACTGCCGACGCAGAGGATTGCGGGGCCTACCTCGGTCCAGGTCTCAAAGGCCTACTATACCTCCTCCTCCTCCCACCCCTCCTCCACCTCCTCCTCCTCCGAATTACCATCCGTGGCCATGGCGCCATCAGTCGGTAGCTCTAGGCACAGCAGCAGTGCCGTCGCTAAGCGACAGCAGGCGGTGCTCAAACTGCTGAGCCTAGCCGATAAAAGGCACACCGCCCAAGAGCTATTACAGGGCATTCCACATCAAACTTGTTAACTTTCTCGCCACCCTGCTGTGTAATCCAGAAAAGATACTGGCAAACTTTTATCATTTACCTATATTATTTCAGCGCTTCTTGCGCATCTGCTTACATTCCCCTCTCTCGCCATATCCCAAACTTATAAGAACGCTACTACACTTGATCTTATACAAAAGGTTCTTAGAAGTGCTGTTTGGGGAGTAGCCTAGAGACAGGGGCTTGGATTGGCAAAGCTCGCCTGGAAGCGGAGCGCCAGCTCCATGCCAAGATCCAACTAACATAGTTTTAAGTGCAGCACCTTTAATCTACTACTAGTTCACTGCCTCCATAATAATAATAATAATAATCTTTATTTATATAGCGCCATCATATTCCGTAGCGCTTTACAAATCATAGGAAACAAATACAAATGTAATGTAACAGAGCACAACATTTGTATGGAACAACAGGAGTGAGGTCCCTGCTCGCCAGAGCTTACGGTTTATGAAGATGATGGGGTAACACGAGGTAAAAGAATTTTTAATGGTCAAGCCATTCTTCTTAGGGAATAGAACAAAATATAATAAATGGAATTGCTGTCGCTTGAACCACTCAGCCGTCACCAGGTCCAGGGTGAATGGGACTGCATAGAAGTCTGGTGCCTGTTGGTTGATGGATAACAGATGGGAGGACGACACAGGACGGGTTAGTAGAAGAGTTTAAACTTCATGCAGTTAATGAGTGTTATAGGCTTGCCTAAAGAAATGGGTTTTAAGAGCACGTTTGAAACTTTGGAGGTTAGGTATTAGTCTGATAGTCCGGGGCAGAGCATTCCATAGAATTGGTGCAGCTCTAGAGAAGTCTTGGAGACGCGAGTGGGAGGTCCGCACTAGGGTAGAGGTTGATCTAAGATCACTGGCGGATCTAAGAGCACGGGTTGGGCGATAGACTGAGATAAGAGAGGAGAGGTAGGGGGGTGCAGCATTATACAGAGCTTTATGGATGAGGGTTATTATTTTAAACTGTATTCGAAAGGAGACTGGCAGCCAGAGCAGCGTCTGGCATGAACTGTAGGCATACATGGTCCCCTTATCAAACGAGCTGTGTCAGGCAGAATTTTGGGTTGTTTTCATGGCTTCCACAACAAACTTGTTAACTTTGTCGCCACCCTGCTGTGTAATCCACAAAATATACTGGCAAACTTTTATCATTTACCAATATTATTTCAGCGCTTCTTGCGCATCTGTTTCCATTCCCCTCACCCGCCATATCCTACTAACATAGTTTTAACTGCAGCACCTTTAATCTACTACTAGTTCACTGCCTCCATACATGGTCCCCTTATCAAACGAGCTGTGTCAGGCAGAATTTTGGGTTGTTTTCATGGCTTCCATGTTAACTTTGTCGCCACCCTGCTGTGTAATCCACAAAATATACTGGCAAACTTTTATCATGTACCGATATTATTTGAGCGCTTCTTGCTCACCTCCTTTGGTTCCTCTCTGCCACCCATTGGTTTGAAGCCTGAGTCCATTTAGGGTATGTCGCCATGCCACTCTCTAGCCTGCCGCTGCTGCCGCTGCCTCTGCATGAAGTCCACTATAGTGTCAGGGTCAATTATTGGATGTTTTAGATGCTATCTAGCTTCATTCTGTCACTCTGTCATGGCCATGCTGTTGCCCATAATTTTGGCATAATGGTGCGATTAAGCAGCCTCAGAGGCATCCATGCATGCTGCCCCTGCTGTTTCCTGTCCATTTCCGTGGTGTTTCCATCCTTTTCTGAGGTTCCCAGGTGTTTGGCCAAGCTTCCCTGTGCAGAGCCTTGGTCCCCTTGAAAAATGCTCGAGTCTCCCATTGACTTCAATGGGGCTCGTTATTCGAGACGAGCACTCGAGCATCGGGAAAAGTTCGTCTCGAATAACGAGTACCCGAGCATTTTAGTGCTCGCTCATCTCTAATTAGGAGGTAACGTGAAAAAACTGTTTAATTTATAAAAAAAATTGGACCAGTTTTTGCAGCACTAAACTACCAGTTCCCTCAGGTTGGGTATGAAATATCCTTCTCTATTTTATGTGAAATCTCACCCATTTACTCAAAAAAGTCACCTCTAAAGACATATGCAAATGTGCTTAGAAGAGTCACTTACTTCCTGTGATGAGTCACTGCAGAACCGTCACAACTTCAGATACCCCTGTATTTGGGCTTTTTAGCAGCTAGACCATGGTTCTTAAGTTATTGTAGAAAATCTTATAATTGTGAGCTTCAGCCACAGAGATACAGGCAGTTGAGGACATAGTTGGGAATGTAAACTACAGCTAAAGATTTTATAACTATGTCCTGTACTACACAGGACCATGTGTATAGTATGTGAAAGATGTGTGTGATTTTAAAGATGAGCCTCTTATCTTTACAATGACACCAGAACCACAGTTCTAGCTGCTACAGAGCCCCAGACAGGAGAGTTTGAAGCGACAATCTACCTCCAACTTCTTAAAAGTGACTAATTTCATAAAAAGTGACTCATAACCTACCTGAGGGGGGTGGTATTTTAGTGGGGTAAAAGCTGGTGACAGGTTTCCTTTATGTCAGTATTTAGAATTAATGATTGATACAGATATGCTGCTCCCCACCAATCAGAGTTTGCAGCATTGAAGTGAGTACTGTGTCTTATGGTGCATGGTGCCATACATTGTATAGTGGCATTGCTAGGTAAAGCAACTCAAGTAGAACTGATCAATCTCACAAGTGGGATAACAAAGACCCCTCAAAGTGATTTCAGACTGTCAGATCCTGTCAATGAGATTTATTGTGCTGTCATTTATGAACGATCAATTCTATAACAAGTGAGTTTCTTACCCTATAATAAGAGTCATTACAAAGTTCCAAGGTGCAGGATCCTGTCACTCCGAGAATAAACGTTATTTTACTAATAATTGGAAATTGTGCATCACTGAGCAACTACAGAGTTATCAGCTCCACGAGCAGGAGGAGGTTATTAATGATCCCCTTAATCTTCCAGCCATGACACTTCTAAAGAAGCCAAGGGAGAGTCCCTGCGAGGGTTAATGATTAGCCAACGCTATTTCCGATTGGATATTGTCTGGAATGTGTGGCATGCATTTTATATTTAGTCTGACCTCTGTATACAATTACAGAAGCCTTCTGCATGTGGACAGACTCAGTCATGGCTTTGGGTCACACACAGGATTCACAGATGGCTTGGTACAGTTTTTGGTTAATTTCATAATTTCACACAGGTGCACGGCTCGTTATTATCATAGAGAGTAATCAGAGATATGTGTTATAATAAACTGTGCACCTGTGTGACATCACATGACCATAGATATAAGGAGCCGTGCACTTGTGTGACATCACATAACCAGGAATATAATGAGCCGTGCACCTGTGTGACATCATCTGACCAGGGATATAACGAGCCGAGCACCTATGTGACATCACATGACCATAGATATAACGAGCCGCGCACCTGTGTGACATCACATGACCAGAGATATATAACAAGCAGTGCACCTGTGTGACATCACATGACCTGGGATATAACGAGCCGTGCACCTGTGCGACATCACATAACCAGGGATATAAGGAGCCTTGCACCTGTGTGACATTACATGACCAGGGATATAACGAGCCCTGCAACTGTGTAACATCACATGACCATAGATATAACGAGACGTGCACCTGTGTGACATTACATGACCAGGGATACGATGACTCGTGTATCTGTGTGACATCACATGACCAGGTAATTAATGAGCCTTGCACCTGTGTGACATCACATGACCAGGGAGAGATTTTATCCACAGAAAGGAAACAATGAAGCTTCCTATTGAATAACAGCAAGCAGAGATCTAGAGAGCTGTATACAGGAAAGTATATTAGGAAATTTTTACAACTTTGCATTACAGAAACATTAAAATTTTTTGCAGAAAGTGGACAAACACTTTAAGGGCCTTTTTTTTATATAATTGTATTTTTATTAAAAGTTTAACATACAATGTGATGACACATGTCAGCATATAAACAGGCAGTAAAATTTTCAAACATAATAAATAAACAACGATTTCAGGTGTATTATCATGTGCAACATCCCCCACCGGGGCCTAGCCCTTGAGGTGAGGCCTGGTGACAGCCGGGGCCCGCGGTACCGGAGTGGCTGGCGGTTGCGGCCTAAGCACGCTATCGTCACGGTGCTTGGTACGGGGGAACCGGAGGGCTGTCCTACAGCCTGGCAGGTCTCCAGCAGGGTGGTGTTGGCAAGAAATGATGAGGGAGCGGCTGCTATAGCGGATCTCCCTGGGGCAACCCCTTAATGTCCCGAGTGTGAGTCTCTGGGTGATGGACAGGGTGCCTGTGATGATGGTAGTTGTAGTAGCAGGGACCAGACGGAGACAGAAGTTGAAGAAAACAACTTACAGTTAGTTTATTGCAACCGGCAGGAACTGCAGAAAACGTGTCTTTAACAGGTGGAGTACTGGAGAGGTATTTGGAGGGAGCCACAGGATGTATTTCACCAGCCTGGATGTAAGAGCAGGCTGGGAGGCAGCTGTGTCCTTAGAGGAGGCTTCAGCTCGGTCCTGGATCTCTTCAGGTATCACCCTTGAAGGTAGGAATGATACCCCTTTTCCTCACTACACTACCTCTAGTCTTAGCTTCCACTTCAGGCAGGGGCTAGGCTCTTCCTGCACTGGTCTGGTATGCTAGAGTCTCTGAGCTGCTGCTCAGCTAACTACTCTCTGCTTGTGTCCTGCAGACCCAGAGGGCCTGACTAGGACCGGTCTCTCTCTTGAGAGAGATTTCTCTCTAAGACCTCATACTGGAATCCTCTCTGAAAGAACACCAGAACATTCCTGGCCAGAGGTTTTATTACCTCCCTTTGGTCAGGTGGTGGCTGCTCCTCCAATTACCTCTCAGTGCACAGAGACAGGATGTAACACAGACATTGGTTGACATAATTACATCTCAGATTAACATCTGCCTTGCCAGGCAGGATTAACCACTGCAATTTCCCCTTGATCCTATAAGGACCATGTAGTGTAATGTGGTGTTACCTACAGGTGGGACGTATTCGCAAGCACTACCTCGCCATTGCATCGGCGAGGGTGTTGCATACCCCGGGGGCAATTGAAAGAGCCGCCCTCGGCTCGACTACAGATGTTTTGGGGCACAGAGGGGGCTAAGGGCACTTCTGGGAAGTTCAGGCTATGTGAGGTGTAGGGACAAACCGCCCATGGTCCTGGAGACAGGCACCTGGGTTGGTGTCGGACTAAGACAAAAATATGTAAGAGCTGTATGACAGTTGGTCGCTGACGCCATTAAACCGAACTGTACAGTAGGAAAGGTGTGGTGTCATGTCCTGTAATCCACCCCTTGCACCAAGGCCTGTATATTTGTTTGATCAACGCTTCTTCCCTGGCGGCAATTATATGGTGTCTATCTGCATTGCATGAGCATATGCGACACGAGTACCTCCTGACTGACAACCTTACCCATGTATGAGTGGCATCCAGGTGCTATCTGTGTAACACCCCCGGTCCCCTAAAGACCCGCAGTTTACGGACTACCCCCATGTGCAAACCTCGGTTTGAGGGATCAGGTAGCGGTCAGTGTTTTACATAGAAGACGGTCCGACACAGCCACACTACAACCTGAAAAGCCTATGAAAGGGTTAATGCAGACTACTGGCAGATATGACAGTGTGCAAACATGTTAAGATCACATTGGCTTAGGAGCCCAATGGGTACACATCTTAAACGTTACATAGGTAGATAGGCTACTCAGGGTAGCAGAATAAATGTCTCTTTTCCTGCAAAGGAAAGGCATAAAAGTGCAAGCAGAATGTCCATACCTAAAAAGGAAGGCATTAAGTGCAAAATAATAAGTCAATAGACATAGCAACTTTTCCCTGGTAGTATCTGGCAAAAGTCTCTCAGAAGGTCTCTACTGACAAAGTCCATCTTCTGGGTACAGCCCTTGATGTGGGGGAAAAGTGCAATGAAGAAGCAAAGGGTCTCCTCTTTTTTTTTTTTGAGAGGGACAGAGTCCTTTGAAGAAATCTCTGCTGTGGCAGAGGAAGAGGTGCTATCATAGTACATGACAATAATCAGTTCAAGGTATGTCTCTTGACTGAGATAAATAAGGGTAAGAGTCTCAGGACAGTTTCTGGCTCTTTGGGGTAAGGACAGAAATAAATACACAATATGTACATAGTGCAGTACCTGAAGTGGGCTACAGCCCTTCAGGGGTTAATCTTGCTGCTCAAGAGCAATGGCTGCAGGCATGGGAGCAGGAACTGCAGCAGGGACATCATCATCCTGGGTGAAGAAAGCAGTGTTGAGATCTGTCACCTGAAGACATCTGGTGGTAGACACTGGAACTGCTGACATGGAACACCCAGAAGCTGGAGCTGTAACAGCAGGAAGGTCATCTGCGGCGGCAGGCATCTCAGCAAAGGAAGGAGACAGGCACTTCTCTGGCTGACCTTCTGTAGCTGGGGGCGCTGTGGAGCGCATGATGATGACCGCAGGAGCTGTAACTTCTTCACTGCTGACAGCTGAAGGATTGTTGTTCCTGGACTGACCTGTAGCTCTTGGGGGCGCTGTTGCGCTGGCGGTGGTAACCTCTGTAGCTGGCAGGGCGTTCTCACCGGACAGCCTGGGCCTCTTAGCAGGTGGTCCTGGATACTCCGCAGGACGGTCAGCAGCATTAGATAAGGGGTCAGGCCCCTTTAAGAGAGTCCCTTTTGTAGCCGGGCCTCCTATGGGGAGATGTTGACCCTCTGCAGGGAGGCCGGACTGTACCCCAGCCGGGGCTAAGGGAGATATAGTCACAGTCACTGTGATATAGGCCCTGGGGGCCATGGTACTCACATCCGCGGTGGTCCTCAGGAGGTCCGGAATCGGAGGAGGCAGCCGCTGTGGAGAATCCGCCATTGGAGACTGCGTACAGGAGACAGCAGTAAGCGGTGCAGCAGAGGAAGGTGCCCGAGGCTCGTGGGCAGGCCATGCGACACTTGGTTCTTCATCTCGGAGGCTGTGCGGCATGTCGGCAGGACAGGAGACAGCACGCGGAGAAATCCAAGATGGCCGATTAACCTCTTTGATGCTGGATGGCGGCTGCGCTGACTCTGAGGTACCTCGTGGGCTCTCACTGGCGTTACAGCGCGGGAGAGTTTCGCGCCAGAGGGCGGAGCTTGAGTCTTTCCCGCCAGGAGTTGTGGCGGGCTGAATTTTCTGCTGCGCCACAGCGCGGTGAGGCAGGATTCGCGCCATACGCGCAGGGGGCGGAGCTTAGCGATGTCTCTGGGTTTCCCGCCAGTGAAAGTTTTGGCGGGCTGGAATTACTTGCTGCGCCACAGTTTCTGAGGTAAAATCTTCAGGCGCGGCAGCGCCGGATGTAGCAGAGCTGGTACAGTTCTTGCAAGGATTAACCTCTTAATTGCTGGAGCGGCGCTCGACAGCACGTGGCAGCAGTATAACACAGTTCAATCCAGAAACACACAATTACTTGGGCCTAAACCCGGATGGCAGCAGGGTTAGGCAGCACAGTCTTTTCCTTAATAAAGTACAGTCTTTAGTGCCAGGATAAGGCACAGAAGTATATATCCTGTTCGTGACGCCACTTGGAACATCCCCCACCGGGGCCTAGCCCTTGAGGTGAGGCCTGGTGACAGCCGGGGCCCGCGGTACCGGAGTGGCTGGCGGTTGCGGCCTAAGCACGCTATCGTCACGGTGCTTGGTACGGGGGAACCGGAGGGCTGTCCTACAGCCTGGCAGGTCTCCAGCAGGGTGGTGTTGGCAAGAAATGATGAGGGAGCGGCTGCTATAGCGGATCTCCCTGGGGCAACCCCTTAATGTCCCGAGTGTGAGTCTCTGGGTGATGGACAGGGTGCCTGTGATGATGGTAGTTGTAGTAGCAGGGACCAGACGGAGACAGAAGTTGAAGAAAACAACTTACAGTTCGTTTATTGCAACCGGCAGGAACTGCAGAAAACGTGTCTTTAACAGGTGGAGTACTGGAGAGGTATTTGGAGGGAGCCACAGGATGTATTTCACCAGCCTGGATGTAAGAGCAGGCTGGGAGGCAGCTGTGTCCTTAGAGGAGGCTTCAGCTCGGTCCTGGATCTCTTCAGGTATCACCCTTGAAGGTAGGAATGATACCCCTTTTCCTCACTACACTACCTCTAGTCTTAGCTTCCACTTCAGGCAGGGGCTAGGCTCTTCCTGCACTGGTCTGGTATGCTAGAGTCTCTGAGCTGCTGCTCAGCTAACTACTCTCTGCTTGTGTCCTGCAGACCCAGAGGGCCTGACTAGGACCGGTCTCTCTCTTGAGAGAGATTTCTCTCTAAGACCTCATACTGGAATCCTCTCTGAAAGAACACCAGAACATTCCTGGCCAGAGGTTTTATTACCTCCCTTTGGTCAGGTGGTGGCTGCTCCTCCAATTACCTCTCAGTGCACAGAGACAGGATGTAACACAGACATTGGTTGACATAATTACATCTCAGATTAACATCTGCCTTGCCAGGCAGGATTAACCACTGCAATTTCCCCTTGATCCTATAAGGACCATGTAGTGTAATGTGGTGTTACCTACAGGTGGGACGTATTCGCAAGCACTACCTCGCCATTGCATCGGCGAGGGTGTTGCACATGTTACACAGAATCCTATCAGTACAGAGGCCTATAAATGGGCAGTCAGGAGCTGTATTAAGCTTATGAGGTACTTGGCCTCACTACTAGTGATTGCAATCAAACATATTTGCGTAAGTATTAACACTAGAGATGAGCGAGCACTAAAATGCTCGGGTACTCGTTATTCGAGACAAACTTTTCCCGATGCTCGAGTGCTCGTCTCGAATAACGAGCCCCATTGAAGTCAATGGGAGACTCGAGCATTTTTCAAGGGGACCAAGGCTCTGCACAGGGAAGCTTGGCCAAACACCTGGGAACCTCAGAAAGGATGGAAACACCACGGAAATGGACAGGAAACAGCAGGGGCAGCATGCATGGATGCCTCTGAGGCTGCTTAATTGCACCATTATGCCAAAATTATGGGCAACAGCATGGCCATGACAGAGTGACCGAATGAGGCTAGGTAGCATCTAAAACATGCAATAATTGACCCTGACACTATAGGGGACAGCATGCAGAGGCAGCGGAAGCAGCGGCAGGCTAGAGAGTGGCATGGCGACATACCCTAAATGGACTCACCCTTCAAACCAATGGGTGGCAGAGAGGAACCAAAGGAGGTGAGCAAGAAGCGCTGAAATGATTTCCTATGTGAACAAAAGGTTGACGGTATATTTAGTCGATAACACAGCATGGTGGCGACATAGTGACCAAGTTACATAACGTATCTGGTGAATCACCCGAAAAATGAACCTGACACAGCTCTTTTGATAAGGGGACGACATGTGGAGGCAGCCATAGAGACGACTTCCATGATTAAGAGCGACAGTATGGGGCATTCATTTGCGCTGCTATGATTGCAACTTCAGGTCTCCAGCATGGCGGCAACAGATGGGCCGAGTTCCACTATGTATCTGGTGAAACACCTGAAAATTCTGCCTGACACAGCTCGTTTGATAAGGGGATGATGTGCTGCATATCCTCTCGTGCTCCAGCGTTGGGGGTATAGAGAGTTGAAAGTTGCGCATGGAGAAATTGGTGGACGCTGTGGAGGATCGTGTAGGCAAAATGGACAGGAAACAGCAGGGGCAGCATGCATGGATGCCTCTGAGGCTGCCTAATCTTGGGATGGAGCTGGCGGTCCACTGCCAGGCGAGATTTCGCCTGTCCAAGCCCCTGTCTCTCTGCTCCTCCCCACCCAAAATGGGCCTGGGGGCAAGAAGCGTTTACTTTGAAAAAATTATAATTTTCAAAGCAGGCCGGGTCGTTTGAATATTTCACCTAGGAATAATGGAATAGCATAGTGGTTCTATTTTTAATTGTTTTTTCGGAAATGGTTCCATGATTAAGAGCGACCGTATGGGGCATCCATATTGCGCTGCTACGATTGCAACTTCAGGTCTCCAGCATGGCGGCGACAGATGGGCCGAGTTCCACTATGTATCTGGTGAAACACCTGAAAATTCTGCCTGACACAGCTCGTTTGATAAGGGGACGATGTATGGAGGCAGTAAAGTAGTAGTAGATTAAAGGTGCTGTAGTTCAAACTATGTTAGTTGGATCTTGGAATGGAGCTGGCGCTCCGCTACCAGGCGAGCTTTCGCCAATCCAAGCCCTTGTCTCTCGGCTACTCCCCAAACAGCACTTCTAAGAACCTTTTATATAAGATCAAGTGTAGTAGTGTTCTTATAAGTTTGGGTTATGGCGGGTGAGGGGAATGTAAACAGATGCGCAAGATGCGCTGAAATAATATTGGTAAATGATAAAAGTTTGCCAGTATATTTTGTGGATTACACAGCAGGGTGGCGACAAAGTTAACAAATTTGATGTGGAAGCCATGAAAACAACCCAAAATTCTGCCTGACACAGCTCGTTTGATAAGGGGACCATGTATGGAGGCAGCTATATGGACGACTTTTGGAGGCAGCTATGGCGATGATGTGTGGAGGTAGCAATGGAGACAACGTGTGGAGGCAGCTATGGAGACAATTTAATTTGGATAGTGCCTGTATGTGGCAGTCCAAGAAAGTTTTCAAACCAGAGGAGCAGGTAGGTGGTCCTCCAGAAAAATTAAATAAATTGAGTGCCTGTATGTGGCAGTCCAAAAAAGTTTTCAAACCAGAGGAGCAGGTAGGTGGTCCTCCAGAAAAAATAAATAGATTGAGTGCCTGTATGTGGCACTCCCAAAAATTGTTTAAAACAGAGGACCGGGTAGGTGACCCTCCAGAAAAATTAAATACATAGAGTACTATAGCTAGAGCCAGTTGCCCCTGGCAAAAAATAGCCAGTTTCCTCTGCTTTAGTGTACAAAGAGGAGGAGAAGGAGGACAATGAGGAGGAGGAGTGCATACATTATTCAGGTTGAGCTTCTTTCACCTGGTGGAGAATGGAAATTCTGAGAAATCCAGGCTTTATTCATCTTGATAAGCGTCAGCTTGTCAGCACTGTCAGTCGACAGGCGTGTACGCTTATCGGTGATGATGCCACCAGCTGCACTGAAAACCCGCTCGGACAACACGCTAGCGGCAGGGTAGGCAACAACCTCCAAGGCGTACAGCGCCAGTTCGTGCCACATGTCCAGCTTTGAAACCCAGTAGTTGTAGGGAGCTGTGTGATCATTTAGGACGATGGTATGGTCAGCTACGTACTCCCTCAGCATCTTTCTGTAAAGATCAGCCCTACTCTGCCGAGACTGGGGACAGGTGACAGTGTCTTGCTTGGGTGACATAAAACTGGCAAAGGCCTTGTAAAGCGTACCCCTGCCACTGCTGGACAAGCTGCCTGCTCGCCTACTCTCCCTCGCTACTTGTCCCGCACAAGTACGCCCTCTGCCGCTAGCGCTGTCAGAAGGGAAATACTGTTTCATGCATTCTCACACTCCTTTCCTCTCCAGGGATTAGAGTGGAAAGATTTTGCTTGTACCGTGGGTCCAGGAGAGTGAATACCCAGTAATTGGTGCTGGAATAAATTCTTTGAACGCGAGGGTCACGGGATAGGCAGCCTAGCATGAAATCTGCCATATGCGCCAGAGTCCCAACGCGCAAGAATTCACTCCCCTCACTGGCCTGACTGTCCATTTCCTCCTCCTCCAACTCCTCCAACTCCTCTTCTTCTGCCCATACAATCTGAACAGTGAAGGACTGAACAATGGTCCCCTCTTCTGTCTCGCCAACATTCTCCTCCTCTTCCTCCTCATCCTCCTCCACCTCCTCCTATATGCGCTGAGAAACAGACCTGAGGGTGCTTTGGCTATCAACAAGGGAATCTTCTTCCCCCGTCTCTTGTGACGAGCGCAAAGCTTCCGACTTCATGCTGACCAGAGAGTTTTTCAACAGGCTAAGCAGCGGGATGGTGAGGCTGATGATGGCGGCATTGCCACTGACCATCTGTGTTGACTCCTCAAAGTTACTCAGCACCTGACAGATATCAGACATCCAAGTCCACTCCTTATTGTAGACTTGAGGAAGCTGACTGACCTGACTACCAGTTCTGGTGGAAGTTGACATCTGGCAGTCTACAATCGCTCTGCGCTGCTGGTAAACTCTGGATAACATGGTTAATGTTGAATTCCACCTCGTGGGCACGTCGCACAACAGTCGGTGAGCGGGCAGTTGGAGGTGGCGCTGTCCTGCCCTGAGAGTGGCAGCATCTGTGCTGGACTTCCTGAAATGCGGACAGATGCGGCGCACCTTCGTGAGCAAATCAGACAGATTGGGGTATGTCTTGAGGAAACGCTGAACTATGAGATTTAACACATGGGCCAGGCATGGCACATGTGTCAGTCTGCCGAGTTGCAGAGCCGCCACCAGGTTACGGCCGTTGTCACACACAACCATGCCTTGCTTCAGGTTCAGCGGTGCCAGCCACAGATCAGTCTGCGCCGTGATGCCCTGTAATAGCTCTTGTGCGGTGTGCCTTTTATCGCCTAGGCTCAGCAGTTTGAGCACCGCCTCCTGTCGCTTAGCGACGGCACTGCTGCTGTGCCTAGAGCTACCGACTGATGGTGCCATGCCCACGGATGGTAATTCGGAGGAGGAGGTGCAGGAGGGGTGGGAGGAGGAGGAGGCATAGTAGGCCTTTGAGACCTGGACCGAGGTAGGCCCCGCAATCCTCGGCGTCGGCAGTATATGACCAGCCCCAGGGTCAGACTCGGTCACAGCATCCAGCAAGTTAACCCAATGTGCCGTCAGCGATATATAGTGGCCCTGCCCGGCAGCACTCGTCCACGTGTCCGTGGTCAGGTGGAGCTTGTCAGAAACCGCGTTGGTCAGGGCACGGATGATGTTGTCTGACACGTGCTTGTGCAGGGCTGGGACGGCACATCGGGAAAAGTTGTGGCGGCTGGGGACCGAATACCGAGGGGCGGCCGCCGCCATGAGGTTTCGAAAGGCCTCGGTTTCTACCAGCCTATAGGGCAGCATCTCAAGGCTAAGCAGTTTGGAGATGTGGACGTTGAGGGCATGGGCGTGTGGGTGGGTTGCACTATACTTCCTTTTGCGCTCCAGCGTCTGGGGTATGGAGAGCTGAACGCTGGTGGATGCTGTGGACGATCATGGAGGCGAAGATGGGGTTTTCGCACGGGAGGTGTTTGGGCCGGGGTCCTGGGCAGGGGGCTGACTAGCAGATGACACAGGGGAAGGAGCAGTGGTGTGCCCGGCCGGAGGTGAACGGGCTTGGTGCCATTGAGTGGGGTGATTAGCATTCATATGCCTGCGCATACTGGTGGTAGTTAAGCTAGTAGTGGTGGAACCCCTGCTGATCCTGGTTTGGCACAAGTTGCACACCACAGTCCGACGGTCATCCGGTGTTTCTTTAAAGAACCTCCAGACTTCTGAAAATCTGGCCCTCGCCACGGGAGCTTGACGACGTGAAACATTTGGCGCTGATGCACCAGCTCTGGCCGTGCCTCTCCGTCTGGCCCCACCACTGCCTCTTCCAACCTGTCCTGCTATAGGACTCGCCTCCGTCTCAGAAGCACTGTGTTCACCCGGCCTCTCAACCCAGCTTGGGTCTGTCACCTCATCATCCTCCGATCCCTCAGTCTGCTCCCCCCTCTGACTTCCTGCCCTGACAACAACTTCACCACTGTCTGACAACCGTGTCTCCTCATCGTCCGACACCTCTTTACACACTTCTTCCACTACGTCAATAATGTCATCATCACCCACAGACTGTGACCGGTGGAAAACCTGGGCATCGGAAAATAGCTCAGCAGCAACCGGACAAGTGGTTTGTGACTGTGGGAAGGGTCCAGAAAACAGTTCCTCAGAGTATGCCGGTTCAAATGCCAAATTTTCCTGGGAGGGGGCAGACTGGGGGGAAGGAGGCTGAGGTGGAAGAGCTGGAGGAGTGCTGATTTCGGTGACATGGGTGGACTGCGTGGAAGACTGACTGGTGGACAAATGGCTAGAAGCATTGTCGGCAATCCACGACATCACCTCTTCGCACTGTTCTGGCCTCAACAGTGCTCTACCACGAGTCCCAGTAACTTGAGACATGATAAACCTAGGGAGTGTAGCTCTGCGGCGTTCCCCTGCTCCCTCATCAGCAGGTGGTGTCCCACCCCACCCAGGACCACAGCCTCTGACCCCTGCAGTAGTTGGACGCCCATGTCCACGCCCTCGTCCTCTACCCCTAGCCCTCGGATTAAACATTTTCAAAATTGAAGTGTAAACTTAAATTTTTTTTTTTTGTGTGTTTTTTTTTTTTAACAAAACGATGCTATCCTATTGCTATGGCTAGTTTCTGACCTACATTGACAGCACACAACTGGATTTTGTGCTGTGCCTGATGACTTTGAGTTATAAAAAGAAATAAACGTAAAAAAAAATAAATCAGAAGACTGTGCCTAATTCAAATCAAACCCCTAATAAATTGTCCCACTTCGGTGTTTGAGGTGGATATGCGTGTCAAAGAGATGAGCGAACATACTCGTCCGAGCTTGATGCTCGTTCGGGCATTAGCGTAATCGAAACTGCTCGTTGCTCGGACGAATACTTCGCCCGCTCGAGAAAATGGCATCTCCCGCCGTTTTGCTTTTTGGCGGCCAGAAACAGAGCCAATCACAAGCCAGGAGACTCTGCACTCCACCCAGCATGACGTGGTACCCTTACACGTCGATAGCAGTGGTTGGCTGGCCAGATCAGGTGACCCTGGAATAGACTAGCCCCTGCCCGCGCTGCTCGGATCATTCTCTGTCTGTATGCCGCTAGGGAGAGAGCTGCTGCTGGTCAGGGAAAGCGTTAGGGTGTTCTATTAGAATAGTGTTAGGCAGGAGTGATTCTACAAGAACCCAACAGCCCTTATAAGGGCTACAATAACGTTATACATTTTTTTTTTTATTTGCTTGTGGCTGGGCTTGCTGGCACTAGTAGTGCAGCTAGTACCATATTGTGAGGAATTTGCAAGGGGGACCTGCTGCCGTTGTGTTTAGCTCTTAGTGACACGCATATCCACCTCAAACACCGAAGTGGGACAATTTATTAGGGGTTTGATTAGAATTAGGCAGAGTCTGCTGATTTATTTTTATTTTTTTAACTTTATTTCATTTTATAGCTCAAACTCTTCTTGCAAAGCAGTGTGCTTTCAGTGTCGGCTACAAAATAGCCATAGGAGAACCCCAACGGCTTACTTAGACCTACAATAGCGTTATATTTTCCTTTTTTTGGTTTGCTTGTGGCTGGGCTTGCTGGCATTAGTAGTGCAGCTAGTACCATATTGTGAGGAATTTGCTGGGAGACCTGCGATCGTTGTGTTTAGCTCTTAGTGACACGCATATCCACCTCAAACACCGAAGTGGGACAATTTATTAGGGGTTTGATTAGAATTAGGCAGAGTCTGCTGATTTTTTTTTTTTTTTTACCTTTATTTCATTTTATAGCTCAAACTCATCTTGCAAAGCACAAAATCCAGTTGTGTGCTGTCAGTGTAGGTTAGAAACTAGCCATAGCAATAGGATAGCATCGTTTTGGTTAAAAAAAAAATAAAAATAAAAAAAAAAATAAACACAAAAAAAAAAAATTAAAAGTTTACACTTTAATTTGGAAAATGTTTAACCCGAGGGCTAGGGGTAGAGGACGAGGGCGTGGACGTGGGCGTCCAACTACTGCAGGGGTCAGAGGCCGTGGTCCTGGGCGGGGTGAGACACCACCTGCTGATCAGGGAGCAGGGGAACGCCGCAGAGCTACACTCCCTAGGTTCATCATGTCTCAAGTTACTGGGACTCGTGGTAGAGCACTGTTGAGGCCAGAACAGTGCGAAGAGGTGATGTCGTGGATTGCGGACAATGCTTCTAGCCATTTGTCCACCAGTCAGTCTTCCACGCAGTCCACCCATGTCACCGAAATCAGCACTCCTCCGGCTCCTCCACCTCAGCCTCCTTCCCCCCAGTCTGCCCCCTCCCAGCAAAATTTGGCATTTGAAGCGGCATACTCTGAGGAACTGTTTTCTGGACCCTTCCCACAGTCACAAACCACTTGTCCGGTTGCTGCTGAGCAATTTTCCGATGCCCAGGTTTTCCACCAGTTGCAGTCTGTGGGTGATGATGACATTATTGACGTAGTGGAAGAATTGTGTAAAGAGGTGTCGGACGATGAGGAGACATGGTTGTCAGACAGTGGTGAAGTTGTTGTCAGGGCAGGAAGTCAGAGGGGGGAGCAGACTGAGGGATCAGAGGATGATGAGGTGACAGACCTAAGCTGGGTTGATAGGCCGGGTGAACACAGTGCTTCTGAGACGGAGGCGAGTTCTATAGCAGAACAGGTTGGAAGAGGCAGTGGTGGGGCCAGACGGAGAGGCAGGGCCAGAGCTGGTGCATCAGCGCAAAATGTTGCCCTTAGTCAAGCTCCTGTGGCGAGGGCTAGATTTTCAGAAGTCTGGAGGTTCTTTAAAGAAACACCGGATGACCGACGGACTGTGGTGTGCAACCTTTGCCAAACCAGAATCAGCAGGGGTTCCACCACTACTAGCTTAACTACCACCAGTATGCGCAGGCATATGAATGTTAAACACCCCACTCAATGGCACAAAGCCCGTTCACCTCCGGCCGGGCACACCACTGCTCCTTCCCCTGTGTCATCTGCTAGTCAGCCCCCTGCCCAGGACCACGGCCCAAACACCTCCCGTGCGAAAACCCCATCTTCGCCTCCACGATCCTCCACAGCATCCACCAGCGTTCAGCTCTCCATACCCCAGACGCTGGAGCGCCAAAGGAAGTATAGCGCAACCCACCCACACGCCCAAGCCCTCAACGTCCACATCTCCAAGTTGCTTAGCCTGGAGATGCTGCCCTATAGGCTGGTAGAGACCGAGGCCTTTCGAAATATCATGGCGGCGGCCGCCCCTCGGTATTCGGTCCCCAGCCGCCACAACTTTTCCCGATGTGCCGTCCCAGCCCTGCACAAGCACGTGTCAGAGAACATCATCCGTGCCCTGACCAACGCCGTTTCTGACAAGGTCCACCTGACCACGGACACGTGGACGAGTGCTGCCGGGCAGGGCCACTATATGTCGCTGACGGCACATTGGGTTAACTTGGTGGAGGCTGGGACCGAGTCTGACCCTGGGGCTGCTTATATACTGCCAACGCCGAGGATTGCGGGGCCTACCTCGGTCCAGGTCTCAAAGGCCTACTATGCCTCCTCCTCCTCCCACCCCTCCTCCACCTCCTCCTCCTCCGAATTACTATCCGTGGGCATGGCACCATCAGTCGGTAGCTCTAGGCACAGCAGCAGTGCCATTGCTAAGCGACAGAAGGCGGCGCTCAAACTGCTGAGCCTAGGCGATAAAAGGCACACCGCCCAAGAGCTATTACAGGGCATCACGGCGCAGACTGATCTGTGGCTGGCACCGCTGAACCTGAAGCCAGGCATGGTTGTGTGTGACAACGGCCGTAACCTGGTGGCGGCTCTGCAACTCAGCAGACTGACACATGTGCCATGCCTGGCCCATGTGTTAAATCTCATAGTTCAGCGTTTCCTCAAGACATACCCCAATCTGTCTGATTTGCTCACAAAGGTGCGCCGCATCTGTGCGCATTTCAGGAAGTCCAGCACAGATGCTGCCACTCTCAGGGCAGCGCAGCGCCGCCTCCAACTGCCCACTCACCGACCGGTTGTGCGACGTGCCCACGAGGTGGAATTCAACATTAACCATGTTATCCAGAGTTTACCAGCAGCGCAGAGCAATTGTAGACTGCCAGATGTCAACTTCCACCAGAACTGGTAGTCAGGTCAGTCAGCTTCCTCAAGTCTACAATGAGGAGTGGACGTGGATGTCTGATATCCGTCAGGTGCTGAGTAACTTTGAGGAGTCAACACAGATGGTCAGTGGCGATGCCGCCATCATCAGCCTCACCATCCCGCTGCTTGGCCTGTTGAAAAACTCTCTGGTCAGCATGAAGTCGGAAGCTTTGCGCTCGTCACAAGAGACGGGGGAAGAAGATTCCCTTGTTGATAGCCAAACCACCCTTAGGTCTGTTTCTCAGCACATATCCGAGGAGGTGGAGGAGGATGAGGAGGAAGAGGAGGAGAATGTTGGCGAGACAGAAGAGGGGACCATTGTTCAGTCCTTCACTGTTCAGCGTGTATGGGCAGAAAAAGAGGAGTTGGAGGAGGAGGAAATGGGCAGTCAGGCCAGTGAGGGGAGTGAATTTTTGCGCATTGGGACTCTGGCACGAACTGGCGCTGTATGCCTTGGAGGTTCTTGCCTGCCCTGCCGCTAGCGTGATGTCCGAGCGGGTTTTCAGTGCAGCTGGTGGCATCATCACCGATAAGCGTACACGCCTGTCGACTAACAGCGCTGACAGGCTGACGCTTATCAAGATGAATAAAGCCTGGATTTCTCCGGATTTTCATTCTCCACCAGGTGAAAGAAGCTCAACCTGAATAATGTATGCACTCCTCCTCATTGTCCTCCTTCTCCTCCTCTTTGTACACTAAAGCATAGGAAACTGGCTATTTTTTGCCAGGGTCAACTGGCTCTAGCTATAGTACTCTATGTATTTAATTTTTCTGGAGGGCCACCTACCCGGTCCTCTGTTTTAAGCAATTTTTGGGAGTGCCACATACAGGCACTAAATCTATTTAATTTTTCTGGAGGACCACCTACCTGCTCCTCTGGTTTGAAAACTTTTTTGGACTGCCACATACAGGCACTCAATTTATTTAATTTTTCTGTAGGACCACTTACCTGCTCCTCTGGTTTGAAAACTTTTTTGGACTGCCACATACAGGCACTATCCAAATTAAATTGTCTCCATAGCAGCCTCCACATGTCGTCTTTTTAGCTGGCTCCACACGTTGTCTCCATTGCTACCTCCACACGTCATCGCCATAGCTGCCTCCAAAAGTCGTCCATATAGCTGCCTCCATACATGGTCTCCTTATCAAACGAACTGTGTCAGGCAGAATTTTGGGTTGTTTTCATGGCTTCCACATCAAACTTGTTAACTTTGTCACTACCCTGCTGTGTAATCCACAAAATATACTGGCAAACTTATATCATTTACAAATATTATTTCAGCGCTTCTTGCGCATCTGTTTACATTCCCCTCACCCGCCATAACCCAAACTTATAAGAACACTACTACACTTGATCTTATATAAAAGGTTCTTAGAAGTGCTGTTTGGGGAGTAGCCGAGAGACAAGGGCTTGGATTGGCGAAAGCTCGCCTGGTAGCGGAGCGCCAGCTCCATCCCAAGATCCAACTAACATAGTTTTAACTACAGCACCTTTAATCTACTACTACTTTACTGCCTCCATACATCGTCCCCTTATCAAACGAGCTGTGTCAGGCAGAATTTTCAGGTGTTTCACCAGATACATAGTGGAACTCGGCCCATCTGTCGCCGCCATGCTGGAGACCTGAAGTTGCAATCATAGCAGCGCAATATAAATGCCCCATACTGTCGCTCTTAATCATGGAAGTCGTCTCCATGGCTGCCTCCACATGTCGTCCCCTTATCAAAAGAGCTGTGTCAGGCTCATTTTTCGGTTGTTTCACCAGATACGTTATGGAACTTGGTCACTATGTCGACACCATGCTGTGTTATCGACTAAATATACCGTCAATCTTTTGTTCACATAGGAAATCATTTCACCTCCTTTTGTGAAACCTGAGTCCATTTAGGGCAGTGATGGCTAACCTATGGCACTGGTGCCAGAGGTGGCACTCGGAGCCTTTTCTGTGGGCACTCAGGCCATCACCAGAGATGACTCCAGGTATCTTCCTGCAGTCCCAGACAGCCCAGGACTTGCTGTGCAAAGGGGTATTTTAAAGTGACAGCTCTACCTGGGACTATTTTCTGCTATATTGGTGCCTCAGGGTGCTGGTATCAATGAAAACTGTGACAGAGAAGGGAGTATAAATCACAAATTAAATTTCTGTGTTGGCACATTGCGATAAATAAGCAGGTCTTTGTTGAAGTTTGGGCACTCGGTCTATAAAAGGTTTGCCATCACTGATTTAGGGTATGTCGCCATGAGACTCTCTAGCCTGCCACTGCTGCCGCTGCCTCTGCATGCCGTCCCCTATAGTGTCAGGGTCAATTATTGGATGTTTTAGATGCTATCTAGCCTCATTCGGTCACTCTGTCATGGCCATGCTGTTGCCCATAATTTTGGCATAATGGTGCGATTCAGCAGCCTCAGAGGCATCCATGCATGCTGCCCCTGCTGTTTCCTGTCCATTTCCGTGGTGTTTCCATCCTTTGGCCAAGCTTCCCTGTGCAGAGCCTTGGTCCCCTTGAAAAATGCTCGAGTCTCCCATTGACTTCAATGGGGCTCGTTATTTGAGACGAGCACTCGAGCATCGGGAAAAGTTCGTCTCGAATAACGAGTACCCAAGCATTTTAGTGCTCACTCATCTCTAGCGTGTCACTAAAAACTAAACACAACGGTCGCAAGTCTCCCAGCAAATTCCTCACAATATGGTACTAGCTGCACTACTAATGCCAGCAAGCCCAGCCACAAGCAAACAAAAAAAAGGAAAATATAACGCTATTGTAGGCCTAAGTAAGCCGTTGGGGTACTCCTATGGCTATTTTCTAGCCTACACTGAAAGCACACTGCTTTGCCAGATTACTTTGAGTTATAAAAAGAAATAAAGGTAAAAAAAATAAATCAGCAGACTCTGCCTAATTCTAATCAAACCCCTAATAAATTGCCCCACTTCGGTGTTTGAGGTGGATATGCGTGTCACTAAGAGCTAAAAACAACGGTGGCAAGTCTCCTAGCAAATTCCTCACAATATGGTACTAGCTGCACTACTAGTGGCAGCAAGCCCAGCCACAAGCAAACCAAAAAAAAGTAAAATATAACGCTATTGTAGGCCTAAATAAGCCGTTGGGGTTCTCCTATGGCTATTTTCTAGCCTACACTGAAAGCACACTGCTTTGCCAGATTACTTTGAGTTATAAAAAGAAATAAACGTAAAAAAAATAAATCAGAAGACTGTGCCTAATTCAAATCAAACCCCTAATAAATTGCCCCACTTCGGTGTTTGAGGTGGATATGCGTGTCACTAAGAGCTAAAAACAACGGTGGCAAGTCTCCTAGCAAATTCCTCACAATATGGTACTAGCTGCACTACTAGTGGCAGCAAGCCCAGCCACAAGCAAACCAAAAAAAAGTAAAATATAACGCTATTGTAGGCCTAAATAAGCCGTTGGGGTTCTCCTATGGCTATTTTCTAGCCTACACTGAAAGCACACTGCTTTGCCAGATTACTTTGAGTTATAAAAAGAAATAAACGTAAAAAAAATAAATCAGAAGACTGTGCCTAATTCAAATCAAACCCCTAATAAATTGTCCCACTTCGGTGTTTGAGGTGGATATGTGTGTCACTAAGAGCTAAAAACAATGGTCGCAAGTCTCCCTGCAAATTCCTCACAATATGGTACTAGCTGCACTACCAATCCCAGCAAGCCCAGCCACAAGCAAACCAAAAAAAGGAAAATATAACGCTATTGTAGGCCTAAGTAAGCCGTTGGGGTTCTCCTATGGCTATTTTCTAGCCTACACTGAAAGCAAATTTTTTTTGCAAGATGACTTTGAGCTATAAAAAGAAATAAAGGTAAAAAAAAAAAAATCAGCAGACTGGGCCTAATTCTAATCAAACCCCTAATAAATTGTCCCACTTCGGTGTTTAAGGTGGATATGTGTGTCACTAAGAGCTAAACACAACGGTAGCAAGTCTCCCTGCAAATTCCTCACAATATGGTACTAGCTGCACTACTAATGCCAGCAAGCCCAGCCACAAGCAAACAAAAGAAAGGAAAATATAACGCTATTGTAGGCCTAAGTAAGCCGTTGGGGTTCTCCTATGGCTATTTTCTAGCCTACACTGAAAGCACACTGCTTTGGCAGATTACTTTGAGTTATAAAAAGAAATAAACGTAAAAAAAAATAATTCAGCAGACTGTGCCTAATTCAAATAAAACCCCTAATAAATTGTCCCACTTCGGTGTTTGAGGTGGATATGTGTGTCACTAAGAGCTAAACACAACGGTCGCAAGTCTCCCTGCAAATTACTCACAATATGGTACTAGCAGCACTACTAGTGCCAGCAAGCCCAGCCACAGGCAGACCAAAAAAAAGTAAATATATAACGTTATTGTAGGCCTAAGAAGGGCTGTTGGGTTCTTGTAGAATCACTCCTGCCTAACACTATTCTAATAGAACACCCTAATGCTTTCCCTGACCAGCAGCAGCTCTCTCCCTAACGGCATCCAGACACAGAATGATCCGAGCAGCGCGGGCAGGGGCTAGTCTATTCCAGGGTCACCTGATCAGGCCAGCCAACCACTGCTATCGACGTGTAAGGATACCACGTCATGCTGGGTGGAGTGCAGAGTCTCCTGGCTTGTGATTGGCTCTGTTTCTGGCCGCCAAAAATCACAACGGTGGGAGATGCTATTTTCTCGAGCTGGCGAAATACTCGGATGTACTCTGAGGGCATCTAGTGGTCGTTTTGCAGATTTACTCTGGGGATAAGAATTTAAGCCCGGAACTCGTGAATGATGTGACTAGATGGACTTGTGTAGTTATCTATTTTTGTTCTTTGGGGTGTATAAAAGTGAGGGGTGAAGTGTTGAACAGAAATGTCTTGCGTATTTACTCAGGAAGGACGGGCTGTGAAAATAAAGGATGGTTCACAATTAATTTATTGTGTGTGGATAAAAATCCTATTTCACAGTGGACTAGGATACTAATAACCCCAATATTAGTCAAAGGATGGTTTCCTGAACTTCATTTAGGCCATGCGGTGTGAGTGTATTTAACTTGTATATCCAATAGACTTCCCGCCTACACAAAGTGGGAAATCTATTGGATATTGTAGTGGGAATATGGTATATTGGCATAATCGAGATGGAGGCACCTTTTTTGGGATGGCATAAAGTACAGTGTCTAGAGACTCCATGTAATAAGAATTTTTTGTTTATGTTCTTTCTGTGTTTATTCAATCTGTTGTGAAGCAGTTGAACTGTTTGACCCACGTACTGAAGGTGGCAAATTTTGCATTCCATGAGGTAGATGACATAGTCCGTTGTGCAGGACATTTTGTTATGGATTTGGAATGTTTCGCCCGTATTATTCGATTTGAATGTGGGTCCTGTCTTCAGGGTGCTACAGCATAGGCACCTGGGTTTACTGCATTTGGTTACACGACCAATGCAGTTCATTTTATTATTTTTTGTTCTTGTGTTGATTAAGAATACTCGGTGCTAAGATGTTCTTAATAGTAGCCACTCTCCTATAGGTAACCTTGGGGCAACTGGAGAGGTGTTCTTTTAGATAGGTATCTCTTCTTAGAATTGGCCAATGTTTTTTTACAATCTTTCTTATGGTGTTATGTTGAGAGTTAAATCTCGTAATGAGGTTGGTTTCATACTTAGCATCTGATGTTATCTTGTTTTTTGGTATTCCACACTCCATTTGACTTTGTGATTTTGCTTTCTTGTATGTCGTTCTCAAGAGACCATCGGGGTATCTCTTTTCATGAAACCTGTCCCTCAGTTCTTTTGCTTGGGTATTATAGTCACTTGTACTTGTGCAGTTCTTTCTTATTCTCTTATATTGACAATAAGGAATATTTTGAATCCATTTTTTGTAGTGAGCACTAGAATAATGTAAATAATTATTAGAGTCAACACTTTTGAAGTGTGTTTTTGTGTTGAAATGGTTGTCAACATGGAAAATTTTCAGGTCCAGAAAGACGATACTGGAGGTGTTCTTTTCCATCGTAAAGGAAATGCCATACGAATTTTGATTAAGATGAACGTGAAATTGTTCGACTTCCTTGGGAGGGCCTGACCATAGGACAAAGGGGTCATCAATAAACCTTCTATAGAGAACGATGTGATTAAGAAAGGAGTTATTTTTCTCATTCAATATATAGTAATCTTCGAACGCACCCATGAAAAGGTTTTGCTTAGGTGGGGGCCACTCTGGTCCCCATCACAGTTTCTGATGGTATAGCTGGCTGTCGTAAATGAAGTAATTATTTTTGAGGACTATGTTCAGACTCTCTAGGATAAAGTCCTTTTTTTTCTTTATCAACTTTTTCGTCTTCAGATAGGTATTTATTCACACTTTCAATTCCCTGGTCATGTGCAATGTTGGAGTAAAGTGTGTTTACATCAAATGTGATGAAACACCAGTTCTTATTCCATTCAAGACCATGTAATTACCTGATCAATTGATCAGAGACTTTTAGGAAACTAGGGAGTTGAACAACATATTTTTGCAATAGCAAATCTAGGTAGTGGGAAATGTTGCTGGTTAATGAACCCACACCAGAGATAATTGGTCTCCCTTGTGGTTTGCTGATGTTCTTATGAACTTTCGGTAGGAAATAGATGTAAGCCGTGGATGGAAACGGAGTATATAGAAAGCTCTTTTCTTCTTTAGTGATCAAATCCTTTTTAACTGCATTTTCATCTTTTTCAAAAGATCAGGTGTAGGGTCCTTTGGGATCTTGTCATAATATTTTTTATCGTTTAGAATATGCAAGGCTTCGGCGTTGTAAGCAGGGTAAGACATTATAACAATGCCCCCCCTTTGTCGGCCGCTCGAATGACCAGATCGGTGTTTCCCTGTAGTCGTTTCAGGGCCTCTTTTTCATCCATGGATAGATTTTCATTTATGATTACATTGTTGGCTTTTTTCATTTTTCATTTTATTTCTGTTCTTGTTTGCCTGTAACGCTTTTTTGTTGTTTTTATTCTTGGTGATTTTAAGAAAATCATCCAAGACTAGTGTGTAAAACATTTTTATATTATAACTTTGGTCTTTTAAAGGGTAAAATTTGGATTTGTTCTTCACCAGACTTTCCCTCCTGATTTTTGAGGGTTCATTTTTTGTGTTACCGTTCCGAAGAGACTCTTGTTCTTTCTTCAGAAAATGTCTTTTGACCGTTAGCTTGCGAATATACTGATTTAGATCCAAAAATAACTCAAATTCATTTGGTTCAGCATTTGGGCAGAAGGTTAATCCCTTTTCAAGTGCCGATTTTTCCTCATTGTCTAGTTTGTATTCTGTTAAATTAAATATTTTCACCGTTGTTTTGGACTCTTCTTTTCCATTTTTTGCTTGTTTTTTATTAATTAATTTTCTCTCCACCTCATTCCTATATCCAAAGTGGGACTTAGGTTTAAGGGACTTAAGTTTGAGGGACTTTAGCAGGTAACTGCAGTATTTTGTGTTACTTTTACTGTGAATTCTTCTTTTCTTCCGTATTTCTCTTGTAATCCCCATTAGAACTATAGACTCCATAAGTGGCAATGCTACACAGTGTACATCCTGTGCCATGTATGCGGGCAATTGACAATATGGAGCGAAGGTTGCTGCTCCTGGAGCACAAACTCTCTGGGGAAGATGGGTGTGGGGAGGGAAGTATGGAGGTGCAAAGTGAGGGGGCAGCTAGTTGGGTAACATGTAGAAGGCGGGGTAGAGGGAAGAGTTGTAGGGAGTCTAGTCCTGACCTGGTGCACCCCAATAAGTTTGCCAGGCTGGCGGATGAGGGGGATATCAGCTCTGGGGTAGCAATGCTGCAGCAAGACGTGGCCTCTAGCAACCAGGGGACTGTCTGCTCCAGTAAGAAGGGTAATGGGAGCACAGGCAAGATCAGACAGGTGCTGGTAGTGGGAGATTCGATTATTAGGGGAACACACAGGGCAATCTGTGACAAAGACCATGCATACCGAACAGTGTGTTGTTTGCCGGGTGCTCGGGTTTGGCATGTTGCAGATCGGATAGACAGATTACTGGGAGGGGCTGGTGAGGAACCAGCGGTCATGGTCCACATTGGCACTAATGACAAAGTAAGAGGTAGGTGGAAGGTCCTTAAAAATGATTTCAGGGATTTAGGCCATAAGCTCAGGGTGGGGACCTCAAAGGTAGTTTTCTCCTAAATACTACCTGTACCACACGCCACACCAGAAAGGCAGTGGGAGATGAGGGAGGTAAATAAGTGGCTCAAAAGTTGGTGTAGGAAGAAGGGCTTTGGGTTCATGGAGAACTGGGCTGACTTTTCTGTCGGCTACAAGCTCTACAGTAGGGATGTGCTGCACCTCAATGGGGAGGGGGCCGCTGTTTTGGGGGAAAAAAATGGCTAAAAGGTTGGAGGAGTGTTTAAACTAGAGACCTGGGGGGAGGGCAACTACACTTGTGCAGGGCAAATAGACAGTGTAGATAGAGAGCTGGGAAGAGTCATAGTCCATGGGGGAGGAAGGGGGGCTGGAATGAGATTGGGGAATAAGAACAAAAGGAATACGGACAGGGAAAACCATATAAAGTGTATGTACACAAATGCCAGAGGCCTCACAAACAAAATGGAGGAACTGGAACTCTTGATGTTGGAGCGGAAATATGATAAAGTGGGTATCAGCGAGACATGGATGGACAGTAGCTGTGACTGGGCTGTTACTATAGATGGTTATAGTCTTTTTAGAAAGGATTGTATAAATAAAAAAGGGGGGAGGGGTTTGTTTATATGTCAATTCTTGCCTCAAGCCTGTCCTGCGAGATGACATCGGTGACGCAAATACAAATGTGGAGTCCCTATGGGTGTAGATAAGGGGAGGGAAAAAGAATAATAAAATATTACTAGGGGTTTGTTATAAGGCTCCAAATATAATGGAGGCAGCAGAGGAAATGCTGATAAGTGAAATGGATGCAGCTTCAAAGCATGGTGAAGTACTTATCATGGGGGACTTCAATTACCCAGATATTGACTGGGGGGCAGAAACCTGCAGGTCCTTCAAAGGTAGCAGATTCTTGTCAACAACAAAAGACAATTACCTGTCGCAACTAGTCCTGGAGCCAACAAGAGGGGGGGCACTGCTGGACCTTATCCTTACCAACAGACCTGATAGAGTATCAAAACTACAGGTTGGGGGGAACCTGGGTAATAGTGATCATAGTATCATTGATTTTGTATTACGCTTTACTAAGAGTGTTAGGGAAGGGTCAACAAACACTCTAAACTTCAGGAGGGCAAATTTTCAGCAACCTAAAGGCATAGACTGGGTTCTCTCAAAGACAAAAGCCCCCCCCCAAAAATGGGACTTTTTCTCATATATTCTAAAAAAGTCCTCTGAGAAACACAAAAGCATAAGAGGAACAAGAAAAAACCAATGTGGCTAACTAGTCTTGTAAGGAAAGCAATAAGCGAGAAATATAAGGCGTTTAATGTGCTAAAACGTGAAGGCATTACAGGATTATAAAGAGAAAAATAAATCCTGTAAAAAGCAGATAAAGGCCGCAAAAATAGAGACTGAGAGAAAAATTGCCAGGGAGAGCAAAAATAATCCCAAATTATTTTTCAAGTATATAAATGATAAGAAACTAAAAACAGAGAGTGTGGGTCCCCTTAGAAATAACATGGGGGTCATGGTAGAAGGAGATGAGGAAAGGGCCAATCTACTGAATGTCGCCTTCTCAACTGTCTTTACCCAGGAAAATCCCCTGGTGGAAGACACGATGAGGGATTATGTAAATTCCTTTTGGAATGTCAACACTTTAACCCAGGAAGAGGTACGGCGCCGCCTCGCAACCACTAAGATAGATAAATCTAGAGGAGAGGCGATTTTACCATCAACATAGACAAAGGTTCCTTTTTTAAGAGCAGTGAGACTGTGGAACTCTCTGCCGCAGGAGGTTGTTATGGTGGACTCTATGCACGTGTTCAAGAGAGGCCTGGATGCCTTTCTGGAGAGAAAAAATATCACGGGTTATGGGGATAAAACATTTATTTAATTCTTAAAGGTTGGACTTGATGGACTTGTGTCTTTTTCCAGCTTTATTTACTATGATACTATGAAGTATTTGTCAGGGTTTGCAATGGCAAATGCAGCTTGGGGTATTTAGTTGTCTTTAAGAAATGTCTAAAGCCCACCATTTTTCTTTGACCAGAGTGTGCAGAGTAGTCTGTTGGTTGATGTTTGTTACTTCTGACCATTCTAAGAATTGTGGGATGCAAGATTACTGGGTGGGGTTGGAGAAGGTCCAGCTGTCATTTGCCACCTCGGTACCAATGGCAGTCTGTGGGAGATTGGTAGAATGTCCTTAAAAATTACTTCAAGTAACTCAAGAATAGCTCAAATTAAGGACCTCCAAGGTAGTGTTTTCAGAAATACTACCAGTGCCACAGGACCCACTAGAGTTACAGCAGGTTAGGGAGTTAAATAAGTGGCTTAGAAAATGGTTCAGGAAGAAAGGGTTTCGGTTTATGGAAAATTGGGTCGACTACTATGTTGGCTACAGGCTCTTTGCTAGGGACGTGCTACACCTAAATGGGGAGGGTGCAGCTGTGCTGGGGGAAAAGATGGTTAGTTGGCTGGAGGAGCTTTTAAATTAATATGTGGGGAGAACGAATGACTTACAGATAGAAAAAATAGATAAAGGGATAAAACAGAAGGAAGAATTATTTAGCGGGATGGGGTTAACAAGCAGAGTAGAGAGGGAATCAAGTGCTAGACCAATGAAATATAAAGGTATTACAGTTGAATGTTTGTTGACGAATCCAAAAAAAACTCAGAGTGGAGTTTGATAGAAGCCAAAAAAATAGTAAGGGGTAACAATATAGAGTGTGTGTACACTAATGCCAGTAGCCTCACAAAAAAGATTGAGGAACTGAAGTCTTAATGTTGGAGGGAAAATATGATATAGTGGGTATCCATGAAACATGGCTGGATGATAGCTATGGCTGGGCTGTTAATATAGATGGTTATAGTCTTTTCAGAAATGATAATAAAAATAGAGAGGGGGAGGGGTTTGTTTATATGTAAAATCAAACCTCATGCTCATCCTGCGAGATGACATTGGTGAGGAAAATAAGAATGTAGAATCCTTATGGGTGGAAATAAGGGGAAGAAAAAAGAATAATAAAATATTTTAAAGGGTTTGTTATAAGACTTCAAGTATAATGGAGGCAGCAGAGTTACTACCAGTGGTGTTACTACCGCCGTAGCAGCTGCTACGGGGCCCATGAGGTTCAGGGGCCTGGGAACGCACGGACCCTGTGTGCAGTGCTTTGCCAAGTGGTCCGGGAATGCACTGCCGTGTGCCTGGCAGATCGTGTCCCCGGGCCCCTCCCTCTGTGTCCTGGCTACTGCCCACCTCTCTCCTGGCGCACACACCTCTCGTCGATCGCCCAGTCCCTTGAAACTCCCACTCGTCACTTCCATAACGCGCCCCTCCGCTAGCCACCTCCCTGACCCGTCCGTCCGCTAACCACCTCCCTGACCCGTCCGCACGCTAGCCACCTCCATGACCCGTCCGTCCGCTAGCCACCTCCCTGACCCACCAGCCACCTCCCTGACCCGCCGTCCACTAGCCACCTCCCCTTAGCTGGCACAGGTGACCGCAGTCCGCCAACCCATTTGCATAGCGGCAAAGCTGGCCGCTGACACATTCTACCGACGGCACAGTTGACGACCACCCGACCATGCCCCCCCCCCACGAATGCGCCCTCCCACCCGGAAAACGCACCCTCTGCCCTCGCCCCCCCCCCCTACGAACATGCAACTGCTCCGAACACACCCCCTCCTGCCCGAACAACCACCGGAACACCCGCCTGACGCCACGGCCGGGTGGTCACCCAAACATCTTAAAAGGTAAGTATATACATATGTATTTATCACTGTGTATATAGTGTGTAAACTGCATATATAGTGTGTAAACTGCGTATATAAGGGCAGATTTATCAAGTGTCTCAAAGTCAGAATATTCCTAGTTGCCCAGGGCAACCAATTACAGCTCAGCTTTCATTTTACCAGTGCTCATGAATATTTTAAAGGGGAGCTGTGATTGGTTGCCATGGGCAACTAGATATATTCTGACTTTCAGACAACTTGATAAATCTGCCCCATAGTGTGTATACTGCGTATATAGTGTGCATACTGCGTAAATAATGTGTAAACTGCGTATATACTATGTAAACTGGTAAACACAACTGTGAAGGTAGAGCAGCACTGTGAAGGAGGGGACTAAAGACCCAGTGAGGGGGGACGCGTGACGGCATGACGTAGGAGAGTGACGTCGAGGCCGCTCCTCTTCCCCTCCCTGTGGCTCCGCCTACCCTCGATCTCATGTCCGAGATTCGGCGTCTTCTTGCCTGTCCATCTCTGCTGGCATAGTTCATGCCGGCGTGTGCTCCGCCAGTTAACGGCTCTAGTAACCCGGTGACCCGGCGCTCGCATACCTCGCCCACGCCAGTATTCCGGCAAGCACCGCAAAGACAGGAGGACCGAGACTGAGCGCACTCCCTTAGACAACGGCAGCAGCGTATCGAGACCCCGATGACAGTGGGAATCCCGATCAGAGGAGAGGTGAAGGTGGTGTGAGTCGGGACACATGACGCGGTACGAGAGGGGAACATTGATGCCGATATGAAATGTTTTGGCTTGGAGGAAAATTGGGAGCATACTGCCCTGTCGGATGGCTCGAGGATATCAAATGGAACTAGCACCGCTGAAGAATTTTGGATGACTACACAAGCGTGAGTTTTCTGCTTCCTTGTGCCGGCTGCTTTAACTCTTATTCTATCCCCCTGGCTCCGCTACGTCATAATCTGCTGCTTTTTGTCCGTTTAAAACTCACCACCTCAACAGGGCTGTGTCTTGTGCTGGCTGCTCTATGCCTACTTAACCCACCCTCCCTATGCTACGCTCTGCTGTATGCTATATGACTGTTTAACCTGCCGTTCCGTCCCTCGCTACCCACATGAGAGGCTTGTTTTATCAGCAGAAGAGGAGTCGGAAAGGGGCTTTCTGATACTGACTAATCCACTAAACAAACCACTAAAAACGGCTTGTGCATGTTGAATAAGGGATCACAAGGGTCAGCACATTTTGGAAGATAAAGATTTGAATCACTGCTGGTGCTTAGCCAGAAGGATAAGAAGTGACTTGTGATGCTAACTTCTAACAACGTGATTTCAGGAAAGGCTCATTTGCCATACTCCATCAAAGTGGAATTCACTGGTGGTGCTTTGTGATTAGATTAAAGGAAACTAATGAAGGGAACACTCTTCCATTGACTGTGGGAAATACAAGTGTCTTACAGAGCTCGCTCAGTTTTGGCTTGTGATTTCAAGTGGCTAGTGAACTTAAGTGAGTTGAAAAAAGCGGAGTTTTGTGTGTGTTAAGAGTGAATCTGTTGTTTGGGTGATTGTGGACTGAGTATATAGGTAATAGCACTTTTCTTAGTGTCACAATTTAAATAGATTTTTTTTTTTCCTTTCTTTGCCTGGTCTGCTAATTGGGAGGAGGGATTAGTGTTCATACCTGATAAGTTAAGGTCTAGCAACTCACTTTTGAGCTCGCTCAGTTTTGGCTTGTGATTTCAAGTGGCTAGTGAACTTAAGTGAGTTGAAAAAAGCGGAGTTTTGTGTGTGTTAAGAGTGAATCTGTTGTTTGGGTGATTGTGGACTGAGTATATAGGTAATAGCACTTTTCTTAGTGTCACAATTTAAATAGATTTTTTTTTTTCCTTTCTTTGCCTGGTCTGCTAATTGGGAGGAGGGATTAGTGTTCACACCTGATAAGTTAAGGTCTAGCAACTCACTTTTGAGCTCGCTCAGTTTTGGCTTGTGATTTCAAGTGGCTAGTGAACTTAAGTGAGTTGAAAAAAGCGGAGTTTTGTGTGTGTTAAGAGTGAATCTGTTGTTTGGGTGATTGTGGACTGAGTATATAGGTAATAGCACTTTTCTTAGTGTCACAATTTAAATAGATTTTTTTTTTCCTTTCTTTGCCTGGTCTGCTAATTGGGAGGAGGGATTAGTGTTCACACCTGATAAGTTAAGGTCTAGCAACTCACTTTTGAGCTCGCTCAGTTTTGGCTTGTGATTTCAAGTGGCTAGTGAACTTAAGTGAGTTGAAAAAAGCGGAGTTTTGTGTGTGTTAAGAGTGAATCTGTTGTTTGGGTGATTGTGGACTGAGTATATAGGTAATAGCACTTTTCTTAGTGTCACAATTTTAATAGATTTCTTTTTTTCCTTTCTTTGCCTGGTCTGCTAATTGGGAGGAGGGATTAGTGTTCACACCTGATAAGTTAAGGTCTAGCAACTCACTTTTGAGCTCGCTCAGTTTTGGCTTGTGATTTCAAGTGGCTAGTGAACTTAAGTGAGTTGAAAAAAGCGGAGTTTTGTGTGTGTTAAGAGTGAATCTGTTGTTTGGGTGATTGTGGACTGAGTATATAGGTAATAGCACTTTTCTTAGTGTCACAATTTAAATAGATTTTTTTTTTCCTTTCTTTGCCTGGTCTGCTAATTGGGAGGAGGGATTAGTGTTCACACCTGATAAGTTAAGGTCTAGCAACTCACTTTTGAGCTCGCTCAAAAAGCGGAGTTTGAAAAAGAGAAGTCCACAGAACTGTAAGTAACCTACATTTTAAAATCTCTTGATTTATATACTTATCACTGTTTTGTTACTAGGATATGGCTAGCAAGATTGGTGGTATGCTCCAGTGCACACTCTGCCGCATGTATACACTGCTGGAGCAAGAGTTCGAGGGTGAATACCGCTGTGACAGATGTGCCCATATTTTTCTACTGGAAGCTCGTGTTAGAGATCTGGAGGAAGATATTGCACGGCTGCGAGCAATTGACAATCTTGAGAGGAGTATGCTGCTCACTGAGCAAGCAGTAAGCGGGGTAGAAGTGGAGGGTGGAGAGGAAAGCCAGCAGGGCCAGGTGGGTAGCTGGGTTACTGTAACTAGAGGGGGTAGGAAGGGGTCAAAGAAAAGGAAGGCCAACTCTGACTCTGAACATCCAAGCAAAATTGCAAAATTGTGCAATGATGTAAGGACGTCAGTGTCAGAAATGGCAGCCCTAGCGGATCCTGCTCTCCCTCACAGCCGGGGGAGCAGACCAGCTAGTAGTAGGGTGGATGGGAGTGCAGGTAAGCCAAGGCAGCTAGTGGTTGTAGGGGACTCTATAATCATGAAGACGGATAGAATAATTTGTCGCCAAGACCGCCTCAACCGAATGGTTTGCTGTCTCCCTGGTGCCAGGGTTCGGCATGTGGTGGAAAGGGTGGATAAATTACTGGGTAATGTTGGTACCAATGACAGAATAGATGGTAGGTGGAGGAGCCTGAAGAATAATTTTAAAGAACTAGGTTCAAAGCTTAAGGAAAGGACCTCCAAGGTAGTATTCTCCGGAATCCTACCTGTGCCATGCGCTACACAGAGCAGACAGCGGGAGCTCAGGGAGTTAAATGCATGGCTCAGATCCTGGTGTAGAGCAGAGGGATTTGGGTTCCTAGAGCATTGGGCTGACTTTTCACTGGGGTACAAGCTGTTTTCTGCAGATAACTTGCACCTAAGTGGAAGGGGGGCTGCTGTGCTGGGGGAGAAGATCCTAGCAGGGGTGGTGGAGTATTTAAACTAGGCTCGGGGGAGGAGGAAAAGGAAGACACTGAAGGGGTAGACAGGTCAGAGAGGGGGCAGGTTATGTTGGTGGGTGGTGATGTGGGCTGTGTATGGGGGCCTAAGGCAGTGGATAAGGAGATCCACAAGTTGCAGAACAGTGGTGAGGATATATGTGCCAGTAAAATTACTTTAAATCAGATAAATAACTGTGGAAAATTAAATTGTATGTTCACAAATGCCAGAAGTATCTCAGGCAAAATGGGCGAGCTTGAGGCTCTGATATTAGAGGAACAGTTAGATGTTGTTGGTGTAGCAGAGACATGGCTCGATGCATCGCATGATTGGGTTGTTAATATTCAAGGTTTTACACTCTTTCGGAAAGACAGGGCAAATAGGAGGGGAGGTGGTGTATGTCTGTATGTCAGAAGAGACTTAAAAGCGATTGTGAATCTGAGTCTGAGTCAGTGGTCTCAGAGTGTGAGGAGGCTGAAACTTTGTGGGTTGAAATTCAAAGCCAAGAGAGCTTTGAGAAAATAATTTTTGGTGTAATTTATAGACCCCCTAACATCTCTGAGGAAATAGAGGGTCACCTATATAAACAGATGGAGCGGGCTGCACAGGAGGGGACCGTAGTGATAATGGGAGACTTTAACTTTCCAAATATAAATTGGGGTCAGGGCTCGTCTTCATCTATGAAGGGGAGACATTTTACCAACTTTCTGCAGGATAATTTTATGTTGCAGCTTGTAGAAGATCCCACAAGAGGTGACGCATTGTTGGACCTTGTGATTTCTAACAATGAGGAGATTGTCCAAAATGTCAGTATCAGGGAACCCCTTGGGAACAGCGATCATAATATAATTATTTTCCTCTTAAACTTTAAAAAGCAGAAACAGGTGGGAAAATCGAAAACTTTGAATTTTAAGAGGGCTAATTTCCAAAAATTCAGGGCTGCAATACAGGATATAGACTGGGATCAGATACTGTCACATGGTGATACTAATGTTAAATGGGAGAAATTCAAATCTATCCTGGGTTTTTATACTTCTAAATTTATTCCAATAGGTAACAAGTATAGACGAGCTAGATTACACCCCGCGTGGCTTACAGCTACAGTTAAAAGGGCAATTAATGAGAAAAAGAGGGCATTTAAAAAATATAAATCTGACGGGTCACCTGAGGCTTTCAATACTTACAAAAAACTTACCAAAATCTGTAAAAAAGAAATCAAATCAGCCAAAATACAAAATGAAAGACAGGTAGCTAAAGATAGCAAAACAAATCCCAAGAAATTTTTTAGGTATATCAATGCAAAAAAAAATGGGTCACAACAGGTTGGACCCCTTTATTCTGAAAATGGGGCATCGGTGACTGGAGACCAGGAGAAGGCGGAGATACTTAATAGGTTTTTTAGCTCCGTTTATACAATAGAAGAGAGAACTTCTGACTTGGATGGTGCCAGTGCGGGTCATGGATCCTGTGATATACTAGGCTGGCTAAATGTAGACATTATCCAATCTAAGTTCAATAAAATCAATGTGTACAAAGCTCCTGGACCAGATGGGTTACACCCCAGAGTTCTTAAAGAACTCAGTTCTGTTATTGCTGTACCGCTGGCTAAAATCTTCAGGGATTCTGTAATGTCTGATGTGGTGCCAAGTGACTGGCGCAAGGCAAATGTGGTGCCAATATATAAAAAGGGCTCTAGAACTTCGCCTGGCAATTACAGGCCTGTAAGCTTAACTTCCATTGTGGGGAAAGTATTGGAAGGGTTAGTAAAAGACTACATACTGGAGTATGTGACATCAAATAGTATAATAAGTGACAGCCAGCATGGGTTTACTAAGAATAGAAGTTGTCAAACTAACCTTATCTGCTTTTATGAAGAGGTGAGCAGATGCCTGGATGGAGGAGCAGCTGTGGATATTGTGTTCTTGGACTTTGCAAAGGCATTTGACACTGTCCCTCATAGACGCCTGATGGGTAAAATTAGGGCTATTGGTTTGACAGAAATCATTTGCAATTGGATTGAAAACTGGCTGAAGGATCGTATCCAGAGAGTTGTGGTCAATGATTCCTACTCGGAATGGTCACCAGTTATGAGTGGTGTACCCCAGGGTTCTGTGCTTGGCCCACTACTATTTAATATATTTATTAATGATATAGAGGTAGGAATTAATAGCACTGTGTCTATTTTTGCAGATGACACCAAACTGTGTAGTGTAATACAGTCTATGGAGGATGTTCATAGGCTGCAGGGTGACTTGGACAAACTGAATGTTTGGTCATCCACTTGGCAAATGAGGTTTAATGTGGATAAATGTAAGGTTATGCACCTGGGGGCCAATAATCCAAAGGCAAAATATGTCCTTGGGGGAGTAAATCTGGGAGAGTCCCTTGTTGAGAAGGACCTGGGGGGTACTAGTAGATCATAAATTGAATAACAGCATGCAATGTCAATCAGCTGCCTCTAAAGCCAGTAGGATCTTGTCATGTATCAAAAGTGGTATGGACTCTCGTGATAGGGATGTAATATTACCACTATACAAGGCACTGGTTCGGCCACACCTGGAATATGCTGTCCAGTTCTGGGCACCGGTCCATAAAAAGGATGCCCTGGAGCTGGAGAGGGTTCAACGTAGAGCCACAAAAATGATAAGGGGTATGGAGGGTCTCAGTTATGAGGAAAGATTAAAACAACTAGATTTATTTAGTCTGGAAAAGAGACGACTACGAGGGGACATGATTAGTTTATTTAAATATATGAATGGTCCATACAAAAAATATGGTGGTAAGTTGTTTCAGATTAGATCAAATCAAAAGACGAGGGGGCACTGTCTCCGTTTGGAGAAATCAAGGTTTAATCACCGGAGGCGACAGGGCTTTTTTACTATGAGAACGGTCAATCTGTGGAATAGCCTGCCTCAGGCGCTGGTCACAGCAGGGACAGCGGATAGCTTCAAGAAGGGTCTAGATGCCTTTTTACACCTAAATAACATTGATGGTTATGTTATATAGAATTGTTTCCCCTAAATCCCTTCCTCATCCAATCCCTTCCCTTCCTTGGTTGAACTTGATGGACAAGTGTCTTTTTTCAACCGTAGAAACTATGAAACTATGAAGTGTTACTTAATACACTTTGTACATTCAACTCATTTAAGGCGAGTCTGCCTTATATGTTATCAACATCTACTGTTTTTTCCTTAGGGGGTGAATGTATGACATCATAGTATATTGATATTCTGCCATTGTACCAAGCTGATATTGTATATGTGTGGCGTTTGACTAGGTACTGAGGGTATAATCTAACATGGTAATACCCTAATGAACTGATGGTGTCAGAAGACCGTTATATTAAGATAAATCTGTATATTCGCGGTGCCTGATTAGGTTTTTGTGGGTATAGCATAACACAGCAACCACCGAATGAATTGGTGGTGTCCTAAGGTACGATTATACAGCATCAATGTATGGTTTATTATTCCTCTATTGATAGGGTATGCAGGGGACTGTCTACCCAATACCCCTAGTCACCGACCTACTAAAATTGCTCTGAATTGATACTGGGCTTGAGCATGCCGATGGCTTAGGTGGGAGTTATGAGAAGGAGGATTTAAACCCTGAAACCTGAAGTTAAGGTAGAGTGTGATGGCCTCAATCTTGGATACCATTCATTCTACAGAATTGCAGGGCTATACGGAATCTAGGTGTTTTGGTTAAACCCCAGGAGGTGCTTAACACAAACTGTTTCTCTGGTAAATCTATGTCATAATGTGTAAAAATTTCTGTATAGCAATGATATAGCAATCTTGTTATTGTATTAAGTTTGCACCATAGAAGTTTGGTATATGATTAGATATTGAAGTTATAGATTGTGCTGAGAGAAGTATTGGAGTGGGGAAAAGCTCTCAATTAATTAGAACTGAGATCCTGGGAAGTATAATGGGCCCAAAAGCCACTCAGCGGAAATCAGGGGGGGGGATTGACAAATTATGGAAAGGATCCCCTGCAAAAACCAGACAAAATCCTAAAGAACAAGAGGGTGGAGCAGAAGGGGGTTCTAGGTTTATGGCTTTGCAGGTGGAGGAATTAACTGGGGAATTGAAAGAGACCCTACAAGAGATTCTAGCAGCTGTTAAGGAAACAAAGGTGGCAGTGGAAGAATTGAAGGGGGCAATAGCAGAGCTAAGCCAACAACTTGGCTCTTTGCAGTCAGATGTAATGGTCATAAGAGATGAAATGAGCAAGTTAAAGGAAAAATCTAAAGAGATGGAAAAGGAATGTAATAATCTGGCTCACCAGATGAAAGTAATTAAAAAGGAGATGGAGTTGAGTAAACAGAAAAATAAGAGTATGCAGGAAAAAATAACAGATTTGGAGGACAGATCTAGAAGAAGTAACATCCGTATAGTTGGTATTCCGGAGGAAGAAAACAACAGAGAGCTGCCCCAAATCATTCAAAAAGGCCTAATAGAGACCTTTGGAAGTGAATGTCTCTTATCTGTTTTTGGGGTGGAAAGAGCACACCGTATACCACTGCATAAATCCCTACCGGGTCTTCCCCCTAGAGCAGTGTTAGTGAAACTGATTAATTCACAAGACAGGGACAGAATTTTGCAGGAAAGCCGTAAGAAAACCGAAATTGTCCTAAACGGAGCAAAGGTTTCAATTTATCAAGATTTTTCCAGGGAAACCCAACTGCAAAGGGCTAGATTTAAAGAGGTGAAAAAAAGGTTGATGGAAGCACAACTGAAATACGCACTGCTATTCCCCTTTAAATTACGAGTCATTTATAAAGATAAAGCATTGTTTTTCTCCACACCAGAAGAAGTGGGAAAATGGCTAGACCAGGAGGGCTTGAAATGAGAGATGGGCAGACATCCCGCATAAGGTCTCTTGTATTGGAAGGGACACCGAAAATAAAATGAGGATGAATTATGGTTTATGTCGAGGGTGGGAGGGGTAATTGTGGGAAGGGGGGGGGGATGGCGTTAGGAGGAAAACTTGAGACCCGGAGTAGTAGGAGGAGGTATGCAATCGGGTCAGTTGGAGAAGGGGGTGGGGGGTCCGCTGGAGGGTTGTTTTTTTTTTTTTTTCTTCTTCTTTCCCATGAGTAAATGGAATCTGAGGTGAAAATAATAACTTGGAATATCAGAGGATGTAGCGAAAAGCTTAAGAGATGTCAAATATTTGATGTTATCAGCAAGCACCAGCCAGCAATTGTCTCACTGATTGAGACCCACCTTGTAGAAGAGCATGTCATCAGATTCAGGAGGAATTGGGTAGGGGAGGAATTTCACTCCTTTGGTAATATCTTCTCAAGAGGGGCCTCAGTCCTCATACATAGGAATATAGATTTTAGGATAGTAAAGCAATGTATAGACAAAGAAGGTAGGTTTATTTTCCTTCACGGCACCTTAAAAGGAAGCAAAATCACTCTGGCTTTTGTATATCTCCCACCACCAGCATCCCTGGAGGTAATCCATTTACTGGTGAAGTTCTTGGAAAATTTAGACGATGCCCCATTTATGGTTATGGGTGATTTTAATCTCGTAATGGATGAGTATAAAGATTGTTTCAATTTTTCCCGGGGGCTACAACCGGCAATGAGTAAGAGGGGCAAACTCAGCTATTTATGTGAAAGTTTGGGATGGGTGGACGTCTGGCGCTCACTTTACGGGAATAAGAGAGTATTTTCATGTATGAGCAAGACCTACCATACACTTTCTAGAATCGATTTGTGCCTAGTGAATAGGCTTATTAGGAAATTGGCATATGAGGAAATAGTGGTCTCTGACCACGCCTTAGTCATGATTATTCTAAAAAACCCGGAGAGGAGCCCTAGACGTATTAAACTCAACCCATACTGGATTGCGTTGTTAGAGCCTAAACTGGATATGGTTGGGAAGTCGGAATGGTTTTGGACTGTGAATTTAGGTACAGCTGACCTACTTACGGTGTGGGATGCTTACAAACTGTATTTAATGGGTATATATTCTAAACATATTAAACAGGCAAAGATTCAATTTGGGTTAGAAGAGCAGAAACTGAAAGAAGAAATGCGGGTAGCGGAGCAGGAACTTCTGATATCCCCAACGGAGAGTCTTAGGGAAAAAGCCGCTAATAGCAGGGAAGCCCTTAATAATTTCTTAACACAAAAAGCGCAACATAAGGCCTTTTTTAGGGACCAGAATCAATTTGTGGAACAGGGGAAATCCGGTAGAACTTTAGCTAGAATGATCCAGCATAACGGGAAAAATAATACAATATCCGCGCTTAGGGGACAGGATGGGAAAATAACTAGGGACTCATCTGAAATATTACAAAATTTGAGTAAATTCTATGAGGAATTATACCAATCCAACTCTAAAGCCCCGATTGGGAGGATTAAGGAATACCTGGGTAAGCTACAGGGCCCAAGGATTTCCCAGGAGGATAGGGAAAGCTTGGATGCCCCAATATCTGAGGACGAATTAAAGGTGGCACTCTTCTCGTTCGGTAAAGAGTCATCCCCGGGATCAGACGGAATCCCATTTGCTCTATATAAAAAATACCATGGTGCTCTACTCCTGAAATTAGAGAAGGTGTGCAGGGAGATATTTCAAAGAGGGACAGTATCGGGATCGATGGCAGAGGCGGGTATTGTACTGATACCAAAACAAGATAAGGATCCTCTGGATGCAGCCTCCTACCGCCCTATTTCGTTGTTGAACACCGATGTGAAAATTTTGGCCAAGGTACTGGCGATGAGACTACAAAAGGTAATTAAGGATATTATACATAGAGATCAGAATGGCTTCATTCCTGGCAGGAGCACGGGGGACTGCATCCTGAGGATGTACTCTGTCATTGAAATGGGGGAGGGGGAGCTCCGCTCCATCCTGTCATTGGATGCGGTTAAAGCCTTTGATAGGGTGGAGTGGAGCTTCCTATGGGAGACCCTGGAAGGATTCGGAGTGGGCCCGGCCTTTATTGGATATATAAAATGTTTGTACAATGCCCCGGTGGCCAGAGTGAGAGCAATAGGAAAAGAATCGGAAGCTTTCCTACTATCTCGGGGAACTAGACAGGGATGCCCCCTGTCCCCCCTTCTGTTTGCCATCTGTATAGAACCGCTGGCTATTAAAATCAGGAGCGAGGAGGGGGTGTGGGCAGGGGGATGTGGGGACCCTCAAGACAAAATATGCTTATATGCGGACGATCTAGTCTTGTACCTAAGCAAGTCCCCAACCTCGGTACCCAAAGCTATCCAGGTAGTAGAAGAATACGGGGGTTTATCGGGACTGGAGGTAAATTGTTGTAAATCCGTTATTATGCCCCTGGACTTAGAAACTAAAGAGTGGGCGAAGGAGAGTTGTGAAATACAGTGTAAGGAAAAATTCCGCTATTTAGGAGTCGAAATTTCCGGAGAGATCTCAGAATTCTATAAGCTGAACCTGTATCCTTTGATTGGGTCCCTGAGGGCAAAAATTAAAGGTTGGAGCAAGCTGCCATTTTCGCAGGCGGACAGAATTGGGATTGTAAAGATGATAGTGTTGCCACAAGTCTTATACGTTTTGTCCTCCTCCCCCATATGGATCGAGGACTCTTACTTTAAGCTAATGGAATCCATTGTGAATGAACTTATATGGGGTAGAAAGAAGGTGAAAATAAAAATGAAATTCCTGTATAGCCCAGTTGGAGAAGGAGGGTTGGGGATCCCCTTTTTTAAAGGATATTTTATTGCTTCACAGATTGCTCGCCTTGCAAAAGGGAAAGAGTCACACTGGTTAAATAAGGTGGTATTAAGTTCACAGGGCAAGGTGAAATCTATCTTTGAGTTCCTGGAAAGCTATCTGGGGATGGAAGAACCTTTTAATAGATGGGCACTTTGTGGAGCAATAATAAAATCTTGGAAGATATATAAAGAATTTTTAAATATTGTTGGCTTCACCGAAGAGGCCCCTATCTGGTTCAACAGGAAATTAATAGAAGCAGACAAAATTCCGGAAAGAATATTTTGGGTAAACCTGGGGATTAGACAGATAGCACAGATTTGGGAGGAGGATAGGGTAAAATCATTTAGCACATTACGGGATACATATGGTTTGAGAGATAAAGATTGGATCCGTTACTTGCAACTCTCACATGCTTCAAAAGAGGACGCACATAGGACCACGATAAGACTTGAATCACATGTAGGGTTGGATTTAATTATGAAGGGAGCGACTAACAGGAATTTGGTATCGAAAATATACAGACACGTGGTAGCCGGGGTAGCACAGATAGAAAAAAGTAAAGCTAAAAACAAATGGAAAAGAGTGGTAGGTAACATTGAAGAAGCGGAGTGGAAAAAAATTCACAAAAACACAAAAAAAGGGTCAATTAATGCTAATTATAGGATTATTCACTTTAAGATTGTGCACCAGATTTATTATACGCCACTGAGCTTGTCTAAAATGGGGGTAAAATCAAATTCCAGATGCTGGAAGTGCAGGGCTTTGGATGCTGATTTTTATCACTTGGTTTGGGGTTGTCAGATAATAGGGGAATTCTGGGAGGGAATATTTGGGTATATTTCTTGTAAGATGGAAACTGATCTATCTAGGTCCTTTCAAACCGCTATATTCGGATTAATTGAGTATCCAGATATAGAAAAGAAATATGGTAGATTGATTCTGAGACTAATGAACTTGGCTTGTGTTTGTTTAGCACAAAAATCGGAAAACCCTCCTTCAATTGAGGCCTGGCATAGTGCTACACTTCGTATTAAAAACTTTGAGAAGATGATAGCAAGGAAGAACGGAGCTCTGGGAAAATGGGAAAATATATGGGCAAAATGGGAATAGGGATTTTCCTTTTTCCTTTTTTTTTTTTTTTTTTTTTTTTCCGTTCACCTTCAGCGGACCAGTGTGGGGGAGGGAGGGGGGGGATTCGAAATTAGTTGTACACATTAGCATATAATGTCATAGATGTCATATGGGCAATGTGAAGCTTTGAAATTTTCGTATTTACACAGGAAAATATGTGTGTAATATTTTTTACCCCACTTATGACATCAAAGGAGGAATGGATTTAATGTATTTATAATTTTGACATCTGCATGTAGAAATTTATATGTAAATTTTAATATTTTGTATATTTTGTACAATAAAGCTCGAATTAAAAAAAAAAAAAAAAAAAAAAAGACCCAGTGAGGGTACAAGCCTCCGCTGGCCGGACTCAAGGTAAGCAGACAATGAAGAAAAAATGGAGATGAGGCAGCACTCCTGGAAAAAGTACGGTGTTTATTCACCCAATGTGAAAAAAAGTGCGACGTTTCAGCCCCTCAATGGAGCGATTTTCAAGCATGCTTGAAAATCGCTCCATTGATTGGCTGAAACGTCGCACTTTTTTTCACATTGGGTGAATAAACACCGTACTTTTTCCAGGAGTGCTGCCTCATCTCCATTTTTTCTTCTCTAGTATGTAAACTGCGTATATGTGTAAATACGTATATATGTATATTCTGTGTATATATGTATATTCTGTGTATATTGGGTATATATGCACCGTCCACTTTATTAGGTACACCATGCTAGTAACGGGTTGGAACCCCTTTTTCCCTTCAGAACTGCCTCAATTCTTCGTGGCATAGATTCAACAAGGTGCTGGAAGAATTCCTTAGAGATTTTGGTCCATATTGACATGATGGCATCACACAGTTGCCGCAGATTTGTCGGCTGCACATCCATGAGGCTCTATTGGATTGAGATCTGGTGACTGTGGAGGCCATTTGAGTACAGTGAACTCATTGTCATGTTCAAGAAACCAGTCTGAGATGATTCCAGCTTTATGACATGGCGCATTATCCTGCTGAAAGTAGCCATCAGATGTTGGGTACATTGTAGTCATAAAGGGATGGACATGGTCAGCAACAATACTCAGGTAGGCTGTGGAGTTGCAACGATGCTCAATTGGTACCAAGGGTCCCAAAGAGTGCCAAGAATATATTCCCCACACCATAACACCACCACCACCACCAGCCTGAACCGTTGATACAAGGCAGGATGGATCCATGCTTCCATGTTGTTGACGCCAAATTCTGACCCTACCCTCCGAATGTCGCAGTAGAAATCGAGACTCATCAGACCAGGCAACGTTTTTCCAATCTTCTACTGTCCAATTTCGATGAGCTTGTGCAAATTGTAGCCTCAGTTTCCTGTTCTTAGCTGAAAGGAGTGGCACCCGGTGTGGTCTTCTGCTGCTGTAGCCCATCTGCCTCAAAGTTCGACGTACTGTGCGTTCAGAGATGCTCTTCTGCCTACCTTGGTTGTAACGGGTGGCGATTTGAGTCACTGTTGCCTTTCTATCAGCTCGAACCAGTCTGCCCATTCTCCTCTGACCTCTGGCATCAACAAGGCATTTCTGCCCACAGAACTGCCGCTCACTGGATGTAAACCCTAGAGATGGTTGTGCGTGAAAATCCCAGTAGATCAGCAGTTTCTGAAATACTCAGACCAGTCCTTCTGGCACCAACAACCATGCCTCGTTCAAAGGCACTCAAATCACCTTTCTTCCACACACTGATGCTCGGTTTGATCTGCAGGAGATTGTCTTGACCATGTCTACATGCCTAAATGCACTGAGTTGCCGCCATGTGATTGGCTGATTAGAAATTAAGTGTTAACAAGCAGTTGAACAGGTGTACCTAATAACGTGGCCGGTGAGTGTATGCATAGATGCAAATGCTGTATTTATTGTAAATATATATATATTATGTATGTGTGTTTTTGTACATGCTGTGCATATAGTATGTATATATATATGCTCTATATACTGAATGTGTGTATATGCTGTATATACTGAATGTGTGTGTATTCCCCGTATGTGTGTATATGTTGTATATACTGAATGTGTGTGTATTTGATGTATGTGTGTATATTCTGTATGTATATGCAGTATGTGTGTATTTGGTCTTTTTATACTGTATGTATGTGTATATTTGGTCAGTGTATATACTGTGTGACTTTGTATACACTCTGTATTAGTGCATAAATGTATATGAGTGCATAAATGTGTGTGTATAAGTGTATACTTGTATGTATATGGGTGCGACTATACACGTGTAGAACTTTATGTGTATATAAAGTATATAAGTATATAAAGGTATGTATGTATCAGTGTATAAATTTGTGTACTTGTAGAAATATGTCCGTGTAGGGGTACATTCACAAGAACGTATGGGGGATGTATGTCTGGTTGCAAATTTGCTGACCGATATACATCCCTCATAGGCGTCTATACGCCTGGGCTTGGTACGGTGAGCACAACGAGTACTCACTGTTTCGAGCCATGGCCGCAACAGAGATTGGGCATGCTCTATCTATGGCCATAAGAACGACCATGCGTCTCTATTCTCTATGGCGAGGGGAGGGGTGAGCTGCGATCACCTCTCCTCCTCTCCAGCGCGCCCATGGTACCTGCCAGGCTATAGCTGGGCGGGCACACGTTTATGTATATTTTTTTTAAGGGAAGCCTCTCCTAGTTACGCCACTGGTTACTACTGATAAGTCAAATAGATGCTTCCTCAAAATGGGGTGAAGTACTCATCATAGGGGACTTTATTTAATTCTTAATTGGGGCCTAGAGTGTCTGTCTCGCTGCGTGGTGGCACCTCTATCAGTACCTGTCCTCGTCTCCTCCGTAGCTCCCAAGTCTCTGGACGGCCTACCTATACGTTATCGGGAATTTGCCGATGTTTTCTCCAAAAAGGAAGCAGAGACTTTGCCTCTGCACCATCCCTATGATTGCTCTGTGGTTCTTCTGCTGGGTGTCTCTCCTCCCCGGGGACAGGCATATCCCCTCTCTTTTCCCGAGACTGACACAATGTCAGAGTATATCCGAGAGAACCTGCAGAGAGGGTTTATTCATAAGTCCTCATCTCCCGCTAGTGCTGGCTTCTTTTTCGTGACCAAGAATCAAGCATCGCGGGCTTAACAAGGTCACTGTTAAGAACTGCTATCCATTACCATTGATTATGGAGTTTTTGACCGCCTGTGCAGATCCAAGGTCTTTTCCAAGCTAACCTTCGTACAATCTTATTTGGATCCGCAAGAGTGACGAATGGAAGACAGCCTTTAATACTCGTGATGGACATTTCGAGTACCTGGTGATGCCATTCGGACTGTGTAATACGCCAGCTGTCTTTCAAGACATCTTCAGAGATCTGCTGTATACGTGTGTCGTAGTCTACCTAGATGACATTTTGGTGTTCTCCCCAGACCTTGAGACCCACCAGTCCAAAGTAAGGCAATCATCTCCAATCGGGCCAATCGTCTCTACGCCAAGCTCAAGAAATGTCAGTTTCACCAACGGAGCCTTCCTTTCCTCGGCTATCTAATCTCCAATAGAGGTCTCCAGGTGGATCCTGCTAAACTATCTACAGTCCTACAGTGGCTACGTCTGGAAGGTCCACGAGCCATACAGAGGTTCCTGGGCTTTGTGAGCTATTATCAGCAGTTTATTCCGCATTTCTCCACTCTGGTGGAGTGACATGTACCAAGACATAGCTTAGAAAAAAGTCGACTGAGGGATCTGAGATCTCATTACAATGTACAAACAGAATAGAATAGAATAAAACTTTATTAATCCCATAGTGGGGAAACTGATTTCTTCAAAGTGCTTAGGTAGCATTACATACAGTTGAGCTACATAAAGACTTGTTACATATAATTACAGTCGAAAACCAGTACAAACAGACATTACCTTTGCTGGTACCAGGACATCTCAGCGACTGGATCAGGTGCTGTGTGCTGCAAGATTTTGGTGCTTTAAAGCACCTGACCAGCACTCTGATGTTGCTGGGTGTCGTTCACATGGATGCTTGCCTTCAGGAGTCCCTCACAGTGGACTATATGGGCTTGTGGTTAGTGTAGGCAATCTAACATGCCAAGGAGCTGTGGCATCAGTGGAGGGTCAGGATCAGTGAAGTGATGTGGGAGCAGCTCCACATGGGCAGAAGTTGTAGTGATGTGGGTCATTCTGGGCTGCAACCTCGGTGGAGATTAGTGGAATGCCAAAGGTGGAGCAGCTCCATGTGGACATTGAATAGCCTGCTCTGTATTAAGCTGTGTGAAATCTGGAGCAGAGGCAAAGGCAGACTTTCTTGATTTGCTTTCATCCAGCTGAGAAGAACATCAAAACTGATGCCCTCTCTCGTGCCTCTGATGTTGCTGGGGGAAGAACTGACTCTTCAACATATCGTTCCTCCGGAACGGCTGGTTGTTGCTGCTCCTGTGGACCTACAGCAACTTCCTCCTGGCAAGATCTATGTCCGACCAGATCTTCGCAACAGGATACTAACTTGGGGACATTGCTCTTGTGTGCCTGGACACCTGGGGTGCAGAGATCTGTTGCTGTTACTACTGGTGGCCAGATGTGGTCAAGTACATTCGAGAATTTGTGAGTTTCTGCACTTACTGTGCCCATAATAAGTCGTCACATCTCAAGCGATACCCAGTTGCCCATGGGTCTACATGTCTGCCATGGACTTTATTATGGATTTCCCCTCTTCTTCCGGTTACACAGTCATCTGGATGGTAATGGGTTGGTTCAAGATATCCCACTTTGTTACTCTGCCAGTTCAGCCATCAGCTCCATGACTTGCCAGCCTGTTTTTCCTGCAAGTCTTCCGGCTTCATGGCCTTCCTCAGCACATTGCCTTAGACCGTGGGGTTCAGTTTGTTTTCAAGTTCTGTCAATCCCTGTGCAGTCAACTTCAAGTGAAGCTGGATTTCTTGTCTGTGTACCATCTGCAGTCCTATGTACAAGTAGAGAAAGTTAACCAGACTATGGGCTGTTATCTCCGTCATTTTGTCCCGGCCTGTCATGACAACTGGTCTACTCTGTTGCAGTGGGCAAAATCACCTGGATATGTTAAAGAATTCCAAAGTTATGACATATTATAACTTACACATGTCAGATTTGAAAACGCTCCATAGTTGTACTTGATGTCTTTGTTGTACTGCAATTGTGAGAGCTCTTTTACATTGGTGTTGGTTTTCACATCAGTGTTTCAGTGATTTCCAAAGATGCCTCACAAAGCCAGTGGTTTATATGGGTGTTTTCATATTGCCTTGTATTTTCACTGATCTGTTGTCCATGGAAAAAATTAGGTAACTATCTCCTATACTTTTGTCCTATTTTTTTCACAGATGCGGATCACGGTAGGCAATAGAAGTCTATGGTTTCATTAAAAAAAGGGATGAAACATCCGTTTTTTTTTCACTGATTAGGCTGAAAAACCAGGTGTGATGTTTTCAAAGCAATGTTAAACCTTCAGTTTATTTTGGTGGACACGGAGACAAAATGGGAAAAAACTGAGACAAAATGCAACGGATGAACAACTGTAGCTGAGTACCAGCGGGAATGTGACACTTTTTATTGAAAAATGATTCATTCCTATGGTGACAGATGCCTCTATTGGTGTGATAAAACAAGATCAAACCATGTCCCATTATCAACAATGCTCTGGCTTGCCACAAAGCTACCTTGATTGGTCATTTTAATAAGCATTTACACAAAGTAAAAAAAAAAGTAGCCAATGACAAAAAATGTAACTATTGTCCAAGATTCCTATTCTACACACAGTACATAGGCTCAATAAACAAGCTTAAACAGTATTGGAAAGCTCTCATTATATAGCACTTTGAAGACTTAAAGTGACCTATTGCACCAAAGAACACTTATTTTGGTGCCTTGAAATTGGAACTGTTTTTAAGTATGTTTCCGGCCCTGTGGGTGAGCAGGCTGTTTTACGGTTCACATCCGCTGGCGTCTCTCATACGGCTAGTCGATGTGCAGGACTGCGCGAAACAGTTAGTCGACGAAGGTTATGCCTTGCAATACCTCCCTGTCCTATGACTTTCAATGAATAAAGGAAGAATCTTTTGGGTGATCGCCGCTTTTTCTTTGCTAGAAATTTTCTGTTGTGTCACTGAAACCTTGTTTCTATGAATTCCTGCAATGAGGTGTTCTTGGACATTCGTGCTCAATGCTCCAACAGTAATCAGCCATAAGAACCAGAAGAGCCATAAAAACCATAGGGGCACATTTACTTAGAAAGTCGGAAACTGCACTAAAAGTGCTATTTCTGTGTATAATGTTGGGTGTGACCGATTCACTAAGATTGTGCGCCAGAAATCATGAATCTGTCGCTTTCTCCACACTGGCCCCATCTTTTTTGTGGTGCACCTTTAACATATGGCTTACGACACAATTTCCATGTTGAATACAGCGCTCGGTCCGAAACAGTCGGACCCACCAACGACATGCCCTCTAATTCGTTTCGCATGGAGGCTAGCTCAGCTGTGCCACAAAAGGGTTGCATGCGACACAATAGCGGGCGCAGACACTTCTTGAATACCCGTGCAAGCCGTTTTAGCCGTGAAGAATATGCACAGACCGACAAAAGTGTGGTGTAAGGACTCTTAGTAAATGTGCCCCATAGTCATAAGAACAAGGTACCAGCGGCTAAAAAATACACAGAATCAGATGAAAAACTCTAGGCACTAAAAAAATGTTTTGTTTGTTCTCCAGTGTCATAATAGCAAAAAGTTGGAGTAATTATTGATGAGGTCTTAGGATGACTTCACATTGGCCTGTGTGCTCCACTAATGTGGCTTTTTGTCTCTGTTATGTCTCTCCAAATAAAACTGAAGGTTTAACGTCGCTTATAGAAAATAACACCTGGTTTCTCAGCCTCATAAGTGAAAAAAAATGACATGCCCTATGACTCATGGACTTTTATAGCCTTCCTTGATCCACATCAGTCAAAATCAACTGACTGGTTTCAAATTTTTTTCCACGGACAACTGATCTGTGAAAATAAGCCAATGTGAAAAAACCCATAGAAATCAATAGCTTGGTGCATCCATGAAAATCGCTGAACTACGGATGTGAAAGAGAGCTAAATCAATGATGTTTACTTTCCAAATCTTGAATTGCAAAGAAGTTCTCCACTGTCGGTATGTTTTTTAAGGGTCCCATATAGATTCTCTCCTGTGACCTACCTCTGACCTACTTATTGTCACATATGAAGTTTTTCAAATATCTTCAGTTTGGATACCTCCATGGCAAAGCTTAATATTGGCCAAGATTGCCTTTATAATCCATATGAAAAATATTTTTATGATCAACAAGTACAACAAGAGTATGTTGGGGGCTTGTGCTGTCAGATTGAAACACCAGAGCAACCCTTTAGGCATAGATGCAACTGAAACACCAGCAATCTTTCACTTTCAACCTTTCACTATGGCAAGCAGCTTATCAAATAAGCATCAAGTCTAGACTATCCATTAGAATAATAAATCTGTTATCGGCCAAATGACACTGGGCAAAATACGGTAGTTTCTATTCACAGGCCAGGCCTTACCCATTCATTAAACCAGTACTGCTTAATTCATTTTGTGGTGGGGGGGGGGGCAGGTTTAATTTTCCACATGTGTCCATGGTATTTCTTTTGGCAGGAAATATTACTTTGTTACATCACTTTATTGTTATCCTCCTTTTTTGACGTTTCTTCTACTACTGTATGTAGTAATCTTCCCAACATTACATATGTTTTATACATATGTATTAAATGAGATGTGAAAAAGCCAAGCTGTTCATCAGCTTTCATTCACTAAAAGCATTGTATTGGTGGAGTTCCCATGCATAGTATTGACAATGCTGTGTGTTTAAATTAAATGCTAAATTAAATGCTTTTGCAAGACATTCAATGGGGAAAATCAATGTATCTTCTGCAAAGACCATTTCAGATTTGTCAGAGAAGTAATGTTCCAGAAGTTGTCTGGTATCACAGCCACTTACATGATAGCGCTGATGGGAACTATGGGAATCCATAATTTCATTTAATGTCACAGACTCTCGACTGGTGAACAAAGTCTTAGTTAAGATCTGCATGTTAGTAACAATCACCTGACACATCACAAGTTATTATCATTAAGCATCAATAACGGGAACATGTGATAAGTTTACAGGTGACTTTTCTGACATTCAAATAAACAAGTTTAATTTACAAAGGTATAGTGGTAAATATGCCAGGAGGTTGCTTGTCTACAAAGACTTCTTATAAACAAGCCAATACTTTTTATTCACTAAGTATTAATGAAGTGATACTTCAAATTCTGACTTAAAGGGGTATTCTCGTCTGGGCATTCACATTCAGTTTCACTAATCTTCCATTTAGAAACATTTCTTCAATTGGATGTTATTAAAAAAAATGTTCCTGTGTGAAGATAATTTCTCATAAATGTAGCCATGGTGTCCCTTAGAAACGAGATAGCTTCCTTGGTTACGACAACGTCACACTCTGGCAGCGGTGGCCAGACATGCTGTATTGAGTCCTGCCTGACCTCCTGGATTCAGCGATCATTACCACAGGACGGCTGTGGGACATGTAGTAACTCCAGGACATTTCATATACAAAAACCTTTTGTTTCTTTGTGTAATCCCTCCAGCAGAGGTGGCCGTATCCGAGGAAGCTATCTCGTTTCTAAGGGACAACATGGCTACATTTATGAGAAATTATCTTCACACGGGAACATTTTTTTTAATAACATCTAATTGAAGAAATGTTTACATATGGCAGATTTATCAAACTGAATGTGAATGCCCAGATGAAAATACCCCTTTAAGCCGAAGGTTCAGCTCTCCCGGAAAGGCTGTTTGATGGGCTGCTGAGCAGCTAATCAACCAGCTTTACATACTTACCGCTAACACATTTGATCAGCGTTGACATTTACTGCAAGTGTTAACCTTTTAAAGCTGGTGACTATTCCCATCACAGGGAGCGACGGTGCTAGGGAAAATGGCTGCACTCACCAAATATGCTTATTGCCTTTTTAGTTACCTTGTAAAGCAGACCCATTAACATCAAGAATGACTTTCTAAGGAAGCCTAATGACATGATGCAGTTGATTAAAGCTAAACCAGTATATCTGTTCCAAAAAGAAACAGACAGCACTAAGCATCGGTGTTAACTCTATGTTCGGGTAAGTAAACCCAACTTTGTTCAAGGTTTGACCAAACTCGCCAAATCCAACTGGTTTCACTTATTACTACCCACTCATTGGGTAATACACATTTCAGGTAATTACAAAACAGGGAAAAAATGTATGCAAAACAGGGCATTCATTATAATATTAAATGGTGAAAACAAGAAAAATTATTGTTAGACTAAATACGGATGAAGCAACATCATGTTATCATATGCTCCCTTATGATTTCTATGTCAATAGGAACAAATAATGTCTGAGTTTGCCAAAGTCATCTTCAGCAAACACTAAGGATTATAATAGGGATTTTATGTGTTTATGTTTGATATTAGTGGTAGAGCCTGGCGGGCAACAGTGATGGACGCATGAGACAGAGACCTTTGCAGTAATTCACTCAGATCCCTATTTCAAGCACCTATCCACAGCTCAAAATGGGCAAATCCACTAAAGTTAAGCCTAGGGATACACCGAGTTCCCATAAAATTAAGGAACAAAAAGCTGAGAAAAAAAGCTGATCTCCAAGATGTCGCTTGATCAAGCCACAGCTCTCCCCACTGAAAAAGGCAGAATGCCTTTATGAATTTTTTGATGAGAGATAAGACAACACTCCAGGTCCAGCCTCAAGATCAAAAGGCAAGGAAACTATTTTCCAGTCACTATCTCTGTTAATCAAGTGCTTAACAGAAATAAAAACCAGACCATAGAATTTTGCCCGTTCTAAGCCAAAATCCAGGGATGTTATATGTGGACTATTCAGCTACATTGACACCGCCACCCTCATGAAGGCAAGAAATCGCAAATACGAGTAAACTAAGGTTCTGCTATTTAAGGACCTGTTCCTTGTCACCCTGCAAAAGATGAAACTGCTGGAACCTTTTTAGATACTTTAAGAGCCAACTTTCTTCTCTTCAGATGGCTAAATTGTTTTGGTATATTGATAACCCACTAAAGCCACCAAATTACAATAAGAACACAGATAGATCAATCTACACCCTGGTCACTATTGGTACTGCAATCCAAAAATATGTTTTATACGAAAAAGAATTGTCTACAGCCTTTACCAGTCTCACCATGTCTCACCCTGGAACACCATCGAATATTTCCACTTAACCAGATGGAAGAAAACTCTGTGCAAAGGAGCACCGACCAATTATACATGATAAAGGAAATCAACCATTAAAAGAACAAAAAAAACTACAGACACTCAAATACTAGTTTTGACATGCCGGGATCACCTAGAAAAGAAGAGCAATAATTAGCAGCACAGAACGTGTGATATAGCTGTATTAAATGCACAGTCTTTTTAGTATAAAATATTCCTGATTCCTATTTATATTGCTTTATATACCTGAAAGGTTATATCGAGAATTTTGATGGACATAGTGGGTGATATTTGTCAGTGCCTAGCACTTGAGATTATTTTCCCCAATCGGCCACCTTCATGCCAGTGCAGTGTGGAGACCGTGGATGGGGTGGGGGGTGCAGCTCGGTGGGCGGCAGCTATGTTTATTTCTACACCAGGGCCTGTCATAAAGATAAGCACTGCACAGGACTCCGCCAGATAAATCAAAAGGCAGTGCTATCATACGACCACCAGCATATGATAAATAACCCGAGTTTGTGTATATAAACATGGGATTTCTCATCTCATTTAACCCTTTCACGACCCGTGACGTAATAGCACGTCACGGGTCGGCCGCGGGTGCATGGAGAGGGCTCACGCACTGAGCCCTCTCCATAGCCGGTAAGTCTTTGCTGCATATTGCAGCAAAGGCTTACCGGTAACACCCGCGATCGGTGCTAGCACCGATCACGGGTGTTTTCACCTCGATCGCCGCCGGCAATGCTGCCGGCGGCTTCAAAAGGATGGCGGCGCGTGGGCGCCGACATCTTTTCGAGGATCACCGCTCCCCGTGACGTCATCGGGGAGAGGCGATCCGTCGCCATGGTAACCTCGGGTCTCACGAAGACCCGAGGCTACTTCGGGTTAACCCATGCATTACAATGTGCTATCAGCACATTGTAATGTATGAGTAGTAAAATCCCCATATACTGCCATACTGTAGTATGGCAGTATATGATAGGATCGTGCAGACACCCTAGGGTTAAAGTACCCTAGGGAGTCTGAAAAGTACTAAAAATAAAAATAAAAAAAAGTAAAAAAAAAAAATTATAATAAAAAACCCTAAAAACTCAAATCACCCCCCTTTCCCTAGAACTGATATAAATATAAATAAACAGTAAAAATCATAAACACATTAGGTATCGCCGCGTCCGAAAATGCCCAATCTATCAAAATATGATAACGTTTTTTCACTGCGTTTAATCCCGTAATGGAAAATCGCGCCCAAAGTCGAAAATTGCACTTTTTGTGTCATTTAAAAAAATTAAAAAATTCTATAAAAAGTGATCACAAGGTCGAACAGTCCTAAAATTGATAACATTGTAAACGTCATCAAAATCCGCAAAAAACTACACCAGCCACAGCTCAGTACACCAAAGTATAAAAAAGTTATTAGCGCCAGAAAATGGCAAAAAATGGCAAAAATTGCAAATTTTTGTACAGGAGGTTTTAATTTTTTTAAATGTATGAAAACATTATAAAACCTATATAAATTTGGTATCCCCGTAATCGCACAGACCCAAGGAATGAAGTAGACATGTCATTTGGGGCGCACAGTGAAATCCGTAAGATCCAAGCCCACAAGAATATGGCACAAATGCGTTTTTTTACCAATTTCACTGCATTTGGAATTTTTTTCCCGCTTCCTAGTACACGGCATGGAATATTCAATACCATCTCTATGAAGCGCAATTTGTTACGCAGAAAATAAGCCGTCACACAGCTCTGTACATGGAAAAATAAAAAAGTTATGGATTTTTGATCATGGGGAGTAAAAAATGAAAATGAAAAAACAAAAAAGGGCCAGGTCCTGAAAGGGTTAAATAACATTGTTAAAAATTCTTTTAACACATTTTATTTATTTATTTGTACCGCTTATTTATATGTAAAAATACTTTACATTATCTTTAGGTTTGCGCATGCCGATATAACTGAGAAATGTGAAGTTTATTTAATGAGATATATTTCTTTCTAGAGATGAGCAAGCATACTCGTCCGAGCTTGATGCTCATTCGAGCATTAACGTACTCACAACTGCTCGGTGCTCGGACAAGTATTTCGCCAGCTCGAGAAAATTGCATCTCCCGGCGTTCCGATTTTTGGCGTCCAGAAACAGAGCTAATCACAAGCCAGGAGACTCTACAGTACACCCAGCATTACGTGGTACACTTACATGTCGATAGCAGTGGTTGGCTGGCCTGATCAGGTGACCCTGGAATATACTAGCCCCTGCCCGCGCTGCTCGGATCATTCTCTGTCTGGATGCCGTTAGGGATAGAGCTGCAGCTGGTCAGGGATAGCGTTAGGGTATTCTATTAGATTAGTGCTAGGCAGGAGTAATTCTCAGGAGTGATTCTACAAGAACCCAAAAGCCCTTGTTAGGGCAACATTAGCGTTTTTCAAAAGTTAAAGTGACAGTCACAGCTCAAAATCCTTTTGTGCACTGTCAGTGTTGGTTAGAAACTAGCCATAGCAATCATCTTCTGAGGTTGCTGTCTGATTTCTTCTGCACGTTTTGTTCTATAAAACAAACAAACAAACAAAAAAAAATTCCAGTTTATATTTCTCTTTTGTCTATAAAATAGACTTTAATCTGAAAAATGTTGAACCCGAGGGCGAAGGGTAGAGGACGAGGGCGTGGGCATAGGCATCCAATTACTGCAGGGGTCAGAGGCCGTTGTCCTGAGCAGGTTGAGACACTACCTGCTGATGAGGGAGTAGGGGAATGCCACAGAGCTACACTCCCTAGCTTCATGTCTCAACTTACTGGGACTCGTGGTAGAGCACTGTTGAGGTCACAACAGTGCGAATAGGTGATGTCGTGGATTGCGGACAATGCTTCAAGCCATTTGTCCACCAGTCAGTCTTCTAAGCAGTCCACCCATGTTACCCAAGTGAGCACTCCTCCACCTCCTCCACCTCAACCTCCTTCCCCCCAGTCTGCCCTCTCCCAGGAAAATTCCTCCAACTGCTCGCTCAACAACTGTTGTGCGACGTGCCCACGAGATGGAATTCCACATTAACCATGTTATCCAGAGTTTACCAGCAGCGCAGAGCAATTGTAGACTGCCAGGTGTCAACTTCCACCAGAACTGCTAGTCAGGTCAGTCAACTTCCTCAAGTCTACAATGAGGAGTGGACGTGGATGTCTGATATCTGTCAGGTGCTGAGTAACTTTGTGGAGTCAACACAGATGGTCAGTGGCGATGCTGCCATCATCAGCCTCACCATCCCACTGCTTGGCCTGTTGAAAAACTCTCTGGTCGGCATGAAGTCAGAAACTTTGCGCTCGTCACAAGAGACAGGGGAAGAATATTACCTTGTTGATAGCCAGAGCACCCTCCGATCTGTTTCTCAGAGCGTATCGGAGGAGGTGGAGGAGGATGAGGAGGAGGATGAGGAGGAAGAGAAGGAGAATGTCGGCGAGACAGAAGAGGCGACCATTGTTCAGTCCTTATCAACTGTTCAGCGTGTATGGGCAGAAGAAGAGGAGTTAATGGAGGAAATGGAGTCACGCCAGTGAAGGGAGTGAATTATTGCGCGTTGGGACTCTGGCGCATATGGCAGATTTCATGCTAGGCTGCCTATGCCGTGACCCTCGAGTTCAAAGTTTTTTTTCCAGCACCGATTACTGGGTATTCATTCTCCTGGACCCAGGGTACAAGCAAAATCTATCCACTCTCATCCCTGTAGCGGAAAGGAGTGTGAGAGTGCATGAATACCAGCAGGCCCTGACGCACAAGCTGAAACAGTCTTTCCCATCTGACACCGCTAGCGACAGAAGGCATACTTCTGCAGGACAAGTAGCGAGGGAGAGTAGGCAAGCAGGCAGCTTGTCCAGCACTGGCAGGGGTACACTTTACAAGGCCTTTGCCAGTTTTATGTCACCCCAGCAAGACGCTGTCACCTGTCCCCAGTCTCGGCAGAGTAGAGGTGATCTTTACAGAAAGATGGTGAGGAAGTACATAGCTGACCATACCATTGTCCTAAATGATCACACAGCTCCCTACAACTATTGGGTTTCAAAGCTGGACATCTGGCCCGAACTGGCGCTGTACGCCTTGGAGGTTCTTGCCTGCCCTGCCGTTAGCGTGTTGTCAGAGTGGGTTTTCAATGCAGCTGGTGGCATCATCACCGATAAGCGTACACGCCTGTCGACTGACAGCGCTGACAGGCTGACACGTATCAAGATGAATCAAGCCTGGATTACTCATGATTTCCATGCTCCACCAGGTGAAAGCAGCTCAACCTGAATAATTCTTATGTATGCACTCCTCCTCCTCATTCTCCCCCTTCTCCTCCTTCTCCTCCTTCTCCTCCTCTTTGTACACTAAAGCAGAGGCAACTGGCTATTTTTTGCCAGGGCCATCTGGCTCTAGCTATAGTACTCTATGTATTTAATTTTTATGGAGGGCCACCTACCCCGTCCTCAGTTTAAAAAAAAATGTTGGAGTGCCACATACAGGTACTCTATCTATTTAATTTTTCTGGCGGGCCACCTACCCGGTCCTCTGTTTTGAAAACTTTTTTGGACTGCCACATACAGGCACTATCCAAAAATATTTGTCTACATAGCAGCCTCACTCGGTCACTCTGTCATCGCCATGCTGTTGCCCTTAATTTTGGCATAATGGTGCGATTAAGCAGCCTCAGAGGCATCCATGCATGCTGCCCCTGCTGTTTCCTGTCCATTTCCGTGGTGTTGCCATCGTTTTCTGAGGTTTCCAGGTTTTTGGCCAAGCTTTCCTGTGCAGAGCCTTGGTCCCATTGAAAAATGCTTGAGTCTCCCATTGACTTCAATGGGGTTCATTATTCGAAACGAGCACTCGTGCATAGTAAAAAGTTTGACTCGAGTAACGAGCACTTGAGCATTTTAGTGCTCGCTCATCTCTATTCCTCTCCATTAACCTCTGCCTTATAATAGAAAAAATAGCTTTTTATCAGATATAAAGATATTATTCAGAAAAATCAGAGCACACAATGTAGTACATATAATGAGATGTTCCATGTATGATTATCCATATTCTTAATCCAACCCAGATTATGTAGCACTAATACACGGAACGGTAATTTAGTAATTTTCTAATAAACCCACTATGATAGTAACCAGGACTTAGTAAAGAGGTTGGTTGACTTAGTTCAGCCATTATTTAAAAACTTTAATGTAAAGGTTTAAGATAAGATGATTTCTTTCATTCAAAATATTAGAGATGAGTGAGTATATTCAAGCTTGATGCTTGTTCGAGTATTAGCGTACTCGAAACGGCTCGTTGCTCGGATGAGTATTTCGCCTGCTCGATAACGAGCTTTCACTTAACGAAACACAGTGAAGAACAGTGAAGAACACAGTGAAAACAGTGAACACAGTGAACACAGGATCATTTACGTGAAGAACACAATGAAGAACACAGTAAAGAACACATTGCAGATGTTTGCGTACATCTGCTAACTTATCAATAGACATTAGTACAGAAAGGTGTTCTTCACAATAGTGTGTGAAGAACACATTGCAGATGTTTAACATGGGTCATTCTCCTTTTTTGAAGTTCCACGAATATTCCATTGAAAAAAAAACCCAAAGAAACAGGACTGACTTCCTTATTTCTCAATAAAATGACACATGTTATTGCAGTGCCATGGTCCCCTTGAAAAATGCTCGAGTTTCCCATTGACTTCAATGGGGTTCGTTATTCGAAACAAGCACTCGAGCATCGGGAAAAGTTCGACTCGAGTAATGAGCACTCAGGCATTTTAGTGCTCGCTCATCTCTAATAAATATTCTAAACCCTTAATAAAGGCACCTGAAAAGATTATTCTCAAAAATTCTTATATATAAATTACAGCATAGATTCTCCATCTCCTGATATAATTAGTGCAGGTTTTCTAATGTTAGTTGTTTTGAATCATAAGAGCCCACTAAGGGAACTGATTGGTCACTGCAATGTTCATTATTATTGGGTAAATCTAATTTAGGAGCACATTGTTATTCTATAAATGACAGTGGTATTTTTAGTTGCACAGTGTGGAAATGTGTTGCTGGGAGTGGAAAATAGTGGAGAATAATTTGGTTCTACCTTGGACTGATAATAAGCTATTTTCCTGAGGAGGTCTGGGTCAAATATTTCCATCTAGTAAGGTGTTTGGCTTGATATTGTGACATTGCATCTGATAAACCTATTTTTCCATTTGATGAATGAGAAATTTTCAATTACCACTATACAGTAAGGTATAATGTGTACACACTATTTAGTGAATATATGTGGACATTCTCTATTTGACCTATTGTCAGGATCAGTGGATCCTCTGGACCACCGCGGGAGATGGAACTAGCCGACACCTGGGACCGGAATCCAAGTTGCACCTAGTTTTCACCAGAGCCCGACGCAAAGTGGGAAGGGAGCAGAACCGGCAGAAGTGGAGCCCATTGAATTGTAAGAGAACTCCGCCCATGGTAGAAGAGAGGCCCAGTCGTCCTGACGGGCAGAGATGAAGTGGCGGAGATAGCAACCTAAAGTCTGATTCACCCTCTCCACTTGGCCGTTAGTTTGTAGGTGATAGGAAGAACAGAAGTCCAAGTTCACCTGCAACTGGTTGCACAGAGATCTCCAGAATTTGGACACAAACTGAACTCCTTGATCCGAGACGATGTGCCGAGGGAAACCATGAAGCCGGAAAATATGCTGGAAGAAGAGGCTGGCGAGACGTGGAGCAGAAGGCAAACCTGGTAGAGGGACAAAGTGAGCCATCTTCGAAAAGCGGTCAGTCACCACCCAGATAACGGTGTTGCCAGAAGATGGCGGCAGATCCGTAACAAAGTCCATAGCCACATGAGACCATGGGCTGGTAGGCACGGGAAACGGCAACAGAAGACCAGCAGGTTTTAGTCGTGAAGGCTTGTTGCGGGCACAAGAGGCACAGGAACCCACAAAATCCCGAACGCCCTTGACCAAATCAGGCCACCAGTAGAATCGGGAAATTAAGGCCACAGAGCGCTGCACCCCAGGGTGCCCAGCCACATGAGAAGAATGTCCCCAGGTCAGGATTTTCTTTCAGAGACCAGGTCGCACATAAGTCTTGCCGGGAGGCAGCTGCCGGAGGTCCACTGGCGCGGCAAGCACAAGTCTCTCTGGAGGAACAATATGCCTCGGAGCAGAGTCCTCCCCCATAACATCGGAAGCACGGGACAAGGCGTCAGCCTTGATGTTTTTCTCTGCAGGACGAAAATGGATTCGGAAGTCAAAGCGAGAAAAGAAGAGGGACCACCGGGCTTGACGTGGATTCAAACGCTGAGCCGTCTGAAGATACTGAAGGTTTTTGTGGTCCGTAAAAATGCTGACTGGAAATCGGGCTCCCTCCAGCAGATGACGCCATTCCTCCAAAGCCAGCTTGATGGCTAGAAGCTCCCGATCTCCAATGGAATAATTTCTCTCCGCAGAGGAGAAGGTTTTGGAGAAGAAACCACAAGTGAGTGTTCGTCCCCTGGGACCCTTCTGGGTAAGGACTGCCCCAGCGCCCACGGAGGAGGCATCAACCTCCACCAGGAACGGCCTTTCAGTATCTGGTAGGGAAAGGACTGAAGAGGAGGAAAAGGCAGTTTTTAATTTCGTGAAGGCTTCTTCTGCCGCTAGTGGCCAGACACGAGGATTAGCACCCTTTTTCGTAAGCGCCACCATCGGCGCTACCAGAGATGAGAAATGTGGGATAAATTGTCTATAATAATTAGCAAAGCCCAGAAATCTTTGTATAGCTTGCAGTCCCACTGGGCGTGGCCACTGAAGAACCGCAGATAACTTGGCAGGATCCATCTGCAAATCTTTATCAGAAATTATGTAGCCGAGGAACGGAAGGCTTTTCTGATGAAACTGGCACTTCTCCAGTTTGGCATAGAGGTGGTTCATCCTGAGGCGGCTGAGAACTTGCTGTACATGAGACTGGTGGGACTCCAAATCGGCAGAATACACAAGGATGTCATCCAGATAAACCACAACACAACTGTACAATAAGTCCCGGAAAATATCATTCACAAATTCCTGGAAAACGGCTGGCGCATTACAAAGTCCGAAGGGCATAACTAGATATTCAAAATGCCCATCACGGGTGTTAAAGGCGGTCTTCCACTCGTCACCCTTCCTGATGCGGATGAGGTTGTAGGCCCCACGAAGATCCAATTTGGAAAAAATTCTTGCACCCCGCAGACGATCAAATAGCTCCGTGATAAGCGGCAGAGGATAGCGATTCTTAACAGTGACCTTGTTAAGACCGCGATAGTCTATACAGGGGCGGAGAGAGCCATCCTTTTTAGTGACAAAAAAGAAACCAGCGCCAGCTGGTGAGGAGGATTTGCGGATGAAACCTCTTTGTAGATTTTCCTTAACATATTCTGACATAGCGGATGTCTCAGGAACCGAGAGTGGATACACCCGACCCCGTGGTGGAGAAGATCCAGGCAGCAGGTTAATGGGGCAATCATAGGGACGATGTGGAGGACGGGTCTCGGCTTGTTTTTAGAAAACACATCTGCAAAGTCCCGGTACGCAGCTGGAAGTCCCTCCAGAGGCTTGGGAGACAAGGTAGCAGTCCTGACAGGGAGCGGATGTGGAACCGTCATGCAGCGTGAGGAACAATCCGGACCGCAACGGAGAATCTCCCCAGAAGACCAGTCCAGAACAGGGGCATGATGCTGCAACCAGGGGAGACCCAGCAGGAGAGTGGAAGTGCACTGTGGAAGCACAAAAAAGGAGAGTCTCTCTTTATGTAATGCACCAACTTGGAGGAGCAGGGGTTCAGTGCAAAACTAGATGGGCACGGAGAGAATATGGCCACTGACTGAGGCAATGGACAAGGGCTTCTCAAGGCGAACCACCGGGAAGTGATGCAGGGCAACCAGTGCAGCATCTACAAAGTTCGCTGTGGAGCCCGAATCTAGGAAAGTGGAAACCTGGACCGGAGTACCGGTGCCAATGCTGAGGAGCACGGGGAGAATCAAGCGTGGAGAAGCTTTATTCACACCTAGGGACGCTTCTCCTGAGAAGCCTAGGTGCTGGTGTTTCCCGGGCGTTGGGGACGTACAGGACAAGTCCCGACGAAGTGCTGTGGGCTGGCACAATACATGCAAAAGTTCTCCTGACGTCGTCTGGAACGCTCTTGTAGAGTGAGCCGGGTTCAGTCAACCTGCATGGGTTCCTCAGCAGAAAATTCTGGCGGGGGCTGGAGCGGCCTTTGGAAGACTGGTGCCAGGCGAGGAAGGCGTCTAACACGGCCTTGGGGATACTCGGAGCGTAGTTCCTCAGCGCGCTCCTTAAACCGAACGTCAATTCGAGTGGCCAAGGTGATGAGGCCACTCAGGGTAGATGGAAGGTCCCGAGCTGCCAGTGCGTCCTTGACCTGCGCAGAGAGCCCTTTCTTAAATGTAGCGATGAGGGCTGCATCGTTCCAAGCAAGTTCGGAAGCCAGGGTGCGGAATTGAACTGCGTACTCTCCCACAGATGAGTTACCCTGACGCAGGTTCAACAATGCAGACTCCGCAGAGGAGGCTCGTGCTAGTTCCTTGAAGACTGACCAGAACTTTTTACGGCATGAGTTCTATGTGCAAGGAGCACTGGGGGATGAAGCCCCTGCACATCTTGGGATCTCCATCATACTTGCCGGGCAACGAGAGGCGTAGCCTGTGTTCAGCAGCAGGAAGATAAGCCGGGGTAGCAGGAGTTGCAGTGGCCACTTCAGGAGACTGTTGCTGATGTTGGGTAGCTAGTAGCTGTTGTAGCATGGCGGTGACTTGCTCTAGATGATTCTGCTGTGCTGCAATCTGCCGGGACTGGTGGATCACAATGGTGGCGAGATCAGGCTGACTGGGAGGAGGAGCCTCGGCGGGATCCATGGCCGGATCTTACTGTCAGGATCAGTGGATCCTCTGGACCACCGCGGGAGATGGAACTAGCCGACACCTGGGACCGGAATCCAAGTGGCACCTGGTTTTCACCAGAGCCCGCCACAAAGCGGGTTGGACTTGCTGCGGCAGGATACCACCTGGTCGTTCCCAGGCGTGACCAGCCCGCGGTGGCAGCCGAGGTCGAGGTACCTTAGCAGAAGACAGTCTCGTAGTCAGGTCCAGGCTCGGGGTCAGGGCAGGCGGCAGAGATGCGAGGTCAAGTCCAAATCCGGGTCAACAACAGGAGGTCCAGGCAGGTGGGAACAGGAACACAGGCACACGGAACACAGCAATACGGAGGAACTCGGGTAACACTGGAACACAGGACTCGGGAGCGGAGACACACAGGAACGCAGGAATACACAGGAACGCAGGAATACACAGGAATGCAGGAATACACAGGAACGCAGATAATCACCAGGAAGCTTTCTCTTAGGCTGTGAGGCACAAAGATCCGGCAGGGAACACAGGAAGAGGCAGGATTCTTAAAGGTGAGGTGTTCAGCCAGTCACCAATTAGCGGTGCGCTGGCCCTTTAAATTTTCGAAAGGAGCCGCGCGCACACCCTAGGAGGCGGGGACGCGCGCGCACGGCAGTCTGAGGAAGAGCAGGAGCCGGGAGAGGTGAGTGAGACCGGGCAGCAGCGGGGGCACACGGAGGAGCACGGATGCGCCCGCGATCCGAGACAGGGATCGCGGGAGCACCCGTGACACCTATACATATTTAAACCTAATTTACCAACTGTACCTATTATATTCTCAATTATAACTACTAGCTAAATCTTTATAGTGTGGGCATAGACTCTAAGCATATTGTGATCCTTGTAGTGCTGTGAGATGCTGTGTGCTAAAAGTGTGCTTGGAGTATCAGGGAACACGTTTATATACACTTTTATTTAGCTTTTGAACATTCACTAATACCTGACACATAGAAAAAGAGGTGAGACAGATCAGAAATGAGAGCTGATAAGATTTATCAGATACAAATAACACATGACGTTCACAGCTCCGCTACAACTTAGACACATACACTGTCACATCTGCTGTGCCTCCCTCCCCTGGAAAAAAAAAGACCTTATAGTAGCTTATCTGTAGCTTGTAGCTTTACTCTCCTCACGCTACATGCCGCCATGAAAGAGTTTAGTGAACATCAGACAGGAGAACAATGGGGGTCATTTACTAAGGGCCCGATTCGCGTTTTCCCGACGTGTTACCCGAATATTTCCGATTTGCGCCGATTGCACCTGAATTGCCCTGGGATTTTGGCGCACGCGATCGGATTGTGGCGCATCGGCGCCGGCATGCGCTCGACGGAAATCCGACGTATTCGGAAAAAACGCCGAATTTAAAAACGGAAAATGTGTCGCTCGGGACAGATGCTTTTCAGCGCAGCAGCGCCACCTGGTGGACGGCGGAGGAACTACCTTATTAAATCCCGGCCGGACCCGAATCCAGCGCAGAGAACGCGCCGAAGATTAACGGTCGGATCCTGGGGCAACCAAAATTTTGTCTACCACTATTGATAGAGACTGGTTGGAATTATATCTGTGAAATGCTACATTTTTGTTAATAACAGTGAATTAGAGAATGTGTTATTTTGTTATCCCGAGTATATTTAAGAATCTTTTAATTATTATATTGTCCCTTTGCAGAAAATAAGATTGCCCACCATGACCAGTGTTTTTAATGACTCACATTCATTCTTTTCTTATAAATATCTGATATAAAAAGTTAAATTTTATTAATTTCTTTTCGGATGTATTCGGTGTACATACACAGAGGATGTGCAGCATTCAGGATGTAAAACAGGTGTGATGTGTGATAATACCTTAAAGAGAACCCGTCATGCAAAATAACCCCCCTAAACTAAATTGATTTTCATAAACTGCCATTAGAGAGCATTGCCTCTATCCCTTCATTGTCCCTCTACATGCCTGTAAACCTAAGCAATGAGGTCCTAAAGCTGTATGCAAATGACCTGTGAGATGTCCAATGAAGCATTAGCATATTCAAGCTGTCCAGCTTATTCATGAGTGGGAGGCACAGCCACACCCCCAGTGCATGACTGACAGCCTGTACAATGGTGTGAGGCTGTATAATGATGTGCTTCCTGGTGCTGGTGGCCACACCCCCTGCAGCCTGTGTGTGTATATAGGAGAGATACAGCAGCTCCAGGCAGCCATGTTATAGCAGAACATGTCAGATTCATGTGTAGCTGATGTCTGTGTCTCTCACCTGTATATTAGGAGGATGCAGCACACACTAGCCATTCTTTACTATACATTACACACAGACCTGAGCAGGGGGAGGAGAGGGGAGGGGTAACAGGGGTGACATCACTGCCTCTGACCATGTGACCAGCCTCATTTACAGGATAAAGAATAGATGATTTTACAATGAATAATGTATGAAATAACTAGATAAAGGCTGGGATGGGATCCTTGTCAGCTGCTCCAACAGGTAGTAGTGACAGGACTAGTGACACAGACCTGATGACAGGTGCCCTTTAAAGGAAACCTACCACTTGAAGTGGCAGGTTTCAGAAGAAAACACCGAGCACCAGCTCAGGCTGAGCTGGTGCCGGTGCTTATTTTTGTTAGTGTTTTAACCCCTTCACGCTCCGTGGCGGATATATCCGCCACGGAGCGCAGTGACTTAGCGCTCAGTGGCGGATATATCCGCCACGGCGCCTATGCCGGCTCGGCTCTGGATCAGAGCCGAACCGGCATCGGGAATCACGGGGTGCCGCCTGTAACTAATAGCCGGCACCCCAGTGTAACACCCGCGATCGGAGTTGTCTCCGATCGCGGGTGCTTAACCCGTTAAATGCCGCGGTCAGCGCGACCGCGGCATCTAACCTGCATCTGGGGGGTCTTTCCCCCACGATCGGCCCCCCGAACCGTTTTCGGGGGGCGCCGATCGTTGCTATAGCAACTCTGGGGTCCGATCTGGACCCCAGAGTTACTTGCAAGAATTGCCAGTAAGATGGCGTCTGTGATGTCATCTTACTGGCACAGTGCCAGCCTATGCAAGTGTATAGGCTGACACTGATAATACTCTGCAATACATCAGTATTGCAGAATATTATCATGAAGAAGCAATCAGAAGATTGCTTGTTCATGTCCCATGGTACAAAAGTGAAAAAGTAAAAAAAAAAAAGTTATTCAATAAAAAAATAAAGTCATAAATCACTAAAAATGCCCGAAACTCCCAAAACATATAAAGAGACATATAACTCAAAAAAAGTCTAAATCATAACACAAACCCCACATATATAGTATCACCGCGTCCGTAACAACCCGTAGAATAAAAGTAAATCATTATTGAACCCCCACGATAAACGCCGTAAAAAAAACTGTTATAAACCCTCCAAAAATTATGATTTTTACCTTTTCAATCCCACAAAAAATGCTATAAAATGCGATCAAAAAACCATATGTACTCAGACATGATACTGGTGCAAAGTACAACATGTCCCGCAAAAAACAAGCCATCAACCAGCTCCGTAGCCAAAAACGTAACAATGTTATGCCACTTGGAAGACGGCAATACATAAATGATAGATTTTTCCCCACATTAGGGTTTTGTTTGACAAATTTAGTAAAACGTAAGAAAATATATTCATGTCTGGTATCCCCGTAATCGTATCGACCCATAGAATAAAGATAACATAATTATTAGTCTTTACAGTGAACACCAAAAAAAGAAAAAGTAAAAAATCCAGTACAGAATTGATGCTTTTCTACTCCTGCCCTCAAAAAAAGTTCCTAAATTTTCAACAATAGGTGATACCAACCCCAAAATGGTAACAATGGAAAAAGCACCTCATCCCGCAAAAAAAATGCCGTCACATGGCCCCAGTAACGAAAAAAAGAAAATTTTATAGCCTTCAAAAGGGGCCAATGAGGAAACTAAAATCCTGGCAGCTGCAGCGCCCTCCTTCCCTTCTGCACCTCGCTGTGTCCCCATAAAACAAGTAACGGCCACATGTGGGGGGTCTTTGTACTCAGGAGAAATTGCAGAACAAATTGTATGGTGGGTTTTCTCTTTTTATATTTTGGAAATGTGTAAATTTTAGTGCTAAATGAACGTATAAGGGAACAATATGACCATTCTAAATTTCACCTCCATTTTGATTCAATTACTATGAAGATCTCAAGGGGTTAACAATCTTCGTAAAAGCTGTTTCTGATAGCTTGAGGGGTGCAGATTTGAAAATGGGTTGGTTATATAGGGGGTTTTGATGCTAAATATGTAAAATTTCATTCAAAACTGTATTTATCCCCAAAATAGTCAATTCTGAAAATCCGGAAAAGCGATATTCTATTTGTAAGCCGCGTGACATCAAAATAAATTATCCAGACATTTCAGAAATTATGAAAATGTAAAGTAGACAAATGGGAAATGTTATTCAGCAACTTATTTAGGTGGTAAATCTATCTGCCTGAAAACGCAATGCCTGAAAACTGCCTGAAAACGCAATGATTTAGAATTTCGAAAATGGCAAATTTTTCAAAAAATTTATCATATTTTCTTTTTTTTTGTAAATAAACGCAAAACTTATCAGCCAAAATTTACCACTAAAATGAAGTACAACATGTGGGGAAAAAACAATCTCAGAATCGTTTTGATAAGTAACAGTGTTCAAAAGTTATAACCATATAAAGCGACGCAAGTCCGAATCCAAAAAATCGGGCTGAGCCTTAAGCTACAAAATGGCTGCGTCCTTAAGGGGTTAAACCGCGGTATCGCGGCTTAAAACACTTTTAAAACTGTATAGCCGGCGCAGGGAGGTACGCGCTCGGCGCTTACCATGCGCGCGGCAACATAGGAAGTGAAGGAGAGCCGCGCGCATGGTAAGCGCCAAGCGCGTACCTCCCTGCGCCGGCTATACAGTTTAAAAAGTGTTTTAAAACGCGATACCGCGGTTTAAAACACTAACAAAAATAAGCTCCGGCACCAGCTCAGCCTGAGCTGGTGCTCGGTGTTTTCTTCTGAAACTTGCCACTTCAAGTGGTAGGTTTCCTTTAACTTTCAGGGCTACCTCTACAGGCAGTTTTTTTTTTTAGGTCAGTTCTCAATTTGAAGTCTGAAAGGTGTATTTTATAATTGTAGCTTCAGACAATTTTTTTGTCCCTGTAATAGTTGGATCTTAATTGTTTTTTCTGTCATGGGAACAAGGATTATCAATAACACTTCATTACAGACACCTTCTGATCATTGTATAGTTCCTGTCATTTCATTCAGTCCACCTGGTTTTAGTGTTTCATACTTATATATTACTAGCTGTAGTTCCCGGCATTGCCCGGGATAGTAAATAACTGCTCTTAGCTGTAACAAAATAGAATGGATTAACAAAAATATTTTATATGTATCTATACCTATATGACTGTGTCTCTGGCACTCTCATTTCAGTAACTTTGTGTCTCAAGCACTCATTTAAGTGACTTTGTGTCTCGGGCACTCTCATTTCAGTGTCTGTGTGTCTCGAGCACTCTCATTCCAGTGACTGTCTATCTTGAGCCAAAAATATACACCTTGGCTAGCCCTAATCACTTAAGCTTCTTCGGGTCTCCACACCCGATGGTAATCATAGTATACACAATGAAGTGGTAGAGAATCCGTTACCACACTATAAAGATATAACTAGTAGTTATAATTGAGAATATTATAGGTATTGTTGTTTAATTAGGTTTAAATATGAATAGGCCAGATAGAGAAGGTCCACATTTATTCACTAAATAGTGTATATACATTATACCTTACTATATAGTGAAGATTGAAAATTTCTCATTCATCAAATGAAGGAATATGTTCACCAGATGAAATGTCACAATATTAAGCCAAACAACATTCAATCCAGTGACTGTCTGTCTTGGGCACTCTCACTCCAGTGGCTGTCTGCCTTGGGCTCTCTAATTCCAGTGATTGTCTGTCTCGGGCACTCTCATTCCAGTAACTGTTTGTCTTGGGTATTCTTATTCCAGTGACTGTCTGTCTTGGGCACTCTCATTCCAGTGACTGTCTGTCTTGGGCACTCTCATTCTAGTCGCTGTCTGTCTCAGGCACACTTATTCCAGTGACTTTCTGTGTCTCTGACTGTCACTTTGTCTATAGAAAGATTTATCAGAAGTATCTGAGAGCAGAACTGCTCTAGTTGCCCATGGAAACCAATCAGAGCTCAAGTTTCATTTTTGCACAGCTGTTTATAAAACTACAGCTGATCTCTGATTGGTTTACATGGGCAACTAGAACAGTTTTACCTCAGACACTTCTGATAAATCTGCCCCTATCTCTGTATATCTATCCATATTACCTCACACATAAGTGTATTATGCTTGTTGCCTATAGTAACCAATCAAAGCTCAGAGGTCATAATAATGACCTGTGGCAGAACAGCAGCCAATCACGGCTCAGTTTCCAACTGCTACAGCAGCAGCAGACAATGGCTCCTGTATATGGTGGGTAATTAGTGGTTTCTTGAAAATACTGGGTAAAAATTTTGGCTCAAAACGTGGTCTTAGACGTTCCCTGAGTCACAGGCAACAACTGTGCAAAATTTGGTGATTGTGAATGCAAAGGTGCTGATTCCTTTAGCGGACATATATATACACACATACACACAAACATATATACACTCAGCTTTATATATTAGATGTATATCCAGAATATTTCTCTTCAGTATTTCAAAATGATTATAGGCTTCCGTATTTATAATCTACTGGCATAATTGTAATTTTAGATTCTCCTTCGTGTTTTAACCCTTTCAGAATCCTAATTTGGCCTCTAGGACATGGCCCGAAAATTTAGGTGACAGGTCCTCTTTAACCACTTTTAGTGACATAGGCCAGATTTATAAAATGATAAATTAGGTGACAGGTCCTCTTTAAAGCTTTGGAACTCTATAAGATATCCAGGGGATTTGGGGATTTTTTTCTCGTGACACATTGTACTACAAATTAGTTTAAAAATTTGGATGATATATTTTTGGCAAACATTTTTTAGAATTCTTTATTTTCAAAGCAGGTAGTCATAGCGCCCAAATTAATTCATAGCTTACATTTCCCAAATATCTGCTTTATGTTGGCATTTTTATTTAAGATTCCACGTATTTTACTAGAATATTATGAGGCTTAGAATTTAGGTGCCATTTTTCACATTTTTTGGAAAATCACTAAAACGTGTATTTAGAGGGACCTGCTCAACTTTCAGAGGCCTAAATAAATGCAAGGCTAGTAAATTATCCCATTAATGAAAATACACACCTCAACGTATTAAGACGCACTTTAAAGAAGTTTATTAACCCTTTGTTTTATAGGAGTTAAAACAAAATGGAGGTGCGGTCTACAAATTGTCATATATTTGAACAATACATTCATTTTGGGCAGAAAATTAAACATTCGCAATGGATTAAATGAAAAAAAAGCACCACCAGTTTCATACTCAATTTCTCCTGAGCGTGCCGATACCATATATGTGGTGGTAACCTGCTTTATGGGCACACAGCCGGCCATAGATTGGTAGGAGAACCATCCCGAGCAGAATTGCGTTGTAAAATTGTACAGGCTATAATTTTTTTTTTTCTTTTTTAAATGTTTATATATAGGGGCTTATTTATTTGCCACTTAATATTCACTTTTCTGGTACATAATGTTTCTATAGCTAATGGATGAGAAATTTATTAACTCTTTGTTGTTTGAGAAAAAGAAAATCATCAATTTTTGGTAAATTTTTTTTTTTTTTTGCCCAATCACCATAACTTCAAAATAATATATTATTTTTATTTCGTGGGTTGCCATCATTATAAAAATAATTGATTTTTTTTTTTTTCAAAATTTTACTAAACAAGAAAAAAACACTGGTTCGTGGATACAAAGATCCAGTAGATGGGGCAGTCTGTACAGATGTGTGCTCACACTATTTCTCCTATTACCCTTAGAGATTTCAATCTACATGACTGTTTGTTTTACAACACCATCTCATTACTAACTAAAATCCTTATGATCACTGTAACAACATGACCCCCCCCCCCCCCCCCCCGACATGATTTGCCAAAATGGTGGCATCCACAGGTGGGCTGGATCTTTGTATCCACGAACCAGTGGTTTATGAGCAGAAATCAGCTGGTAGCAGAATACTATTTTGGCAATGAACGTGATTGTCACACCAGTGTTACAGTGTTACAGATATAATAAATTTGTCAATTGACTTGTAAACAAAACACCGGTGACCTCTAGTGGCATTCCCTGATAGAGTGTCGGAACAAACATTTCATAGTTTCATAGTTTCATAGTTTCTACGGTTGAAAAAAGACACTTGTCCATCAAGTTCAACCAAGGAAGGGAAAGGATTGGATGAGGAAGGGATTTAGGGGAAACAATTCTATATAACATAACCGTCAATGTTATTTAGGTGTAAAAAGGCATCTAGACCCTTCTTGAAGCTCTCCGCTGTCCCTGCTGTGACCAGCGCCTGAGGCAGGCTATTCCACAGATTGACCGTTCTCATAGTAAAAAAGCCCTGTCGCCTCCGGTGATTAAACCTTGATTTCTCCAAACGGAGACAGTGCCCCCTCGTCTTTTGATTTGATCTAATCTGAAACAACTTACCACCATATTTTTTGTATGGACCATTCATATATTTAAATAAATTAATCATGTCCCCTCGTAGTCGTCTCTTTTCCAGACTAAATAAATCTAGTTGTTTTAATCTTTCTTCATAACTGAGACCCTCCATACCCCTTATCATTTTTGTGGCTCTACGTTGAACCCTCTCCAGCTCCAGGGCATCCTTTTTATGGACCGGTGCCCAGAACTGGACAGCATATTCCAGGTGTGGCCGAACCAGTGCCTTGTATAGTGGTAATATTACATCCCTATCACGAGAGTCCATACCACTTTTGATACATGACAAGATCCTACTGGCTTTAGAGGCAGCTGATTGACATTGCATGCTGTTATTCAATTTATGATCTACTAGTACCCCCAGGTCCTTCTCAACAAGGGACTCTCCCAGATTTACTCCCCCAAGGACATATTTTGCCTTTGGATTATTGGCCCCCAGGTGCATAACCTTACATTTATCCACATTAAACCTCATTTGCCAAGTGGATGACCAAACATTCAGTTTGTCCAAGTCACCCTGCAGCCTATGAACATCCTCCATAGACTGTATTACACTACACAGTTTGGTGTCATCTGCAAAAATAGACACAGTGCTATTAATTCCTACCTCTATATCATTAATAAATATATTAAATAGTAGTGGGCCAAGCACAGAACCCTGGGGTACACCACTCATAACTGGTGACCATTCCGAGTAGGAATCATTGACCACAACTCTCTGGATACGATCCTTCAGCCAGTTTTCAATCCAATTGCAAATGATTTCTGTCAAACCAATAGCCCTAATTTTACCCATCAGGCGTCTATGAGGGACAGTGTCAAATGCCTTTGCAAAGTCCAAGAACACAATATCCACAGCTGCTCCTCCATCCAGACACCTGCTCACCTCTTCATAGAAGCAGATAAGGTTAGTTTGACAACTTCTATTCTTAGTAAACCCATGCTGGCTGTCACTTATTATACTATTTGATGTCACATACTCCAGTATGTAGTCTTTTACCAACCCTTCCAATACTTTCCCCACAATGGAAGTTAAGCTTACAGGCCTGTAATTGCCAGGCGAAGTTCTAGAGCCCTTTTTATATATTGGCACCACATTTGCCTTGCGCCAGTCACTTGGCACCACACCAGACTTTACAGAATCCCTGAAGATTTTAGCCAGCGGTACAGCAATAACAGAACTGAGTTCTTTAAGAACTCTGGGGTGTAACCCATCTGGTCCAGGAGCTTTGTACACATTGATTTTATTGAGCTTAGATTGGACATACACTCGATTTGTAGATTTTTAATTGGATATACACCTTTTTTTGTTTTACTGAATGACAAATAAAAGTTCAATTTTAGAAAAATGGCTTTCAGTGAGGTCCTTGGGGACCTTTTTTTGTGAATAGTACCCAAGTATATTGGACCCAGTCGAATAACACACCCACTGTAGTTATTTGAACAAGCACATATGAAAACGTTTTGTACTCTTGATATGCAGACTGATATTCTACTTGTATTTATTTCTGCTTGTGAGCTGCAATAAATATGACCCCCTTATAGTCAGTGAGGTCACTCTCAGCTGTTCTCTTTTTAACCTCACAGAAATCAATCGTAAATCCTTCTCCAATAAAAGCTTTCCTGACAAAATCCTCATTATATGTTAACATATGAAACTTCTCTTTGTGAAGTGTAAAACATGTTATACCTAAAAGCCCAATAAATATAAAGTGTCCTCCAGGTTTCAGTAACTTTGAGAACTTCCTGAGATTTCTGATGAAATCATCTTGGTCGTTGCTGATAATATCTAGGAGACAAACATTGATGATACAATCTGCTGGTGGTAAATCTATTGGTTCTGTCATATTTTCTTTCTGAAGGTCACATTTTACAACATGTTGTAGCGCGGATCTCACTTTTATTTCTTTCTCAAGGAATTGGTCACTGAAATGATAAAAACGGAGAAACAGTAAACTAATAAGACTGCAAAAAAGTTCTAGATTATTCTACAAAGCTCATGTGCATCTTGTACTTCACCCTTCTAATAAAATATTGATGACATTTTCAAATTTTGCCCAGAAGAGCATGTTTTCCTATACTTGACCTAGACTCGAAACGTTATACGCCTATAAAATATTACCTCTATTAAAAATGTTAAAATGTCAAATTAGAAAGCAAAATATTAGTAAATATATATATATATATATATATATATATATATATATATACTATATATTAGTATATATATATATTGCCTGTTGGTTTCTAATCAGTGGAAGAGAGTAATATTGTGAGTAATGGGGAGAATAAATAGAGAGTAATAGAGTAATGCTGCTCACCTAAAAAATACTTGTATCTTGACATCAAATGTGATCCTGAGGGCAGATTCCCACGTGTTTTTTTTTCACGTTTTTAAACACATCCAAAACGCAAGTGGGAGAGGGTTTGGCCAAAACTGATATGTGTTTCCAATGCATGCATTAAATGGGAAATACATATGCGTTTTGGCCATACACCTTCCTACTTGCATTTTGGATATGTTTTAAAACGTGACAAAAATGCCACATGGGAAACTGCCCTCAAGGACCAGTAGCAGGCAGACTGCAGAGTCCTCTGAAGCACTAGAAAGTGTCGGGCATAGAAATTAAGTAAATAAAAAGACCTGATAAGTAGTGGATGCACGGTCTCAAGAAGTGGTATATCAGGTAATCTTCCTCAAAACTGACTTATATTTTTCATCAAAAGAATAAATACATACAAGCAGTTTAAAAAAAATTAATATCTGTTATATACACTCACCGGCCACTTTATTAGGTACACCTGTCCAACTGCTCGTTAACACTTAATTTCTAATCAGCCAATCACATGGCGCCAACTCAGTGCATTTAGGCATGTAGAAATGGTCAAGACAATCTCTTGCAGTTCAAACCGAGCATCAGTATGGGGAAGAAAGGTGATTTGAGTGCCTTTGAACGTGGCATGGTTGTTGGTGCCAGAAGGGCTGGTCTGAGTATTTCAGAAACTGCTGATCTACTGGGATTTTCACGCACAACCATCTCTAGGGTTTACAGAGAATGGTCCGAAAAAGAAAAAACATCCAGTGAGCGGCAGTTCTGTGGGCGGAAATGCCTTGTTGATGCCAGAGGTCAGAGGAGAATGGGCAGACTGGTTCGAGCTGATAGAAAGGCAACAGTGACTGAAATCGCCACCTTTTACAACCAAGGTAGGCAGAAGAGCATCTCTGAATGCACAGTAAGTCGAACTTTGAGGCAGATGGGCTACAGCAGCAGAAGACCACACCGGGTGCCACTCCTTTCAGCTAAGAACAGGAAACTGAGGCTACAATTTGCACAAGCTCATCGAAATTGGACAGTAGAAGATTGGAAAAACGTTGCCTGGTCTGATGAGTCTCGATTTCTGCTGCGACATTCGGATGGTAGGGTCAGAATTTGGCGTCAACAACATGAAAGCATGGATCCATCCTGCCTTGTATCAACGGTTCAGGCTGGTGGTGGTGGTGTCATGGTGTGGGGAATATTTTCTTGGCACTCTTTGGGCCCCTTGGTACCAATTGAGCATCGTTGCAATGCCACAGTCTACCTGAGTATTGTTGCTGACCATGTTCATCCCTTTATGACCACAATGTACCCAACATCTGATGGCTACTTTCAGCAGGATAATGCGCCATGTCATAAAGCTGGGATCATCTCAGACTGGTTTCTTGAACATGACAATGAGTTCACTGTACTCAAATGGCCTCCACAGTCACCAGATCTCAATCCAATAGAGCATCTTTGGGATGTGGTGGAACAGGAGATTCGCTTCATGGATGTGCAGCCGACAAATCTGCGGCAACTGTGTGATGCCATCATGTCAATATGGACCAAAATCTCTGAGGAATGCTTCCAGCACCTTGTTGAATCTATGCCACGAAGAATTGAGGCAGTTCTGAAGGCAAAAGGGGGTCCAACCCGTTACTAGCATGGTGTACTTAATAAAGTGGCTGGTGAGTGTATATGTTTTATATATTAAGAATTTGTTTTTATATATGCAATGGCAGGACACAAACAAGGACAGTCCTGGCACTGAGACCCCCAATCTGTCCCTACCTACTTATTGGGTCCCCCCTAAACAGAGGACAATAACTGGGCGAAGTTTCCTCCCTAGGTAAGGTGTGAACACATAACAAAACAGACAAACAAAAACAATAAGGCGAGGTATACAATCTGAGTCGGCAACAGCGGGGAATAACAATAACCAGATCACAATCCAAAAGAGTAGTCAAGACACAGGCTAGAGATCAGAAAACAGAAACTAGAGAATGCAAAAGAAGCTAGTGAACACGGCGATCAGACTTAATAACCAGCCAGGTCTGAGGGGAGTAGGTAGGTATATAAGGCATTATATAAGGCAGACACGCCTCCAGCAGCACACTGGGGGAACTGTCCATTAGGCAAGTAACCCTTGCTGGGCAGGGTGTGGCTCAGTTAATAAAAACACAACACTAAGTCACAGTTCACACACAAATTAACACCACCTTTTCTGCCAACGGCGGATAGAGGGACGTTTTGGCATGGATGTTGGTTTTGCCGTATTATGCATTGGACCTGATGAAGGGCATCATTCATCTAAAAACGTCCATAATCCACAAAAAATTCTAAATAAAATTTATTTCTGATGAAGATAACCTGATAAAACACTTCTTGAGAAAGTGCATGCCCTACTTACCGTATTTCTAATTTCTAGTACCTGATCAGGACAGATAGATCTTAATGTACTACTTCATTACAGGCTACAGGTAAACTGTGATTGTAGAGAACATCTATTAGAATATGAGATTAGGTGTCTGCAGTACACTGAGTATTTTCATAGGATTTCTCTCTTTTACACAAATAATGAAAAAAGGTCTAAAGTTAAAAATTAGCACTGACACAGCCCTTCCCCCATCCCCGACATTTTTTGCTCTGCGGCAGGTTCTCAAGGGATTCACCCTTTAACAAGGATAAGGAGATCTGGACTTTGCAGCTACAAGATCACAAGGTCTCTAGCTCTTGTGGGAGTGAGAGTACCGGTCATAGAACTCTGGTGCAAAGTAGCAGGAAGAAAATAGTCATGAAGAGAATAGTCATGAAGAAAATAGTCATGAAGAAAATAGTCATGAAGAGAATAGTCTACAGCAGTGGTGGCGAACCTATGGCACGGGTGCCAGAGGTGGCACTCGGAGCCCTTTCCGCGGGCACCCAGGCCTTTACCCCAACACAGAGTTTGTCAGCAAGGACTAAAGGCTTTCTCCTGTGATCCAATACAGCCCAGGACGTGCCATGCTCAGCTCTATTTGGCTGCCAGGACTAAAGGAGAAGCAAGAAGGTGTGGATAGAGATGGATTGTTATTGGACCTCCTGCTCTGGGTCCCCTGATCCTTTATCATCAGGGACCCTGGTGGGAAGCTACAATCCAAATTTCTCTATCATCTTTCTATTGTATTGGTGAACTCAGGACGCCAATACGATTAAAATCTGTGATACAGCAGGGATCAATCAGTTACTGCTTTAATTGCCATGTTGGCACTTTGCGACATATAAGTGAGTTTTGGTTGCAGCTTGGGCACTCTGTCTCCAAAAGGTTCGCCATCACTGGTCTACAGTAAGACTGCAGGTAAGGAAGACAGATACTGATCATAAAAGGTCAAGATGAGGTGTTCAGCAGAAGCAGAATAAAGGATCACTGAGCTGGATTCAAACACAGACATCTAGAAACAATTTTGCAATAAACTACCAAGCAAGAAACTTTAAAGTGTTACAGTTCATGTAATTTTTATGAAAAAACGAAATGGTAAAAGTTATAATAATAAAGTTTACAAGAAACACCATTGAAGGTGTTATGCCAAAAAAACAACCTGCTTCAAATTCTCCCCAAAAGGTGTAAATATTCAAAAAACATTTCTACAATGGCTAGCTGGAGTAAAAATGCATTTTATGTGTTATATTTATAAGATTTCTTGTTCTAATCTACAGCACGTGGAAACAAATGTGGGAAGGACTAACAGAACACATGCACAGCATTAAAAGAAGCAATACTATCACAAGCCCTGTAATACTCTCATGGAACCCATTCTCATATCTAGCAACTAGGGCCGATTCTAGCCTTTTTGCTGCCTGAGGCGAAAAATTCAAATGGTGACCCCCTCCCCCAACACTGTATACACATGCCTATTTAAATGTTTATTTCCACATATGTATATAGACAGTCACTCACACACATGCCCATATTTATCAATTGTTTACCTCCTGAGATCAGTATTTTCTCCCTCTCCAGATGATGGAGGATACAGCTTACTTCAAGCACAGCCATCATCACCCTGCTCCCCCTTCTTCTCTGACCTGACCTGCAGTAATATCCTACATTCACATGAAGGGGGAGGAGGGCTCTGAGCAGAGTATGAACAGGGGCACAATAAGTGGCAGCTATTTGTCCTCACTTTTCCCCTAGCGGCCTGGTCTATAGATTATAAAGGAGCCCCTGCCTGGCTCCTGCTATCACACAGGGCTAGGTACCGCTAAAAGCTCTTCTCTTTTCCTCGGAACTGGAGAAGATTGCATGACCTTCTACGGCCAGTTAACCCCTTAAGGACTTAGCCTATTTTGACCTTATGGACTGATTTTTAAAATCTGACATACATCAATTTAAATTGTAATAACTTTGGAACACTTTAATATACCAAATTGATTTTGAAATAGTTTTTTGTGACACATTAAACTTCATGTTATTTGAAACATTTGAGTGAAATATTTTAAATATTTTAAATTTATACTTGTCCGAGCTTGATGTTCGTTCGAGTATTAGCGTATCTCGCCGGATCGAGATCGAGCATTTACTTAACGAAACACAGTGAAGAACAGTGAAGAATACAATGAAAACAGTGAACACAGGATCATTTAAGTGAAGAACACATTGCAGATGTTCCTTACATCTGCTAACTTATCCAAAGACACGCGTGCCGAACGGTGTTCTTCACAATAGTATGTGAAGAACAATGGGGCAGATTTACTTACCCGGTCCATTCGCGATCCAGCGGCGTGTTCTCTGCGGTGGATTCGGTTCTGGCCGGGATTCACTAAGGTAGTTCCTCCGACGTCAACCAGGTGGCGCTGCTGCGCTGAAGTCCGCTGAAATGCACTCAAGTACACCGGCCTATTCCTGGTGAAGGTAAGTGCAAGCTCTGCAACACTTTTTGTTTTTTAAATGTGGCGGTTTTTCTGAATCCGTCGAGTTTTCGTTCGGCCATGCCCCCCGATTTCCGTTGTGTGCATGCCAGCGCCGATGCGCCAAAATCCGATCGCGTGCGCCAAAATCCCAGGGCAATACAGGGAAAATCGGCACAAATCGGAAATATTCGGGTAACACGTCGGGAAACCGCGAATCGGGCCCTTAGTAAATGACCCCCACTATGTGTGAAGAACACATTGCAGATGTATGGAAACATACATCTGCTAAATTATCCGAAGACACGCGTGCTGAACGGTGTTCTTCACAATAGTATGTGAAGAACAATATGTGTGAAGAACACATTGCAGATGTTTGGAAACATCCGTTCGGCACGCGTGTCTTCGGATAAGTTAGCAGATGAACGGAAACATCAGCAATGTGTTCTTCACGGTGTTCTTTCAATATGTTCTTTCAGTGAAAACATCTGCAAACATCTGCAATGTTTTCTTCAGTGTTCGTTCAATGTGTTCTTTCAGTGAAAAATGCTTGAGTCTCCCATTGACCTAAATGGGGTTCGTTATTCGATACGAGACCTCGAGCATCGGGAATAGTTCGACCCGAGTAATGAGCACTCAAGCATTTTAGTGCTCGCTCATCTCTAGTCATAACACAAAAATGACTTAATAAATAATATTCACCATATGTGTGCTTCGTGTTGTAACATTTATTAAAATTGTTTTGTATCTGTAAGATGGTAGAAGGCTTTTATGTTTAGTAGCTATTTTCAAGAAAATTTCCAAATTCATTTAATAAGGGCAATTTCATTTCTCAAGTAATTTTAATGGGCCTAAACAACAGAAAACACATAAATTACACCATTTAAATAACACCATTTATTCAAAACGTTTTTATGGAGCTTTATTAACCCTTTAGGTTTTCTTCAAAGTTAAATCAAAATGTAGAGGAGAGCACAGATGGGGGAGGTATGCACCTGGGCAGTGAAGTGTTTAATTGTATGTGGTCTGCAAGGGATTTATGGTGTGGAGGGTCACTGTAGGCATCTGATCTCCTTTCTCTAGGAAGGAGAATGAGGAGTTCAGATACTGATACTGGAAGTTCAGAGGGGGAAAGCCTGCTTTTTGCTGGGATTTGTCTGTCTGTACTAAATGACCAGGTCACAGGCTGCCACCTAAATCAACCAGGCTGCAATTCTGCCGCCTCTGATATCTGCAAACTGAAACAAGATTTTCATCGCGCCTCATGGCAGATGCGGCCCTGCTGGCAAGATATCTATTTTAATGAAATTTTACATCAATCATTAAAAATCTTCAGTCTACTTAGTGTTATGATAAAGGACTTCCTGAAGATGTGGCAATGGTAGATTTCTTACATGGGTGTATCAGCAACCAATTACACACTGACTTTGTAATAATAGGAAAAAAATAATGTATCCCCCTTTTATCCCCCATCAGCCTTAGCTATAAAATGCTCTCTGTGTACTGTTCTTCTACAGCTTGGTTTTCTAAATTTATCCTCCCCCTTGACCCTCTCTCCTGCCCTCCTGTACCATTCTCTTAAAGGGAACCGGTCACCAGGAGACCCATTTTTTATCACTCCCACAGTCCCCACAGAGCATAGTACATACACTGCCAAAGGGAGGAGCTGGAAAGGAGCAGTTTCAACCCACCCTTGGGAAACATGTGACCTTTTTAAGTATATGAATAATTACCCACACTCGGGATTGGCTTTAGAGGAGCAGGGGGCGTCGCTAAGCCAAGTGATGGGTGTTTTCATATATTTGAAAAGGTCACATGGAGTAGCTGTTCCCCAAGGGTGGGGGGGGGGGACTGCTCCTTTCCAGACCCTCCCATTTGGCAACTGCCTAGTCACAATATAATGAAAGGTACAATATAACATATCTTTTTTTCTGTAAAACCAATTTTTAATACAAAAACACTTTGGCAATGTATGAGCCCACAAGAACGTGACGCACGTGCGTTTTTTTTTCAATTTTTCCACATTTGGAATTTTTTTTCAGCTTCGCAGTACACGGCATGTTAAAATAAATAACATTACGGGAAAGTAAAATTTTTTACGCACAAAATAAGCCCTCACACAGGTCTGTACACGGAAAAATGAAAAAGTTATGGATTTTTGAAGTTGGAGAGCGAGAAATGAGCCGAAAAACCCTCCGTCCTTAAGGGGTTAAAGGGGTTTTCCCACGAAGACAAGTTTCTTATATGTACAAAATAACACATTCTCTAATTAAATGTTATTAACAAAAAAAAAGCATTTCACAGATATAATGCAACCTGTCTCTATCAATCCTGTTGTACACAATTTCAATTGTCCCTAGACATGACCCTGTAAATTCTGACTCTAGGGTCGGCTGCCATCTTGCCTGAGGCTTCACGGAGCTTGTCTCTCTTTCTCTCTCTCTGATCGCTACACTCTCGCCCCACCCTCTGCAGTCCAGGACTCACACTGACACATATACTGTCTTCCTGCTGACAGTAGCATGAAAAGTACTGCAAGCTACATACAGATAAGTTAATTCACCCATCTCTAACTGCCACTATAAACTGCAATTACCTACATATAAAACAAGCCCTCACACAGCTCTTTGCATGGAAAATTAAAAAAAAAAGGATTTTTTAAGGTGGGGAGTGAAAAATAAAAACGCAAAACTGAAAAGGGGCTGGTCATTATGGGGTTTCATAGTTTAGTTTATACGGTTGAAAAAAGACACTTGTCCATCAAGTTCAACCAAGGAAGGGTAGGGATTGGATGAGGAAGAGATTTAGGGGAAGCAATTCTATATAACATAACAATCAGGCAGGCTATTCCACAGATTGACAGTTCTCATAGTAAAAAAGCCCTGTCGCCTCCGGTGATTAAACCTTGATTTCTCCAAACGGAGACAGTGCCCCCTCGTCTTTGATTTGATTTAATCTGAAATAACTTACCACCATATTTTTTGTATGGACCATTCATATACTTATATAAATTAATCATGTCCCCTCGTAGTCGTCTCTTTTCCAGACTAAATAAATCTAGTTGTTTTAATCTTTCCTCATAACTAAGACCCTCCATACCCCTTATCATTTTTGTGGCTCTACGTTGAACCCTCTCCAGCTCCAGGGCATCCTTTTTATGGACCGGTGCCCAGAACTGGACAGCATAATCCAGGTGTGGCCGAACCTTGTATAGTGGTAATATTACATCCCTATCACGAGAGTCCATACCCCTTTTGATACATGACAGGATCCTACTAGCTTTAGAGGCAGATGATTGACATTGCATGCTGTTATTCAATTTATGATCTACTAGTACCCCCAGGTCCTTCTCAACAAAGGACTCTCCCAGATTTACTCCCCATATTTTGCCTTTGGATTATTGGCCCCCAGGTGCATAACCTTACATTTATCCACATTAAACCTCATTTGCCAAGTGGATGACCAAACATTCAGTTTGTCCAAGTCACCCTGCAGCCTATGAACATTCTCCATAGACTGTATTACACTACACAGTTTGGTGTCATCTGCAAAAATAGACACAGTGCTATTAATTCCTACCTCTATATCATTAATAAATATATTAAATAGTAGTGGGCCAAGCACAGTACCCCACTTATAACTGGTGACCATTCCGAGTAGGAATCATTGACCACAACTCTCTGGATACGATCCTTCAGCCAGTTTTCAATCCAATTGCAAATGATTTCTGCCAAACCAATAGCGCTAATTTTACCCATCAGGCGTCTATGAGGAACAGTGTCAAATGCCTTTGCAAAGTCCAAGAACACAATATCCACAGATGCTCCTCCATCCAGGCATCTGCTCACCTCTTCATAGAAGCAGATAAGGTTAGTTTGACAACTTCTATTCTTAGTAAACCCATGCTGGCTGTCACTTATTATTCTATTTGATGTCACATACTCCAGTATGTAGTCTCTTACTAACCCTTCCAATATTTTCCCCACAATGGAAGTTAAGCTTACAGGCCTGTAATTGCCTGGCGAAGTTCTAGAGCCCTTTTTATATATTGGCACCACATTTGCCTTGCTCCAGTCACTTGGCACCACACTAGACATTACGGAATCCCTGAAGATTTTAGACAGTGGTACAGCAATAACAGAACTGAGTTATTTAAGAACTCTGGGGTGTAACCCATCTGGTCCAGGAGCTTTGTACACATCGATTTTATTGAGCTTAGATTGGATAATTTCTACATTTAGCCAGTCTAGTATATTACAGGGTGCATGACCCGCACTGGCACCACCCAAGTCAGAAGTTCTCTCTTCTATTGTATAAATGGAGCTAAGAAACCTATTAAGTAACTCCGCCTTCTCTTGGTCTCCAGTCACCAATGCCCCATTTTCAGAATAAAGGGGTCCAACCTGTTCTGACCCATTTTTTTTTGCACTGATATACCTAAAAAATTTCTTGGGATTTGTTTTGCTATCTTTAGCCACCTGTCTTTCATTTTGTATTTTGGCTGATTTGATTTCCTTTTGTCAGCATTCTAAATCATTTAAGTACTTATATAAGTTTAATTCACATCACCTGGAGCCAGTATAGCAAAGGCTTTTTGAACCTGTCAGCAGCTAAAAATAACATTTCTGATGACAAGTTAGCTTTAAGTGTATATAAAGTTATATAGGGCCTAATTTGCAGATCAGTGGGGGTCTCAGTGCTGAGACCACCACAGATCGAAAGAACGTGGATAGGTCCTAAACTGACTATGTGGGAAAACCCCTTTAACTCCTCACCGACGCTCGCTTGAATAGTACAGCGCGCGTCAGGTGCAGGCACATGGAAAGGACTCACGGACTGAGCCCTCTCCATAGCCGCTAAGTCTTTGCTGCAAAAACAGTAAAAATCATAAGCATATTAGTTATCACCGCGTCTGAAAATGCCAGATCTATCAAAATATAATCACGGTTTTTCACTGCGTTTAACCCTGTAATGAAAAATATTGCCCAAAGTCGGAAATGGCATTTTTTGCCATTTTGAAATATATAAAACATTCTATAAAGAGAGATGAAAAGGTTGTATAGTCCTAATTATAGAAGCATTGAAAACATCATCAAAAGTCGCACAAAATGACACTACCGACAGCTCCGTACGCTAAAGTATGAAAAAGTTATTAGCGCAAGAAAATGGCAAAATCAAAAACATTTTTTTTGTACAGGAGGTTTTTAATTTTTGTAAATGTATGAAAACATTATAAAACCTATACAAATTTGGTATTCGTGTGATTGTACTGACCCAAAGAATAAAGTAGACATGTCATTTGGGGCGCACAATGAAAGGCGTAAATCTAAGCCCACAAGAAAATGACGGTACACGACATGGAATAATCAATACCATCACTATGAAGTGCAATTTGTTACGCAGAAAACAAGCCATAACAGAGATCTTTACGTGTAAAAATAAAAAAGTTATAGATATTTAAAGGTGGGGAATGAAAAATGGAAATGAAAAAACAAAAAAGGGCCAGGTCGTTAAGGGGTTAAGTAACATAGCTTCTTTCTCCATTTTTATGCTACTTTCTTTACTTGCTAGTGAGCAATTTCTAAAACTTTCTCAATTCCTATAAAGCAGGATGCTAAAGAGTAACAATTCCCATACATACAGAATATTCAGGTCCCTAAAGAGAAAATTCTATCCTGGGACTGAGTATAAGAGTTAAAGGGGTATTCCAGGAATAAGCAAAATTCATATACAAATGGGTCCTTAAAATACACTCACCGGCCACTTTATTAGGTACACCATGCTAGTAACGGGTTAGACCCCCTTTTGCCTTCAGAACTGCCTCAATTCTTCGTGGCATAGATTCAACAAGGTGCTGGAAGCATTCCTCAGAGATTTTGGTCCATATTGACATGATGGCATCACACAGTTGCCACAGATTTGTCGGCTGCACATCCATGATGCGAATCTCCCGTTCCACCACATCCCAAAGATGCTCTATTGGATTGAGATCTGGTGACTGTGGAGGTCATTTGAGTACAGTGAACTCATTGTCATGTTCAAGAAACCAGTCTGAGATGATTCCAGCTTTATGACATGACACATTATCCTGCTGAAAGTAGCCATCAGATGTTGGGTACATTGTGGTCATAAAGGGATGGACATGGTCAGCAAAAATACTCAGGTAGGCTGTGGTGTTGCAACGATGCTCAATTGGTACCAAGGGGCCCAAAGAGTGCCAAGAAAATATTCCCCACACTATGACACCACCACCACCAGCCTGAACCGTTGATACAAGGGATGGATCCATGCTTTCATGTTGTTGACGCCAAATTCTGACCCTACCATCCGAATGTCGCAGCAGAAATCGAGACTCATCAGACCAGGCAACGTTTTTCCAATCTTCTACTGTCCAATTTCGATGAGCTTGTGCAAATTGTAGCCTCAGTTTCCTGTTCTTAGCTGGAAGGAGTGGCACCCGGTGTGGTCTTCTGCTGCTGTAGCCCATCTGCCTCAATGTTCGATGTACTGTGCATTCAGAGATGCTCTTCTACCTTGGTTGTAACGGGTGGCTATTTGAGTCACTGTTGCCTTTCTATCAGCTCGAACCAGTCTGCCCATTCTCCTCTGACCTCTGGCATCAACAAGGCATTTCCGCCCACAGAACTGCCGCTCACTGGATGTTTTTTCTTTTTCGGACCATTCTCTGCGTGAAAATCCCAGTAGATCAGCAGTTTCTGAAATACTCAGACCAGCCCTTCTGGCACCAACAACCATGCCACGTTCAAAGGCACTCAAATCCCCTTTCTTCCCCATACTGATGCTCGGTTTGAACTGCAGGAGATTGTCTACCATGTCTACATACCTAAATGCACTGAGTTGGCGCCATGTGATTGGCTGATTAGAAATTAAGTGTTAACGAGCAGTTGGACAGGTGTACCTAATAAAGTGGCCGGTGAGTGTATAAGCTAATATGTAATTAGTTGTTGTTTATAATTTTGCTCCCCTTAGCAGAAAAATGCTATTGACATACACTATAATGAATAATTAAAATGCTACTGGCCATTTAATCATTCCATTGATTTTCTCCGCATGGAGCAGACAAAGGACAGGCGATGGTCGATAGTCACATGTCCACATTACATGTCCTGTACTTGTTTGTGTTGGTCATGTGATCACCACTATGTTCGGCTATAGTCGGTTGGTTGCAGTGCATCCAGTATGGCTAGTGTTATGGTGAGACTTCATCTCAGTGGGTTAGTCACACACATCATTACTATGGTAACAGAGCAGGACATTTTGTTACATCATCACTGGGAGCAGAGCATAAGAGGGAGAAGGTGTTACTGAGAACTAAAGCATCTTGGGACTTGTAGTTTCCAGTGACGGCCACCTTGGTGATAACTCTGCCTACTTTAGGAAGCCCATAACATTTTGTGAATCATAAAATCAAACTGTTTAAGCTCCATTTGTGATTAATGACAGTGAGTTTTATCATATTCATTTATTTATAGCATTATGGGTTTTTGTATCAGAAGTTCTTATTCCCGGGATACCCATTCAAGTAATTATAAAGTTCCTTTATCTCTCGACTGTCAGTGGAGGACAGAACAAAAAGCTGATTTACACAAACTACTTAGATAAGGAAGAAAGGCAGAGACAAAGGATAAAGAAATTATATGGGAACACGTTTCTTTATTAAAGTATGTTAAAAAGTTTGTTGTTATCATCTGCATTATTGATGCAATTTTATTTAGTTACACTTTAACTCTTAGTCACCTCCAGATTGATGTAAATCAATTTCAGGGACAGTACTCTGTTTTCATTATATCATGCTAACATGTTACTTTGAGCAGAGTAATCCTAATAAAATGAGGTAGGTCAAAAGAAACAGTGATTTAAAGTTATTTTAATTGTTGAAAAATGACAACTTCATTGGGTTTCCTGTAATATTTGGATAAATCCCTTACCTATATTCTTCTATCTCTGCATGAAGTTGTGCAGCATGGCTCCAATCAAATGCTCCTGTACGAGTGTCCACCCATCTCTTCAGCTCCATGATGCATCTCTCTTTGACCTTCAGGACTATAATGTGTTTGAAAAACTCACAGGCTGAATACAGATGATGAATCATGGAACCCATGCTCAGATCTAGCAAGATATCTCCTTTAATATGACCTGAAAATGTAATTTTACATCAATCATTAAAAAAATGTCAGTCTACTTAGTGATACGACAAAGGACCTCCTGAAGACGTGGCAATGGTAAATCACAACTACACAGTGTAATAAGAGGAAGATCATAATTTATCCCCCTTATCAGTAATAGCAATAAAATGTTCCCTGTGTACTGTTCTTCTACAGCTTGGTTTTCTAAATTCATCCTCCCCCTTGACCCTCTCTCCTGCCCTCTTGGACCATTCTCTTAAATTAACCTTTTGGCAACCGCTCATAGAACATACATGTATGGAGATGTATGGAGAGGACTCATGGGCACCAATTGCAGCAGTTAATCTGTTAGCTGCTGTGGTCTAAGCCAACTCCATAACCTATACAGAAGTAGCATTTGCTATATTACCAGGCAATCCGCCCACTCCATGACATCATCAGGTGTTGATGATCAGTGTGATCAATATGAAATTGTGCTACTACGAAAGAGAAATTGTCCTGCCATAAAATGAAAAATGATATGGCTTTTGAAGTGCGTAAAGTAAAAAATGAAAATACAAAGACTGAAAAGTACCTGGCCCTTAATCTTGCATTAAACTTTACATTATTATCTTTGTTATGGTCATGAAAAAAAAATGAATACTGTCAATGACGAGTATGTGGATATATATACTTTAACCCCTTAGCGCTCCGCGCCGTAGCTGTACTGCGCAGCTTCCCACTATTGGCGCTCAGCGCAGTACAGCTACTGCGCGAGCGCATACTATTTTAGAATTGTCACCACGTCGCGAGACGTGGTGACATCGGGATGAGATTTGGGTGACAGAGGCAGGAGGAGTTCCTGTCTCCGTCACCCGACCAATCAAATCGGTCCCGCCCACCGATCGCCGTGATTGGCCAGTCAAACCTGACTGGCCAATTACAGCGATTTTAGGCTAAAAAACGTGCTTTTAGCACTTTCCTCTTCCTCCAGCGGCACCATTTTGGTTTGGTATCGCTGGAGAGAGGAAAGAGCGTTACTGTGTGATCCCTATTGTTCCCTACAAATTCCCATCCCTATCTGTTTTTTCCTGTGTCCTGTGTGTTCCCTGTGTGATCGCCTTGTGTGATCCCACGTGTCTTCCGTTTTTCCCTGCCTGTCCCTTCTGAACCCAAACGCACTTTTTAGTGCGCTGTGTTAGCGTTGTTCTGCACTGGACGCACTTTTCAGTGCGCCGTGTGAATAGCACTGCACAGAATCTTTAGCAGTCTTAGCGGTAGTTAGTTTGCCTTAGGGCAAGCTAGGTGCATTTGTAGCGCCTTTTTGCGCGGTGCACATAGGTTTTTTTTCGGTGCCTGGTAATATTTTTTTCCAGAACGCCGTAGGTGTACCCGTACTTAGCTATTTTTTGTGTGTGCCATCTGTGCGGCTTGTCCGTGTGGTTTGGTGTGCATTATCTTTTTTTTTTTGTGTGCTATCTGTGCGGCTTGTCCGTGTAGTTTAGTGCGCATTATTTTTTTTTGTGTGCTATCTGTGCGGCTTGTCCGTGTAGTTTAGTGCGCATTATTTTTTTTGTGTGCTATCTGTGCGGCTTGTCCGTGTAGTTTAGTGCGCATTATTTTTTGTGTGCCATCTGTGCGGCTGGTCCGTGTGGCTTGGTGTGCATTATCTTTTTTTTTTGTGTGCTATCTGTGCGGCTTGTCCGTGTAGTTTAGTGCGCATTATTTTTTTTGTGTGCTATCTGTGCGGCTTGTCCGTGTAGTTTAGTGTGCATTATTTTTTTTGTGTGCTATCTGTGCGGCTTGTCCGTGTAGTTTAGTGCGCATTATTTTTTGTGTGCCATCTGTGCGGCTGGTCCGTGTGGCTTGGTGTGCATTATCTTTTTTTTTTGTGTGCTATCTGTGCGGCTTGTCCGTGTAGTTTAGTGCGCATTATTTTTTGTGTGTGCCATCTGTGCGGCTTGTCCGTGTAGTTTGGTGCGCATTATCTTTTTTTTTTTGTGTGCTATCTGTGCGGCTTGTCCGTGTAGTTTAGTGCACATTATTTTTTGTGTGTGCCATCTGTGCGGCTTGTCCGTGTAGTTTGGTGTGCATTATATTTTTTTTTTTTGTGTGCCTGCTAGACGGTTTATCCGTGTAGTTTGGTGCACATTATCTAATTTTTCTTGTTCTCTATTTTTTTTGTGTGCAATGTCTCAGAAGACGTACACCGTGTTGGAGGCATATAACATGCTTGCCTCTGACACCGAGTCACCTAGTGGGGATGATGGTCCCTTTTACCTATCATCATCCTCCTGCTCATCTTCCAGTGACCTGGAAGGACCCCCAAGAAGGCGCCGTAGGGTTCCAGGGACTTCTGCAATTGAAGTGCCTGGGACTTCTGCAGGAGAAGTGCCTGGGCCTTCTGCAGGAGAAGTTTCTGGGACTTCTGCAGGAGAAGTTTCTGGGACTTCTGCAGGAGAAGTTTCTGGGACTTCTGCAGGAGAAGTTTCTGGGACTTCTGCAGGAGAAGCGTCTGGGGCTTCCACTGACCCCACATGGGTAGCCCCAGATAATTATACCCCTCAGGTCCCTGACTTTTTGGGCCATCCTGGCATTAACTTTGACACGACAGGGCTCAGAGCTGTAGACTTTTTTAAGTTTTTTTTTGATGAGGAGCTGCTGAATATTATTATATTTCAGACAAATCTCTACGCTGCACAACATATTGCCCAAAACCCCACGTCCTTTTATGCACAACCCTACAGGTGGACCCCTGTCACTGCAGCAGAGATGCACACGTATTGGGGCATAATACTCCTTATGGGGATAGTAAAGAAGCCTTCAATCAGGGACTACTGGAGCACAGATATACTGTACCACACCCCCATGTTCCGCATGGCAATGAGCAGGATGCGCTTTGAAGCCATCCATAAGTTTTTGCACTACACTGACAACACACAGTGCCCACCCAGAGGTGACCCCAGTTATGATCGGTTATTTAAGGTCAGGCCCATATTAGATCATTTTAGTGCCAAGTTTGCCCAGGCATATACCCTGCCAAACATGTGAGCATAGACGAGTCCCTGGTACAATTCAAAGGGAGACTTCAATTCCGCCAGTACCTGCCCAATAGGAGGGCAAGATATGGTGTGAAAATGTATAAGCTGTGCGAAAGTTCATCAGGGTACACATACAAGTTCAGGGTATATGAAGGGAAGAACTCCACTATAGTGCCCCCAGAATGCCCCCCCTTCCTGGGTGTTACAGGGAAGATAGTGTGGGATTTAGTGCACCCACTGCTGGACCAGGGCTACCACCTCTACCTGGACAATTTCTACACCAGCACCACCCTGTTCAAGTGCCTCACTTCCAGAAATACTGCGGCATGCGGCACTGTACGCAGAAATCAGAGAGGTCTCCCTAAGTCGCTGCTTGGGCAAAAACTTAAAAGGCACGAAAGCAGGGCACTATGCAGCGACTCTGTATTGTGTGTTAAGTACAAGGACAAGAGAGAGGTCCTTGTATTAACCACAATACATGAGCACACCACCACCCCTGTCCCAGTACGAGATGCCAGTACAGAAACCCCCAAGCCAGACTGTATTTTAGATTATAACAAATACATGGGAGGGGTGGACTTGTCTGACCATGTGCTTCAGCCGTACAATGCCATGCGGAAGTCGAGGGTGTGGTATAAGAAGCTGGCCGTGCACATCATACAGATGGCATTGTATAATGCTTATGTGCTGCATCGATATGCCGGCCAGAGGGGAACTTTCCTGGAATTTCAAGAGATGGTAATAAAGTACTTTCTTTTTGGAGACCAGGAATGGGGGAGTGCTAGCACATCTGGAAGTGAGGCCACATCACGTATTGTACCAGGGCAGCACTTTCCAGGAGTAGTTCCCCAAACAGCCAGCAAGGGAAGGTCACAAAAGAGGTGCAGGGTGTGCTCCAAAAATGGCATTCGGAAGGACACCATTCATCACTGTGAGACATGCCCAGAAAAACCAGGGTTATGTATGAAAGATTGCTTCCGAATTTATCATACATCCCTGGATTTTTAGAGTATCCTGTTGTTACCCTGACGCACAGCTTATACATCATGCCGCACCTTCCCTTCTAAGCACTGCCATGTGCCCAGCCTGTAGATTACTGTCCCGTATGCTTTACCCGGGAAAACATGCATCATGATTTTTAGGGTGTTTGTCTCCCATGGCAGCAGCTGGGCACAAAATGACATAATAGATATTTTTTACTATGCACTATCCATTATGCACTTTTTCAGGGGTCCACCTGTGGGGTTAAAATGCTAACTATACCCCTAGATTAATTCATGGAGAGGTGTAGTTTCCAAAATAGGGTCAGTTCTTAGGGGTTTCTACTGTACTGGCCCCTATTGGCATCTACAAATCTTTCATGATGCCAAAAAGAAAAAAAAAAAGTACTTCTGTGCTCCAACAAGTTATTCCCTTTTGAGCCCTGCCGTGTCACCATCCTACAGATTATTGCCTCCTATGGGGTATTGCCCTAACCGGGGTAACCCGCAGGATGATTTTTGATGTGTTTTTCCCCAGTGGCATGAGTTGGGCAAAATACTTTTGTCACTTCAATGGCATATTTGATAAATTGCAATACAATTGTTTCTCTGCACTACTCACTTTGTATTACATTTGAGCCAGCACCTTAGGGGTTAAAATGCTCATACAAGCCTACATACATTCTTTGAGGGGTGCCCTTTCCAAAATGGGTTCACTACTTGGGGGTTTCTATTGTACTGGTACCCCGGGGGTACCCCCCATTACCAATCTAGTGAAAACGAAGCTTGAAAACCTAAATTGTGCTTCTTTCTTCCTGACCCCTGCCGTGTGCCCAGCCTGTAAATTATTGGCACATGTGTGGTATTGCCGTACTCGGGACAACCCGCAGAATGATTTTTGGGGTGTTTGTCTAAAGTGGCATGGGTTGGGCACAGTATATGAGGCACTAAAATGACTTTTTTGAGATAAAAACGCAATTTTTACTCTGCACCATTTACTTTGCATTCAATTTTGACCAGCGTGTTGGGGGTTAAAATGCTCATACAAGCCTACATACATTCTTTGAGGGGTGCCCTTTCCAAAATGGGTTCACTACTTGGGGGTTTCTATTGTACTGGTACCGCGGGGGTACCCCCCATTACCAATCTAGTGAAAACGAAGCTTGAAAACCTAAATTGTGCTTCTTTCTTCCTGACCCCTGCCGTGTGCCCAGCCTGTAAATTATTGGCACATGTGTGATATTGCCGTACTCGGGACAACCCGCAGAATGATTTTTGGGGTGTTTGTCTGAAGTGGCATGGGCTGGGCACAGTATATGAGGCACTAAAATGACTTTTTTGAGATAAAAACGCAATTTTTACTCTGCACCATTTACTTTGCATTCAATTTTGACCAGCGTGTCGGGGGTTAAAATGCTCACCACAACCACCGATAAATTCTTTGAGGGGTCTAGTTTCCGTAATGGTATAATTTATTGGGGGTTTCTATTGCACTGGCACCTCACGGGCCCTGCCAACATGACATGGCACTCCAAATCCAAACGTGTGAAAACGGAGCTGGAAAATCAATATTTCACTCCTTCCGTTCTCATCCCTTCTGTGTGCCCAGCCTGTAAATTATTGGCACATGTGTGGTATTGCCGTACTCAAGACAACCCGCAGAATGATTTTTGGGGTGTTTGTCTAAAGTGGCATGGGTTGGGCACAGTATATGAGGCACTAAAATGACTTTTTTGAGATAAAAACGCAATTTTTACTCTGCACCATTTACTTTGCATTCAATTTTGACCAGCGTGTCGGGGGTTAAAATGCTCACCACAACCACCGATAAATTCTTTGAGGGGTCTAGTTTCCGTAATGGTATAATTTATTGGGGGTTTCTATTGCACTGGCACCTCACGGGCCCTGCCAACATGACATGGCACTCCAAATCCAAACGTGTGAAAACGGAGCTGGAAAATCAAAATTTCACTCCTTCCGTTCTCATCCCTTCTGTGTGCCCAGCCTGTAAATTATTGGCACATGTGTGGTATTGCCGTACTCGGGACAACCCGCAGAATGATTTTTGGGGTGTTTGTCTGAAGTGGCATGGGTTGGGCACAGTATATGAGGCACTAAAATGACTTTTTTGAGATAAAAACGCAATTTTTACTCTGCACCATTTACTTTGCATTCAATTTTGACCAGCGTGTCGGGGGTTAAAATGCTCACCACAACCACCGATAAATTCTTTGAGGGGTCTAGTTTCCGTAATGGCAGGGGCGTTGCTAGGGTGGTCAAAGATCCGGGGCACGGGCCCCAATGCATATGTATCACACTTTTAGTAATGCCCACCCTTGTACACAACCTATACACAACACATACAGAAACAGAATACACAAGAGAAATCCCTACCTGTTACATCCAGTGTCAGGAGGCCAAGTGTAGTTGTCCTCTATCTTCTCTGTTAGGCCCAGCATCACCACGTCTCCTCTTCAGCCACAAGTCCTCCCTGTGGAGTTCAACACACAGACATCTTATGTTCTTTATCGTCCCCATCATCTTGGTCCCCTAACAGTGTTATCCTTCTGCTACCCCTAACACTCTGCCTCCTTTACTGTAAGGCCCCTTTTGCAGGCCAGGACTGCTTGACTGGGGAGGTGGAAGGGTAACAGCTCTTCACCCCACCCCTCTTCATAAGAAGCCCTGCAGCTGGGCCGTTCTTATGGAATAAGATATTTTTTCCGGCAATGCCACAGTGACACACGACTGCTTACCGTAATAGAGATACACAGAAAGTCCTCCTGAAAACACTGTTAACACAAAAATAATAAATGCTTCCTAATATAACATGTTAAAAAAGCGATAAAACCTATATTACCTATAAATCATATATAAACATATATATATATACATATACATACAATCTGGTTTACACACAGTACATGGTCCCCATTGTGGGGACACTTTATAATAAAGCCCCATAATTTACATTATACCTCATCATTGTGCCTCCAACCTAATAATGTTCCCTAATCGTAAACTAACAAGTAAGAATGCAATCTACACTTAATAACTGTGGCTCCCCACTAAGAATCCCCTCACCTAATACCTACCCTGCAATGTACCCACAGCCCCACTAAGAAGTCCCCTACAGCCACAGTAATGTCCCCCACAGCCCCCCAATGTTGTCACAGACCCCGATGTCCCCCACAGCCCCACTAAGAAGTCCCCTACAGCACCCCGAATGTCTTCATAGCCCCCAACGAATGTTCCTACAGACCCCCAGTAATGTCCCTAACATAGCCCCCCAATGTCCTCATAGACCCACTAAGAAGTCCCCTACAGCCACAGTAATGTCCCCCACAGCCCCCCAATGTTGTCACAGACCCTGATGTCCCCCACAGCCCCACTAAGAAGTCCCCTACAACACCCCGAATGTCTTCACAGCCCCCAACTAATGTTCCTACAGACCCCCAGTAATGTCCCTAACATAGCCCCCCAATGTCCTCATAGACCCACTAGGAAGTCCCCTACAGCCACAGTAATGTCCCCCACAGCCCCCCAATGTTGTCAGAGACCACGATGTCCCCCACAGCCCCACTAAGAAGTCCCCTACAGCACCCCGAATGTCTTCACAGCCCCCAACTAATGTTCCTACAGACCCCCAGTAATGTCCCTAACATAGCCCCCCAATGTCCTCATAGACCCACTAAGAAGTCCCCTACAGCCACAGTAATGTCCCCCACAGCCCCCCAATATTGTCACAGCCCCCAATGTCCCCCACAGCCCACTGAGAAGTCCCCTACAGCCCCAGTAATGTCCCCCACAGCCTCCCAATGTTGTCACAAACTCCGATGTCCCCCACAGCCCACCCAATGTCTTCACAGCCCCCAACTAATGTTCCCACAGACCCCCAGTAATGTCCCCAACACAGCCCCCCAATGTCCTCACAGCCCCCTTAGAAATCCCCAAAAGCCCCTGGTACTGTCTCCAACAGCCCCCCCCCCCCACCAATGTCTTCACATCCCCCAATAATGTTCCTAAAGCCCTCCCAATGTCTGCACAGCCCCCCTGTAATGTCCTCCACAGCACACCATCAATGTATTTACTGCTCCCAGTAATGTGCCCAAAGCCCCCTGTAATATTCCCCACAGTCCCCAGTAATGTTGCCTCAACCTCCTATAATGTCTCCACATTTCCCATAGCCATCAATAAAGACAAGCCCCCTCAATGTGCCCCCTCCCCCATGCATAATTTAAAAAAAAAACCACACTGATACTCACCTCTGTGTCTCCCACGGCATCTCACCTTTCACTCCAGCACTGAGGCGCGGTGACGTCATCACCCGGCGTCTCCTGCTCCCGGCAGTTGTAGTGAGCTGCTTGAAGCAGGAGACGCTGCGTGACTGCGTCTCCTGCTCCCTGTAGTGGAGAACGGAGCCGGCGGCTCCTTCCCCACTACGGTGCTAATCAGTGCCGCCGGCTCCGTTCATCCGCTCTTCACTCCTCATCGCTATCTACGTCCTGAGGACATAGATAGTGATGAGAGTGAGGAAAATTGCCCAGGACAATCGGGGCACAGGTCAAAAGATCCGGGGCACGGGCCCCGGATCTTTTGACCTAGCGACGCCCCTGCGTAATGGTATCATTTATTGGGGGTTTCTATTGTACTGGCACCTCACGGGCCCTGCCAACATGACATGGCACTCCAAATCCAAACGTGTGAAAACGGAGATGGAAAATCAAAAGTTCACTCCTTCCGTTCTCATCCCTTCTGTGTGCCCAATCTGTAAATTATTGGCACATGTGTGGTATTGCTGTACTCGGGACAACCCGCAGAATGATTTTTGGGGTGTTTGTCTAAAGTGGCATGGGTTGGGCACAGTATATGAGGTACTAAATTGACTTTTTTGAGATAAAAACTCAATTTTTACTCTGCACCATTTACATTGCATTCAATTTTGACCAGCGTGTCGGGGGTTAAAATGCTCAACACAACCACCGATAAATTCTTTGAGGGGTCTAGTTTCCGTAATGGTATCATTTATTGGGGGTTTCTATTGCACTTGCACCTCACGGGCCCTGCCAACATGACATGGCACTCCAAATCCAAACGTGTGAAAACGGAGCTGGAAAATCAATATTTCACTCCTTCCGTTCTCATCCCTTCTGTGTGCCCAGCCTGTAAATTATTGGCACATGTGTGGTATTGCCGTACTCAAGACAACCCGCAGAATGATTTTTGGGGTGTTTGTCTAAAGTGGCATGGGTTGGGCACAGTATATGAGGCACTAAAATGACTTTTTTGACATAAAAACGCAATTTTTACTCTGCACCATTTACTTTGCATTCAATTTTGACCAGCGTGTCGGGGGTTAAAATGCTCACCACAACCACCGATAAATTCTTTGAGGGGTCTAGTTTCCGTAATGGTATAATTTATTGGGGGTTTCTATTGCACTGGCACCTCACGGGCCCTGCCAACATGACATGGCACTCCAAATCCAAACGTGTGAAAACGGAGCTGGAAAATCAAAATTTCACTCCTTCCGTTCTCATCCCTTCTGTGTGCCCAGCCTGTAAATTATTGGCACATGTGTGGTATTGCCGTACTCGGGACAACCCGCAGAATGATTTTTGGGGTGTTTGTCTGAAGTGGCATGGGTTGGGCACAGTATATGAGGCACTAAAATGACTTTTTTGAGATAAAAACGCAATTTTTACTCTGCACCATTTACTTTGCATTCAATTTTGACCAGCGTGTCGGGGGTTAAAATGCTCACCACAACCACCGATAAATTCTTTGAGGGGTCTAGTTTCCGTAATGGTATCATTTATTGGGGGTTTCTATTGTACTGGCACCTCACGGGCCCTGCCAACATGACATGGCACTCCAAATCCAAACGTGTGAAAACGGAGATGGAAAATCAAAAGTTCACTCCTTCCGTTCTCATCCCTTCTGTGTGCCCAATCTGTAAATTATTGGCACATGTGTGGTATTGCTGTACTCGGGACAACCCGCAGAATGATTTTTGGGGTGTTTGTCTAAAGTGGCATGGGTTGGGCACAGTATATGAGGTACTAAATTGACTTTTTTGAGATAAAAACTCAATTTTTACTCTGCACCATTTACATTGCATTCAATTTTGACCAGCGTGTCGGGGGTTAAAATGCTCAACACAACCACCGATAAATTCTTTGAGGGGTCTAGTTTCCGTAATGGTATCATTTATTGGGGGTTTCTATTGCACTTGCACCTCACGGGCCCTGCCAACATGACATGGCACTCCAAATCCAAACGTGTGAAAACGGAGCTGGAAAATCAAAATTTCACTCCTTCCGTTCTCATCCCTTCTGTGTGCCCAGCCTGTAAATTATTGGCACATGTGTGGTATTGCCGTACTCGGGACAACTCGCAGAATAATTTTTGGGGTGTTTGTCTGAAGTGGCATGGGTTGGGCACAGTGTATGAGGCACTAAAATGACTTTTTTGAGATAAAAACGCAATTTTTACTCTGCACCATTTACTTTGCATTCAATTTTGACCAGCGTGTCGGGGGTTAAAATGCTCACCACAACCACCGATAAATTCTTTGAGGGGTCTAGTTTCCGTAATGGTATCATTTATTGGGAGTTTCTATTGCACTGGCACCTCACGGGCCCTGCCAACATGACATGGCACTCCAAATCCAAACGTGTGAAAACGGAGCTGGAAAATCAAAATTTCACTCCTTCCGTTCTCATCCCTTCTGTTTGCCCAGCCTGTAAATTATTGGCACATGTGTGGTATTGCCGTACTCGGGACAACCCGCAGAATGATTTTTGGGGTGTTTGTCTGAAGTGGCATGGGTTGGGCACAGTATATGAGGCACTAAAATGACATTTTTGAGATAAAAACGCAATTTTTACTCTGCACCATTTACTTTGCATTCAATTTTGACCAGCGTGTCGGGGGTTAAAATGCTCACCACAACCACCGATAAATTCCTTTAGGGGTCTAGTTTCCGAAATGGTATCATGTATTGGGGGTTTCTATTGCACTGGCACCTCACGGGCCCTGCCAACATGACATGGCACTCCCAATCCAAACGTGTGAAAACGGAGCTGGAAAATCAAAATTTCACTCCTTCCGTTCTCATCCCTTCTGTGTGCCCAGTCTGTAATTTATTGGCACATGTTTGGTATTGCTGTACTCGGGACAACCCGCAGAATGATTTTTGGGGTGTTTGTCTAAAGTGGCATGGGTTGGGCACAGTATATGAGGCACTAAAATGACTTTTTTGAGATACAAACGCAATTTTTACTCTGCACCATTTACTTTGCATTAAATTTTGACCAGCGTGTCGGGGGTTAAAATGCTCAACATAACCACCGATAAATTCTTTGAGGGGTCTAGTTTCCGTAATGGTATCATGTATTGGGGGTTTCTATTGCACTGGCACCTCACGGGCCCTGCCAACATGACATGGCACTCCAAATCCAAACGTGTGAAAACGGAGCTGGAAAATCAAAATTTCACTCCTTCCGTCCTCATCCCTTCTGTGTGCCCAGTCTGTAAATTATTGGCACATGTGTGGTATTGCTGTACTCGGGACAACCCGCAGAATGATTTTTGGGGTGTTTGTCTAAAGTGGCATGGGTTGGGCACAGTATATGAGGCACTAAAATGACATTTTTGAGATAAAAACACAATTTTTACTCTGCACCATTTACTTTGCATTCAATTTTGACCAGTGTGTCGGGGGTTAAAATGCTCACCACAACCACCGATAAATTCTTTGAGGGGTCTAGTTTCCGTAATGGTATCATTTATTGGGGGTTTCTATTGCACTGGCACCTCACGGGCCCTGCCAACATGACATGGCACTCCAAATCCAAACGTGCGAAAACGGAGATGGAAAATCAAAATTTCACTCCTTCCGTTCTCATCCCTTCTGTGTGCCCAGTCTGTAAATTATTGGCACATGTGTGGTATTGCTGTACTCGGGACAACCCGCAGAATGATTTTTGGGGTGTTTGTCTAAAGTGGCATGGGTTGGGCACAGTATATGAGGCACTAAAATGACTTTTTTGAGATACAAACGCAATTTTTACTCTGCACCATTTACTTTGCATTAAATTTTGACCAGCGTGTCGGGGGTGAAAATGCTCAACATAACCACCGATAAATTCTTTGAGGGGTCTAGTTTCCGTAATGGTATCATTTATTGGGGGTTTCTATTGCACTGGCACCTCACGGGCCCTGCCAACATGACATGGCACTCCAAATCCAAACGTGTGAAAACGGAGCTGGAAAATCAAAATTTCACTCCTTCCGTCCTCATCCCTTCTGTGTGCCCAGTCTGTAAATTATTGGCACATGTGTGGTATTGTTGTACTCGGGACAACCCGCAGAATGATTTTTGGGGTGTTTGTCTAAAGTGGCATGGGTTGGGCACAGTATATGAGGCACTAAAATGACATTTTTGAGATAAAAACACAATTTTTACTCTGCACCATTTACTTTGCATTCAATTTTGACCAGCGTGTCGGGGGTTAAAATGCTCACCACAACCACCGATAAATTCTTTGAGGGGTCTAGTTTCCGTAATGGTATCATTTATTGGGGGTTTCTATTGCACTGGCACCTCACGGGCCCTGCCAACATGACATGGCACTCCAAATCCAAACGTGCGAAAACGGAGATGGAAAATCAAAATTTCACTCCTTCCGTTCTCATCCCTTCTGTGTGCCCAGTCTGTAAATTATTGGCACATGTGTGGTATTGCTGTACTCGGGACAACCCGCAGAATGATTTTTGGGGTGTTTGTCTAAAGTGGCATGGGTTGGGCACAGTATATGAGGCACTAAAATGACTTTTTTGAGATAAAAACACAATTTTTACTCTGCACCATTTACTTTGCATTAAATTTTGACCAGCGTGTCGGGGGTTAAAATGCTCACCACAACCACCGATAAATTCTTTGAGGGGTCTAGTTTCCGAAATGGTGACATTTTGGGGGGTTTTTTATTGTATTTTTACTTTAGGGGCTCTTCAATTACACTGTGGCACCACAAAATATTTGCAGCCAAATTGGCTTTCCAAATTCCCAGTATCACTAACTCTGTTCTGGACATCGCTGTGCGGGGAAACAGCAGCTGACATCCACATGTCTGTTATTGCCGTACTCGGAAGAAGCAGGGCAAGAAATTAGGAATATATATTTACCTCAAATTCCTTCTGAATGTATCCATTTTAGGGCTAAATTGGAAAGATTGAAATCCAAAATTGAAATTTAAAAATTTCCACTCCATTTTCATATGCTTCCGGAAAAATAATTAAAGGGTTAACAGACTTCTTAAATACTGATTTGAATAGGTTGAGATGTTAGGTTCATAAAATGGTGTTACTTGTGGGGGTAAATAGTACATAAGCCTTTATAGGGCACTTCCAAACTGAATTGATCACCAAAAAGTTCGCATTTTTCAAATTTCAAGAAAATCTGAGAAGTTGCTACTAAAACTTCAAACCTTCTCACATCCACAAAAAAAATGGAAACTTAAAACAAATAATGGATATAAAAAGAAGACCAATGGCAAAAGGTTTCTATCAAAAAAAAATTGTGGTATCACTTTTTGTCTAAAAAGTATAACATTTGAAACTTTGAAAATAGTCATTTTTTTCAAATTTTTCCTAAATTTTTGAATTTTTAGCCCCCAAAAAAGGAACGGATCACCGAAATGACACTACTAACATAAACTACAATGTCTCACGAGAAAACAATCTCAAAATCACAGAGATATCTTAAAGCGTTGAAAAGTTATTACCACAGGAAGAGACACTGGTCAAATTTCAAAAAAAGTTGCGAGCCTTAACCTGCAAACAGGCTGCGTCCTTAAGGGGTCAACCTTTTGTTTGATGTTTTGGCTACTGTTTTTACCAAAAAGAGCTAATGATCATAACAAAAAAAAATCAAGATAAATAGATAAATTCACACCAGAGCTGAGACTTTAGTGGTTTACCTCTACAGTACTATTGTTTGACACAGATTTGTATATAGCCCAAGGCTGTTAAATGTATGGTGTGATATAATAATTATATTTTACCACAGGATAAATGTATTATAAATATATTTATATTTCAGTTTTTATTATTTTGGATTTATTATGTATCTAGGTGCTGTGATTGTTGATCTGTACATTTGCACCTTATAAAACCTGCTCTCTGATTTTGATCACAGGCAAGATACAGATCCCCAACACACAGGATTATAATAGCCCGGGGAAATTTTCATGTTCCACTTCTAATGTGGCCTACCTGATTGTGTGCACAAAATGTCCTGTGGGGGGCATTTATGTTGGAGAAATGGGACAAAAACTTGGATAAAGCATGGATAAGGTCTCATTGCCACACAATAAAAGACGAACAGAAACATCTACCTGTGGCAAAACACTTTTGCAGTCCTGGCCATATTATTACCCTCTTTAACACCTTCCACACAGAACTTGATCCCTCAATGGGATTCTTGGTTCACTTCAACCTCTAACAGATGTTATCTTGAGATAATGGGTCATCAGAGACTCCAGAGTCTTTAACATGGAGCCAATACACCACCACACTGCCCAAGTCATCTAATTAAGAACCTGTTGTTTCAACTTTGTTATTGTTATTATTAGAGATGAGCTAACACACTCGTTCGAGCATTAGCGTATTTGAAACTGCTCATTGCTCGGACGAGTATTTCGCCAGCTCGAGAAAATGGCATCTCCCGCCGTTTTGATTTTTGGCAGCCAGAAACAAGGCCAATCACAAGCCAGGAGACTCTGCACTCCACCCAGCATGACGTGGTACCCTTACACGTCAATAGCAGTGGTTGGCTGGCCAGATCAAGTGACCCTGGAATAGACTAGTGCAACACCCTCGCCGATGCAATGGCGAGGGAGTGTTTGCGAATACGTCCCACCTGCATGTAATCACATCACACTACATGGTCCTGATAGGACATAGGGGTATTGCAGTGGTTAATCCTGCCTGTCAAGGCAGAAGTTAAGTATTTTGTATGATGCAAGATGCTATTGTCCAATGATCTGTGTTACATCCTGTCTTTTGTAAGCTGAGATGTGATTGGAGGAGCAGCCACCACCTGACCAAAGGGAGGTAAAAAACCCCCTGGCCAGGAATGTTCTGGGTCCCAGATCTCAGAGCAGTCTCTCTCAGGAGAGAGAAGAAGAGGAGAAGATCTTGTAGACTTAGGGATCAGTGAGTGAGTGAGTAATCTCAGTCTAGCCCATACCAGAGCAGGAAGAGCCTAGCCCCTGCCTCTGAAGAGTGGAGTATCAGACTAGAGTTAGTGTAGTGAGGAAAAGGGGTATCATCTTACCTTTAAAGGTGATACCTGAAGCCCTACAGGACAAGTTGAAGCTTCCTACCAGGACACAGCTGCCTCCCAGCCTGCCCCCTACATCCAGGCTGGTGAACTATCTCCTGAGGCTCCCTCCAACTCACATCTCAGCACTCCATCTACCTGTTAAAGGCACGTTTGCTGCGGTTCCTGCCGGTTCAAATAAAGAACTGTAAGTTGTTTTCTTCAACTTCTGTCTCCGTCTGGTCCCTGCTAATACGGCTGCCTTCATCACCGGCACCCTGTCCATCACCCAGAGACTCACACTCGGGACATTAAGGGGTTGCCCCAGGGAGATCCACTATAGCAGCCTCTCCCTCATCTTTTCTTGCCAACACCACCCTGCTGGAGACCTGCCAGGCTGTAGGACAGCCCTCCGGTTCCCCCGTACCAAGCACCGTGACACAAGCGTGCTTAGGCCGCAACCGCTAGCCCATTTCAGGTACTGTGAATACTGTACATATTGTGTATTTATCTCCATTTTCCCCACCTTAAAGGGCTAGGCCCCGGTGGGGGATGTTGCAAGTGGCGTCACGAACAGGATTGATACTTCTGTGCCTTATCACGGCATTAAAGACTTTCCTTTATTGAAAAGACTGTGCTGCCTAACCCTGCTGCCATCCGGGTTTAGGCCCAAGTGCTTGTGTGTTTTTGGACTGAACTGTGTTATACTGCTGCCACGTGCTGTCGAGCGCCGCTCTAGCACTCCAGAGGTTAATCCCTGCAAGAACTGTACCAGCTCTGCTACATCCGGCGCTGCCGCGCCTGAAGATTTTTACCTCAGAAACTGTGGCGCAGCAAATAATTCAAGCCCGCCAAAACCTTCACTGGCGGGAAACCCAGATGACGCATCAAGCTCCACCCACGCGCGAATGGCGCGAACCCCGCCTCCTGTGGCGCAGGAAAAATTAGAGCCCGCCACAGCTCTTGGCGGGAAGGACTTGGACTCCTCCCACTGGCTCGAGGCGGACTTCCTGCCCCGCCTCAGAGAAGCGAGAAAACTCGAGCTGAGGTCAGCACCATGTGGGGTCCTCCGCCTTTCCCTCCTGTGGAGCGTCCTGAGTTCTATGAAGTGTTGGAGACCATGGTGGTGGTCTCTGCGCAGCCGGTCCGGAGGCCCTTTGCTGGGCACCGGCTGCATCGAGGACTGACCCGAGCATTCGTCACCCGGAGGTATGTCCAGACGGTGACGGAGTACCAAGTACCACCCGGGCGGTTCCTCGTACCTAACCCGGTTACCATACCGGTACCGCAGGCCCACGTGGAGGCGCCACGTGGGGAGGCCCCGACTCCTGTCGAGCCAGCGCCTGGGCCTACTGCTGCTGTGCCACCTGCTCCGAGGCCTACTGTCCCTGCTGTTCGGCCTGCTAGCCCTGCTGTGACGGTTCCTAATCTTCCGGCTGCTCCTGCTCCTGTTCCGGCACCTGCCCGACCATCACGGAGATCCGAGCCTGCACCGGAGCCACGAGCCCCAGCACCGGCACCTCCGCAGCCTCGAGGCCGAGGTGAGGCCGCCCGCTAGCGACTCCGGGACGCTGTCTCGGAGCAGCGACGCCGCGAGAAGGAGGCCCAACGCTACATGGCTGGCCGGTCTACAGCTGGAGCCTAGGTGGAAAAGAACCGCACCACCGGCATGGTCCGGTTCTTCGATAAGCAGCGTGGCTATGGCTTCGCCACCCAGGACTACACCGGACGGGAAGTATTTATACCCCGCCGGTCTGTCAAGAGGCCTGATCTGCCGGAGAGCCAGCACAACCTGAAGCCAGGCGAGTGCATCGAATTCTCCCTGCAAGAGGGGCCCCGAGGACCCTGGGCGGCTGGTGTGATCCGGATCCCCGACTCCGATGAGGACCGCTACCTCCCGTATGACGACTGGTATGAGGACGACGAGTGGCCGGAATCTCCGAACACCTCTTCTTCCTCGGCTGCGAGTCCCCGGGCGGTGACCCACGTGAATGCCCCATCCACGGTAATAGTGAGTACGGGTCCCATTGCCATCCATGGGCCGGGCATGATCCAGGGCGCCACCCCCACCGTCTCCCCTGCCGGGAGCATTGCCAGGTCCCGTGGCTCTTCTGTGGGAGAAGACATCCCGGCTAGCGAACCTTGTCCGGAGGTTCCGTCTAGGCCCACATCTCCCCTTGCCGGTTACCAATGGGGTGATGACCCGGCCCCGGAAGAACCGGAGCTGGAAGGAGCTGCGGCACTGCCGCAGGTCCCCGTTTATTTCTTTCTGGACCCCTCCGTGGTCCCTGGCTCAGTTGAGCCCCCGGCTGGAACAGCCGACACCCCGGGCGACAGCGCTCCTCCCCCTGAAGGTCCGGAGGATGTTGCTGCACCTGCAGTACACACTACTGCCACCGGGTGTCCCCAGCCGGCACCTACTCCCGCTGAGGATACACAGGATTCCCTACTAACTTTGGATCCTGTCCCTGCTGAACCCAGCGAAGATGCAGAGTAACCCCTGAAGGGCTGTAGCCCTCTCCAGGTACTATGTCCATTGTACATACAATATTTATTTCTGTCCTTACCCCAAAGAGCCAGAGACTTTCCTAAGACTCTTACCCTTATTTATCTCAGTCAAGAGATTATACACTGTCATGTGCTATGATAGCACCCCTTCCTCTGCCACAGCAGAGATTTCTTCAAAGGACTCTGTCCCTCTCCAAATAGAGGAGACCCTTTGCATCTCAGTGCACTTTTCCCCACATCAAGGGCTGTACCCAGAAGATGGACTTTGTCATTAAAGACCTTCTGAGAGACTTTTGCCAGATACTCCAGGGAAAAGTTGCTATTGCTATTGATTATCATTTTGCACTTAATGCCTTCCTTTTTAGGTACGGACATTATGTTTGCACTTCCATGCCTTTTCTTTGCAGGAAAAGAGACATTTGCTATCGCGCTACCCTGAGTAGCCTATCTACCTCTGTAACGTTTGTAACGTTCAAGATGTGTACCCATTGGGCTCCTAAGCCAATGTGATCTTAACCTGTTTGCACACTGTCAGAAGATATGCCAGTAGTCTGCATTAACCCTTTCATAGGCTTTTCAGGTTGTAGTGTGGCTGTGTCGGACCGTCTTTTTGTGTAAAACACTGACCGCTACCTGATCCCTCAAACTGAGGTTTGCACATGGGGGTAGTCCGTAAACTGCGGGTCTTTAGGGGACCGGGGGTGTTACAGAGTTAGCACCTGGATGCCACCCATACATGGGTAAGGATGCCAGTCAGGAGGTACTCGTGTCGCATATGCTAACGCAATGCATATACACACACTATATAATTGCCGCCAGGGAAGAAGTGTTTACATAACAAATATACAGGCCTTGGTGCAAGGAGTGGATTACAGGACATGACACCACACCTTTCCTATTGTACAGTTCGGTTTAATGGCGTCAGCGACCAACTGTCATACAGCTACATATTTTTGTCTTAGTCCGACACCAACCCAGGTGCCTGTCTCCAGGACCATGGGCGGTTTGTCCCTACACCTCACATAACCTGCACTTCCTAGAAGTGCCCTTATTCACCTCTGCCCCCTCAAGCCATCTGTAGTCGAGCCGAGGGCGGCTCTTTCAATTGCCCCCGGGGTATGCAACACCCTCGCCGATGCAATGGCGAGGGAGTGTTTGCGAATACGTCCCACCTGCATGTAATCACATCACACTACATGGTCCTGATAGGACATAGGGGTATTGCAGTGGTTAATCCTGCCTGGCAAGGCAGAAGTTAAGTATTTTGTATGATGCAAGATGCTATTGTCCAATGATCTGTGTTACATCCTGTGCTCTGTAAGCTGAGATGTGATTGGAGGAGCAGCCACCACCTGACCAAGGGGAAGTAATAAAAACCCCTGGCCAGGAATGTTCTGGGGATTTTCTAGAAGAGAGATTCCAGTGTAGGAGAATCCTAGAGATCAGTGAGTGAGTGAGCAATCTCTGTCTAGCCCATACCAGAGCAGGAAGAGCCTAGCCCCTGCCTCTGAAGAGTGGAGTATCAGACTAGAGTTAGTGTAGTGAGGAAAAGGGGTATCATCTTACCTTTAAAGGTGATACCTGAAGCCCTACAGGACAAGTTGAAGCTTCCTACCAGGACACAGCTGCCTCCCAGCCTGCCCCCTACATCCAGGCTGGTGAACTATCTCCTGAGGCTCCCTCCAACTCACATCTCAGCACTCCATCTACCTGTTAAAGGCACGTTTGCTGCGGTTCCTGCCGGTTCAAATAAAGAACTGTAAGTTGTTTTCTTCAACTTCTGTCTCCGTCTGGTCCCTGCTAATACGGCTGCCTTCATCACCGGCACCCTGTCCATCACCCAGAGACTCACACTCGGGACATTAAGGGGTTGCCCCAGGGAGATCCGCTATAGCAGCCTCTCCCTCATCTTTTCTTGCCAACACCACCCTGCTGGAGACCTGCCAGGCTGTAGGACAGCCCTCCGGTTCCCCCGTACCAAGCACCGTGACACAAGCGTGCTTAGGCCGCAACCGCCAGCCACTCAGGTACTGCGGGCCCCGACTGTCTCTAGGCCTCACCTCAAGGGCTAGGCCCCGGTGGGGGATGTTGCACTAGCCCCTGCCTGCGCTGCTCGCATCATTCTCTGTCTGGATGCCGTAAGGGAGAGAGCTGCTGCTGCTGCAGGGATAGCGTTAGGGTGTTATATTAGCTTACTGTTAGGCAGGAGTGAGTCTACAATAACCCAACAGCCCTTGTTAGGGCTAGAATAGCGTTATATATATATTTTTTTTTGTTTGCTTTTGGCTGGGCTTGTTGGCACTAGTAGTGCAGCTAGTACCATATTGTGAGGAATTTGCAGGGAGACTTGCGAATGTTATATTTAGCTCTTAGTGACACACGTATCCATCTCAAACACCTAAGTGGGACAATTTATTAGGGGTTTGATTTGAATTAGGCACAGTCTGCTGATTAATTTTTTTTTACGTTTATTTTTTTTTATAACTCAAAGTCATCTGGCATAGCAGTGTGCTTTCAGTGTAGGCTAGAAAATAGCCATAGGAGAACCCAAACGGCTTACTTAGGCCTACAATAGCGTTATATATTTTATTTTTTGTTGATTTGCTTGTGGCTGGCCTTGCTGGCACTAGTAGTGCAGCTAGTACCATATTGTGAGGAATTTGCAGGGAGACTTGCGACCGTTGTGTTTAGCTCTTAGTGACACACATATCCACCTCAAACACTGAAGTGGGACAATTTATTAGGGGTTTGATTTGAATTAGGCACAGTCTGCTCATTTATTTTTTTTTTACCTTTATTTACTTTTATAACTCAAAGTCATCTGGCATAGCAGTGTGCTTTCAGTGTAGGCTAGAAAATAGCCATAGGAGAACCCAAACGGCTTACTTAGGCCTACAATAGCGTTATATATTTTATTTTTTGTTGATTTGCTTGTGGCTGGCCTTGCTGGCACTAGTAGTGCAGCTAGTACCATATTGTGAGGAATTTGCAGGGAGACTTGCGACCGTTGTGTTTAGCTCTTAGTGACACACATATCCACCTCAAACACTGAAGTGGGACAATTTATTAGGGGTTTGATTTGAATTAGGCACAGTCTGCTCATTTATTTTTTTTTTACCTTTATTTACTTTTATAACTCAAAGTCATCTGGCATAGCAGTGTGCTTTCAGTGTAGGCTAGAAAATAGCCATAGGAGAACCCCAACGGCTTATTTAGGCCTACAATAGCGTTATATATTTTATTTTTTGTTGATTTGCTTCTGGCTGGCCTTGCTGGCACTAGTAGTGCAGCTAGTACCATATTGTGAGGAATTTTGCAGGGAGACTTGCGACCGTTGTGTTTAGCTCTTAGTGACAAACATATCCATCTCAAACACCGAAGTGGGACAATTTATGAGGGGTGTGATTTGAATTAGGCACAGTCTGCTCATTTATTTTTTTTTTACCTTTATTTACTTTTATAACTCAAAGTCATCTGGCATAGCAGTGTGCTTTCAGTGTAGGCTAGAAAATAGCCATAGGAGAACCCCAACGGCTTATTTAGGCCTACAATAGCGTTATATATTTTATTTTTTGTTGATTTGCTTGTGGCTGGCCTTGCTGGCACTAGTAGTGCAGCTAGTACCATATTGTGAGGAATTTGCAGGGAGACTTGCGACCGTTGTGTTTAGCTCTTAGTGACAAACATATCCATCTCAAACACCGAAGTGGGACAATTTATTAGGGGTGTGATTTGAATTAGGCACAGTCTGCTCATTTATTATTATTTTTTACGTTTATTTCTTTTTATAACTCAAAGTCATCAGGCACAGCACAAAATCCAGTTGTGTGCTGTCAGTGTAGGTTAGAAACTAGCCATAGCAATAGGATAGCATCGTTTTGTTTACAAAAAAATAAATAAAAAATAAACACAAAAAAATAAAACAATTTAAAGTTTACACTTTAATTTGGAAAATGTTTAACCAGAGAGCTAGGGATAGAGGACGAGGGTGTGGACGTGGGCGTCCAACTACTGCAGGGGTCAGAGGCCGTGGTCCTGGGCGGGGTGAGACACCACCTGCTGATGAGGGAGCAGGGGAACGCCGCAGAGCTACTCTCCCTAGGTTCATCATGTCTCAAGTTACTGGGACTCGTGGTAGAGCACTGTTGAGGCCAGAACAGTGCGAAGAGGTGATGTCGTGGATTGCGGACAATGCTTCTAGCCACTTGTCCACCAGTCAGTCTTCCACGCAATCCACCCATGTCACCGAAATCAGCACGCCTCCAGCTCCTCCACCTCAGCCTCCTTCCCCCCAGTCTGCCCCAACCCAGGAAAATTTGGCATTTGAACCGGCATACTCTGAGGAACTGTTTTCTGGACCCTTCCCAGAGTCACAAACCACTTGTCCGGTTGCTGCTGAGCACTTTTCCACCGGTCGCAGTCTGTGGGTGATGATGACATTATTGACGTAGTGGAAGAAGTGTGTAAAGAGGTGTCGGACGATGAGGAGACACGGTTGTCAGACAGTGGTGAAGTTGTTGTCAGGGCAGGAAGTCCGAGGGGGGAGCAGACTGAGGGATCTGAGGATGATGAGGTGATAGACCCAAGCTGGGTTGATAGGCCGGGTGAACACAGTGCTTCTGAGACGGAGGCGAGTCCTATACCAGAACGGGTTGGAAGAGGCAGTGGTGGGGCCAGACGGAGAGGCAGGGCCAGAACTGGTGCATCTGCGCCAAATGTTTCACGTAGTCAAGCTCCCGTGGCGAGGGCTAGATTTTCAGAAGTCTGGAGGTTCTTTAAAGAAACACCGAATGACCGACGGACTGTGGTGTGCAACCTGTGCCAAACCAGGATCAGCAGGGGTTCCACCACTACTAGCTTAACTACCACCAGTATGCGCAGGCATATGAATGCTAAACACCCCACTCAATGGCACCAAGCCCGTTCACCTCCGGCTGGGCACACCACTGCTCCTTCCCCTGTGTCATCTGCTAGTCAGCCCCCTGCCGCGGACCCCGGCCCAAACACCTCCCGTGCGAAAACCCCATCTTCGCCTCCACGATCCTCCACAGCATCCACCAGCGTTCAGCTCTCCATACCGCAGACGTTGGAGCGCAAAAGGAGGTATAGTGTAACCCACCCACACACCCAAGCCCTCAACGTCCACATCTCCAAGTTGCCTACCTCGGTCCAGGTCTCAAAGGCCTACTATGCCTCCTCCTCCTCCCACCCCTCCTCCACCTCCTCCTCTGAATTACCATCCGTGGGCTTGGCGCCATCAGTCGGTAGCTCTAGGCACAGCAGCAGTGCCATCGCTAAGCGACAGCAGGCGGTGCTCAAACTGCTGAGCCTAGGCGATAAAAGGCACACCGCCCAAGAGTTATTACAGGGCATCACGGCGCAGACTGATCTGTGGCTGGCACCGCTGTACCTGAAGCCAGGCATGGTTGTGTGTGACAACGGCCGTAACCTGGTGGCAGCTCTGCAACTCAGCAGACTGACACATGTGCCATGCCTGGCCCATGTGTTAAATCTCATAGTTCAGCGTTTCCTCAAGACATACCCCAATCTGTCTGATTTTGTCACGAAGGTGCGCCGCATCTGTGCGCATTTCAGGAAGTCCAGCACAGATGCTGCCACTCTCAGGGCAGCGCAGCGCCGCCTCCAACTGCCCGCTCACCGACTGTTGTGCGACGTGCCCACGAGGTGGAATTCAACATTAACCATGTTATCCAGAGTTTACCAGCAGCGCAGAGCGATTGTAGACTGCCAGATGTCAACTTCCACCAGAACTGGTAGTCAGGTCAGTCAGCTTCCTCAAGTCTACAATGAGGAGTGGACGTGGATGTCTGATATCTGTCAGGTGCTGAGTAACTTTGAGGAGTCAACACAGATGGTCAGTGGTGATGCCGCCATCATCAGCCTCACCATCCCGCTGCTTGGCCTGTTGAAAAACTCTCTGGTCAGCATGAAGTCGGAAGCTTTGCGCTCGTCACAAGAGACGGGGGAAGAAGATTCCCTTGTTGATAGCCAAAGCACCCTTAGGTCTGTTTCTCAACGCATATCGGAGGAGGTGGAGGAGGATGAGGAGGAAGAGGAGGAGAATGTTGGCAAGACAGAAGAGGGGACCAATGTTCAGTCCTTCACTGTTCAGCGTGTATGGGCAGAAGAAGAGGAGATGGAGGAGTTGGAGGAGGAGGAAATGGACAGTCAGGCCAGTGAGGGGAGTGAATTCTTGCGCGTTGGTACTCTGGCGCATATGGCAGATTTCATGCTAGGCTGCCTATCCCGTGACCCTCGCGTTCAAAGAATTTATTCCAGCACCGATTACTGGGTATTCACTCTCCTGGACCAACGGTACAAGCAAAATCTTTCCACTCTCATCCATGGAGAGGAAAGGAGTGTGAGAATGCCTGAATACCAGCAGGCCCTGGTGCACAAGCTGAAACAGTATTTCCCTTCTGACAGCGCTAGCGGCGGAGGGCGTACTTCTGCGGGACAAGTAGCGAGGGAGAGTAGGTGAGCAGGCAGTTTGTCCAGCACTGGCAGGGGTACGCTTTACAAGGCCTTTGCCAGTTTTATGTCACCCCAGCAAGACACTGTCACCTGTCCCCAGTCTCGGCAGAGTAGGGCTGATCTTTACAGAAAGATGGTGAGGGAGTACGTAGCTGACCATACCATCGTCCTAAATGATCACACAGCTACTGGGTTTTAAAGCTGGACATGTGGCACGAACTGGCGCTGTACACCTTGGAGGTTCTTGCCTGCCCTGCCGCTAGCGTGTTATCCGAGCGGGTTTTCAGTGCAGCTTGTGGCATCATCACCGATAAGCGTACACGCCTGTCGACTGACAGCGCTGACAGGCTGACGCTTATCAAGATGAATAAAGCCTGGATTTCTCAGGATTTCCATTCTCCAACAGGTGAAGGAAGCTCAACCTGAATAATTTATGCACTCCTCTCCTCATTTTCCTCCATCTCCTCCTCTTTGTACACTAAAGCAGAGGAAACTGGCTATTTTTTGCCAGGGCCAACTGGCTCTAGCTAAAGTACTCTATGTATTTAATTTTTCTGGAGGGCCACCTACCCGGTCCTCTGTTTTAAACAATTTTTGGGAGTGCCACATACAGGCACTCAATCTATTTAATTTTTCTGGAGGACCACCTACCTGCTCCTCTGGTTTGAAAACTTTTTTGGACTGCCACATACAGGCACTCAATCTATTAAATTTTTCTGGAGGACCACCTACCTGCTCCTCTGGTTTGAAAACTTTTTTGGACTGCCACATACAGGCACTCAATCTATTTAATTTTTCTAGAGGACCATCTACCTTCTCCTCTGGTTTGAAAACTTTTTTGGACTGCCACATACAGGCACTCAATCTATTTAATTTTTCTGGAGGACCACCTACCTGCTCCTCTGGTTTGAAAACTTTTTTGGACTGCCACATACAGGCACTCAATCTATTAAATTTTTCTGGAGGACCACCTACCTGCTCCTCTGGTTTGAAAACTTTTTTGGACTGCCACATACAGGCACTCAATCTATTTAATTTTTCTTGAAGACCACCTACCTGCTCCTCTGGTTTGAAAACTTTTTTGGACTGCCACATACAGGCACTATCCAAATTAAATTGTCTCCATATCAGCCTCCACACGTCGTCTTTTTAACTGCCTCCACACATTGTCTCCATTGCTACCTCCACACGTCATCTCCATAGCTGCCTCCAAAAGTCGTCCATATTGCTGCCTCCATACATCGTCCACTTAGCAAACGAGCTGTGTCAGGCAGAATTTTGGGTTGTTTTCATGGCTTCCACATCAAACTTGTTAACTTTGTCGCCACCCTGCTGTGTTATCCACAAAATATACTGGCAAACTTTTATCATTTACCGATATTATTTCAGCGCTTCTTGCGCATCTGTTTACATTCCCCTCACCCGCCATAACCCAAACTTATAAGAACACTACTACACTTGATCTTATACAAAAGGTTCTTAGAAGTGCTGTTTGGGGAGGAGCCGAGAGACAGGGGCTTGGACAGGCGAAAGCTCGCCTGGCAGCGGACCACCAGCTCCATCCCAAGATCCAACTAACATAGTTTTAACTGCAGCACCTTTAATCTACTACTACTTCACTGCCTCCATACATCGTCCCCTTATCAAACGAGCTGTGTCAGGCAGAATTTTCAGGTGTTTCACCAGATACATAGTGGAACTCGGCCCATCTGTCGCCGCCATGCTGGAGACCTAAAGGTGCAATCATAGCAGCGCAATATGGATGCCCCATACTGTCGCTCTTTATCATGGAACCATTTCCGAAAAAACAATTAAAAATAGAACCACTATGCTATTCCATTATTCCTAGGTGAAATATTCAAACGACCCCGCCTGCTTTGAAAATTATAATTTTTTTTAAAGTAAACGCTTCTGGCCCCCAGGCCCATTTTGGGTGGGGAGGAGCCGAGAGACAGGGGCTTGGACAGGCGAAAGCTCGCCTGGCAGCGGACCGCCAGCCCCATCCCAAGATTAGGCAGCCTCAGAGGCATCCATGCATGCTGCCCCTGCTGTTTCCTGTCCATTTTGCCTCCATGATCCTCCAAAGCGTCCACCAATGTCTCCATGCGCAACTTTCAAGTCTCTATACCCCAGACGCTGGAGCACGAGAGGATATGCAGCACATCATCCCCTTATCAAACGAGCTGTGTCAGGCAGAATTTTCAGGTGTTTCACAAGATACATAGTGGAACTCGGCCCATCTGTCACCACCATGCTGGAGACCTGAAGTTGCAATCATAGCAGCGCAATATGGATGCCCCATACTGTCGCTCTTAATCATGGAAGTCGTCTCCATGGCTGCCTCCACATGTCGTCCCCTTATCAAACGAGCTGTGTCAGGCTCATTTTTTGGGTGTTTCACCAGATACGTTATGGAACTTGGTCACTATGTCGCCACCATGCTGTGTTATCGACTAAATAAACCGTCAACCTTTTGTTGACATAGGAAATCATAAGCCTGTTATACCTTGCCCGATTAAGGGACCTGAGATGTCCTGAAACCTTGCAACATCTTATATTTCAGTTAGCCAATAAACGTATCACAATCTCAAGAAGGTGACTTGACCTAACCAAAGGTATTTGATCTATCAAAAGCAACAGGATTTTTTTCAACTGGCTAACATGGTACAAAACTTTTTTTGCACCTTATATACATTTATACTTGTTAAGACGAATTGTGGTTCATATTTGGGGGGAGCCCAATTTGGATTACATACAGTAGTGTATTTTAATTGTTTTAAGTGGCATACTTAATAAAGGTTTGGTTACATATAAAATGGTTCAAGCTTTTTTTGTGATCTCAGATCTTTTTGGTCTTATAATAATGTTTGATTACTGATATTGGGTTGTGGAAGCACAACAATCATTGCAGATACCAGTTCACATGTGGTACTGATGGTGGTGTTTTATCACATGGTCACAAGGGCCATCACCAGGGTATTTTCTGCACAGCACCCAATCGAGGGTTGTAAAGGAGAAATAGGGAAGACAGAAGCAGGAAATACTACAGCCTGTACTGTGCATGCTATTGAACCAGTTAAACAGATAAATGGAAATTCCTAAGAAGTTGGCTCCTGCATTTCAAAATGAAAAAATAAAACCTTAGAAGAGGTCATTTTGCTTTATTGAGGGGAACTGCACCCAAAATATATTTATATTACATAAAATGACAGTCTGGGATCTATATTAGAAATATGGTCAAATATAAGAGAAAAACACAAATACAACTTAACTTTTAATTAGACGTCTAGGTAAAACCTAAGGGGAACCCCCTCAAGATGAGCCTTTATAATATAACTTATGTAATGGCTTAAAATGTAAGTGAAAACACAAAACTTAGAGACTAGTTCCTAATTTTACCACTAGGTGTCATGCATGTGTTGCATATGACACCCATAAGGTAAGAGATATAAACTTTTAGAGATTTAGACAGAAACTGGAATGAAGTTATAGATTCCCGTGTATCTATATTCACAAGATTAGGACCGTCTCTTTGAGTCACTTCAACACCTAATTAGTGCACTCATATTTTGTCTGAGAAAACCGAGAGATGACGATTAGAGTCAAATAAGCAGAAGCATTGATGGTATGCTACTGCAAGCAAAAAGGAGTGCACAGGAATAAATGGTGTGTGCCGCCTCAAGTCACTGTATGTAACCGTTCAGTTTTCATGCATATTTCGGCGGACACACTCCTTATCACATCTACATCTGTTTAATCCGGACCAGAAGATGTGATAGGTTGGAAGACGCACCGGCTGTAAATTCCATGCATCCCCCCTCAAAGCACACTTGTAGAGATGAGCGAGTATACTCGTCCGAGCTTGATGCTCGTTCGAGTATTAAGGTACTCGAAACGGCTCGTTGCTCGGACGAGTATTTCCCCTGCTCGAGATCGAGCATTTAATTAAAAATACACAGTGAAGAACAATGAAGAATAGAATAAAAACAGTGAACACAGGATCATTTAAGTGAAAAACACAGTAAAGAACACAGTGAAGAATAGATTACAGATGTTCGGCACATCTGCTTACTTGTCGGAAGATACCCGCGGAACAAAATAGTATTTGAAGAACAATATATATGTGTGAAGAACACATTGAAGAACACGGGGAGCAGCACAGAGACACCAGGGAGCAGCACAGAGACACCGGGGAGCAGCACAGAGACACCGGGGAGCAGCACAGAGACACCGGGGGAGCAGCACAGAGACACCGGGGGAGCAGCACAGAGACACCGGGGGAGCAGCACAGAGACACCGGGGGAGCATCGAGGCTGGGGCAGCACGGATACATCGAGGCTGGGGCAGCACGGATACATCGGGGCTGGGGCAGCACGGATACATTGTGGGAACAGGCAGAACGGAGACATCGGGGGAACGGGCAGAACGGAGACATCGGGGGAATGGGCAGAATGGAGACATCGGGGGAATGGGCAGAACGGAGACATTGGGGGAACGGGCAGAACGGAGACATCGGGGGAACGGGCAGAACGGAGACATCGGGGGAACGGGCAGAATGGAGACACCGGGGGAACGGGCAGAACGGAGACATCGGGGGAATGGGCAGAATGGAGACATCGGGAAAATGGGCAGAACGGAGACATCGGGGGAATGGGCAGAATGGAGACATCGGGGGAATGGGCAGAACGGAGACATCGGGGGAACGGGCAGAACGGAGACATCGGGGGAGCGGGCAGAACGGAGACATCGGGGGAATGGGCAGAATGGAGACATCGGGGGAATGGGCAGAATGGAGACATCGGGGGAATGGGCAGAACGGAGACATCAGGGGAATGGGCAGAACGGAGACATCGGGGGAACGGGCAGAACGGAGACATCGGGGGAATGGGCAGAATGGAGACATCGGGGGAATGGGCAGAATGGAGACATCGGAGGAACGGGCAGAACGGAGACATCGGGGGAATGGGCAGAACGGAGACATCGGGGGAACGGGCAGAACGGAGACATCGGGGGAATGGGCAGAATGGAGACATCGGGGGAATGGGCAGAACGGAGACATCGGGGGAACGGGCAGAACGGAGACATCGGGGGAACGGGCAGAACGGAGACATCGGGGGAATGGGCAGAATGGAGACACCGGGGGAACGGGCAGAACGGAGACATCGGGGGAATGGGAAGAATGGAGACATCGGGAAAATGGGCAGAACGGAGACATCGGGGGAGTGGGCAGAATGGAGACATCGGGGGAATGGGCAGAACAGAGACATCGGGGGAACGGGCAGAACGGAGACATCGGGGGAACGGGCAGAACGGAGACATCGGGGGAACGGGCATAACGGAGACATCGGGGGAATGGGCAGAATGGAGACATCGGGGGAATGGGCAGAATGGAGACATCGGGGGAACGGGCAGAACGGAGACATCGGGGGAACGGGCAGAACGGAGACATAGGGGGAACGGGCAGAACGGAGACATCGGAGGAACGGGCAGAACGGAGACATCGGGGGAATGGGCAGAACGGAGACATCGGGGGAACGGGCAGAACGGAGACATCGGGGGAATGGGCAGAATGGAGACATCGGGGGAATGGGCAGAACGGAGACATCGGGGGAACGGGCAGAACGGAGACATCGGGGGAACGGGCAGAACGGAGACATCGGGGGAATGGGCAGAATGGAGACACCGGGGGAACGGGCAGAACGGAGACATCGGGGGAATGGGCAGAATGGAGACATCGGGAAAATGGGCAGAACGGAGACATCGTGGGAATGGGCAGAATGGAGACATCGGGGGAATGGGCAGAACGGAGACATCGGGGGAACGGGCAGAACGGAGACATCGGGGGAATGGGCAGAATGGAGACATCGGGGGAATGGGCAGAATGGAGACATCGGGGGAACGGGCAGAACGGAGACATCGGGGGAACGGGCAGAACGGAGACATCGGGGGAACGGGCAGAACGGAGACATCGGGGGAATGGGCAGAATGGAGACATCGGGGGAATGGGCAGAATGGAGACATCGGGGGAACGGGCAGAACGGAGACATCGGGGAGCAGCAGCACGGATCCCGACAAGTAAGCAGATGTGCCGAACATCTGCAATCTATTCTTCACTGTGTTTTTCACAGCGTTTTTCACTTAAATGATCCTGTGTTCACTGTTTTTATTCTATTCTTCACATCTGCTAACTTGTCGGGAGATAATATACACGGGGAACAGTGAAGAATAGATTGCAGATGTTTGCATACATCTGCTAACTTATCAGAAGACATTCTTTTTCAATTAAATAACACATTTTATTCCCGAACCATGGTCCCTTTGAAAAATGCTCGAGTCTCCCATTGACTTCAATGGGGTTCGTTATTCGAGACGAGCACTCGAGCATCAGGAAAAGTGCGTCTCGAATAACGAGCACTCGAGCATTTTAGTGCTCGCTCATCTCTACACACTTGTAATATTGTGGACACATCCGATTATTGTGCCTCATATTCATACAAGTACCATGCACTTGTTGATATTTATGCACAATGCCTATCTAGAGATAGCCTGCATTCCTTGGTAATCCTGCACACTGCCTCTTTACGATCTAGTCACATGCAAACTTGAGACTAGGAATCTTTTACATGATGCATAGAAATCAAGTTTGCATGTGACTAGATCGTATAGAGGCAGTGTGCAGGATTACCAAGGAATGCAGGCTATCTCTAGATAGGCATTGTGCATGAATATCAACAAGTGCATGGTACTTGTATGAATGTGAGGCACAATAATTGGATGTGTCCACAATATTACAAGTGTGCTTTGAGGGGGGATGCATGGAATTTACAGCCGGTGCGTCTTCCAACCTATCACATCTTCTGGTCCGGATTAAACAGATGTAGATGTGATAAGGAGTGTGTCCGCCGAAATATGCATGAAAACTGAACGGTTACATACAGTGACTTGAGGCGGCACACACCATTTATTCCTGTGCACTCCTTTTTGCTTGCAGTAGCATACCATCAATGCTTCTGCATATTTGACTCTAATCGTCATCTCTCGGTTTTCTCAGACAAAATATGAGTGCACTAATTAGGTGTTGAAGTGACTCAAAGAGACGGTCCTAATCTTGTGAATATAGATACACGGGAATCTATAACTTCATTCCAGTTTCTGTCTAAATCTCTAAAAGTTTATATCTCTTAACTTATGGGTGTCAAATGCAACACATGCATGACACCTGGTGGTAAAATTAGGAACTAGTCTCTAAGTTTTGTGTTTTCACTTACATTTTAAGCCATTACATAAGTTATATTATAAAGGCTCATCTTGAGGGGGTTCCCCTTAGGTTTTACCTAGACGTCTAATTAAAGTTAAGTTGTATTTGTGTTGTCCGTTTGTCCAGTGAATTTGTTATAATTTCAAACGGCCATTTACATCATATACTGTCTGTGATCAAATATAAGAAAAAAAGGAACCCATAATGCAGTTCTCAAAGAAAAAAAAATATTTCTACCCTGAACATCAGATGATTGAATGTCCAGCATTTAGCTTTAGACACGGATACTTTTCTTTGAACATAAAGTTCAAAAATTATTTATAGATTTCAAAAAACAGAACTATAAAAGCAGCAGAAACAGATCAAAGTCTAGCTACCCAGTAATAATGGATGTCATTGTAATTGCCCCAACATGTAAAATCTTACAGTAATCGAAGATCATCAGAAACATGTTTTCAAAATGCTGACATGCTAAAGAGGTAATAAAAACTCTTTACTAAACCCTTTGGAGGAGATTTATCAAAAGTGTCTTCTAGTTGCTCATTGCAACCAATAAGAGCTTAGTTTTCAATTTCACACAGTACTTTATGAAATGAAAACTAAGTTTACATTGGCTGCCACAAGCAACTAGAACAGTTTTGCTAAACTTTGACAAATGACTCTCTGTAGTCTTCATTATAGACAAGACTTTGCTCTGCTTTCTGGACCTGATACAATTCTGATACCATGGTTGACCCTCTGATCATCCCACTCCAAATATAAAACATGCTCCATTTGTATTTAGTATGCAGCAAGGTGTTGTGTGAATATTGGCTTAACCCAATGTGATTTTGGTTTAGGAATATTGTTGGTGTAGTATGGTGTAGTATATATATATATATATATATATAGATATATAAAGGAGGAAAAACAAATAGAAAAATACATACCTGATATGAATGTTTTTCTAAGATTTTCAATGGGAAACTTCAAAAAATCTTCGCCAAAGACCATTTTAGCTTTATCTGATAAGAACATCTCCAGGTGTTGTCTGGAATCAAAGTCATGCACACGATACAGTTTACATCTTCTGGAATCCATTGTGTAATATTATGTCTACCTGTACCCTGGTATGGAACAGCTTTATATAAATAATAGAAATCTAAAGGTGATTTGTGCTCATAAAAAATCACATGGTACAGTACCTCATGAGTTGTTATTGTCACAAGTCAATCACAGGAATAGATTATAATGAAGTCACATGTCATATTGAATAAACATGTCTCTTTTATTTCAAATGATGGGAGTGGGAGATTTGTTTGCTTACTTGTAAGCTTGTTAAAATATTGTCAACCATGGTAGGGATTAAACTGCAATGAGTTCAGTTGATTAAGCTCTTATGGCTTTGGGGTTGCTAATAAACAAAGTCTTTGATGTAGCCCCAAGCTGTTGCAGGGTGATACACCAGGTGATCATGGAGGCCAGCACAACATATGAGTTCAAGACAGGTATTGCGAACACCCCAATAGAAATGTGGAGATGCACCAACCTGTTGTTAAAGAAAGATCATCCAAATGTGGTTGATTTTTGGCATTAAACATTCCTTTCACAAATTCAGCTAGTAGTGGCCAAAGACTCTATCCTTTCCAATCAAGAAAATAACTGTAGACTGTGCACCAGCTCTTTGCATGGAATACTTTTACTTTGGGTAAGTCCACATGTGCCTTTTCACTAAGGTAAATGGGGGCTTCTTTATTGAACACCATCCAAGTGTAAATGAATCTGTCTATTACCAAACTTAACTACAGAGTGATGCAAAAATCACAGCATTTCAGTTATGGCTATTTATTCAGATTTTACAGTGGCAAAATGACATTGATTCAGACACTTCAGTATTCTTTTTTTCTATTAAAGGAATAATAAATATATCTGAATATATCAGCCACCAATAGATACAAAAACTCCTTTATTTAAAAGTATTTAGTGCCCTAACTAAAACCACCAGCATACCCACAGAATATAGAGCCCCTTTTTATTTGCCCAAAAGTTATAATGCCCCCCCCATACATAATATCATCACAGTGCTGACCCTTCCTCTTAAACTCGCCTTTTGATACCTTATGTCTCTCTTTTTGTAGCCATGCATCTTATGCTCTATTTTTGTAGTCCCTGTACATAGCTTATCCCTCCTTTCTGCAGCCCATCAACCTTTTGCCTCCATTTGTTTTGCAATGCACCTTATGTCTTCTTTCTATAGCCCAAGCACATGCACTGATTGCCTTTCTTTTGATGGCACCCCTACTATACTGTCTACACTTCTTTAATTCCATGTTCCCTTTTCTGTAGCCCCCTCACCTCATTCTCTAGTAGCCAATATGGCAAAAGTGCCCCTACCGCAGCCAATATAGTAACAATATGCTCACACTAGCCAATATAAACAGAGCATTCGAAAATTAGACAATATGGTAACAGTGCCCCTACAGTAGCCAATATAGTAACAATAGTCTCACTGTAGGCAATATAGTAACTGTTAGAAAGTGCAAGAGCAGGAAAAAACAGGGTAAGGGAGTGAAGCAGAGGTGCTCGGTGTGCAAGCCGGAAGAAGTGCTTCACAAGCGAAACGGCTGTTGTTTGCACACCAAGCACCTCTGCTTCACTCCCTTACCCTTGTTCTATGTAACAAGCTGGTATGAATTTCAAGTATCAAAATGGCTGGATTGGTGAGTGCCATTCTTTCGTCCTCTCGCACTTTCTAGCAATGACAAAACTTTGTAATATGGAATAGAGCACCCCTCTTACAGCACACATACAAGTTACTTCCCTCTATAGACTCCAGAAGCATGAGATCTGCATTACAGCTCTTTCTCTAACAGCAGTAGCCATCTCACAATTGAATATAGTAACTGTATGTGTACCCTAGATGGTCTTAAAAATAACCCCCCCCCACCCCATTTTCATCTGATAACTGTAGCTCCCAAAGGGATCTCTTTAGTTGCATTTTACTGTGTAGTATGGTCTGTTATTAAAGTATATTTCTTAGCTTCTTAAGGACTGTTTGTACCTTAGGGTTCAGTCCTTTTTTAAATTTGACCTGTGGTAATAACTTTTCAACCCTTTAAAATATCCCTGTGATTTTGAGACTGTTTTCTTATGAGACATTGTAGTTTATGTTAGTGATGCCATTTCGATGATCAGTTTCTTTCTTGGGGGGCAAATATTCAATTATTTAGGAAAAAATAATTTTTTGTAGCAACCTTCTGCCATTGGTCTTCTTTTTATTTCCATAATTTTACGTTTCCTTTTTTTGTTTAAGGATATGAGAAGTTTTCAAGTTTTAGGAGAAACTTCTGCGTGTTACCCTGGTTATGGTAACACCCCATAGGCGGCAATAATCTGCAGGATAGAGACACGGCAGGGCTCAGGAGGAAAGGAGTAATATTTAGGTTTTGGAGCTCCGTTTTCACTAGATTGTTGTTGGGGGTGCCCCTGAGGTACCAGTACAATGGAAACCCCCAAGTAGTGACCCCATTTTGGAAAGGGCACCCCTCAAAGAAAGTATGTAGGGTTGTATGAGCATTTTAACCCCTAAGATGCTGGTTCAAATGTAATACAAAGTGAGTAGTGCAGAGTAAAAATTGTATTGGGGCATTATGGGGCAGTAATCTACAGGCTGGACACATGGCAGGGCTTAGAAGGGAAGGTGCGGCATGCGGCATGATGTATAAGCTGTGCATAGTACATCTGGGTAACAACATGGTAATCTAAAAATTCAGGGATGTATGATAAATTCGGAAGCAATCTTTCACACAGAGGCCCTGAAATTATTGCAAATGCTAGCCTATTGCTAGCATTAGCGACTATTGCCCCAATCCGCCACCTTCACGCCACACGCTCTAGCCGCCTCTTGATGTATGCAGCTGCAGGGCTATCATACGCTAGCGCACGAGCGCTAGCGTATGATAAATGTCCCCCATAGTCCTGGTTTTTCTGGGCATGTCTCACAATGATAAATGGTGTCCAAATGCCTTTTTTGGAGCACACCCTGCACCTCTTCTGTGACATTTCCTTCTTGGCAGTTTGGGGAACTTCTCCTGGAAAGCGCTGCCCTGGTACAATACGTGATGTGGCCTCGCTTCCAGAAGTACTAACACTCCCCCCTTCCTGGTCTCCAAAAAGAAAGTACTTTATTACCACCTCTTGAAATTCCAGGAAAGTTCCCCTCTGACTTGATGAATGATGTGCACGGCCAGCTTCTTGTACCACACCCTGGACTTTCGCATGGCGTTGTATGGCTGAAGTACCATGTCCAACAAGTTCGCCCCTCCCATGTACTTGTTATAATCTAAAATACAGTCCAGCTTGGGGGTTTCTGCACTGGTACCTGGTATTCGGGCATGGGTGGTGGTGTGCCCATTTATTGTGGTTAATACAAGGACTTCTCTCTTGTCCTTGTACTTAACACACAATACAGAGACTCTGCATAGTGCCCTGCAATCGTGTCTTTTAAGTTTTTGCCTAAGCAGTGATTTAGGGAGACCTCTCTGATTTCTGCGTACAGTGCCGCATACCGCAGTATTTCTGGAAGCGAAGCACTTGAACAGGGTAGTGCTGGTGTAGAAATTGTCCAGGTAGAGGTGGTAGCCATGGTCCAGCAGTGGGTGTACCAAATCCCACATTATCTTTCCTGTAGGAAGGGGGGGGCATTCTGGGGGAACTATAGTGGAGTCATTTTCTTCATATACCATGAACTTGAAGGTATACTCTGATGTACTTTTGCACAGCTTATGCATCTTCACGCCATACCTTGCCCTCTTATTGGGCAACACTGGCGGAATTGAAGTCTCCCTTTAAATTGTACCAGGGACTTGTCTATGCTCACATGTTTGGAGGCATATGCCTGGGCAAACTTGGCACTAAAATGATCTATTATGGGCTTGACCTTAAATAAATGATCATAACTGGGGTCATCTCTGGGTGGGCACTGTGTGTTGTTGTGTGGTGCATTAACTTATGGAAGGCTTTAAAGTGCATCCTGCTCATCTCCATGCGGAACATCGGGGTGTGATACAGAATGTCTGTGCTCCAGAAGTCCCTGATTGTGGGCTTCTTTACAATCCCAATAAGAAATATTATGCACCAAAAGTTGTCCATCTCTGCTCCAGTGACAGGGGTCTACCTGTAGGGTTGTGCATAAAATGAAAAGGGGTTTTGGGCAATATGCTGTGAAGTGTAGAGATTGGTCTGGACATCCAGTGCAGAACAACGCTAACATAGCACACTCAAAAGTGCGTTTGGGTTGAGAAGGGACAGACAGGAGATGGGAAAAAAATGGAAGACAAGGGTACACACAGAATGTTTAGTGTTTTGGTGCAAACAGTAACGCTCTGGTCCTCTCTCCAGTGATAGAAAACCAAAATGGAGCCGCTGGAGGAAGAGAAGGGAGCTAAAAACAAGTTTTCATCCTATAAACGCTTCAATCAGCCAGTCAGGATTGACTGGCCAATCACAGCGATCAGTGGTCGAGACCAATCCAAATGCCTCTGTGCGTCCCACCATGATGCGTCCCACCATGATGTTACCATGTGGTGGCACATAAGAGTCCAGGTGTCCTTGCACCGTACTTGTACAGCACTGAGCGCTAATCGCAGGAGCCAGCACCGTACTAGTACGGCGCAGATAGCTAAGGGGTTGAATTTATGTTCTTGTGTAATGAACCATAGGTCAAAACTAAATTGAAAGGGGTATTCCCAAGAAGACAAGTTTCTTATATGTACTCAGGATTACAAAATAACACATTCTCTACTTCACTGTCATTAACAAAAATACAGCATTTCACAGATATCAGTCCTGGTATACACAATTTCCTCTTCCCCTAGACATGACCCTGTAACTTCTGACTTAGGGTCGGGTGGCCGACGTCTTAGATTCCTGTGTGACACTGATCAACTGAGATTTTTGTCCTTTTTTGCTCTGAGCCTGTAGCCACGCCCCTCTGCAGTACAGCATGGAGTACACACTGACACATATCACTTCCTGCCAGCAAACAGCACATGCTAAGGAAAGAGAAGCTGCAAACTACAAACTACAAGCAGATAAGTTGTCCGGGGGAAGGGAAGATGTAGCGTAGCTGACAGTGTAAAAGTCTGTCATGCCTCTTTCTATCATGCCTCTGTGTAATAGGCATCTCATCATATATGATCTGTCTCATCTGTCTTCCTATGTGTCAGTGTGTTAGTACAATGTCAGAAGCCAGATAAAAGTGTATATAAACCTGCACCCTAATAATATAACCACATTATCACCCCACAAAATTGAAGGGATTATAATGTGGCTGTTTAGAGAGGCCCAAACCACACCCTGGGATTTTGCACTGAGCAGCCTAGGGAGTGATAGGAGCTAAACAGCAATGACACTGAGTTAAATTGTAAAGTAAGGGGGTTAAAATGATCTTTATTGCGTAAACATCACATTCTTTAAAAATCAGACAATGTGATTTTATGGGTGTGTTTTCTCATTTTGTCTCTGATGGTTGAGGTCTAGCTATGATATCAATTACAGGCCTCTCTCGTCTTTTCAAGTGGGAGAACTTGCACAATTGGTGGATGACTAAATACTATTCTTCCCCACTGTATAGTGTGAGAGCACTGCAAGGGAAGACCGCACGTTCTGTGAGTTTTATTGGGTTCAGATTGTTCCAGATGTTGAAAAAAGAGTAACTACCATGTTTCTTATTTGAAGGGATCCACACCCTTAGGCTGGAAATTGTGGATAGTACCTTTTGGAAGTCATCATAGGATTAAGTGCAGAAGAGTGACAGCAGCTTCAAAAAAAAAGAGAAGAAAAGGTGTGATGCATCATCACCATAATCCCTTCCCTCCAGCCGGTAACCAATTATTGTGCCTCCATTTTATATAGAAGATTTTCTTCAGTAAAACCGGTATTCTCATTTTGGCAAATTACTGTTATTTTTTGCATGCTGAAAAATTATACATTTTCCAATATAGTTTCTTCTATAGTTTCCTCATAATTTTGTAGATCTGTTTGCTGTCATTCTATAGAAAGCTTCTATGTTTAGTTCCAGTGGACAGAAATCTCACTATGGTCACACAGGTGCACGGCTCGTTAGTATCTTGGAGAGTAAGCAGAGCTGTGTGATATAATGAGCTGTGCACATGTGTGACCATGGTCAGATTTCTGTCTACTGTAAATAAACAATGTTGTAATTCTATAGAAAGCTTCAAGCAGAGATCTAGAAAACTGTCAGGAATTGATACAAAAAGTATATTGGAAAATTGTATAACTTTTCATTATACAAACAATAACAGCAATTTGACAAAATGAGAATACCCCTTAACTGATGAAAATCTTCTATACAAAATGGAGGCACACTAATTGGTTACTGACTAAGGAATTTCTTCTTTAACTCATCTCTCTACCTTACCTCATTGTCTCCCGCCTCAATCTACAATCCACTCCTACATCTATTGTCCTCCCAATTACCATCAGGTCAGCAATGGTAAACTACTACCACGGTCATCCTACATCAGTGTTCCACCGTCATCACTGGCGACCTTAGCACCCAAGGAGTTATAGGAAAGGGGCCACGGTGACATAATAAGAAAAAAGTTGGGCACAGAGAAGGATTTAAAACCACCACCCTCCCTGTCACTACAACTACCTACATCCCATTGTCTCATCCTGTATTAAACATCAATCTGAACCTAAGGTTTGCTACATCTGCAGAATGAGATATATGCTACAGTGATAGAAATAACCAAGTTAGGAAGTGTAGGGGTTGTAAGTAAATGTGGTCAAGTGCTGGTAAGATGCTGTTTTGTAAAATGCCCCAGGCAGGTCCGTGACAAAGTGGGCAGTGTCACCTGTCCACTGAAGCTGCCTGCACAGGATTTGTAGAGTACATGGTAAAAAACAGTAAGTGTATGTGTAAATTATACATGGAGATGTAACTAATATTCATTTCATTTTATTTCAGCACAATGTGTATATGTGTACAAATCAATATTCATACACACAGGGGGACATTAATCATAGTCTGTTAGACTGTTTTGAGCGTCTTTTAGCGCAAAAATCTGGCGCATCTCGTTAATTTGGCGCATTTATGCGCACACGGCAAAGTTCGGCACTTAGTGGTTTTGAGTCCCTGCGCCTTATCTGACATAGTGAGTGCGTCCTATGCAGATGTTTGCATGGGATCTATCACAAATTTGCGCCTAAAAAGGCACAAAAAAAGGTGCACTTCCAAAAAACTTCCCTTTTCATTACTAAAAACATACATTTTAGGTTCCCAAATGAAAAATTCCCTCTATGCAACATGGAAAGTACTTCGGAGCAGTTTTAAAATGTAAAATTTCCCCAGTAACGACTTCACCATTTTCTATAGGATCATCTCTGTGAGTGATTATTGTCTTATTGTACAGATCTGAGAATACTATCAGACTCCATTTCATGTAAATTATAATAAAAAAGGCAAAGACTCATTTCAGTAAGAATTCTTTTTATTTTTATACATCTCTGTAACTTTTAGTCCCTGTAGTTACATCACAATGATAGTTTTTTGTGCAGAGATGAAGCCCTGAACTTTGTGTCACCTTTTCTCAGTCTCCTTTCATTATTGCTCACAAATGAGATCTAACAATTTGGCGCAAATTTATGCGCAAATGAATCTGACATGCGACAATTCCAAAGTGCATTTACTAAGGCAGAACTAGATCCATCATAGATCAGGAGCCAAAAAGAAGAGCAAACCAGGCGCAAAAACAGGCGAACCTGAGACCCCTTTATGATTAATGTCCCCCTATATTTACACAGGAGACAATACAATACAATACAACCATGTTAGTGTTCAGGTATAACCAAAGATAATAGGATAATGAAGGGTTAAGGTGCTGCAGTCCAATAATATATGCTCAAGAAGGTAATAGTGTAATAATATATATTTATGTATAGAGTGTATACATAAATATACCTTATATAACTCATACATGAATATAAGAAGCTACTGACTATAATATGATTGTAAAGTTGTGAATATAAGCATCATCTGTCCAGACATAAAGAAGAGATGATTATATATTTATATATATGGGGACATAGTGGGGGACATTAATCATAGTGTGTCTGTTTTTTAAGCAAAACACTCAGTTCAAGGATTAAATAAGATATGTTTCTGCATCAGTGTAGCTACAGCATTTTCAAGGTATGTTTGGTTCACAATGCATAGAGATGGTAGATTTCATTCAAAGATTCTTTTATAGCAGGAGGTTGTAAAAATAAAAAAATTGTTCTCAATCCGCCACCTTCATGGCAGTGGGGGTGAAGGAGCATGAAGGCGGGGGACTGGGTTGGCGCAGGGCATCCGCCTGCGCACTCATTGCAGGGCCTGGTGTAGGGATAAACACTGCACAAGACCCTGTCGGATACATCAAGAGGCTGCGCTTGTGCACAGGGATATCCAGGGATATATCAAGGGATCTCCAAACCAGAAACTTTGAACACAGTTCATTCCCATGGTCAGAGGTTTAGGTCAGGAGATCCCTTCAGTGAATCTCACTGACTGCATTCGCTCATGGAAATAAAGGCCTTAGTCACCTCTCTCTCCCGTTCAACTGTATTGCCGCCAATCAATGTTGGGTTCTGTTTGTATTTTGAGACTACTGATGTTGTCCTGACCACAGACGCATGCAACTCCAGATATGCAGACTAAGAATACCAGCACACAAACATTTTTTTCCTATGGCCACATACTCTGGGTCTCTTGACTATTTTTGCCGGCAGTGTGTCAAGATTGTTTACCTGACTCTGAGTCGTATGGTACACATGTGACCTGGATTGAATCTGTAACTTTCACCTTTATAACAACTGTGTGTATTAGGGCATAGAAATACATAGGATCTGAGCTGCAGTTTTAAGCACTGTATTTGATAGACTGCCAATTTTTCTAATTTTCCTACCTAGAAAGAATAGAGCGGTCTGAAACTTTTATTGTAGGTACCAAAATCTAAAAAAAAAATTGAAAAATCCCATTGCCAGATTTTTTAATTAATTAAAATTTTATTGCATGAAATAAGGTTTTGATCGTCTATACAGTAGACCAACAAAAATTATGGTTCTCTTCTCCTACTCTAATCCTAACCCTAAACCTTTATAAAAGACATCTATTCACATATTCAATCAATCACACTCCAACCTCTCCACCAAAGCCAAGAGTAAACAGCAAAACTCAGCCCTGCCAGGGCTAGGGTGAGCTATAGGATAATAGGCAAACTGCTTGGTGAAAAGGCAATAACTGATGGTGCACAAGCACAAGATGACTGTCAATGGTTCTATGCAAGATCTTGCCTTGTGGGGTGAGGGTGATTGTGAGAAATATCAGGAATCAGCAGTACTAACATACTAAGCCATTATGGATAAAAATTATTCACGGAATGCAAGGTGTCTTGCTAACACCAGCACATGGCCAGGCTGTTTGAAGTTCACCAATAACCATCTGGATGATCCAGAGGAGACATGGGGGAGGGTCTTGTGGTCAGATTAGACCAAAATAAAACTTATTAGTATTGACCCCACATGCCATACTTGGAATAGAAGACAGATAAGTACTTTGACTACTGCACTGTATTAAAGGGAAGATAAATAGTCATGTCTCAAGATTCATGTCTTCACATGAGAGGGTGGATCATGGCTGGGACAGCTAGTACAACTAAGAAGTAGTTCTGTAAGAAGCGTATTAATGTCATGGAGTTTCTCCAGACCTGAACCCAACAGAAAATCTTTCGAGGGAGCAGAAACTCAATGAAGCCCAGCAACAGCAACAAATCCCTACTGCAGTGTGTGCAAACTACAAGAACTAGAAAAAACGGTTAACCTCTTTGATTTAAAACACATTTTTCTGTACTAAATATTAACCCCTTAACTAACAGACCCTTTTTCGTTTTTGAGTTTAATTTTTTCTCACAACCTTCAAAAATCCAAAATTTATTTATTTTTCCATGCAATGAACTCTGTGAATGATTGTTGGCTGCGTGATATATTGCATTTCATAGTGCAAGTATTTAATATTCCATGTCATGGAAGAAAAAATGAATTGTTCCGTATTCGTGTGGGCTTGGATTTTAGGCTTTCACTGTGCTCCCAAAATGACATGTCATTGGCTTGGTATGATCATGGGGAAATCAAATTTATATAGGTTTTATAATGTCTTCATACAATTACAAAAAAGAAAACCTGTACAAAAAAAAATATTCTTGCCCTTATAACTTTTTGATACATCAGTTTATGGAACTGTGTCTGGTGTCATCTTTTGTGACATGGGTTGACATTTTCAATGCTAGCATTTTGAGGACCGCACAGCCTTTTGATCAATTTTTATAATT